>NC_136178.1:299023-899023 GCF_965212315.1 Lampetra planeri | reverse complement strand
TCCAATCCTGGTGTTACTAGCGTCCGTGTCCAGAGGAACGTCATGGGAAAACCTGGGTATCGCAGGGGAGGAGCGTTCACCAGGCCGTCACGGAGGGAGTCGAATGCAGCTTGTTCCGCCGTCCCCCACTGAAATTTCGTGCCTTTGGCCATCAGGGCATAGAGGGGCTTTGCCATTGAAGCGAAACCGGCCACGAAACGTCGGAAATAGGAGGCAAAACCAATGAAGCTCCGCACATCCCCAACAGGAGTGGGGGTTGGTTATGTGCGGACGCAACTTGTTTTCTCTGGATCCGTGGCAATGCCGGACTGACTGACGATGTGATCGAGGTAGCGGACCGAGTCCCGCAGAAGAAGACACTTCTGGGGCTTAAATTTCAAATTTGCAGCCCGCATTTTAATGAAAACGGCCCTCAGCCGCTCGAGATGGTCGTCGAAGGCATGAGTCCCACTGGAGCCCAGCGAGTACCGGCTCCATGAGGTGCTGGAACGTCGCTGGGGCCGAGTGCAGGCCCATGGGCAGCCGATTGAATTCAAAGAGGCCTTGCGGAGTGCGGAAGGCCATCTTAGGTTTAGATTCCTCGTCGAGGGGCAATTGCCAGAGTCTGAAGAGGAGGTCGAGCGTCGAAAAATAGCGGCGCCGGCCAAGGCATCGAGGTACTCATCCATGCGCGGGAGTGGGTACACGTCAGCCACCGGGACTTTGTTCAATTTCCTTGACGAGGACGATGAGGGCACCCCATGGGCTGGTGGACGGGGAGATGATGTCAGTGCCAGCATGTCATTAAGGGCCAACCGGACATGCTCCTTTTTGGCGGGGCTCAGCTGAAAAAGATTTTGGCGAATGGGAGCCATGTCTCTCGTATCAATGTGGTGGATAAGCAATTTAGTACACCGAATGTCGAATTTGCCGTGACTAAAAGCGTCGGAGAAACTCCCGTAACAAACCGCGCAATTTCCCTCGTTGTAAAGCGGAACAGAGCGCGTCAATCCACTGTTCATCGCGGTCCAGGCACAGGTGCGAATGAGACATGTCACTGACATGTGCCACGACCGGATCACCCGGGGGCACCGGTGCCGCGTAAGCGAGCACCGTCCCCTGTGGGATGACGGTCGTTCACGAACCTGCATTCAGGACTTGGATGAAGGGTGCCACATCCCCCGAACAAAGCGTCTGAGCCTCGGCCAGCTCCAGACCCCTTTCTGCAATGTTAGACGGTCGCAACAAAACACCGTCCGCCGCGGCGACCGATGCAAGGGGAGAGGCACCAACATTTGAGATCGCGGATGAACACGCACTGTCTGGAATGCTAACGCCGGGACCGTCGCGTAGGCCGTGCGCAAGCGAGTGGGTCAGGGTAGGCACGTCACGCGTCAGCCGGAGGGGAGCTCGATGCAGCCCTGGTCTATCAACATTTTGATCGTTATCTTACCCAGGAAGTCCGTACCCAACAGGCACGGAACGGCGAGGGGGGAGGAGACCAACATGGGACCTTGCAACCTGACATCCCCAATACAAATTTGGGCATCGATACATCCAATTATACCCAAAGAATCCCCGTTGGCGGCAAAACAGGGCACGTCAACAGGCCACAAGGGGCGACATTTATCAGGCAGAATGTTGTGTACGAGGTCCGAAATAATGGTTGCCGACCCCCTCAATCGAGCCGACAATGGCGGAAGATCCCTGTGCGGCAGCCACGACTCTATGGGCTAACTCGGTCCACTGACCAGGGCCGAGCGCCCGAACCCCATTACGACCCCCTGGCTCCCCACCCCCGGCGCATGATGTGTTGCGTGGCGGAGTGTGCGAGTGTCGTGTGGGGGCCGAGAACGTGAGGTGCCGCGACTTGCCTGAGTCCGTCGCGAAGGTGAAGGCGAGCGCGGCGAGGAGCGCGGCATCCTGAGGACACGCGTCCTCGCAGGCCGCAGTTGTAGCAAATGATGGACGCTCCCTCGCGGCGCGGAGGCGTCCGTCCCCGCTGGCGGAAATCCTGTTGGCGACGGCGATCGTTGGATCGCCAATTCTGCACCGAAGAGGACGCGAAGACCTGGTCCTGGTGACGTTCCTCCTCGGGGTTGCCGGCGTTGATCGGCGCAGTGCAGGCCGCGATGCTGGAGTCCCTCTGTAGCACCAAGTGCGCCTGAATGCACCGTGAGGCATGCAGGGAGCAAAAGTTGTCGTCGTCCACTGTTGGCATCACGATGCGCAACTCCCGTGCCAGGCTGAGGAGCTTCTCCAACACCAGCGCATCGATCCCTTCGTGATCAATGCGCGGGAACGCAGCTCTGGTCAGGGCCAGCAGCGCACTGCGGTAGGCAAGGGGAGATTCACCATTCCTTCTGTTATACTCTTAGTTCTTTCGGTAAAGTCACGTAGGTAATTTTAATTTCATTTTTTACCTACGTGACTTTACCGAAAGAACTAAGAGTATGAATCCTTGCAGTCACGAAAGCTTCAAATCTAGAACTTCCTTCTGTTGTTGAAGTGATGGCGTGATTCCGACGGCGGTCCGTAGATCGCCTGCATGCGGAGGAGCGCCTGTTGCAGTGTGGAGCGGTCCCCCCGCGGTATGGTGATGAGCGCGGCGAGGGCGTCGTCGTCTAACGCCGCTGGAAGCGCCCGGAGCGCTTCCACCTCCGACCATCCGGCCATCTCGCAGTGCGAGAGGAAGCGGGGCTGGAAGGCCGTCCAATTGCGCCTTCAGCGCCGGCAGGTGCTGTTGGACGGTCGGCGATCGTCCCCCGGGCAGCGCGGAGTCTTTTGGCTTGGCGCGTACTGCAGCTCCGGCGGCCAAGATGTCGGCCTCCTGTGGCCGTCGCGCCATCAATGACGTTACGCCATCCGGTTGGTTCCCGACGGGTCTTGCATTGCGCTCCCGGCGGAAGCATCCCCCACCATGGTGGGAAATTCTAAAGTTTTGGCGGGATCCTCAACACCAGTGGCGGTGGCATCCGTTGCCCGCTGTGCTGCGATTTTCACCCCGGCCCCGGCCTCCTCGCGGTGAATGTCGCCGAGGATGGTGGCCGCAGCCTGCAAGGCGGAGGTGCGCCTCTTGCAGCGAGCTCCGCGGTGACGGGGAGACGGGAGGTGGCGGGCCGGGGCAGCTGCCCGGCCGGCAGCACTTCACAATCCCCAGCCAGGATCACCGGACCCACGGTCGCCTGGTCGTCGTCGTCTCCCTCCGGGCTCCTGGCGCGGTTCTTGCGTCTCGTGTCCATGGCCACTCCTGACACTAAATGTAGTGAGCCCAAGGACGAGAGGGGGCCGGTAGTTGAGGCGACACTTTTACTTAACAAACACTAATGTACAGGGTCCCTAACACAAAGGGGTAACGGCCCCTTACACCCGCTACCTGGGGAGGTTTGGCCTCCGGGCTGTCGTGCCTCCTCACACGGGGGACCACTCTGCACTCGGCCCTCTGGCTACAGTCCCTAGGGGGAGGGGCTATCCTGACCCGACCCAGCCAAGATCCTCGGGTCCCGGCCACTGGCCCACTCAGTGCCGGCCCTGACAAGGACAGCGGGTCTGGGGGTCTCAGGGTCTTGCTCTAAGCTCGGTCTTCAGTCTTCGGCTTGAGGAACACTGCCGAACCCGGGTCAGGGGTCCGGCTTTTATCCACCTGCCACTCCCCTGGCCACACCCTGGACACGCCCCCCTTCCAGAGAGTTCCAGAGGGACCTGGGATCTCCCCCCCCCCTCTTGGGGTCTCGGGAACCTTGGTGGCCCACACATCACCCCCTACTGCAGGTAAGTCCCCCGTTTATCACGTTACACACGTACCACGATTATAACAACAAACACGTTCATTGGCTGAAAACATAAACTAAACAACAGTAGAACCTCGGAGATCGAACGCACCAGAACTCGAACAAATCGGTGTTCGAACGATATTTACGAACATTTTTTGCCCCGGAAACTTAACAAAATTCGGAGGTCGAACGGGAACTCGCGACTTGAAATTGCCTGTACGTCTGAGACGCGTATGGCCAGCGTGCATGACGCTTGCCCAGTGAAAGGTTTTACCGTGTGAGAGGCAGAAACAAACCTCTTAGGATCAGTATTTAGCCAGAAAGAGTTCAAGAGACTCAGAGTTAGTGGCAGAAAAGAGGCACACAACAGAAAGAAGCCCAGAAGGGCAGTTCATCAGTTGTTATTATGTAAACTTCGCGTAAAAATGCTTTATAATGAGAGATTTCTTGTGCCTGGAACCAATGAATGTCATTTACATGAATTCTTATGGGGAAAATTAATTCGGTGTTCGAACAAATCGGTGTTCGAATGGCCTCCTGGAACGAATGAAGTTCGATCTCCGGGGTACCGCTGTCGATGCATCGTCACCAGGTGTCAGGCCACAATGAGCTGCTGCTGCTGAGTAGCTCTCGTTCAGAGGCCGCCCTGGCCTGGCCGTCAACAATGACATCAGCAACAACAAGTCGCTGATGTCGTCGTTATCGTCATCGTCACGTGGAAATGTATAGCAGCGGCAAATCCACGCAGTGACCGCGTGGAGAGAGAGACACGCACGACTCCAAATATACAGCAGGTGTCACGGTCAAACCCACGACCTCCTGCGTAGCAGACGAGGTAGTTAACATCTCCTAGTCACCGTGATTATGCTGATGGTTTACAGGAGGTCGTCGGTTCGATCCCAGACCTTGACGATGTCTGCTGCTGATGTATATTTGGAGTCTGCGTCTCTCTCATCATCATCATCACGGTGGTTAGGAGATGTTAACTACCTCGCCTGGTATACAGGAGGTCGTGGGTTCGATCCCAGACCCTGACGATGCCTGCTGCTGCTGCTGTATCTGTGGAGTCTGCGTCTCTCTCTCTCTGTGTGTCTCTCCCCGTGGTGGTTACCGCGTGGATTCAGAGGATTTGGCCGCTGCTTTAAATTTCCACGCGACGATCACGACGATATCAGCGACTTGCTTCAGCTGCCTCTAGTTTTCTAGTCACGTGTACACCTAAATCATTGCGAATCCTCTATCTGTGGGTTGTAAATTGGCACTAGTTGGAAGTCTCTGGGCAGTGAAACCGATGTCGCAATAATCGCCATATCGCGATAAGCGCCATATCGTGGGAATTGCGATACCGTGTTATATGGTGCAGCACGATATCGCGATAATCGCCATATCGTGAGAATTGCAATATCGTGTTTTGGTTTGTGCAGCACGATATCGCGATAATCGCCATATCGTGGGAATTACGATATCGTGTTGTATGGTGCTGCACGATATCGCGATTATCGCCATATCGTGGAAATTGCAATATCGTGTTGTATGGTGCAGCAAGATATCGCGATAATCGCCATATCGTGGTAATTACGATATCCCGTTGTATGTGCAGCACGATATCGCGATAATCGCCATATCGTGGGAATTGCGATATCGTGTTGTATGGTGCGGCACGATATCGCGATAATCGCCATATCGTGGGAATTGCGATATTGTGTTGTATGGTGCGGCACGATATCGCGATAATCGCCATATCGTGGGACTTGCGATATCGTGTTGTATGGTGCGGCACGATATCGCGATAATCGCCATATCGTGGGGATTGCGATATCGTGTTGTATGGTGCAGCACGATATCGCTATAATCGCCATATCGTGGGAATTGCGATATCGTGTTGTATGGTGCGGCACGATATCGCGATAATCGCCATATCGTGGGAATTGCGATATCGTGTTGTATGGTGCGGCACGATATCGCGATAATCGCCATATTGTGGGAATTGCGATATCGTGTTGTATGGTGCAACACGATATCGCGATAATCGCCATATCGTGGTAATTACGATATCCCGTTGTATGGTGCGGCGCGATATCGCGATAATCGCCATATCGTGGGAATTGCGATATCGTGCAGCAAGCCTTGGAATACCGCGGGAGCGGACTGTTCAGAGCAGCGAACCAAAAATAAATACATTTTATTATCGATCACGCCGTGCACAAAGGGAAATATCGCAATACCTAAAATAATTGAACGCTGCTGTCAGATAAAAATTTAATAAAATTGTAAAATCTGTGAAATAATAACATTGGTCGTTGTGTACTACAGTGTAACTGCGATGGTGAAATGAGGTTACTAAGCCAGGTTTCTTAAAATTCCTCACCTTAAATTCCCCATCGTACACACCGCGGGCAAAACTAAATATCGGAATAACTAAAAAGAAGCGACAAAACACTGACACAAAATCGCGATTTAATATCAAAACTAGCGGAATAATAGTATTAACATTACGCGAGCCTGTACAGTATTAGTGTTACAACAGCAGCACCATCAGCGGCGAACTACCCGAATGTGTATCGATAGTGGAGGACTCCGATGAGCTCTAAGCTCTTTGACAGGTGTCCAGCGATATAATAGAAGAGCCAATAACAGAAGAGTCGTGAACTTGTGGGTTTGTGACAATTTTAATAAGGAAGAGCGAAGCGAGCGACGCCATCACCGCTCTCTGGAGACCCCCCCCCTCCCCACCGGGTTCACGCCCTCCCCGTATTGTGGCGATGATACAAAATAGATTAAAATTATAGAATTAATATGAATAAAATAAAAAAATGAAATAAAAATATTAAATGTAATATAAAGTGCAAATAAGTATAAAAAAAATATTGAACATCATGAAAAATATTAAATCAGATAAAACAAATTAATATAAAACGTTAAATATGAGATAAATATAGAATGAAGTGTTAAATATAAAATGTAGACTAAATTAAAATATAAACAAAAATACGATATAAAAGCATAAAATATTAAAATATACAAAAAATGTTAAATAAGAAATATAAAATGTAAATTTTAAAATAAAAATACTGTATAAGCTAATACAATGTATATAAATTAAGAAATACAAAATATAAGATCTAAAAAAAAACAATAAATATAAAAACGTAAATTGTAAACTAATACTGTACATGGAAATATAAAAATATAAAATATAAACTAAAAAATATGAAATCTAAACAAATAAATATAAAATGGTCAAACTGCCGATGCCCTTATATGGCGCGTGACGTCACCGCCATGGCGCCGCGCCACCGCTGAGGCGACCACTTTTTGTTGTTGGCGCGCTTTTCCCGCCACCTCCACCACCACCACCACAGCCCACCTCGTCACCCCCCTCCGTGTCACCTCCTCCTCCTCCACCTCGTCGTCAACCCGCCACCAAGCCGAGCCCCGCGCCCTCTTCGCAGGGACCAGGCGAAGACTTCTCTGGCTTCTCCCCCCACCCCCATCGGCCGAGAGCAGACGGCGCGAAGAAGCCTGCGCCGTGTAGGCCGCGCTCGACTTGCCCGCTGCGCTAGGCCACCGCCTCAGCCTCACAACATTCTCGACACTTTAGTCGATGTTGTGTGTTTTTAAAGCACCCTCTGTGTAACGACAGCAGCGAGGAGGTTAGCGAGGAGGAGAGTGCGCGAGGTGGTGACGACGATAGAAAGTCGCGGGCGTCAGCTGCGATGCTGTCAACGCCGCCGCCGCCGCCGCTGCCGCAGCGAATTCCCTGCAGTCCGTGAGGAGAGGCCTCGACCAGGTAAAGGTCTAAAACTTGTGGCTTTAACAGCGGGAGGAGGCTTTCGCGACCAATATACATTATATAGGTTGCTTCTTGGTGGGGGGAGAGATCGTGTAAATATAAATACAATTTCGCCATCACCCGACACAGACAATTCGTACGGTTTGTGTCACGTCAACAGAACGTGCAAATTCGTTACTTGTGCAGCACGATGATGTGTTGGAGAGTAAACCCACAACATTTACAATCTGTGTGTGTGTTGCAGAGTAAACCCACAACATTTACAACTTGTGTGTGTGTTGGAGTGTAAACCCACAACATTTACAATCTGTGTGTGTGTTGGAGAGTAAACCCACAACATTTACAATCTGTGTGTGTGTTGGAGAGTAAACCCACAACATTTACAATCTGTGTGTGTTGGAGAGTAAACCCACAACATTTACAATCTGTGTGTGTGTTGGAGAGTAAACCCACAACAATTACAACTTGTGTGTGTGTTGGAGAGTAAACCCACAACATTTACAATCTGTGTGTGTGTTGGAGTGTAAACCCACAACATTTACAATCTGTGTGTGTGTGTGTTGGAGTGTAAACCCACAACATTTACAATCTGTGTGTGTGTTGGAGAGTAAACCCACAACATTGACAATCTGTGTGTGTGTTGGAGTGTAAACCCACAACATTTACAACTTGTGTGTGTGTTGGAGTGTAAACCCACAACATTTACAATCTGTGTGTGTGTTGGAGAGTAAACCCACAACATTTACAATCTGTGTGTGTGTTGGAGAGTAAACCCACAACATTGACAATCTGTGTGTATGTTGGAGAGTAAACCCACAACAATTACAACTTGTGTGTGTGTTGGAGAGTAAACCCACAACATTTACAATCTGTGTGTGTGTTGCAGAGTAAACCCACAACATTTACAATCTGTGTGTGTGTTGCAGAGTAAACCCACAACATTTACAACTTGTGTGTGTGTTGGAGTGTAAACCCACAACATTTACAATCTGTGTGTGTATTGGAGAGTAAACCCACAACATTTATAATCTGTGTGTGTGTTGGAGAGTAAATCCACAACATTTACAATCTGTGTGTGTGTTGGAGAGTAAACCCACAACATTGACAATATGTGTGTGTGTTGGAGAGTAAACCCACAACAATTACAACTTGTGTGTGTGTTGGAGTGTAAACCCACAACATTTACAATCTGTGTGTGTGTTGGAGTGTAAACCCACAACATTTACAATCTGTGTGTGTGTTGGAGAGTAAACCTACACCATTGACAATCTGTGTGTGTGTTGGAGAGTAAACCCACAACATTTTCAATCTGTGTGTGTGTTGCAGAGTAAACCCACAACATTTACAATCTGTGTGTGTGTTGGAGAGTAAACCCACAACATTTACAATCTGTGTGTGTTTTGGAGAGTAAACCCACAACAATTACAACTTGTGTGTGTGTTGGAGAGTAAACCCACAACATTTACAATCTGTGTGTGTGTTGCAGAGTAAACCCACAACATTTTCAATCTGTGTGTGTGTTGCAGAGTAAACCCACAACATTTACAATCTGTGTGTGTGTTGGAGAGTAAACCTACACCATTGACAATCTGTGTGTGTGTTGGAGTGTAAACCCACAACAATTACAACTTGTGTGTGTGTTGGAGAGTAAACCCACAACATTTACAATCTGTGTGTGTGTTGCAGAGTAAACCCACAACATTTACAATCTGTGTGTGTGTTGGAGAGTAAACCCACAACATTTACAAACTGTGTGTGTGTTGGAGAGTAAACCCACAGCATTTACAATCTGTGTGTGTGTTGGAGAGTAAACCCACAATATTTACAATCTGTGTGTGTGTTGGAGAGTAAACCTACAACAATAATCTGTATTTGTGTTGGAGAGTAAACCCACAACATTTACAGCATGTGTTTGTGTTGGAGAAAAAAAATCCACGTTTGAAATGTTAATGTTGTAAATGTTGTGGGTTTACTCTGCAACACATCGGTTAGTGCTGAGCTAGTAACAAAATTACACATTCTGTTTACGTGACAACCCCCTTACTAATTGGCTGTGTCCGGTGGTGGCGGGTTTAACGACACAACATTTATTTTTACGCAATCTAACCCAAAAAAAAACCTATATTATGGATTTAAGCTTTTACAAAACACCTCCCACTCACCCATCCTTAAGCTTTGCCTGCTGGAACTTTTTGCCGCTGTTAATTTGGCGGCGGCGTTGTTTCAATTGTGCAATGTGGGTGGAACGTGCCTTCCCTATGTTTGTGTGCAGGTCATGTTGTGGTGGTGGTGGTGGTGATATTTTTGTTTGGCCGGATAGAGGGGGCTAAACGGGCATGGCAGGGGCTACAGAAGAGAAGGAGTGATGTGGTACAACAGAAAGTGGAGCTGAGTGGACTTGCTGATGACTGGTACCAGCGGTGTCAAGATCGGCCTCTGTGAAGGAGAGGAGGCTCGTGAAGGACGCTACTGGGAAATTGGAGGCAGTCGCCCTCCAGCAACAACGGAGGACAGAGGAGCGATGCTCACAACACCGAGCAGAGCGCCGGGCGGCTAAATCACAGCAAGTTGGCACAGTAAGGGGCATAGGGCGGTGCATCAGCCAGTCATCTCAGTCAGTGGGCATTCCACACTTCACGTGGCCTTAACGTGCACATAGCCTGGCACAGGTGCCGTGGTGATGTCACCGCCACTGAGTGGCGAATAGCGGTTGGTGGTGGTGGTGGTGGTGGTGCTGGCCACCGACCCCCTCTGCGTGTGCCAGTGTTGGCCTTCATCGGTGCTGCTGCTACTCGCTAACGCCACCTGCCTCCCAATCTGTTCAGGCAACGGGGGGGGGGGATCTTTGGTGGAGGAGGATTAGGAGGAGATGGAGCGAACAAACCTCGGATTGAGATTCCCTTGAGGGAGAGGAGCGAGCTGAGCACATAGAGTTGTCTTCCCGACAGGTAGGGGAGGGAAGCCTTCATCCAGCAGTGGAGAAACTTTCCCATTGGGTAATTTGAATGCTTTCCAGAGAGAAAGCAGAGCCGTGAGTGTTGTGACCAGCTCGGGGTTACGATCGTCAAAGGGAAAGCATTGTTTGGTGTTGCGTGTGCTAATGTTCGTACTTTATAATGCGAGCATGTGCTCGTGTTAACTAGTATTTAAAATGTCGTGTCTGTGGGTTGCAAACACTTCATTATTAATGCTACCCCTATCCCCTCCCTTTGATGCTGCTAATCATGCATAATGCACGGGCATAATATGACTTTGAAACCCCCTGCCCACCTCCTACGCTTTTCACAAATAGTACTAATCCCATATCTGCATTTCCCATAAATATGCTAAATTCCTCTTGATATGCAAATTCTTTTGTCAAGGTGCTCTTCCCCCTCCAACCCAGCTTAAATATACCCTCCAAGCCTGGGGTGTTTCATTCAGACGCTGTCTTCCCGACAGACCTGTTCTTCACCTGAGACGGCTGCTTGCGTTGTGGCCGAAACGTCGTGAGAATTATTTTATTATGTTTTATTTTAATTATTTTATTATTTCCCTTCTACGTGACTTTACCGAAAGAACCAAGAAGACTGCAGAGGGTTGTACAGAAGAAGCTTACTTGGTGCAGTCGATCAGTTGGACCGACAGCGATCGTTTGTATGGTGTGGATGATGCGATTGGACCTTCATACATGCCTGAGCTTATATAAACTTAATGCGAAGTAAAATCTTGACTTTAAGCTTTCGTGACTGCAGAAATTCATATTCTTTGGGTCTTTCGGTAAATTTACATAGGTAGATTCAAATAAAATAACGAAAACTACGACGTTTCAATCGCAACACAAGCGTTTGTCATCAGGGAAAAACCCGCTTGTGTTGCGATCGAAACGTCATAGTTTTTTTGTTATTTTTTGTTATTTTCTTTGAACCTATCTGCGAAAGACCCAAAGAATATTAATGCGAAGTTATTTGTATTAGATGCATCGGATAGCTTGTGTGTGTGTGTGTGTTTTAAATGCAGTTTGAATCTATGGTACTGATAAAAACTAATCCAGTACTATGCCAACAGAGACACCCTGAGCTGGTTTAGCTGACGTCTTGGCTTCAAACCACGTTGTGTCTGGGTGTCTCTCTCTGTAGGTTCATAATGGTCGTGTCAGAGACACATTGAGTTGGTATAGCTGACGACCCGGGTTCAAACCACGTTGTGTCTGGGTGTCTTTCTCCGTAGGTTCATAATGGCCGTGTCAGAGACACACTGAGTTGGTATAGCTGACGTCTCGCGTTCAAACCACGTTGTGTCTGGGTGTCTCTCTCCGTAGGTTCATAATGGCCGTGTCAGAGACACTGAGTTGATGTAGCTGACGTCCCGGGTTCAAGCCACGTTGTGTCTGGGTGTCTTTCTCCGTAGGTTCATAATGGTCATGTCAGAGACACACTGAGTTGGTATAGCTAACGTCTCGGGTTCAAACCACGTTGTGTCTGGGTGCCATTATCCCAGTGGGTTAAAAATAAAATAAATGAAAACAACTAAATTAAATCACGACGTTTCGGGCGCAACACAAGCGTCCTTCTTCAGGTGGGGACAACGTAGTGAAAGCACAACCAACAAGTGTGTCTAAGAGACGGCTGTGACAAGGAATTATACAGTCGTGGGGGATGGAGGGAGTGGGGGGGCCATGGTGAGTGTGTGGGGCAGGCTGTGGACTGGGAAGCAACGATGTGAGGCACGGGGGGGGGGGGCGCTGGGAGGCAACGCATGGAGTTCAAACTGAAGCTTTGTGATGCAGGGGGCCCCTCCCTCCATCCTCCACGACTATATAATTTCTTGTCACAGCCATCTCTTAGACAAGGATGCTTGTGTTGCGCCCGAAACGTCGTGATTTAATTTAGTAGTTTTAATTTACCGAAAAAACCAAAGAGTATGAATCCTTGCAGCCACGAAAGCTTAAAATCTAGAATTAACCCAATGGGCTTGACTGGGTGTCGAGTCTCAGGGCAGTGTAAGTTTAGGCGCCATATAGCGACCACTGTAGTCTCTGCGCTCCTTCAACGTAGGAATAACAAACACTCGGCAAGCTCTCCTCTGTTGAAGCCCTCTCGTCGTGAGGAGTAGCAGCAGCAGCGCTCCGCACTGGGCATCGAGCAGCCCCAGGGCATATTGCCGCTGCTATCGTTGGTGAGAACAAACTGGGACGCGGCAAATATTGAATGATCGATGCTCAGTTTAACACGTAGTGGTAGGAGGAGGCTTTCGCGACCAATCTTATCCATAGTCGAGGTTTTTTGGCTAGATCGTGCAAATGTAAACGTGTCGTTAAACCCGTCACCACCCGACACGGCCACTTGGTAAGGTTCGTCAAGTCAACAAAGCGTGTACAATGAATTACGAGGTCACCACTAACCGGTGTGTGTTTGAGAGTGAGTGGGGAGCAGTAGTTGAGTGCGGAGCGGTAGTTGAGCGGTTAGTGCACTGCACTACGAACCTGGCGACCCGGGTTCGACTCCCGCTCACGGCCTTCACCGGTGACGATTACTTGAACTGGTCCTGGGTCTCCTCTTGGTCGACTCAGCCTCAAATGAGTACCTGGTACGGTACAGAAAAACATCGCCACTGGGGGGGAGGCAAAGGCGACCGGGCGTGACGCTGGCCACCCACCCCCTTGTGTGCCACAGTGCCAGCCTTCCATAGGTTGCTACTCGCTAATAGCACTTGCCCCAACAGTTTGTTAAAGGCTACACGGGGGGTCTTTTGTCGGAGAGTGAACCCACGGCAACATTTACAATTCGAGTAGCTGGCGACATTTCACCTGAAGACGATTGCTTGTGTTGCGATCGAAACGTCGTGATGTATTATTTTGTCTACCTACGTGACTTTACCGAAAGAACCAAAGAGTATGGATTATTGCAGTCACGAAAACTTCAAATCAAGATTGACAATGACGTGCGTGTGTCTTGTGTGTGTGTCTCTCTGTGCGTGCGTGTGTGTCGTGTGTGTGTGTCTCTCTCTGTGTGCGTGTCTTGTGTGTGTGTCTCTCTCTGTGTGCATTTGCAGCACCATGAAGAAGGGCAGGAATTCCTGTTCGAGTGACGAGTCGGACGGTGAGTGAGCGCTCCTCCCCTCCGCTCGTGGGTGTCCCGCTTTGTCCGGATCGCGTGGCCCGCACGCCAACCCGCCGCACGCTGCCCGGCGCAGCTTGGGTCTTTTTTGCCGGATGGAGGGGGCTGAACGGGCGCGGTGCCGGCTGAAGGAGAGGTGGGGGGGGCCGGGCGGCAGCGAGTCGGCACAGTGAGGGGGGTAGAGTTGGTGCATCTGGGCCATTCATCTCAGCCGATGGCACCTGCCTGGGTCTGTCCCGTGACCTCCTGCCCACAAGACTTCGACACGGCGCAAGTGCACCTAGGCTGGCACAAGTGCCGTGGTGACATCACCGTCCCTTAGTGGCAAAGGGCGGCTGTGAGCGTGTTGGCGCACGTGTGTGCGTGCGTGTGTAGTGCTGTTCTAATCGCGCTGCGCTACGAACCCGGCGACCCGAGTTGGACTCCCGCTTGCCGCCGGTAACGAATATCTGAAACTAGTAGTAGGTTTTTACCCTTTCAACTGGTACAAAAACTGACACCTTTATACAAGGCATCATGTTTGCAATAACCACAACACAAGCAGTCAAAATGCAAACAAAAAAAAACAACTCTGATAATTGGTTCTTTACCCTTCTATCTGGCAACAAAACTGACACCTTTTTACAAGGAGTCATGTTTGCATAGACCGCAATACCTGCAGTGATAATACAAACAAAAGAACATAACTCTGATAATGTGCACTGTCCTTAAAGTTGATTGATCCACACCCGAGACAGCTTTCCTTAGAGCCTAGTCTCATATGGGTTGGACCAGAAGACGCCAAAAGGCGCACAACTCAAAGACAATGCACCATCAGAGTATGAGAGCTCGGGGCAAGCATCTACACTATGGGAACCTCATTTGCCAGTAAAAATATGATAATTGGTTCTTTACCCTTCTATCTGGCAACAAAACTGACACCTTTTTACAAGGAGTCATGTTTGCATAGACCGCAATACCTGCAGTCATAATACAAACAAAAGAACATAACTGATAATGTGCACTGTCCTTAAAGTTGATTGATCCACACCCGAGACAGCTTTCCTTAGAGCCTAGTCTCATATGGGTTGGACCAGAAGACGCCAAAAGGCGCACAACTCAAACTCATACTCTGATGGTGCATTGTCTTTGAGTTGTGCGCCTTTTGGCGTCTTCTGGTCCAACCCATATGAGACTAGGCTCTAAGGAAAGCTGTCTCGGGTGTGGATCAATCAACTTTAAGGACAGTGCACATTATCAGAGTTATGTTCTTTTGTTTGTATTATGACTGCAGGTATTGCGGTCTATGCAAACATGACTCCTTGTAAAAAGGTGTCAGTTTTGTTGCCAGATAGAAGGGTAAAGAACCAATTATCATATTTTTACTGGCAAATGAGGTTCCCATAGTGTAGATGCTTGCCCCGAGCTCTCATACTCTGATGGTGCATTGTCTTTGAGTTGTGCGCCTTTTGGCGTCTTCTGGTCCAACCCATATGAGACTAGGCTCTAAGGAAAGCTGTCTCGGGTGTGGATCAATCAACTTTAAGGACAGTGCACATTATCAGAGTTATGTTCTTTTGTTTGTATTATGACTGCAGGTATTGCGGTCTATGCAAACATGACTCCTTGTAAAAAGGTGTCAGTTTTGTTGCCAGATAGAAGGGTAAAGAACCAATTATATTTTTACTGGCAAATGAGGTTCCCATAGTGTAAAAACAACTCTGATGAGGATAATGATATGCACTGTCCTTGAAGTTGATTGGTCCACACCCGAGAGATAGCTTTTCTTAGAGCATCGGGTGTGGACCAATCAACTTCAAGGACACCCCACTCCCCCGTGCGTCGGCGCTCATCGTGCTGCTGCTGCTAACAGCGCTCGCCCAAACGGTCTGTTGAGGCTACGCGGGGGGATCTGTGTCGACTGCATCTGTCTGTCCGCGTTTGTATCCCCTGTACGCAGGTGCTGCCACTGTTCCCTCTTGGCCACCACCGCCCTCATCGTCCTCTTCCAAGCAGCAACAGCATCACCCTCACCAACATCACCCTCCTCACCCTCCTCACCACCAGCAGCAGCAGCAGCAGCAGCCTCAACTAAAATCACGATCCCACCGATTCTCATCGGCATCGTCCGCCGCCATCGCCGCAGCAGCAGCGACGATGACGCCATCGGCGACGTCGTCATCGTCGGTGGCGACGGTGACATCGCCGCCGCCGCCACCGACGCCGTCGTCATCTTCGTCTCACCGCCCGGCGGAGGTTTACCGCAAGGACCTCATCAGCGCCATGAAGGTGCCGGACTCAGCACAGCTGGGCCCCGGCGAGTATTACGTCATGGCGGACGCCTGGAAGCCCGAGTGGGAGAAGGGGGTGCAGGTGCCTGTGTGCAGCGAGCACGACTACCCAGAGCCCAGCGTCAGGTGACAGCCCCCCCCCCCCCTCCTCTCCCCCTCCCTGCCCCTTCCTCTCCCCCTCCTGGCCCGTGCCTCTTCTCCGTGTCTCCCATCGCCTTCCCCGCATCTCCCCCCACCCTTCCCGTGTCTCCCCCGTGTCTCCCATCGCCTTCCCTGCATCTCCACCCACCCTTCCTGTGTCTCCCCCTTGTCTCCGCTCACCTCCCCTGCGTCTCCTTCCACGCGTCTCCCCCCCCGTCTTCGCTCTCCTTCTACGCGTCCCCCCCGTGCGTCTCCTCCCCCGTGCGTCTCTTCTCATGCTCCCCCCCCCCGTCCCTGTTTCTTGCCCCAGGATACTGGCGGAGCGCGAGAAGGCCGTGACGTTTGCACGAACCAGGAAGTACATCCAGATGTCGGACCTGGAGTCTCCAACACCCGGCTACGCCGACCTGCGTTCGCTCATCCAGGCGACCTGCCACTACGACCTGGACGACACCGACCTCTCCTGGCTACAGATGGCCAACCGCGAGCTCCAGCGCATGGGTGTGTGGGGTCTACACACACAACAACAACTCGTACAGAGACACACACACACTCGTACATATACACAACAACAATCGCCATTTGCCACGAAGTGGCGGTGACATCATCACGACGCTTGTGCCAGACTATGTGCACGTTAAGGCCACGTGAATTGTCGAACGTCCGCTGGCAGGAGGTCACGGGGCAGACCCAGGTGCCACGGGTCGACTGACTGAGATGACCGAGATGACTGGCTGATGCACCACCCGTGCCCCCTACTGTGCCAACTTGCTGTGCTTTAGCCACCCGGCGCTCCGCTCGTTGTTGTGAGCATCGCTCCTCCGCCCTCCGTTGTTGTTGGAGGGCGACTGCCTCCAACTGGCCAGTAGCAGCGTCTTTCACGAGCCTCCTCCACAGAGGCCGATCTTGACACCACTGGTACCAGACATCGGCAAGTCCACTCAGCTCCACGTCCTCCTGTACCACATGACTCCATCTCTTCTCTAGCCCGTGCCGCGCCCGTTTAGTTCCCTCTATCCGGCCGAACAAAAGCTGTTTAGGCATGTGGTGACTGGGCATGCGGGCTACATGACCCAGCCAACGCAGCCTTGCCTGCCAGAGGAGCTCACCGATGGGACTTTGCCCAGATCTTTCAAGGATTTGTGAGCTCCTCTCACAATCCAGCCTCGTTAAACCCAGGATGGATCGTAGGCAGGCCAGCCTGAATGTTTCCAACCGGCGAAGATGCTCCATTAGGGGGGGTCCACGTTTCGCAAGCGTAGAGGGAGGGAATGACCGTGGCCGAGAAGACTTGACGCTTCGTGCGGAGCGACAGACCAGGTAGCTTCCACACAGCGTTACGCAACCGATAAAAAGATAATGGCGCTCGACTTATTTCGAGACCTCTGCTGTCAAACCGGAGCCGGTCATGAGCACACTGCCCAGGTATGGGAAACTCTCCACTCTCTCCACAACTGCCCCATCACCGATTGGGAGTTGTGGTGGTGGGTTGCCCGATGGTACAAAATACCCAGGCAGGTGCTTAGTTTTGGTGGGGCTGATGGTAAGGCCCCACCTCTTAGAGGCACGCTCCAGTTTCAGCAGCAGCGCCTCCAACTCCTCCTCTGATTGAGCGGCAATTACCGGATCATCGGCATACATGACGTGGTTGACCAATAAGGAGCCATCCCTTGATCGCACCCGGGCATCAATCAGCCTCCCTTTGTATCTGTACCAGATGGAAATTCCTCTGGTACAGCCATCAAAGGCTTCATGAACTACGTGGTCGAAAAAGATGTTGAATGTGGGAGCCAGAGGACATCCCTGTCGCACCCCAAGGTGAACAGGAAATGGCTCCGACTCCCGGCCACGTAGTTTTACCCGGGCCCGCTCACCATCATGAAGGTCCTTAATGATTGTGAGCAGAGGGTCAGGGACTCCGAAAGCATGGAGAACAACCCAGAGCCCAGGCCTACTGATGGTATCATAGGCCTTGACCAGGTGAATAAAGCAGAGATGTAGGTCTTGTTGGAATTCTCTACACCTCTGCTGTAGCAAGTGGCGAGAAAATATGGCATCTGTGCAGGGCCGCCCTTTCCTGAAACCATATTGAGGCTCAGCAAGCCCCTCTCGTCAGCATGCCTGGCAAGGCGATGTTGAATAATTTTCGCCAGGACCTTTCCCGGCACACTGAGGAGTGAAATGCCCCTGTAGTTGTTCCAATCCTGCAGAACCCGTCCAGTGGTCCAGACTGTTATGATGTCATGTAGGGCAGTCTGTGCACAAACGCCACCCTCCCTTAGCATTTCGCTTGGGAGATCATCTCTGCTCAGTGCCTTTCCTTGTCTCAGACTCTGAATCGCCTTTAGTACTTCCTCAACAGATGGCACCTCAGCCAGCCACTCACAGGGGGTGACTTCCTCTTCCAATATTTAAGGCACCGCAGCCTCAGCAGGGTCATCCCCACTTTGTCCCACGATGTTTTCCATGTCGAGGGATTTACCCTCCCCTAGGACTTCACAGAAATGCTCAGCAAATCTGCAAACCTGTTCCTGGGGGTCGGAGATTGGATCACCTTTTTTTCCCCTCATGATGGTAATCGGTGTGGCGCTGCAGGTAACTTTTTTGATGGAGTTAAATAGGGATTTGTGATCGCGGGCCATTGAGGCAGATTCCATCGCCTCAGCAACCCGCGACCACCACCAATCCTTGCAGCGCCTCACAGCTCTCCGAACCTCCGAGCGAAGGCTACGGTAAGCCTCCTCGTTCTCTGACGTGGGATGCTGTAGACAATTCGAGTGGGCCTGTCGCTTTTTTTCAGCCATCCTGAACACCTCCTGTCAGCCAGGGTAACTGGGGAGGTCTGGAACGCGTACCCAAAGCAGCCATTGCAGCTGCCTGAGTTACACTCCTAAACCTCGCCCATTTACCCTCGACATCTGGAGGAGTGGGGGACGATGCCAACCCCAGCCGTAAGCGATGATGAAATTCTCGCCTGCAACTTTCATCAGCTAACTGAGACCAGACCACCTTAAGTTGGAATGGGGTCCTGCGTGTGCACCCACCACTGGAGTGGAAGAATGGCAAGCGCATCTTACAGATAACAAGTCGATGGTCAGAGGGCAGATCAGCTCCACGGTAGGTCCTGGTGTCAAGGACATGGGCCCGCATCCGCTGTTCCGTCATTACGTAGTCCAGCAGATGTTCTTGCTTGGACCCGGCATGCATCCATGATGTTGTGTGGATGTGCCGATGCCGGAAGAGCATGTTGGTAATTACAAGCCCATGGGCTGCACAAAAATCTAGCAGCCTCCTACCGTTGTTATTGATCTGATCTGGCCCATACCTTCCAATCACTCCAGACCAGGTGCCAGCGTCATGACCAACTCGGGCATTGAAGTCACCCAACAAGATGACTATCCCGAGGGGCCGCTTTAGCCAGCACCTGTGACAGGAGGTCATAGAAGGCATCTGACTCATCGGCCTTGCCTGCATTCCTCCACGGATGTTCGTCTTCGGTGGGGGCATAAGTAACCACGACCACCACTCCTCGCCTCCGGTTGAATGGAAGGCGAGCCCAAAGTATCCTGGGGCTTACAACTTCCCACACCTCACCACCACACTCCCACGCCCCCTTCATTCTTTTGTTCAGAAGAAGAGCCACTCCCTGTTGTTTGGCAGTCTCCTGCCCTGGGTAGAGGACTGTCCACCCCTCATGGTGGCAGGAGCCAGAGCCGGTCCACCGGACCTCCTGAATGCCACAAAGATCCAGGCGGTACCGGTCCAGCTCCCGATAGATGAGTGGCATCCTCTCCTCCGCAGTGAGTGTTCGAACATTCCACGTGGCCACCCGCAGTGGCTTTTTGTTGTTTCTGGAGGAGCCCCGAGGGTAAAGATTAAATCTCCTGGCTCCGCCAAATGGGGTTTGGCCAGGAGACGAAGTTTCACCGTACCTGTGCCGGCCGACCGGTGCGGTAGCGTACTCAACATCTCCTCCGCGAAGATCAGGGCGGCCGGGGCGCGGTGGTGGCGGTGCCCCCCCCCCCCCCCTCACAACCGGCGGTTGCATGACGGCTACGCGGGCGGGGGGGGTGACCTTTGACCCGGCAGGGGAGGCGCGCGTGGACGAGGCCGCGGCGGAGCGCGTGATGGAGCGTCTGGAGCGGCGCTGCGAGGACCGCATGGCGGTGGCCATGGACACGGTGGAGGGCCTGGGCATCGAGTACGACGAGGACGTGGTGTGCGACGTGTGCCGCTCGCCCGACTGCGAGGAGGCCAACGAGATGGTGTTCTGCGACCGCTGCAACGTGTGTGTCCACCAGGTGAGCGTGGGTGGGTGGGTGGTTGGGCGGGCGGGCAGGCGGGCGGGCGGGCGAGTGGGCGGGTGGGTGAGTGGGTGGGTGGGTAAGTGAGTGGGTGAGGGAAATGGTGTCCACCAGATGAGGGTGGGTGAGGGGATCAGAGGGTGGGTGGATGAGTGAGTGGGTTAGATGGTGGGTGGGTGAGTGAGTGAATGAGTGGCTGGTTGCGTGAGTGGTTGGGTGGGTTAGAGGGTGGGTGTGTGGGAGGATGAGTGGGTGGGTGAGTGGATTATAGGGTGGGTGGATGAGGGAGTGGGTTAGATGGTTGGTGGTTGAGTGAGTGAATGAGTGGCTGGTTGAGTGAGTGGGTGGGTTAGAGGGTGGGTGAGTGAGTGAGTGAGTGGGTGGTTGAGTGGGTGGGTGGATGAGTGGGTGGGTGAGTGGGTCAGAGGGTGGGTGGATAAGTGAGTGGGTTAGATGGTGGGTGGGTGAGTGAGTGAATGAGTTACTGGTTGAGTGAGTGGGTGGGTGAGTAGGTGAGTGAGATGGTGTTCTGTGACCGCTGCAGTGTGTGCGTCTACCAGGTGAGGGTGGGTGGGTTTAGAGGGTTAGTCGATGAGCTCGTGAGTGAATGCTTGAGTGAGTGACTTTGGAGCAGGCTCACGAAGGACGCTCACAACAACGAGCGGAGCGCCGGGTGGCTAAAATGCAGCAAGCTGGCATAGTGGGGGGGTACAGGTGGTGCATCGGCCAGTAATCATCTCAGTGGGTCAACCCGTGGTACCTGCTGGGTCTCCCGTGGCCTCCTGCCAGCAGCGAGCCTTTGACACTTCACGCGATGGCCTCGAAGTGCACCTGGCCAGGCAACGGCGCTGTGGTGACGTCACCGAATGGCGCCTATTGTTGTTGTTGTTGTCGAGTGGCTAAGGGATGAGTGAGCGAGTGCAACATCCCTCTCATTCCGGTCTCACGCCCCCCGTGCCCTTCCGTGTGCACCACGTGTACCCCTCGTGTGTCCCCCGGCTGGTGAGTGCAGGCTTGCTACGGCATCCTCAAGGTGCCGGAGGGTAGCTGGCTGTGCCGCTCGTGCGCGCTGGGCGTGCGCCCCGCCTGCCTGCTGTGCCCCAAGACGGGCGGCGCCATGAAGCCCACGCGCAGCGGCAGCAAGTGGGCACACGTCAGCTGTGCCCTCTGGATACCCGAGGTGGGAGTCTGTGCACAACCGCACTAGCACACACCACCACTCAACTAATCACACTACCACACTACTACCACTTAACTAATCACACTACCACCACTCAACTAATCACACTACCACACTACTACCACACTACCACCACTTAACTAATCACACTACCACACAACCAACCACACTACCACTTTACTACCACACTACCACTCTACTACCACACTACCACTCTACTACACTACCACTCTACTACCACACTACCACACACCACCACTTAACTAATAACACTACCACACTACCACCACTTAACTTATCACACTATCACACTACTACCACACACCACCATTGAACTAATCACACTACCACACTACTACCACACTACCACACACCACCACTTAACTAATCACACTATAACACTACCACACAACCACACTAACAACCACACTACTACACTACCACTCTACCACACTACCAACCACACTACCACTCTACTACCACACACCACCACTTAACTAATCACACTGCCACACTACTACCACACTACCACACACCACCACTTAACTAATCACACTACCACACTACTACCACACTACCACACTACCTACCACACTACCACACAACCACACTACCACACTACCTACCACACTACCAACCACACTACCACACAACCACACTACCACCACACTACCACCACACTACCAACCACACTACCACTCAACCACACTACCAACCACACTACCTACCACACTACCACACTACCAACCACACTACCTACCACACTACCTACCACTCTACCACACTACCACACTACCACCACTTAACTAATCACACTACCACACTACCACCACTCAACCAACCACACTACCACCACACTACCACACAACCACACAACCACACTACCACCACACTACCACACTACCAACCACACTACCACCACACTACCACACTACCACACTACCACCACACTACCACACTACCAACCACACTACCACCACACTACCACACTACCACCACACTACCAACCACACTACCAACCACACTACCACACTACTACACTACCACACTACCACCACACTACCACACTACCAACCACACTACCACACTACCACACTACCAACCACACTACCACCACACTACCACCACACTACCACCACACTACCACACTAACACTACCACACTACCACACTAACACTACCACACCACCACACAACCACACTACCACCACACTACCACACTACCAACCACACTACCACCACACTACCACACTACCACACTACCACCACACTACCACACTACCAACCACACTACCACCACACTACCACACTACCACCACACTACCACCACACTACCAACCACACTACCACACTACCACACTACTACACTACCACACTACCACCACACTACCACACTACCAACCACACTACCACCACACTACCACACTACCACACTACCACCACACTACCACCACACTACCACACTACCACTACCACACTACCACACTAACACTACCACACCACCACACTACCAAACACACTACCACTCAAGCAACCACACAACTCAACCAAACACACAACCAACCACACTACCACTGGAACAGATGGAGATTAGTCCACCCGCACGTCGAAGGGAGTTCCGCAGCCCATCTGCGCGTGATCCGCCAACCCCCCGCGTGCCGTTGCTTTGTGCAGGTGAGCATCGGTTGCCCCGAGCGGATGGAGCCGGTGACGAAGATCTCCCAAGTGCCGCCCAGCCGCTGGGCTCTCGTCTGCTCTCTGTGCCGCGTCAAGACCGGAGCCTGCATCCAGGTGGGGGCGGGGAGGGCGGGGGGGGCGGGGGGGGGGCGGGGGGGGGTGGGGGGGGGCGGGTGGGGCAGCATCTCTGTGAATGCAACGACCCTCTGCGTGGATGCATCGGCCGTGCGTTTTACGTTGATGTTCATGCGGCACCAGTGAGTGAGTGCCTGCCTGCGCGTTAACGTGCGTGTCTGTGTGAGTGTTAACGCTGCTAAGTGTTAACGTGGGTGAGCGTTCACCCCGTTGGGTGTTCACGTGAGTGAGCGTGAACCCCGTTGGGTGTTCACGTGAGTGAGCGTTCACCCCGTTGGGTGTTCACGTGAGGCTGAGTCTCTCCGCGTGTCTCCGTTGGGTCCCAGTGCTCGGTGAAGAGTTGCATCACGGCGTTCCACGTCACCTGTGCCTTCGAGCACGCCCTCGAGATGCGCACCACCCTGGAGGAGGGGGAGGAGGTTCGATTCCGCTCCATCTGCTCCAAGCACAGCAAGCGCCGGCCACAGCAGCAGCAGCAGCATCGGAGCAGCCATGCGGGAGGAGGTGGTGGTGGTGGAGGAGGTGGTCCCACTGAGGATGAGAAGACCAGCCTTCGCAAGCAGAAGCTGCAGGAGCTGCAGGTAGGAGGTCATTGCCGCCTGTCATTGTTTTGTGTTTCTGTGTGTGTATCTATGTGTGTGTGTATATATATGTGTGTGTGTATCTGTGTGTGTGTATCTGTGTGTGTGTGTGTATATCTCTGTGTGTGTTTCTGTGTGTGTATATGTATCTGTGTGTGTGTATATATATGTGTGTATGTATACATGTGTGTACAGTGAGGGAAACAAGTATTTGGTCCCCTGCTGATTTTGTACGTTTGCCCACTGACAAGAAATGATCAGTCTATAGTTTTAATGGTAGGTTTATTTGAACAGTGAGAGGCAGAATAACAACAACAAAATCCAGAAAAGTGCATGTCAAAAATGTTATAAATTGATTTGCATTTTAATGAGGGAAATAAGTATTTGACCCCTCTGCAAAACATGACTTAGTACTTGGTGGCAAAACCCTTGTTGGCAATCACAGAGGTCAGACGTTTCTTGTAGTTGGCCACCAGGTTTGCACACATCTCAGGAGGGATTTTGTCCCACTGCTCTTTGCAGATCTTCTCCAAGTCATCAAGGTTTCGAGGCTGACGTTTGACAACTCGAATCTTCAGCTCCCTCCACAGATTTTCTATGGGATTAAGGTCTGGAGACTGGCTAGGCCACTCCAGGACCTTAATGTGCTTCTTCTTGAGCCACTCCTTTGTTACCTTGGCCGTGTGTTTTGGGTCATTGTCATGCTGGAATACCCATCCACGACCCATTGTCAATGCCCTGGCTGAGGGAAGGAGGTTCTCACCCAAGATTTGACGGTACATGGCCCCATCCATCGTCCCTTTGATGCGGTGAAGTTGTCCTGTCCCCTTAGCAGAAACACACCCCCAAAGCATAATGTTTCCACCTCCATGTTTGACGGTGGGGATGGTGTTCTTGGGGTCATAGGCAGCATTCCTCCTCCAAACACGGCGAGTTGAGTTGATGCCAAAGAGCTCCATTTTGGTCTCATCTGGCCACAACACTTTCACCCAGTTGTCCTCTGAATCATTCAGATGTTCATTGGCAAACTTCAGACGGGCATGTATATGTGCTTTCTTGAGCAGGGGGACCTTGCGGGCGCTGCAGGATTTCAGTCCTTCACGGCGTAGTGTGTTACCAACTGTTTTCTTGGTGACTATGGTCCCAGCTGCCTTGAGATCATTGACAAGATCCTCCCGTGTAGTTCTGGGCTGATTCCTCACCGTTATCATGATCATTGCAACTCCACGAGGTGAGATCTTGCATGGAGCCCCAGGCCGAGGGAGATTGACAGTTCTTTTGTGTTTCTTCCATTTGAGAATAATCGCACCAACTGTTGTCACCTTCTCACCAAGCTGCTTGGCGTTCGTCATTTAGTGACGAATGGCGGTTGTTGTGTGTGTTTGTGTCACTGTGTGTGTTTGTGTCTGTGTATATATGTACATGTGTCTGTGTGTGTCTCTGTGTACATGTGTCTGTGTGTGTCTCTGTGTACATGTGTCTGTCCATGTGTGTCTCTGTGTACATGTGTCTGTGTGTGTGTGTCTCTGTGTACATGTGTCTGTCCGTGTGTGCCTCTGTGTACATGTGTCTGTCCCTGTGTGTCTCTGTGTACATGTGTCTGTCTGTGTGTGTGTCTCTGTGTACATGTGTCTGTCTGTCTGTCTCTGTGTACATGTGTCTGTCCGTGTGTGTGTCTCTGTGTACATGTGTCTGTGTGCGTGTGTGTCTCTGTGTACATGTGTCTGTGTGTGTATGTGTATATATGTACATGTGTCTGTCTGTGTGTGTGTCTGTGTACATGTGTGTGTCTCTGTGTACATGTGTCTGTCCGTGTACATGTGTCTGTGCGTGTGTGCCTCTGTATCTCCGTATCGTCAGGAGGAGTTCTTCTCGCTGGCGGGTCCCGGTGAGGAGCTGGCCCAGTCTCTGTGTCTCCCCGACGCTCCGGTCGACCTCCTCTTCCAGTACTGGAAGCTCAAGCGACGCTCCTCCTTCTCTCGCCCGCTCATGGACCCCCCCCCGGACTCCCTCGCCACGGCGGGGCCCGGGGGGGCCGCCGGCGGCTCGGGGGCCGGCGGCGGCGCGGGGGGCACCGAGGCGTCGGAGGACAGCCTCTACCGCCGCATGCGCATGTTCATGTACCTGCGACAGGACCTGGAGCGGGTGAGTGGGTGTGTGTCTGTGTCAGTGTCTGTGTCAGTGTGTGTGTCAGTGTGTGTGTCAGTGTGTGTGTGTGGGTCGTGTGTGTGTGTGTATGTGTCGGTGTCTGTGTCAGTGTGTGTGTGTGGGTCGGTGTGTGTGTGTGTGTGTCAGTGTGTGCGTGTATGTGGGTCGGTGTGTGTGTGTCTGTGTCAGTGTGTCAGTGTGTGTCGGTATGTGTGTGTGGGTCGGTGTGTGTGTGTGGGTCGGTGTGTGTGTCTGTGTGTCTGTGTCAGTGTGTCAGTGTGTGTGTCTGTGTCAGTGTGTCAGTGTGTGTGTGTGTCTGTGTCTGTGTCAGTGTGTGTGTGTGTGTGTCAGTGTGTGTGTCTATGTATGTGGGTTGGTGTGTGTGTCGGTGTGTGTGTCTGTGTCAGTGTGTGTGTGTCTACGTATGTGGGTTGGTGTGTGTGTGTATGTGGGTCACCCGGCGCTCTGGGTGGCTAAAGCACAGCAAGTTGGTACAGTAGGGGGCACAGGTTGTGCATCAGCCAGTCATCTCTGTCATCTCAGTCAGTCCACCCGTGGCACCTGGGTCTGCCCCGTGACCTCCTGCCAGCGGGCGTTCGACACTTCACGTGGCCTCAAGGTGCACATGGCCTGGCACAAGCGTCGTGGAGACGTCACCGCCACTTAGTGGCGAATGGCAGATGTTCTTGTTGTATGTGGATCGGTGTGTCTGTGTGTCGGTGTATCGTTCCGGCCTTCATAGATTTCTCGCTACACGGGGGATCTTTGTCTTTGTAGGTGCTACTCACTAACAGCACTTGCCCCTGCAGTCTGTTAGAGCTACACGGGGGATCTTTGTCTTTGTAGGTGCTGCTCGCTAACAGCACTTGCCCCAACAGTGTGTTCGAGGCTACAGGGGGGATCTTTGTCTTTGTGTGCGTGCGTGTAGGTGCGTAACCTGTGCTACATGGTCTCCCGGAGAGAGAAACTCAAGAACTCGTTGACGCGCCTCCTGGAGCAGGTCTTCCACACTCACCTGCGCCTGCTGGAGACCGGCACCGCCACAGGTTCGGCGACTTCCACCCCCCGCCCCCTCCCCCCCCCGCCCCCACCGGGGGATACAAAAACGACCGGGCGTGGTGCTGGCAACCCACCCCCTCGTGCACCACGGTGCCGGCAGCCTTCGTCGGCGCTGTTGCTACTCGCTGCTTTTACTCGGCTGTTTTATCTTGCCAGGAAAGGCCCCCATAGTAGAGGTTTGTGGGTCAGATCGCGTGAATATATAAATGTTGTGTCGTTAAAACCCTCCAGCACCCGACACGGCCAACCAGTAAGTGTTGTCACGTAAACAGAACGTGGCCAATTCGTCACTAGTACAGCACTTCGATTTAAAGCTTTCGTGACTGCAGGGATTCATCGTCTTGGTTCTTTCGGTACAGTCACATAGAATGGGAATAATAAAATAAAAAATATACAAATAAAACATAACATATATTATCATGTTTTATTATTTTATAATGTTTTATTAATATTTTTATTATTATTTTATTATTTCCATTCTACGTGACTTTACCAAAAGAACCAAGAAGATAGTACACTGTGTAGTGTAGTATATAGTGTAGTGTGTAGTGTATAGTGTAGTGTATCGTGTAGTATATAGTGTAGTGTATAGTAGTGTAGTGTATAGTGTAGTGTATAGTAGTGTAGTGTATAGTGTAGTGTATAGTAGTGTGTAGTGTAGTGTGTAGTAGTGTATAATGTGGTGCATAGTGTAGTGTAGAGTGTAGTAGTGTATAGTGTAGTGTAGAGTGTAGTAGTGTAGAGTGTAGTAGTGTAGTAGTGTATAGTGTAGTGTATAGTGTAGTATAATAGTACAGCACACCGGTGTGTTGGAGAGCCAAGCCACAACATTTACAATCTGAGTACCGTGACGTTTTGCCGGTAATTACAACCAGCTTCATCAGGCGACAGCCAGATTTATGGAGAAGTCCACCTGCGTCGTTCTTTCTCGACGCGTTGATGTGTTGACCACCCTTCTGCGCTCTTGCACAATGTGGGGGGGGGGGTGACTGAGGCAACGTACATGATGCATGTGCATTATGCGAGCCCTTTGAACTTGTCCTTTCTGTCTATTGTGTTTATTAAAATAGCCCTACCAATGGTAAGACAAAGATCCCCCGTATAGACTCACAAAGAGACCCATAGACTCACAAAGAGGACCCATAGACTCGGAGACCCATAGACTCACAGAGACCCATAGACTCACACGGAAACCAATAGAGTCACACAGAGACCCATAGACTCACACAGAGACCCATAGACTCACACAGAGACCCGTAGACTCGCACGGAGACCCGTAGACTCGCACAGAGACCCGTAGACTCACAAAGAGGACCCATAGACTCGGAGACCCGTAGACTCGCACAGAGACCCGTAGACTTATCTGGAGACCCGTAGACTCGCACAGAGACCCGTAGACTCACACAGAGACCCATAGACTCACACAGAGACCCATAGACTCACACAGAGACCCGTAGACTCGCACGGAGACCCGTAGACTCGCACAGAGACCCGTAGACTCACAAAGAGGACCCATAGACTCGGAGACCCGTAGACTCGCACAGAGACCCGTAGACTTATCTGGAGACCCGTAGACTCGCACAGAGACCCGTAGACTCGCACAGAGACCCGTAGACTCACACAGAGACCCGTAGACTCACACAGACCCGTAGACTCACACAGAGACCCGTAGACTCACACAGAGACCCGTAGACTCCCCATACCGAGACTTATCTGGAGACCCCATAGGCCCACGCCCACCGATAGTCGCAACGGGTCGCAAACCCAAACTCCAAATCTACAACAGGTGTCAGGGCCGGGGCTGACCCCACGACCTCCTGCATACCAGGTGACGTAGTTCAGATCTCCCAGCCAATCGCGGCGCACAGCACGGCGACCCGGGTTCGATTTCCGCTCACGGCCAACACGCCAGCGGGCGTTCGACACTTCACGTGGCCTCAAGGTGCACATGGCCTGGCACAAGCGTTGTGGTGACGTCACCGCCTCTTAGTGGCGAATGGCGGTTGTTGTTGTTGTATGTGGATCGGTGTGTGTGTCAGTGTGCGTGTCGGTGTGTGTTTGTGTGTCTGTGTGTGTCTGTGTGTGTGTCGGTGTGTGTCGGTGTGTGTTTGTGTGTCTGTGTGTCGGTGTGTGTGTGTGTCTGACCTCCTACCTCCTCGCGGTGCCGGACGGGCAACACTGTCGTGGGCAGTGCTGTGGGGGGAGGGCCAATGCCCATTGGCCTCTCCCCTCATGGCGTCTGTGACCACCACAGTGGCTAAACGGGGGCTCTGGACGGGTGCGAGGGGCTGGTAACCCCTCCACCTTCAATTAACCACCACTAAACTACGAATTAAACATAAACCTGTAATTAATAAGCTTGTGCCGGAGGCCCCGGGGGGTCAGGCTTTTATGACGTCTCCTGGCCAAACCCCATTTGGCGGAGCCAGGAGATTGAATTTTCACCCTCGGGGCTCCTCCAGAAACAACGAAAAACCATTGCGGATGGCCACGTGGAATGTTCGAACGCTCACTGCGGAGGAGAGGCTGCCACTCCTCTGTCGGGAGCTGGACCGGTACCGCCTGGATCTCTGTGGCATTCAGGAGGTCCGGTGGACCGGTTCTGGCTCCTGCCACCATGAGGGGTGGACAGTCCTCTACTCGGGGCAGGAGACTGCCAAACAACAGGGTGTGGCTCTTCTTCTGAACAAAAGAATGAAGGGGGCGTGGGAGCGTGGCGGTGAGGTGTGGGAAGCTGTAAGCCCCAGGATACTTTGGGCTCGCCTTCCCATCAACCAGAGGCGAGGAGTGGTGCTCGTGGTTACTTATGCCCCCACCGAAGACGAACATCCGTGGAGGGATGCAGGCAAAGCCGATGAGTCAGACGCTTTCTATGACCTCCTGTCACAGGTGCTGGCTAAAGTGGCCACTCGGGACAGAGTCATCTTGTTGGGTGACTTCAATGCCCGAGTTGGTCATGATGCTGGCACCTGGTCTGGAGTGATTGGAAGGCATGGGCCAGATCAGCTCAATAATAACGGTAGAAGGCTGCTAGATTTTTGTGCAGCCCATGGGCTTGTAATTACCAACACGCTCTTCCGGCATCGGCGCATCCACACAACATCATGGATGCATGCCGGGTGCAAGCAAGAACATCTGCTGGACTACATAGTGACGGACCAGCGGATGCGAGCCCATGTCCTTGACACCAGGACCTACCGTGGAGCTGATCTGACCTCTGACCATCGACTAGTCATCTGTAAGATGCGCCTGCCATTCTTCCACTCCGGTGGTGGGTGTACACCCAGGACCCCATTCCAACCAAAAGTGGCCTGGTCTCAGCTAGCTGATGAAAGTTGCAAGCGAGAATTTCATCATTGCTTGCAGCTGGGGTTGGCATCGTCCCCCACTCCACCTGATGTCGAGGGTAAATGGGCGAGGTTTAAGACTGTGACTCATGCAGCTGCAATGGCTGCTTTGGGTACGCGGTCCAGACCTCCCCAGAAATCCTGGCTGACAGAGGAGGTGTTCAGGTTAATTGAGAAAAAGCGACAGGCCCACTCTCATCGCCTACAGCATCCCACGTCGGAGAATGAGGAGGTTTACCGCAGCCTTCGCTCGGAGGTTCGGAGAGCCGTAAGGCGCTGTAAGGATAGGTGGTGGTCGCAGGTTGCTGAGGAGATGGAGTCTGCCTCAGTGGCCCGCGATCACAAATCACTATTTAATTCCATCAAAAAAGTAACCTGCAGCGCCACACCTATTACCATCATTAGAGGAAAAAACGGTGATCCAATCTCCGACCCCCAGGAACAGGTTTGCAGATTTGCTGAGCATTTCTGCGAGGTCCTGGGGGAGGGAAAATCTCTCAGCCAGGAAAACATCATGGCACAAAGTGGGGATAACCCTGCTGAGGCTGCGGTGCCTCAAATATTGGAAGAGGTCACCCCCTGTGAGTGGCTGGCTGAGGTGCCAGCTGTTGAGGAAGTACTGAGGGCGATCCGGAGTCTGAGACCAGGGAAGGCACCGGGCAGAGATGATCTCCCAAGCGAAATGCTGAGGGAGGGTGGCGTTTGTGCACAGACTGCCCTATATGACATCATAACAACAGTCTGGACCACTGGACGGGTTCCGCAGGACTGGAAGGATGCCCTGGTGGTCCCCCTCTTTAAGAAGGGGGACCGTACCGACTGTAACAACTACAGGGGCATCTCACTCCTCAGTGTGCCGGGAAAGGTCCTGGCAAGGATTATTCAACATCGCCTTGCTAGGCACGCTGAGGAGAGGCTTGCGGAGCCCCAATGCGGTTTCAGGAAAGGGCGGTCCTGCACAGATGCCATATTTTCTGTCCGTCTGCTACAGCAGAGGTGTAGGGAATTCCAAAAAGACCTACATCTCTGCTTTATTGACCTGGTCAAGGCCTATGATACCATCAGTAGGACTGGGCTCTGGGTTGTTCTTCGTGCTTTCGGAGTCCCTGACCCTCTGCTCACGATCATTAAGGACCTTCATGATGGTGAGCGGGCCCGGGTAAAACTACGTAGCCGGGAGTCGGAGCCTTTCCCTGTACACCTTGGGGTGCGACAGGGATGTCCTCTGACTCCCACATTATTTAACATCTATTTCGACTGCGTAGTTCGTGAAGCCTTCAATAGCTGTACCGGGGGAATTTCCATTTGGTACAGATATAATGGGAGGCTGATCGACGCCCGGGTGCGATCAAGGGATGGCTCCCTATTGGTCAACCACGTTATGTATGCCGATGATTTGGTAATAGCTGCTCATTCAGAAGAGGAGTTGGAGACGCTGCTGCTGAGACTGGAGCATGCCACTAAGAGGTGGGGCCTTACCATCAGCCCCACCAAAACTAAGCACCTGCCACGGGTATTTTGTACCATCGGACACTCCACCCCCACAACTCCCAATTGGTGATGGGGCAGTTGTGGAGAGAGTGGAGAGTTTCCCTTACCTGGGCAGTGTGCTTATGACCGGCTCCAGTTTATCAGCAGAGGTCTCACTCCGAATCAGTCGAGCGGCAATATCTTTTCATCGGTTGCGTAACACTGTGTGGAAGCTACCTGGTCTGTCGCTCCGCACGAAGCTTCAGGTCTTCTCGGCCACGGTCATTCCCTCCCTTCTCTACGCTTGCGAAACGTGGACCCCCCTAGTGGAGCATCTTCGCCGGTTGGAAACATTTAGGCTGGCCTGCCTACGATCCATCCTGGGTTTAACCAGGCTGGATTGTGTGAGGAGCTCACAAGTCCTTGAAAGATCTGGGCAAAGTCCCATCAGTGAGCTCCTCCGGCAGGCAAGGCTGCGTTGGCTGGGTCATGTAGCCCGCATGCCCAGCCACCGCATGCCTAAACAGCTTTTGTTCGGCCGGATCGAGGGGGCTAAACGGGCGCGGCACGGGCTGGAGAAGAGATGGAGTGATGTGGTACAGGAGGATGTGGAGCTGAGTGGACTTGCCGATGACTGGTACCAGCGGTGTCAAGATCGGCCTTAGTGGAGGAGGCTCGTGAAGGACGCTACTGGGCAGTTGGAGGCAGTCGCCCTCCAGCAACAACGGAGGGCGGAGGAGCAACGCTCACAACAACGAGCCGAGCGCCGGGTGGCTAAAGCACAGCAAGTTGGTACAGTAGGGGGCACAGGTGGTGCATCAGCCAGTCATCTCGGTCATCTCGGTCAGTCGACCCGTGGCACCTGGGTCTGCCCCGTGACCTCCTGCCAGCGGGCGTTCGACACTTCACGTGGCCTCAAGGTGCACATGGCCTGGCACAAGCGTCGTGGTGACGTCACCGCCACTTAGTGGCGAATGGCGGTTGTTGTTGTTGTTGTGTGTGTCTGTGCTGCACCAGTTAGCGCTGTGCTACGAACCCAGCAGAGACCAGAGTTCGATTCCCCCTCACGGCCAACAACAGTGACGATTATCTGAATCGGTCCTGGGCCTCCCGTAGGTCGACTCAGCCTCAAATAAGTACCTGGTGCGGCGTATAAACATCGCCACTGGGGAGACAAAGGCGGCCGGGCGTGGTTGCTGGCCACCCACCCCTCCCCCTCGTGTGCCGTGCCGGCCTTCATCGGTGGCTACTCGCTATCGGCACTTTCCCCAACGGTCTGTTGAGGCTACACGTGGGACCTTTGTCTTGTATGGGGGCAAGGAGCCGCCCTGCTCCCAGCCCCCCCCACTCACACCCCTGGGGGGCAGGGCTCCAGCATTGGGGTCACAGGTCAGAGCCGCCACCACCGTCCTCCTGCCAAGGAGCCTGGGTTCAATGCCCTGGGGGGGTCTGGGGTGTCTCTGGGGCACAGGCGCTGCTGATATGATTCAGCCTCATGGTTACCCTCCCCCACACCTCCCTCTTCCACACCTCTCTCACCACTCCCTCACCACTCCCCCACCGCTCCCTCACCACTCCCTCACCTCTCTCACCACTCCCTCACCACACTCACCACTCTCTCACCACTTTCTCACCACTCCCTCACCACTCTCCCACACCTCCCTCTTTCACACCTCCCTCTTCCACCACTCTCTCACCACTCCCTCACCACACTCACCACTCTCTCACCACTCTCTCACCACTCTCTCACCACTCCCCCACCACTCTCTCACCACTCTCACCACTCCCCCACTCTCTCACCACTCTCACCACACTCACCACTCTCTCACCACTCCCTCACCACTCTCACCACACTCACCACTCTCTCACCACACTCACCACTCTCTCACCACTCTCTCACCACACTCATCACTCAGTCACCACTCTCTCACCACTCCCCCACCACTCTCTCACCACTCTCACCACTCCCCCACTCTCTCACCACTCTCACCACACTCACCACTCTCTCACCACTCTCACCACACTCACCACTCTCTCACCACTCTCTCACCACACTCACCACTCTCTCACCACTCCCCCACCACTCTCTTACCACTCTCCCATCTCTCCCACCACCACGAATCACAGGCGCCAGCCCGAGCAGCGCAAGCAGCGCCGCCGCAAGCAGCGCAAGCAGTGCGGGCAGCGCGTGCGTCCAGCGATCATCGACCGCGCCGGCCGCCACCGCCTCTTCGTCTTCCTCGTCCTTGTTGGCGTCGGCGTCTGAAAACGCCGGCGCCCACCCCGACACTCCCCGCCGCCCAGACACCGTCAACGGGCGGCGCCCCCCCACACCGCATCAGCAGCATCAGCAGCAGCATCAGCAGCAGCATCAGCAGCATCAGCAGCTGCAGCAGCAGCATCAGCAGCAGCATCATCAGCAGCAGCAGCATCATCAGCAGCAGGGAGGAGGTGGTGACGGCGGCATTGCCCGTCGCTGCAACGGCTCGATGGTGAAGCTGGCGCTGCCGGGGGGCGCCACCGCCGTGCCGTGCGTGCGCGTGAGCCGCGTGGACGAGCGGAGGGTGCGCGGCGGCGGCGGTGGTGGCGGCGGCGGTGGTGCCGCCCCCCCTCCCCGCGGGGGAGGCTCTCCGTGCCGCCCGGTGGCTTCTGCCGGTGCCGCCAGCGAGCTTCCCGGAGACGAAGACGACGGCGACGGCGAAGAGGAGGAGCAGGAGGAGGAGGAGGGGGAGGAGGTGGAGGAGGTGGAGGAGCGAGCGGAGAACGGCGACGGGGAGAGGAGGAGGACGAGGAGGCCGGCACCGCTCGCCGACGGGCGCGTGCTGAGGAAGAGGCCGGCGCCAGCCACAGCCGCCGCCGGCGACGACGACGCCGCCGCCGGCGGCGTTGTTGTTGTTGACGTTGGCGAGGGAGGGGCAGGAGTCAAATCCCGACGGCGGGCGGAGGCCGGACAGCCGCCGGGAGCGGCGCCGTCGCAAACGGTGCCCCCGGCGGCGGCGGCGTCGGCGTCGGCCATGAAGTTCACTCTCAAGACGAACCTGACCATGTCGCGCTTCCTCAACTCGCTCGTGAGCTGAGGTGCCACGGGGACGGTCGCCCCACCCCCCCCACCCCCCTCCTCTCTGTCTTTGTGCGCGTGCCACTCTCTCCGTTTCGTTCTCTTCAACCCTCCCGTAGTAACCGGCGGCAAGGGGGTGGGGGTGGGGGGGATGGGGCCAATCCGGCATCGGTGTCGCGCGAGACGTCGTCGGTCGCCACGCGGTGAGGACACGGAGTCACCGCGGAGTAGCCTCGGCTTGGATCGGCTTGTGCAGTGGAAAAAAACCCACGATGCTCCCTGGCTAGCTCTGGTCGGGGTCCCTGGCTACATGTCTAGGGGTCCCTGGCTGGTTGTCTAGGGGTCCCTGGCTGGCTTGTGTAGGGGTCCCTGGCTGGTTGTCTAGGGGTCCCTGGCTGGCTTGTGTAGGGGTCCCTGGCTGGTTGTCTAGGGGTCCCTGGCTGGCTTGTGTAGGGGTCCCTGGCTGGTTGTCTAGGGGTCCCTGGCTGGCTTGTCGAGGGGTCCCTGACTGGCTTGTCTAGGGGTCCCTGACTGGCTTGTCTAGGGGTCCATGGCTGGTTGTGTAGGGGTCCCTGGCTGGTTGTCTAGGGGTCCCTGGCTGGCTTGTCTAGGGGTCCCTGGCTGGCTTGTCTAGGGGTCCCTGGCTGGTTGTCTAGGGGTCCCTGGCTGGCATGTCTAGGGGTCCCTGACTGGCTTGTCTAGGGGTCCCTGGCTGGTTGTGTAGGGGTCCCTGGCTGGCTTGTCTAGGGGTCTGTGGGCACAGAAGAGGGTTGTCTGTGTGCGCCCGTCGCGACGTCTCCCGTCTCCATGCGTCTTCTGCCCGCCCGTGCTCCAGCGCGTCGCGTCGTTCTTCGTTGCTCTCCCACGATCACGCACGAGATTGCACACGAGATCACTCACGAGATCACTCACGATCACACACGAGATCACGCACGAGATTGCACACGAGATCACTCACGAGATCACTCACGATCACACACGAGATCACGCACGAGATCACGCACGAGATCACGCACGAGATTGCACACGAGATCACACAAGATCACACAAGATCACGCACGATCACACACGAGATCACACAAGATCACGCACGAGATTGCACACGAGATCACTCACGATCACACATGAGATCACTCACGATCGCACATGAGATCACGCACGAGATTGCACACAAAATCACTCATGAGATCGCTCACGAGATCGCACGCGAGATCGCACGCACGCCCAGTATATATTTATAAGCGTCGCGAGCTCTGTACATTTCCACGCGTGACCCATGCCTTGCTCCTCCCCCACCGCACCCGTCTCACTCCCCTCTGTCTCTCATCTCTCTCATCTCTCTCTCCCTCTCTCATCTCTCTCCTCCCTCTCTCCTCCCTCTCATCTCTCACCTCCCACTCTCTCATCTCTCTCTCCTCCCTCCCTCCTCCCTCTCATCTCTCTCCCCTCTCTCTCCTCCCTCTGTCTCCTCTATACTCTCTGTTTACTCTCTCTCCCTCTGCCCTTGCCGTCCATTGATTGGTTACATTTCAGAATCTTTATTTATCCCGAAGAAATCAGATGAGTTCCGTAGCTATTCTGAAGCCCCCACCCCCCATCCGGAGCGACTCCCCTCTGACTTGTGCGCCCTCCTTTCGTGTTTCATCCCCCCCCCCTCCCCTCCGTTTGTTCATTCTTATTAATCGTAAACGAGGAAACGTTTTGAAGGTTGTCCGTCGTTCCCCTCGCGGTGAATAACAAGCACTGGCATTTGTACCGCGCCGCCGGCGATCGGGCGCCGTGGTGGCGGTGAGCGGTGGCGGTGAGCGGTGAGTGGTGAGCGGCGGCGGTGAGCGGTGCGTAGCGGCGTCCGTTCTCTTGTGCATCTTTTTACTTTCCTATTTTGTTCAGCGCTTTGGTTTGTTTTGACGTCTGCGTTGCGACTCGGTGGTGCGCGGATGAGCGATGAGGAGGTGGTGGTGGTGGTGGTTGGAGGAGGAGGAGGAGGTGGTGGTGGTAGGAGGAGGAGGAGGTGGTGGTGGTAGGAGGTGGGAGGAGGAGGAGGCAGGGTCGTCGAGCTTGTTTTTACTTTTTTGTTATCGGGTAAAGGCGAAGTCAGGCCAAGTGGTGCCCTGCCACGCTCCCTCTCCCCACTCTCTCTCCCCCTCGCTGCACTCCCTCTCTCCCCACTCTCTCTCCCCACTCCCTCTCCCCATTCTCTCTCGCCTTCGCTGCACTCTCTCTCTCCTCACTCTCTCCCCTCACTCTCTCTCCCCACTCTCTCTACTCTCCCCACTCTCTCTACTCTCACCACTCTCTCTCCCCACTCTCTCCCTCCCCACTCTCTCTCCCCACTCTCTCTACTCTCCCCCTCTCTCCTCCACTCTCGCTCTCTCTCAGCCTTGCATTGAACGTCACGGCCTCAACTCTCTCTACTCCCTCCCCACACTCTCCGTGTGTGTCTCTCTCTCCTTGGCCGGCACAGCCCAGCACAGCTCGGCACAGCTCGGCACCGCGTACGGCGCTGGCACCTTGCGAACTCTCTCCAGCGTTGGAACCTTCGCAGCCTTTGAGTCTGGCTGGGGGTTGGGTCATGCGCAGGGGATAGGGGGTGGGCGGGCGGCTGAGTGGGCGGGCGGGCGGCTGAGTGGGCGGGTGGGCGGGCGGCTGAGTGGGCGGGCGGGCGGCTGAGTGGGCGGGTGGGCGGGAGGCTGAGTGGGCGAGTGGGCGGGCGGCTGAGTGGGTGGGTGGGCGGGAGGCTGAGTGGGTGGGTGAGTGGGTGGGAGGCTGAGTGGGTGGGTGGATGGGCGGGCGGCTGAGTGGGCGGGTGGGCGGGCAAGCGGTGGTTGCTGGAGGGGAAACGGAGCGTGCGACGTGCAGTGGAGAGTGAGTGCGGCGTAATCCGATATTGTGCTGTACTCCTAAGCTCCCCCCCCCCCGCCCAAGGGTGCCCTGGCTCCCATCCGCTGCTCCGCCGCCACTTTAAGCGCACAGTGATGACACCCCGTGACGGGTGAAGGACAGTCGAGGCCACGCACCAGCACCCACCACCAATCACGACCTGCGGAGCGCATGGGGAGGCCCTCAAATGCACGCCTGCAGTCTTGTCACACGGCACTGTTACGCAGACACACAAAGATACACACAGATATGAAGACACACAGACGCACACATGCAGAGAGACACACGCAGAGATACAAAGACACGCAGACACATATACACACAGACAGAAACAGACACGCACAGACACACAGACAGAAACAGACACACCCGAACGCAGAGAGCAAGAGACGCACACAGACACGCATGCTGCTAGACGGTATGTAACGGGTGACGTGGTGGAGCGGGTGGGCCTTATGTTGTGAGGTACGTCACCTGCCATGTTTGGTTTGGTTATTCTTAAGGTCCACGCAACACATGCGGCGTTGTTGCTTACGGACGTGGTGCATAGACCCATAGACTCACAGAGACCCACAAACTCACACAGAGACCCGTAGACTCACACAGAGACCCATAGACTCACACGGAAAGCAATAGAGTCACACAGAGACCCATAGACTCACACAGAGACCCATAGACTCACACAGAGACCCGTAGACTCGCACGGAGACCCGTAGACTCACAAAGACACATAGACTCACACAGAGACCCACAGACTCACACAGAGACCCATAGACTCAAACAGAGACCCATAGACTTGCACAGAGACCCATAGACTCACACAGAGACCCATAGACTTGCACAGAGACCCATAGACTCACACAGAGACCCATAGACTCGCACAGAGACCCATAGACTCACACAGAGACCCATAGACTCACAGAGACCCATAGACTCGCACAGAGACCTATAGACTCGCACAGAGACCCACAGACTCGCACAGCCCCACAGACTCACACAGAGACCCACAGACTCACACAGAGACCCACAGACTCGCACAGAGACCCATAGACTCGCACAGAGACCCACAGACTCGCACAGAGACCCACAGACTCGCACAGAGACCCAGAGACCCATAGACTTGCACAGAGACCCATAGACTCACACAGAGACCCATAGACTCGCACAGAGACCCATAGACTCACACAGAGACCCATAGACTCACAGAGACCCATAGACTCGCACAGAGACCCATAGACTCACACAGAGACCTATAGACTCGCACAGAGACCCACAGACTCGCACAGCCCCACAGACTCACACAGAGACCCACAGACTCACACAGAGACCCACAGACTCGCACAGAGACCCATAGACTCGCACAGAGACCCACAGACTCGCACAGAGACCCACAGACTCGCACAGAGACCCAGAGACCCACAGACTCGCACAGAGACCCATAGACTCGCACAGAGACCCATAGACTCACACAGAGACCCACAGACTCGCACAGAGACCCATAGACTCACACACAGACCCATTGACTCACACAGAGACGCATAGACTCACACAGAGACCCATAGACTCACACAGAGACCCACAGACTCACACAGAGACCCACAGACTCGCACAGACCCACAGACTCGCACACAGACCCATAGACTCGCACACAGACCCATAGACTCGCACAGAGACCCACAGACTCGCACAGAGACCCACAGACTCACACAGAGACCCACAGACTCACAGAGACCCACAGACTCAGAGACCCACAGACTCGCAGAGACCCACAGACTCGCAGAGACCCACAGACTCACAGAAACCCACAGACTCACAGAGACCCACAGACTCGCACTTGTTTCTTTTACTTTCGTTTGTGCACTCAACTTCGCTTCGATCCCAACTCCCGACGATCTTTAATCACGAAAAAACGTCTCTAAAGTCTTCTGCCTGTGGAGCGTCACGCGAATCGGCGTCGCTCTCGGCGTGGGCGGCAGAGAGCCGGCGGGTGGAGAAGTTGCCGCCCGACGCTCTCTGGCGGATCGGGCAGTGGGGGGGGTAGGAACGGGCAGAACGGGAGGGAATCCTCTCAGATGTAGCTCCCCGCTATCTACTTCCGCGTGAGTGGGGCCCCACCGTTCACCTCGGATCTTGTCGCCGTGATAGTTTTTTTTCCTTCCCTCCGAGGCCACCGGAGTGGTGGGGGGGTGCGGGTGGCGTTAACTCGCTAGAAGTAACGAATAATAAAAAGTCCGAGGTAATGTTATTTATATGACTTCTGGGCGTGCCTTACCCCTCTCCCCTTGCCTCAGATTTACACTGACTTTGATACGACGACGGCCACCACCACGCACCCCGGGCCACCGCTAGCGCCACCGCTAGCGCCACCGCCGGCAGAGGTCTGCCTCCTCCTGTGCCGCCGCCGCCACCCCTACCAGACCCGTCGGCTCGACCACCGTAGCCCAATTCCCGGGACCTCTCGGGTGGACGGAGGCGGCGGTGGGGGTGGGACGACAGGGACGTCGGGATCTTGCGCCTGACGTTTTGTTTTTGAAAGCAATTGCCGCGCCGGGAGATTGAGTGGAATCGGCAGGGAGGCGTCTGGATTCGTCAGCTCGCGGTGCGTTGCTGCTGCTGCTACCCGCAGCAGCGGGTAGCAGCAGCAGCGGGTAGCAGCAGCAGCAGCAGCGGGTAGCAGCAGCAGCGGGTAGCAGCAGCAGCAGCGGGCAGCAGCAGCAGCGGTAACATCCGAGTGAGACGAAGTGGCCCCACGAGAATTGTCGGAGCGAGCGGCGGCCACAGCCGAGGGGTTCTGGTTGAACGTCGTCTTGGAGGTAGCTCTGCGGTGTCCGCTTCCGCGCGTGCGTTCCCTCTCTCGGGTGCGTTCCATCTCTCGCGTGCGTTCCCTCTCTCGGGTGCGTTCCATCTCTCGCGTGCGTTCCCTCTCTCGCGTGCGTTCCCTCTCTCGCGTGCGTTCCCTCTCTCGGGCGCGCAAAGCTGTCATTGCGCGCCACGTCCCGGGAAAGCTGGCGGTCGGTGTGACTTAACCCGTTCCCGATGACGCGCGTACGGAAACGGAAGAAAATCTCAAATGATTTAACTCCGGCAGAACCGAGGCTCCCCCCCCCCTCTCGGCGGTGGCTATGGTTCTCTGAGGGTGAGCGGCGACGTCTTTCAAGGCAACGGCGCTGCTGCTGCTGTAGCTGCTGCTGTAGCTGCTGCTGTAGCTGCTGCTGTAGCTGCTGCTGTAGCTGCTGCTGTAGCTGCTGCTGTAGCTGCTGCTGTAGCTGCTGCTGTAGCTGCTGCTGTAGCTGCTGCTGCTGTAGCTGCTGCTGCTGTAGCTGCTGCTGATGCTGCTGTAGCTGCTGCTGCTGTGCTGCTGCGTCTCTTCCTCTCCAAATCGAACGCCGAGGCTCTCTCTCGAGCTCTTGCGCGTTTCCGAGATTCGGTGGTGACTTGCCGACGTCACTGGAACGAGATGTTTTGGGGTTTTCCTCGTCCCCGTCTCTCCCTCGTCCCCCGTCTCTCTCTCCCTGCGCCGCGCTGACGCTGCCCGCCGGCTCTCCGCTCATCACCCAGACGGCGAGGGAGGCCTCGACCCCATTCCTCGACGGCAACACGAATGTGTGAGGCTTTCAGGTGGGCGGGGGGGGGGTTCAACAAACGATGCACACGACGAGGAGCGACGCGTCGAGGAGCGACGTGGGGAGATGCCCCGTGTTGGTCGTCGTCGCCGTCACGACCGCGGTGAATGTGGGCGCCGTGGGCGATTCACGGCCTTGCACGCGGCCGGGTGGAGCCGGTTTCTATTCTTTCGTCGCAATTCAACAGCTCAAGAGGCAGAGGCCGCGGTGGTCGTGGTGGTCGTGGTGGTCGTGCCGTTTGTGCGCAAGTGCCCACGAGAAGGCAGGGAGAGAGCGGGGGGGGGGGAGAGAGAGCGGTGGGGAGAGAGGTAGAGAGAGAGCTGGGGGGAGAGACATCGGGAGAGAGAGATCGGGGGGAGAGCTGCCGTTGTGAGTTGTCGTCCGGTGGCCGAAATGTTCCGACTCCATTCCCAGTTTCTTTTATTGGGGGGGGGGGGTGTTAGATCGTGTGTCAGTAGCGATGATGCCGTGATAATAATAAGAATAATCATAATCTGACATTACGCCTACACGGTGATCTGACCTCAACGAAACGTCCACCCAACCACCCATCCGCCCGCCAACTCACCCACCCACCCGCCAACCCACCCACCCATCCCACCCGGTGAATTTAATTATCTTTCACCCGCCACCACCCCTCGCTTGCCCCACCGCCCCCAGCCTCTTGACGTGTTCGCGTGGGAAAGGGGAGGAAAGAAAATATCCCCAGAATGTTTAATTAAAAAAAGGGCAACGCGTCTGTTATGAGTCTTACTACTGCTGCTGCCGGGGCCGCCACGGCGATGGCAAAGAGCCCCCCCCCCCCCACCGCCAGGGCATTGGTGGAAGGCGCTCGTGCGTTGCGATACGGCCGGTGAAAGTTTTTTTTTTGTTTAAAAAAAAAAAGGAAAATGACGGAAAAAAAAGTTACAAACATTTTAGAAACGAAAATTTGAAAGAACAAAAAAAATATTAAAGTTTTAAAACATTCAACCGAGTCTCCCCCCAAGTCCTGTTTCTTCACATGGGGTGGCGGTGGTGCTGGCAGCGGTGGTTGCGATGATGATGGCGGCGGCAATGGTGATTAGGATGGTGACGGTGGTGACCACGGTGGTTGCGAAGGTGGTGGTGGTGATGAAGGTGGTGGCGGTGGCGACGGTGGTGATGGTGGTTGGAATGGTGACGGTGGTGGTGGTGCTAATGGTGGTGGTGGCGGTAACGAAGGTGGTGGCGGTGGTGATGGTGGTTGGAATGGTGACGGTGGTGGTGACCAGGGTGGTGGTGGTGGTGGTGGTGAAGAAGGTGGTGGCGAATGTGACGACGGTGGTGGTGGTGGTGGTGATGAAGGTGGTGGCGGTGGCGACAATGGTGATGGTGATGAATGGTGACGGTGGTGGTGGCGGTGGCGTCTGCGCTGCTACTGTCCAGGGCTGCTTTGGAGGCAGCAGCGAGGGTTGGTGGATCAAACACAGTAGCAGTGTGTGGACTAATCTCCATCTGTTCCATCTCACTCCCTTCTACACCGTGGGTGGACTAATCTCCATCTGTTCCATCTCGTTCCCTTCTACACCGTGTGTGGACTAATCTCCATCTGTTCCATCTCGCTCCCTTCTACAACGTGTGTGGACTAATCTCCATCTGTTCCATCTCGCTCCCTTCTACACCGTGTGTGGACTAATCTCCATCTGTTCCATCTCACTCCCTTCTACATCGTGTATGGACTAATCTCCATCTGTTCCATCTCACTCCCTTCTACCCGTGGGTGGACTAATATCCATCTGTTCCATCTCACTCCCTTCTACCCGTGGGTGGACTAATCTCCATCTGTTCCATCTCACTCCCTTCTACCCGTGGGTGGACTAATCCCCATCTGTTCCATCTCACTCCCTTCTACACCGTGTGTGGACTAATCTCCATCTGTTCCATCTCGCTCCCTTCTACCCCGTGTGTGGACTAATCCCTATCTGTTCCATCTCACTCCCTTCTACCCCGTGTGTGGACTAATCCCTATCTGTTCCATCTCACTCCCTTCTACACCGTGTGTGGACTAATCTCCATCTGTTCCATCTCGCTCCCTTCTACCCGTGGGTGGACTAATCTCCATCTGTTCCATCTCACTCCCTTCTACCCGTGGGTGGACTAATCTCCATCTGTTCCATCTCACTCCCTTCTACCCGTGGGTGGACTAATCTCCATCTGTTCCATCTCACTCCCTTCTACCCGTGTGTGGACTAATCTCCATCTCTTCCATCTCACTTTCTTCTACCCGTGTGTGGACTAATCTCCATTTGTTCCATCTCACTCCCTTCTACCCGTGGGTGGACTAATCTCCATCTGTTCCATCTCACTCCCTTCTACCCGTGTGTGGACTAATCCCCACCCGTTCCATCTCACTCCCTTCTACCCGTGGGTGGACTAATCCCCATCTGTTCCATATCACTCCTTTCTACACCGTGGGTGGACTAATCTCCATCTGTTCCATCTCACTCCCTTCTACCCGTGTGTGGACTAATCTCCATCTGTTCCATCTCGCTCCCTTCTACCCGTGTGTGGACTAATCCCCATCCGTTCCATCTCACTCCCTTGTACCCGTGGGTGGACTAATCTCCATCTGTTCCATCTAACTCCCCATGGGGCATCAAATCGTTATACCCTGGCAGGGAGAACAACGAAGTGGCTCATCACGTGGGCGTTTAAAGCAGCAGCCAAACACTCGATAAATGCGGGTTTCTAAACTGCGGAGAGAGACACGCAGACTCCAAATATTCAGCAGCAGCAGCAGGCATCGTCAGGGTCGGGATGGAACCCACGACCTCCTGTGTACCAGGCGAGGTAGTCAACATCTGGTCCAGGTTGCTTCTGAGACAGAGCTGTGGAGCCTGACCTGGTAACAATAGAATTAAGTTTGCTGAACTATTAAAGAGAAGGGCTGTGGACCGAAACGTCACCTGGACATCTGCGAAAGAGCTGTATAGCTCATCGGATTCCTCCAGTGTACATAATGACAGGAGGCTCGCGATTATCCGAGCGTGCGGTTTATCCGATTCGCTGATTAACCTGAGATTTTGACGTAAATTAACGACTGATTTTCCCTTAAGAACAAATTAATGATCTTAAAAGCAGTTACAAACATTACTATTCCTGTAAATGTTTATTACAAGTTGCACCGTGCTTCAACCGAACAAATCTGTTGCTTCGGTTAATCCGACATCCACGTGATCGCCCCTACACCACAGTAGTTGCCATATCTATCCACAGTGGGGCTGAGTATGATTGATGCTGATTGGCTGTGGCTCTCATCCACTCGGTGGGCTGAGTGATTGATGCTGATTGGCTGTGGCTGCTATCACCCACTCAGTGGGGCTGAGTTTGATTGATGCTGATTGGCTGTGGCTCTGTTATCATTCATTCAGTGGGCCGGCTCTTCTACTGGGCGGGAGCCAGGAAAGTGTCATTATCACTGAGCACACGCATCGATCGATCGGTCCATCGTCAATTATTCGTTTTAAATCGAAAGAGTAAATCAAAATTGTCAGTTGTGCTTCATTGCAAAATAGATATTTTTGGATTATCCGTAATGTTGGATTGTCCACGGCCGTCCTCCCCGCCATTAGTGCAGATAATCGAAAGTTGACTATGTTTTGATGGTGACACAACCACCACCACTAGCAACCACCGCCACCACCGCTAGCACCACCATTCGCCACTTCAGTTGCTGTGACGTCACCACGGCGCTTGTGCCAGGCTATGCACGTGAAGGCCACGTGAACTGTTGAACGCCCGCTGGCAGGAGGTCACAGGACAGACCCAAGTGCCATGGGTTGACTGAGATGACTGGCTGATGTCATACCTTTGTCTCCTACTGGAGTGAGACCTCTACTGTCAAACCGGAGCTGGTCATGAGCACACTGCCCAGGTATGGGAAACTCTCCACTCTCTCCACAACTGCCCCATCACCAATTTGGAGTTGTGGGGGTGGAGTGTCCGATGGTACAGAATACCCAGGCAGGTGCTTAGTTTTGGTGGGGCTGATGGTAAGGACCGACCTCTTAATGGCACGCTCCAGGTTCAGCAGCAGCGCCTCCAACTCCTCTGAGTGAGCAGCAATTACCAGATGATCGGCATACATAACATGATTGAGCAATAGGGAGCCATCCCTTGACCGCACCCGGGCATCGATCAGCCTCCCATTATATCTGTACCGGATGAAAATTCATCCGGTACAGCTATTGAAGGCTTCACGAACTACGTGGTCGAAATAGATGTTAAATAATGTGGGAGCCAGAGGATATCCCTTTCGCACCCCAAGGTGAACAGGGAATGGCTCCGACTCCCAGCCACGTAGTTTAACCCGGGCCTGCTCATCATCATGAAGGTCCTTACTGATCGTGAGCAGCAGGTCAGAGTCTCCGAAAACACGAAAAACAACCCAGAGCCCAGGCCTACTGATGTATCATTGGCCTTGACCAGGTGAATAAAGCAGAGATGTAGGTCTTGTGGGAATTCCGTACACCTTTGCTGTAGCAGATGGACAAAATATGGCATCTGTGCAGGACCGCCCTTTCCTGAAACCACATTGGGGCTCCGCAAGCCTCTCCTCAGCGTGCCTGGCAAGTCGATGTTGAATAATTCTTGCCAGGACTTTTCCCGGCACACTGAGGAGTGAGATGCCCCTGTAAAGAGGGGGACCATCAGGGCATCCTTCCAATCCTGTGGAACCCGTCCAGTGGTCCAGACTGTTATGATGTCATGTAGGGCAGTCTGTGCACAAACAACTCCCTCCCTCAGCATTTCGCTTGGGAGATCATCTCTGCCCGGTGCCTTTCCTGGTCTCAGGCTCTGGATTGCCTACAGTACTTACTCAGCCTGCCACTCACAGGGGGTGACTTCTTCCAATATTTGAGGCACCGCAGCCTCAGCAGGGTCATCCCCACTTTGTCCCACGATGTTATCCAGGCTGAGGGATTTCCCCTCCCCCAAGACCTCACAGAAATGCTCAGCAAATCTGCAACCTGTTCCTGAGGGTCGGAGATGGGATCAACTTTGTTTCCCCTAACGATGGTAATAGGTGTGGCACTGCAAGTTACTTATTTGATGGAGTTAAAGAGTGATTTGTGATCGCGGGCTACTGAGGCAGACTCCATCTCCTCAGCAACCCTGGGGGTTCGGAGATTGGATCACCGTTCTTTCCCCTAATGTGGTGCTGTCCCTCGTTTGTTTCCCTCGTTTTCTAACGAGCTTGGATGTCTCACGAGCACAGCCACCGTTACGTTGCTTCGTTGACATTGACATGCTAATCTCTCTCAATACAATGGCCACCTCCTCAGCTCTCGCATCAACCACACCCCACCCCCATCTCGGTTCCCATCTTTGGATTTCCCACTTGCTTCGGCACAATCTCTAGCCCCCACCCTCTTGCCTGATGCGGCAACCCCCCCCCTCCCCCCCTCTCGGCTCTATATAATTGTAATAAACCAGGTCGACGACAAGCGACTGTGTCTCCGTGTTTATTTCTTCGTTATCTGGACAGCTCGCATTCCGCTCTCTTCTGTCGTTCCGCGGCGCGTCGCGTGAGCTGGTGTCCGCTCTTGCGCCGCTCTCTCTCTCGCTTCTCCGCTCCCGCGCACCGCCGGCAGACGTCGCGCTGGGACCCGTCTCCGCGTCGCCACGTGGCCGATGGCTCGCGGAGAGCCGCGACGTGGCCCAGCTTCCAGCCCTCACCAACTGACCCCGAGCCCCTTCCGGTTTGCCTTGTATCCCCTTCCTGCGTCACCCAGACTCCGCCCTTCGCCACACCCCTTAAGAACTTTCCAGATAATACCACCCCCTAACGCCCGCGGGCTCCGCCCTTGAACTCTGCCCCCGATGGTTCGTGTCGCCTGGTTGGCTTAGAGGCTGAGGCGGCGAAGCCCACCACACCAACCGGCGACCCTCCAGTATACGCTCGCATTACATATATAAGGACTTGTTTCAGCAGCCTGTTTCTCTCTCCCACCTGAAGACGATTGCTTGTGTGGCGATCGAAACGTCGTGATCTATTATTGTTCTACCTACGTGACTTTACCGAAAGAACCAAAGAGTTTGGATTCCTGCAGTCACGAAAGCTTAAAATCAAGATTGAACCGCCTCTACGGGGAGGGCTTTTAACAGACTGCAAGACAAGAAGGCTCACCTGATCGAGTCGCTCATCTTTCTGAAGAGATGCCACGACATCTCTTACACTCACATCTGCTGCTGTCACTTCTAATGCTAAACGGATCTAGATTAGGGCTAGCCTAGCTTTAATCTCAGAGAGAATAAGACTGCTCCGATTTGAACTAGATAATTTAGACAAGACTCTCTTGCAATCACACTGAGCATTAAGAGAAAAAAATGCTCACATCTGATTGGTACCATGTAGATAACATGACAATTTATTCAGCTACTTCGATGTCAACCAAATGTAAAGTTATCCTGATTGCTAAATTAAACCTGTCAAAAAAGAAGTCAGAGCCACACCTTAAAAAGTTAGACGTTAACAAGATTGTTATCAATCACAGTAACAGCCCAATTTCCGACAGCCTAAAATCGGTACTAGCTAAAGGGTTGAATTTTGCAGTCACCCCTAAACACATCCCAGTGGATGATATTGCCCAGGTCGACGTATCCCTCAAAGGTTTGGGACACTACCCGGCAGATGTTGCAAGATCTGAAATCGCTGCTATCCTCAAAAACGCTAAGAAACCCATGAGCAACATCAGCAAGGACGAGCATTGTGAACTCGCTCAATTGAAACAGAGAGATGACATTGTCATCCTCTCAGCCGACAAGGACAATGCCACTGTCATCATGGATCAAACCACTTACAACAAAATGCAGGACCTTAATGATGGCAGATATACCAAAATCAATTGAGATGCTACCAACCGCCTGGCTTTGAAAACCAACAATTGAACCGACCAAGCAGCTCTCTCTAAACCCCTCTACTGCTAGACCACCCAGATTTTATGGCTTTCCAAAAATCCATAAAGAAGGTACACCACTCCGTGCTATCGTCTCCACCATTGACCAACCCACTTACAAACTGGCCCGATTTCTGTCTGAGACACTGCTTCCTTTCACGGGCAAGACCACCTCAGCTGTACTTAACTCAGCTCACTTGCTTTCTCTAATCAAGGAGATCTCAATGTCTTCAGATGATTTGCTTATCAGTTTCGATGTAGTTTCCCTGTTCACCAATGTACCTGTACTTGACACCATTGCAATCATTGAAGACTTGGTCCAACAGGGACTGAATCCTGATGTACCAACTTTAGTGAGGCACTGCCTTACCAACACTTACTTCACCTGGAATGGTACATTCTACAAACAAAATGAGGGTACCCCAATGGGTTCTCCCTTATCGCCAGTGGTATCGAATGTTTTCATGGAGAAATTTGAGACAGATGCCATCCAGACATCCACCCTACGTCCCTCCTTGTGGAAGAGATACGTAGATGGCACGTTCGTCATCTGGCCACATGGCCTGTCAGCACTGAACCAATTTTTCAACCACCTCCGGCCCCGCCTCCTGCTCGGTCTCTAGAGAGGAACGGGGGCAGCTTTACCCGTCCCCGGCCCCTCACATCTGGGAACCCCTTAACTCCCTTGAGCCGGCCCATCTGACAGGGCCCACCTCCTGCGACGTCTCCGTCAACCCCCTGCAGAGGTAGGTGCCCTCACTCGTGTAAATCGCGGGTGCTTCCCGCGTACACCCCGTAGGGACGCCACTCACGTCCCTCCATCACCCCCCCCTTTGTGAAACTCAGCCGTCCCGGCTGACAAGTATAAAGCACAACGCATGAGTGGGACTCCAACAAACGAACAAGAACGTAGAACACGAATAATAAATATAACAGACGGCAAAACCAACCCGAATATGTACACTATACACGAAATTAAGGAGATAAGAAAACTTTCCATAAGAAAGAAGAACATAAGAACATATTTACAATGACAACCCCCCTCCAGACCGGCCGCACCCAAACCATGTTCATACAATACCGCACCCGAGCACAAGATGAGGCGGGTTCCGCCAACGGCTCATCTGGCTCGGGCTGCAGACGCGAACCCCGGTGAGGTGTATGCAAGTCCCAACGGATGATTATTTGAATCGAGCCATCCTTGCCCGAGTTCTCATCGCTGGACCGTCCAGCAAAGGAGGTGCTGATCGTTTGGGGGCAACGGACCCGATCGGACGATGGCTCGACGGCCCTGGCACGCCACAAAGGGAGGGACCCCCTAGCGGAGCAGGGTCAGGTGACGGCGTCGTCCTGTTGGCCTGCACCACCCGGCCCGGCCTGACAGGCGGCGGCGGATCCTCTCGGCACTCGGACCCTGCGGAAGGAATAGCAGAACTGTCCTGAGGAAGGACGTCAGGTGACGCCCGCCCCAGCTCGTCGGGCTCACCGGACCCCCGGCCCTCACGAAGTGGGGATGACGAATCCGCGAGCGGTGGAACAAACCGTTTCAGGCGCGACGGGTAAACAAACCAGCGACAGTGATTGTTGGATCCGTACACACCGTGGGTTCAGCACTTCCACCACTTCCACCGGGCCCTGCCATGGCTTGTGCAGTTTGGGCGAAGTGCCCAGCGGGACATGAGGGCAATGAAGCCACGCCCTATCGCCCTTAGGCCATACCGTAACGGGTCGGCGAGGCATGAGCAGCCGCTCATTGGCCGCCTGGCGCAAGGCGGAGTTACCCCGGGACGCTTCCCTAACCGCCTCCAAGCGCTGCAGGACCTCCCGTTTGTCCAAGGGTTTCAATTGTACGTCAATAGTGGATCACGCTCCCTCCTGTACATTAAAAAGAATGGGGAAAAACCCATGGAAGCATGCGGGGCGGAACTGTAAGCTGCCAGGACACTCGGAATGTGTAAATCCCAATCGGACTGTGTAAATCCCAATCGGACTGTTTCATTAACCTGATGGCAAAGCATGGACGACAGGGTCCGGTGCAACCTTTCGACCATGCCGTCCATCTGGGGGTGATAGGGCAAAGTACGCACCTTCTTGGTTACCAAGTTATCACACACCTCCTGCAAGAGTTTCGAGGAGAAATGTTTACCCTGGTCCGTCAGGAGACGCTCCGGTGCACCCTTATCAAGCACATAGCCATGAAGGAACGCTGTAGTGATGGCCTCCACCGATTGGTTCGGTAACGGCGAAGCCATAGGCCAACGTGATAGATACTCAACCCCTACCAATCAATGTCTATTGCCCCTTGGGGTGGTAGGGAACGGGCCAAGAACATCAAGCACGACCAGTTTATTAACCCGGGACACGCAAATGGACTGCAGTGGCGGTCGGTCCGTCCTAGGCGGAGGCTTCCGGCGCGCACACTCCGTGCACCTTTAAAGACGTTATGAACATCGTCGGACATGCCCGGCCAGAATAACCGTAGCTTGAGAGTAGCCAATGTCACCCCCAGGTGCATGAGCCGCTCGTGTTCCACCCGTATCACCTTGCCCCGCACACTTGACGGCACCACCAGAGCGTAACGCTGGGCCACATCATCGTACATCATCAACAATCCCTCCTGCAGGGCGACCAATGCAAACCCTCGATAGCCACCTCGGCGTCCGGCCTTACCGACACAGCGCCGCAACTTGAGCAGCGAGGCGTCCTCCATTTGCAGGCGGCCCCATTCCTCATGCGCGAGACCCAGTGTACTGTCACGTACTTGACCCGTGGTCATTGGAAGCTGCCATAGCCTGCAGAGGTGCACTCTCCCGCGGCTTGCAGTAACCCGCTCCCGAAAAACACACGCACAAGTCCCCAGGTGGCAATCTAGAAAGTGCGTCCGCATTGTTGTGACGGATGCCTTTCCTGTAGGAGATCTTAAAGGAATAGTCCTGCAAGATCTCCAGCCACCGAGACAGGTGTCCCGATGGCTGTTCGACCCGTAACATGTCCTGCAGGGCAGCGTGGTTTGACCGCACCTCAAAAGCCCTGCCGTACAGGTGTAGGACTCTTACTGACGCGACAACTTCTTTGTCTTTCTCGTTCCTTTTATTTCGCATATAGTTCACATCTCCGACAGCATCGTTCAATGTTCCTCTCTCTCCACCAAGGTCCGTCACTCCGCTGCTTCGCTACACTGTACTCGCTCCGTCCTTGCTACTCTGTCCATACTCTCTATATCCACTGCTACCGTATACTGTATTCTCCTTGTCCACTGCTACCTTATACTATACACTCTTATCCACTGTTACCTTATACTATACACTCTTGTCCACTGCTACCCTATACTATACACTCTTGTCCACTGCTACCCTATACTATACACTCTTGTCCCAGGCACCAACTCCAACGCTAACTCCAACTGCGACTCCAACACTAACAATGACTCCCGTATCTTCATATGCTCACTGCCTTTATCCCCGAACCAATCAGCCCCAATTAATTATGTCATCCCCCGCTTCGCTACTTGCCCCCAGGCCCCCCAGCCTCACGTGATCCTGTTATCGTAGCCACCCCTGCACCAGTCATCAACCACTCACCCTCTCGACCAATCACCGGCCTGCGTCCTCAGTTACCCTTAACACCTGTGGCGTCTCTTAATGACCACACCCCTTAATTGGCGCAACAACAACTGTATGTCCTCAGTTGCCCCCACTGTCCGCTGCACGCTCGCATCGCAAGCAACGCGTGGCGCGTGTCATTTCAAGTCCTACACAGTTAATGGCGATATAGCTGGACGAAGCAGACTATGGCTAACAACTCCAGTCTGTTCACACAGTATCTCTGTTCCGCAGGGGACAAAACTCGACTCCCATAGGCCACGACCCTCTCCACCCCGTCCACCACTTGGGACAGGATGGCGCCAACTCCCGTGTCGCTGGCGTCCATATCGAGAAGGAAGGGCAGCGAGAAGTCCGGGTAACAGAGAGGAGGTGCATCGGCCAAATTCTTCCGCAGCACATTAAAAGCTGCTTCCTCCTCCAACCCCCAGTGAAATTTCCGGCCTTTGGCGGTTAGGATGTGCAGCGGTTTCGCGATGGTGGCAAAACCGGGTTAGAATCGACAGTAGTAAGAGGCAAATCCGATAAAGCTTCGTACCTCCCCCACCGTCTTGGGAGTCGGCCACGTACGTACGCACGAAGTCTTATCGGGGTCCGTCGCTATACCGGATTCACGAACCACGTGACCCAAATATTTGACCGAACGACTTAAAAAGTGACATTGTTGGGGCTTAAATTTCAAGTTGGCCGCCCGCATCTTAAGAAAAACGGTTCTCAACCGTTGCAGATGGTCCTCAAACGTCCAAGAAAAAACAATGATGTCGTCGAGATAATGAGACACGAGTCCCATTGGAGTCCCGCCAAAACCAATTCCATGAGTCGCTGAAAGGTAGCGGGACTGGAATGGAGCCCCATAGGGAGCCGATTAAATTCAAACAACCCCTGGGGGCTACAAAATGCTGTCTTAGGTTTCGAGCTGTCGTCCAGGGGCAACTGCCAAAAGCCGGAAAGCAGATCAAGGGTTGAAAAGAATCGCGCCCCCGACAGAGCATCTAAGGAATCCGAAAATCGACACAAAACCGCAATGAACCATCCTGCTTCTTCACAAGGACAATGAGCGCATCCCAGGGACTGTTGGAAGGCGCTATGATATCCGCCGCGAGCATGTCCCCGACCGCCTGGCGAACGTGTTCTTTTTCAGCGGGGCTAAGCCTACACGGATTAATCCTGATGGGAGCCGCATTGCCCGTCTCAATATGATGGTGCACCAAAGACGTGCGATCAATATCGTATTTCGATTTGCTGAAAATGTCGGAGAATTCTAGCAGGAGCGCAAGCAACTCAGATCGCTGCTTACCCGATAGATCAGGGCTCTCGGCACACAACAAGTCGATCCAGGTGTCATCACCGCTATCCCCCTGGGCCACAGCAGCACGTGCATCAGCCGGCGAAGCATGAGCCAAAACGGTGCCCTCTTGTACAATTGCGGTTCCCAGACCCGTGTTCAAAACTTGAATAAATGGTTGTTGGTCGCCCCTGATGATCGTTTGGGCCCCCACAAACATGAGGCTATGGTTGACTCTGTTGGCCGGCGTCAAAAGAACACTGACTCGGGTATCCTGTCGATGAAGTTGCCTCCTGAGGCGCAAGGGCACCAGCATTTGCGCATTGGTCAACAAGGATTTTAATGGACATTCTCCCCAGAAAAAGGCACAGCAAGCGACTTGGAAACGAGCACCGTGGCGGACAATCGGATGTCGCCAATGGTCACGGTCGCCGCCATTTGCCCGATAATACCCAACGGTCCACCGTTGGCCGCACAACACGGCACCTCGACCAGACGGAGGATAGCAACTCGGGCGGTAAACAAGCAAAAATCACTTTGGAAACGATGGTGGCAGATGCTCCCGTATCGATTAACATTCGCACCTCCATCCCCTGTACCGTGCCAACGACGGCCGACGACGGCCAACGACGCCGCGGCCACAATACGATGGCCTAACGCCGACCATTGACCCGGTTGACACGGCCACCCGTCCATCCCGCGACCTAATGGCTCATCCCCCGCCACCGGACAGCCCACCGTGCAGAGCCCTCGCGACTCCCGAACCGGATGGTTGAGGTGAGTGTGAGGGTCGGGTGTGCGGTGTAACCCGACTCGCCTGAGGCCCTGGAGGGACGGATGGCAGTCGACCCGAGGCAGACGGCGTCCTGGCGGCCCGTCAGTCCGGCACCCCTTGGCGACGTGGCCCGTATGGCCGCATTTGAAGCGCACGGCAGGAGACGATCCCTCAGTCCCTTGTCGTTCCTCCTCCACCGACCAGTGTCGATCGACGCGAAGGCTTGTGACGACTCGACCCCGCCAGCAGCCGTCCCTTCCTCGATGGGGGCCGCGCGAGCCGCCGCAGGTGATCGATGCTTGAGGTTGAGGTGGTCCTGGAGGCACCTGGCGACCTTCAATGAAGTCAATACGTCGTCGTCGGATGCTGGCAGCACGACGTTGTCTCTCTTTCTCTCTGTGTCTCTCTGTGTGTGTGTCTCTCTATATGTGTCTCTCTCTGTGTGTTTCTCTGTGTGTGTCTCTCTGTGTCTGTGTGTGTCTCTCTGTGCGTGGGTGTGCCTCTCGGTGTGTCTCTCTCTCTCGATGTGGCGTTGTCCCTCGTTTGTTTCCCTCGTTTTCTAACGAGCTGGATGTCTCACGAGCACAGCCAACGTTACGTTGCTTCGTTTACATTGACATACTAATCTCTATGGGAACCTCATTTGCCAGTAAAAATATGATAATTGGTTCTTTACCCTTCTATCTGGCAACAAAACTGACACCTTTTTACAAGGAGTCATGTTTGCATAGACCGCAATACCTGCAGTCATAATACAAACAAAAGAACATAACTCTGATAATGTGCACTGTCCTTGAAGTTGATTGGTCCACACCCGAGACAGCTTTCCTTAGAGCCTAGTCTCATATGGGTTGGACCAGATGACGCCAAAAGGCGCACAACTCAAGGACAATGCACCATCAGAGTATGAGAGCTCGGGGCAAGCATCTACACTATGGGAACCTCATTTGCCAGTAAAAATATGATAATTGGTTCTTTACCCTTCTATCTGGCAACAAAACTGACACCTTTTTTGTTGCCAGATAGAAGGGTAAAGAACCAATTATCATATTTTTACTGGCAAATGAGGTTCCCATAGTGTAGATGCTTGCCCCGAGCTCTCATACTCTGATGGTGCATTGTCCTTGAGTTGTGCGCCTTTTGGCGTCATCTGGTCCAACCCATATGAGACTAGGCTCTAAGGAAAGCTGTCTCGGGTGTGGACCAATCAACTTCAAGGACAGTGCACATTATCAGAGTTATGTTCTTTTGTTTGTATTATGACTGCAGGTATTGCGGTCTATGCAAACATGACTCCTTGTAAAAAGGTGTCAGTTTTGTTGCCAGATAGAAGGGTAAAGAACCAATTATCATATTTTTACTGGCAAATGAGGTTCCCATAGTGTAGATGCTTGCCCCGAGCTCTCATACTCTGATGGTGCATTGTCCTTGAGTTGTGCGCCTTTTGGCGTCATCTGGTCCAACCCATATGAGACTAGGCTCTAAGGAAAGCTGTCTCGGGTGTGGACCAATCAACTTCAAGGACAGTGCACATTATCAGAGTTATGTTCTTTTGTTTGTATTATGACTGCAGGTATTGCGGTCTATGCAAACATGACTCCTTGTAAAAAGGTGTCAGTTTTGTTGCCAGATAGAAGGGTAAAGAACCAATTATCATATTTTTACTGGCAAATGAGGTTCCCATAGTGTAGATGCTTGCCCCGAGCTCTCATACTCTGATGGTGCATTGTCCTTGAGTTGTGCGCCTTTTGGCGTCATCTGGTCCAACCCATATGAGACTAGGCTCTAAGGAAAGCTGTCTCGGGTGTGGACCAATCAACTTCAAGGACAGTGCACATTATCAGAGTTATGTTCTTTTGTTTGTATTATGACTGCAGGTATTGCGGTCTATGCAAACATGACTCCTTGTAAAAAGGTGTCAGTTTTGTTGCCAGATAGAAGGGTAAAGAACCAATTATCATACTAATCTCTCTCATTGCAATGGCCACCTCCTCAGCTCTCTCAGCTCTCGCACCCCCCCCCCCCACTCGCTTCGGCACAATCTATAGCCCCCTCCCTCTTGCCTGATGCGGCAACCCCCCCTCCCCCCTCTCGGCTCTATATATAAGGACTTGTTTCAGCAACCTGTTTCTCTCTCCCACCTGAACACGATTGCATGTGTGGCGATCGAAACATCGTGATCTATTGTTTTTTCTACCTACGTGACTTTACCGAAGAACCAAAGAGTAGAGAGGATGGTAATAGGTGTGGCGCTGCAGGTTACTTTTACTGGAATTAAAGAGAGATTTGTCATCGTGGGCCATTGCGGCAGACTCCTTCTCCTCAGCAACCCGTGACCACCAACCATCGTTGCAGCGCCTCACGGCTCTTCGAACCTCGGAGCGAAGGCTGCAGAAAACCTCCTCATTCTGTGACGTGGGATGCTTTAGACGATGAGAGTGGACCTGTCGCTTTTTCTCGGTGGTGCATTTAGCACCAACAATTGCCATTCGCCACTAAGTGGCGGTGACGTCACCACAACGCTTGTGCCAGGCTATGTGCACCTTGAGGCCACGTGAAGTGTCGAACGCCCGCTGGCAGGTCACGGGGCAGACCCAGGTGCCACGGGTTGACTGACTGATACGACTGGCTGATGCACCACCTGTGCCTCCTACTGTGCCAACTTGCTGTGCTTTAGCCACCCGGCGCTCCGCTCGTTGTTGTGAGCATCGCTCCTCCGCCCTCCGTTGTTGTTGGAGGGCGACTGCCTCCAACTGCCCAGTAGCGTCCTTCACGAGCCTCCTCCACAGAGGCCGATCTTGACACCGCTGGTACCAGACATCGGCAAGTCCACTCAGCTCCACGTCCTTCTGTACCACGTCACTCCATCTCTTCTCTAGCCCATGCCGCGCCTGTTTAGCCCCCTCGATCCGGCCGAACATGCGGGCTACATGACCCAGCCAACGCAGCCTTGCCTGCCGGAGGAGCTCACTGATGGGACTTTGTCCACATCTTTCAAGAATTTGTGAGCTCCTCACACAATCCAGCCTGGTTAAACCCAGGATGGATCGTAGGCAGGCCAGCCTAAATGTTTCTAACCAGCGAAGATGTTCCATGACGGGGGTCCACGTTTCGCAAGCGTAAAGGGAGGGAATTCCCGTGGCCGAGAAGACCTGAAGCTTCATTGCGGAGTGATAGACACACAGCGTTACGCAAACGATGAAAATATAATGCCGCTCGACTGATTAGGAGTGAGACCTATACTGTCAAACCGGAGCCGGTCATAAGCACACTTATGACCGGCTCCGAAACTCTCCACTCTCTCCACAACTGCCCCATCACCGATTGGGAGTTGTGGGGGTGGAGTGTCCGATGGTACAAAATACCCAGGCAGGTGCTTAGTTTTGGTGGGGCTGGTGGTAAGGCCCCACCTCTTGGTGGCAAGCTCCAGGTTCAGCAGCAGCGCCTCCAACTCCTCCTCTAAGTGAACAGCAATTACCAGCACCATCACCACTAGCACCACTAGCACCACCGGCACCACTAGCAGCACCACTAGCAGCACCAGCAGCACCACTAGCAGCACCAGCACCACCACTAGCAGCACTACTAGCACCAACTAGCGCCTCCACCGCCACCAGCATCACCCACGCCGCCAGCACCGCGGCCATTGCCAGCGCCACCGCCACCATCGCTACCACCGCCACTGCCAGCGCCACCATCGCCACCGCTACCACCGCCACCATCGCTACCGCCAGTGCCACCACCGCCATCGCTACCACCGCCACCATTGCTACCGCCACCATCGCCACCTCCACCATCGCTACCGCCAGCGCCACCGCCATCGCTATCACCGCCACCATCGCCACCGCCATCGCTACCCGCCATCGCTACCACCGCCGCCACCGCCACCATCGCCACCGCCATCGCTACCACCGCCGCCATCACCGCCATCGCCATCGCTACCACCGCCACCATCGCCACCGCCATCGCTACCACCACCGCCATCGCTACCACCGCCGCCATCGCCATCGCTACCGCCATCGCCACCGCCATCGCTACCACCACCGCCATCGCTACCACCACCGCCATCGCTACCACCGCCATCGTTACCACCACCGCCATCGCTACCACCACCGCCATCGCTACCACCACCGCCATCGCCACCGCCATCGCTACCACCACCGCCATCGCCACCACCGCCGCCATCGCCACCGCTACCACCGCCATCGCTACCACCACCGCCATCGCTACCACCAGCGCCATCGCCACCGCCATCGCTACCACCGCCATCGCCACCACCACCGCCATCGCCACCACCACCGCCATCGCCATCGCCACCACTGCCGCCATCGCCACCACCATCGCTACCACCGCCGCCATCGCCATCGCTACCACCGCCACCATCGCCATCGCTACCACCGCCGCCATCGCCACCGCCATCGCTATCACCGCCACCATCGCCATCGCTACCACCGCCACCATCGCCATCGCTACCACAATCGCCATCGCCACCGCCATCGCTACCACCGCCACCATCGCCATTGCTACCACCGCCACCATCGCCACCGCCATCGCTACCACCACCGCCATCGCTACCACCACCGCCATCGCTACCACCGCCGCCATCGCCATCGCCACCGCCATCGCTACCACCACCGCGATCGCTACCACCACCGCCATCGCTACCACCGCCATCGCTACCACCACCGCCATCGCTACCACCGCCATCGCTACCACCACCGCCATCGCTACCGCCACCGCCATCGCTACCACCACCGCCAATGCTACTACCACCGCCATCGCCACCACCGCCGCCATCGCCACCACCGCCGCCATCGCCACCACCATCGCTACCACCGCCATCGCTACCACCACCGCCATCGCTACCACCGCCATCGCTACCACCACCGCCATCGCTACCGCCCACCGCCATCGCTACCACCACCGCCAATGCTACTACCACCGCCATCGCCACCACCGCCGCCATCGCCACCACCGCCGCCATCGCCACCACCATCGCTACCACCACCGCCATCGCCATCGCCACCACTGCCGCCATCGCCACCGCCATCGCTACCACCGCCACCATCGCCATCGCTACCACCACCGCCATCGCTACCACCGCCGCCATCGCCATCGCTACCACAATCGCCATCGCCACCGCCATCGCTACCACCGCCACCATCGCCATTGCTACTACCACCGCCATCGCCACCGCTATCGCTACCATCACCGCCATCGCCACCGCCATCGCTACCATCACCGCCATCGCCACCGCCATCGCTACCACCGCCGCCACCGCCATCGCTACCACCGCCACCATCGCCATCGCTACCACCACCACCGCCATCGCTACCACCGCCACCATCGCCATCGCTACCACCACCGCCATCGCTACCACTATCGCTACCACCACCGCCACCATCATCGCTACCACCGCCACCATCGCTACCGCCATCGATACCACCACCACTGCCGCCACCCGCCATCGCTACCACCGCCACCATCGCCACCGCCATCGGTACCACCGCCACCATCGCTACCGCCATCGCCACCACCGCCACCATCGCCATCGCCACCGCCACCACCGCCACCATCGCCATCGCTACCACCGCCACCATCGCCACCGCGCCACGCGACCCTTTGAATCTCCCCGCGCGGGCGAGCGATCGAGCGCGAGAGGCGGTGCCCCCGTGACGTCGCACGTGACGTCACGAACCCGCCCCGCCCCCCACGTCCTCCCTCCCCCTCATCCCGCAGCTTCCGCCGCTGCTGTTGAGGCGAAGATGGCGGCGCAGTTGCCGCTCGGGGCCCTGAGGGATGAGAAGCCGCGGCTGCTGCCGCTGCTGTCGCTGTGGTCGCTGTGACTGCCGCCCGTGACTGCCGCTGTGATCGCTGTGACTGCTGCCCGTGACTGCTGACCTGGTGGCTGTGACTGCTGCCCGCGACTGCCGCCGTGACAGCGGCAGCAGCGACCACGACGACTCCTATCGCCGTGTCGCCCTCTCCGTCAGTTCAGGAGCCGCTTACCCGTGGAGTTGTTCAACCATCAACAACAACAACAACCACCAACAACAACAACCACCACCGTAGCCGTTAGCGAGCGGCTGAGCGCGCCCGCTCGGGGGCCAAAGCCCGAGCGGGGGTGGGGGGTGACCCAGCCGGACCCGGTTAGGCCCGGGTAGCGAAACTAGGCAAGGCCGTAGGCTTCGCGTTAGGCCGCGGCAGTTTTACTTGTTTTTGATCGCCCGGCGGATTGGGTGACGTTGTGTAGGCGGGGTGTGCTGTGTGCTAGTTAGGTGGTTGGTTGTTTGTGTTACTCAACTATCCGTGGGAGCGGTGGACTCGACGGTGCGACTGGATACGAGTGAGAGGGGAGAGGCCTGCGGCTCGAGGCGGCTTAAGATGTCTTCGTCAGCTGTCCCTGCCGATAAGGTGAGGGAGAGACCGTGGTGAGGGTGAGACCATGGTGAGGGTGAGGGAGAGACCGTGGTGAGGGTGAGACCGTGGTGAGGGTGAGGGAGAGACGTGGTGAGGGAGAGGCCGTGGTGAGGGTGAGGGAGAGACTGGTGAGGGAGAGACTGGTGAGGGAGAGACTGGTGAGGGAGAGGCCGTGGTGAGGGTGAGACTGTGGTGAGAGTGAGGCCGTGGTGAGGGAGAGACTGTGGTGAGGGTGAGACCGTGGTGAGGGTAACAGTTCACATTGACGGCTACCGTCGGTTGGGTTTGGGTGATTGGCTGCCGTGGCGATTTGCCGGCTTTTGGCCGGGCGAGTGGCCGGGCAAGTGGCCGGGGCCCAGCAGGCGCCGTGGCGATTGATAAAAACAAACCCCGGATTACCACCATGACCACCTTCTTTATGAGAGCGGTCACAGTCCGCAGACTCGCGTAGAGACCCACAGACTCGCACGGAGACCCACAGACTCGCACAGAGACCCACAGACTCGCACAGAGACCCACAGACTCGCACAGAGACCCACAGACTCGTACAGAGACCCACAGACTCGCGCAGAGACCCACAGGCTCGCGCAGAGACCCACAGACTCGCACAGAGACACACAGACTCGCACAGAGACCCACAGACTCGCACAGAGACCCACAGACTCGCACAGAGACCCACAGACTCGCGCAGAGACCCACAGACTCGCGCAGAGACCCACAGACTCGCGCAGAGACCCACAGACTCGCACAGAGACCCACAGACTCACACAGAGACCCACAGACTCGCACAGAGACCCACAGACTCACACAGAGACCCATAGACTCGCACAGAGACCCATAGACTCACACAGAGAACCATAGACTCACAGAGACCCATAGACTCGCACAGAGACCCACAGAATCGCACAGAGACCCACAGAATTGCACAGAGACCCATATACTCGCACCGAGACCCACAGACTCGCACAGAGACCCACAGACTCGTACAGAGACCCACATACTCGCGCAGAGACCCACAGACTCGCGCAGAGACCCACAGACTCGCACAGAGATCCACAGACTCGCACAGAGACCCACAGACTCGCACAGAGACCCACAGACTCGCACAGAGACCCACAGACTCGCGCAGAGACCCACAGACTCGCACAGAGACCCACAGACTCGCGCAGAGACCCACAGACTCGCACAGAGACCCACAGACTCACACAGAGACCCACAGACTCGCACAGAGACCCACAGACTCACACAGAGACCCATATACTCGCACAGAGACCCATTGACTCGCACATAGACCCATAGACTTAGTGAGACCCATAGACTCACACTGAGACCCAAAGACTCGAACCGAGAGCCATAGACTCGAACCGAGAGCCATAGACTCACACGGAGACCCATAGACTCGCATAGAGACCTATATACTCGCATCGAGACCCATAGACTCGCATAGAGACCCATAGACTTGCATAGAGACCCATAGACTCACACAGAGAGTGGGTGAGTGGCACGGGCTGTAGAAGAGTTGGAGCTGATGCTGTACAGGAGGATGTGGAGCTGAGTGGACTTGCCGATGACTGGTACCAGCGGTGTCAAGATCGGCCTCTGTGGAGGAGGCTCGTGAAGGATGCTGCTACTGGGCAGTTGGAGGCAGTCGCCCTCCAGCAACAACGAGTGGTGCCGGGCGGCTAAAACGCAGCGAGTTGGCACAGTAGGGGGCACAGCTGGTGAATCTGGGCCACTCATTTTAGTCGGTCAACCCACAGCACCTGCTGGGTCTGTTCCGTGACCTCCTCCTGCACCTAGCCTGGCACAGCAGTCAACCCACGGCACCGGCTGGGTCTGTCCTGTGACCTTCTGCACCTAGCCTGGCACAGCAGTCAACCCACAGCACCTGCTGGGTCTGTCCCGTGACCTCCTCCTGCACCTAGCCTGGCACAGCAGTCAAGCCACGGCACCTTCTGGGTCTCCCGTGACCTCCTGCACCTAGCCTGGCACAGCAGTCAACCCACACACCTGCTGGGTCTGTCCCGTGACCTCCTCCTGCACCTACACTGGCACAGCAGTCAACTCATGGCACCTGCTGGGTCTATCCCGTGACCTTCTCCTGCACCTAGCCTGGTACAGCAGTCAACCCACGGCACCTGCTGGGTCTGTCCCGTGACCTCCTTCTGCACCTAGCCTGGCACAGCATTCAACCCATGACACCTGCTGGGTCTGTCCCGTGACCTCCTTCTGCACCTAGCCTGGTACAGCAGTCAACCCATGGCACCTGCTGGGTCTGTCCTGTGACCTCCTGCACCTAGCCTGGCACAGCAGTCAACCCATGGCACCTGCTGGGTCTGTCCCGTGACCTCCTCTACCTAGCCTGGCACAGCAGTACAACCCATGGCACCTGCTGGTCTGTCCTGTGACCTCCTCCTGCACCTAGCCTGGCACATCAGTCAACCCACGCACCTGCAGGGTCTGTCCCGTGATCTCCTCCTGCACCTAGCCTGGCACAGCAGTCAACCCATGGCACCTGCTGGGTCTGTCCCGTGACCTCCTGCACCTAGCCTGGCACAGAAGTCAACCCACACCTGCAGGGTCTGTCCCGTGATCTCCTCCTGCACCTAGCCTGGCACAGCAGTCAATCCACACACCTGCAGGGTCTGTCCCGTGATCTCCTCCTGCACCTAGCCTGGCACAGCAGTCAATCCATGGCACCTGCTGGGTCTGTCCTGTGACCTCCTCCTGCACCTAGCCTGGCACAGCAGTCAACCCATGGCACCTGATGGGTCTGTCCCGTGACCTCCTCCTGCACCTAGCCTGACACAGCAGTCAACCCACACACCTGCAGGGTCTGTCCCGTGATCTCCTCCTGCACCTAGCCTGGCACAGCAGTCAACCCATGGCACCTGCTGGGTCTGTCCTGAGACATGCACCTAGCCTGGCACGGGCGACGCCGTTGAGGGGTAGAGAGCTACTGGGGGGGGGGGGTGGTTCGCGAGGGGGGGGGGGTAACCTTGTCTCTTAAGAGTGTGGGGGGAGCGGTGGGGCAATGGTTAGCGCACGCTGCGGGTTCGACTCCCACCGACGCCGGTGGCGATTATCTGAACTGGTTCTGCCCCCCACCCTCCCCCTAAGTTGACTCAGTTTTAAATTAGTACCTGGGGATACAAAGACGGGCGGGCGCGGTGCTGGCCACCCACCCTTTCGTGTGCCACAGTGCCGGCCTTCATAGGTGCTGCTACTCGCTTACAGCACTTGCCCCAACAGCCTGTTAGGGCTACACGGGAGATCGTGTGTGTGTGTGTACTGTGTGTGTGTGTACTGTGTGTGTGCTCTGTGTGTACTGTGTGTGTGTACTGTGTGTACTCTGTGTGTGTGCTCTGTGTGTGCTCTGTGCGTGTGACTATTTACGGGTGCCGCACAGACAGGAATATACGCCGGAGTGCACTCCGCCGTTTGTTGCGCCTTGCGAGCGCTGCGTCAAAGGGTTTTCCTGGGCTATAAATACACTCCTCGACGGCCACACAAAGATCTCCCGTATAGCCTTAAAGGAACGTGGGGGCAAGTGCTGTTAGCGAGCACCTATGAAGGCTGGAACGGTACACGGGGTAAGTGGCCAGCACCACGCCCGGCCGCCTTTGTCTCTCCAGTGACGATGCTTACACACCGTACCAGATTCTCATTTGAGGCTGAGGCGACCTTGGGGAGGCCCAGGACCGGTTCAGATAATCGTCACCGGTGTTGGCCATGAGCGGGAATTGAATCCGGGTCGCCAGGTTCATAGCGCAGTGCTACACAACCGCTCCCCACTCACACACATTGATACACACATTGATACACACACTGATACACACACACACTGACGCACACATACACTGACACACACACACTGATACAGACTCACACTGATACACTCTCACTGATACAGTACTGATACTCACACTGATAACAACAACCGCCATTCGCCACTAAGTGGCGGTGACGCCACCACGACGCTTGTGCCAGGCTGGAACCGCATTGGGGCTCTGCAAGCCTCTCCTCAGCGTGCCTGGCAAGGCGATGTTGAATATTCCTTGCCAGGACCTTTCCTGGCTCACTGAGGAGTGAGATGCCCCTGTAGTTGTTACAGTCTGCGCGATCCCCCGTCTTAAAGAGGGGGACCACCAGGGCATCCTTCCAATCCTGCGGAACCCGTGCAGTGGTCCAGCCTTTTTATGATGTCATGTAGGGCAGTCTGTGCACAAACGCCACCCTCTCTCAGCATTTCACTTAATCTCTGCCCGGTGCTTTTCCTGGTCTCAGACTCTGGATCGCCTTCTGTACTTCCTCAACAGATGGCACCTCAGGCAGCCACTCACAGGGGGTAAATACTTCTCCACTATTTCAGGCACCGCAGCCTCAGCAGGGTCATCCCCACTTTGTCCCACGATGTTTTCCAGGCTGATGGATTTCTTCTTCCCCAAGACCTCACAGAAATGCTCATCAAATCTGCAACCTGATCCTGGGGGTCGGAGATGTGATCAACATTGTTTCCCCTAATGATAGTGAAAGGTGTGGCGCTGCAAGTTAGTTATTTGATGGAGTTAAAGAGTGGTTTGTGATCGCAGGCTACTGAGGCAGACTCCATCTCCTCAGCAACCCGTAACCACCAACTATCCTTGCAGCGCCTCATGGCTCTCCAACCTCCGAGCGAAGGCTGCGGTAAGCCTCCTCATTCTCTGTTGTGGGATGACGGTGGGAGTTGGCTTGTCACTTTTTATCAGCCAACCGGAACACCTCCTCTGTCAGCCAGGGTCTCTGGGGAGGTTTGGACCGTGTACCCAAATCCGCCATTGCAGCTGCATGAGTCACAGTCCTAAACTTTGCCCATTGCCCCTCAACATCAGGAGGGGGGGACGATGCCAACCCCAGCCGCAAGCGATGATGACATTCTCACTTGCAACTTTTATCAGCTAGCTGATGCCAGGCCATCTGTGGGTTTGAATGGGGTCATGGATGTCCACCCACCACCGGAGTGGAAGAATGGCAGGCGCATCTTACAGATGGCAAGTCGATGGTCAGTGGACAGATTAGCTTCTCGGTAGGTCCTGGTCTCAAGGACTTGGGCCCGCATCCGCTGTTCCGTCACTATGTAGTCCAGCAGATGTTCTTGCTTGGACCCGGCGTGCATCCATGATGTTGTGTGGATGTGCTGATGCCGGAACAGCCTGTTGGTAATTACAAGCCCATGGGCTGCACAGAAGTATAGCAGCCTCCTACCGTTGTTATTGAACTAATCTGGCCCATGCCTTCAAATCACTCCAGCCCAGGTACCAGCATCATGACCCATTCGGGCATTAAAGTCACCCAACAGGATGACTATCCCAAGGGGCCACTTTAGCTAGCACCTGTGACAGGAGGTCATAGAAGGCATTTGACTCATCGACCTTGCCTGGAACTCTCCACTGATGTTTGTCTTCGGTGGGGGCATAAGTAACCACGACCACCTCTCCTCGACTCTGGTTGATGGGAAGGCGAGCCCAAAGTAGCCTGGGGCTTACAGCATCCCACACCTCACCGCCACGCTCCCACGCCCCCTTCATTATTTTGTCCAGAAGAAGAGCCACTCTCTGTTGTTTGGCCGTCTCCTGCCCCAAGTAGAGGACTGTCCACCCTTCATGATGGCAGGAGCCAGAGCCGGTCCACCGGACCTCCTGAATACCACAGATCCAGGCGGTACCGGTCCAGCTCCCGACAGAGGAGTGGCAGCCTCTCCAAAGTGAGCGTTCAAATATTCCACGTGGCCACCCGCAGTGGCTTTTTGGTGCTTCTGAAGGAACCCCTAGGGTAAAGATTCAGTCTCCTGGCTCCGCCAAATGGGGTTTGGCCAGGAGACGTCATAGATGCATGTCCCCCCCGTGGCCTCCGGCACAAGCTTCTTTTGATATTTTCTTGGAAGTATAGTGGTAATTTATTTGATGGTGGAGGGGTTACCAGGCCCACGTACCCGTCCAGAGCCCCCATTTGGCTGCTGTGGTGGCTACAATCGCCATGAGGGGAATGGCCAATCGAAAGTGGCCCTCCTCCCAGGGCACTGCTCACCACAGCGTTATCGTCCGGCGCCAACGAGGAGGTAGGGAGTTGTTTTTGCCGGACACACACTGAACACACACATACTGATACACACACATACTCATACACACACATACTCATACACACATACTCGTACAGCAATACCAATACCCACCATTGCCACGAAGTGATGGTCACGTCATCACGGCGCCTGTGCCAGGCCAGGTGCACTTTGAAGAAGTGTCGAAGGCTCGCTGACAGGAGGTCACAGGACAGATCCTGCAGATGGCACGGGTTGGCTGACAGAGGACTGGTAGATGCACACCAGCTGTATCCGCTACTGTGCCAACTTGCTGTGTTTTAGCCGCCCGGCGCTCCGCTCATTGTGAGCGTCGCTCCTCTGCCCTCCGTTGTTGCTGGAGGGCGACTGCCTCCAACTGTCCAGTTGCAGCGACCTTCACGAGCCTCCACACACACGTAGACTTATTCTTGGTTCTTTTGGTAAAGCCACATAGAAGGGAAATAATAAAATAATATTAATATAAAACAATAATACGTGACTTTACCGAAAGAACCAAGAATATGAATCCCTGCAGTCACGAAAGCTTTAAATCAAAACACATAGACTTGCATATTCTGAAACATCGGTTGAACTATTTTGCCGTTGTGGTGACGATTGCGGTGTTGTTCAGTTGAGGTTGATTTCACGGCAGATGATGCTCATGATTATGGTTTAGTTCTTAATGAAGGCGGTGGTGATGATGGATTATGATGGGTCCAAAGTTGGTGGTCATTTTTCTTTTGTTGATATTGCTGCTGATGGTGATGTTGCTGCTGATGTTGCTGATGTTGGCACTGTTGCCGATTCTGCTGTTGCTGCTCATACCACTGATAATGCTGATGATGACGCTGATGATTATGACGACGATGACGATGTTTCCGATGACACTGACGATGATGATGACACAGATGATGATGATGACGTTGATGATGACGCTGATGATGACAACACTGATGTTGACGTTGTTGCCGATGACAACGATGATGACGTTGACAATGACGACGCTGCTGATGATGACACTGCTGACAACGACGCTGCTGACGACGACGCTGCTGACGACGACGATGTTGATGACGATGCTGACGATGATGATCCTGACGATGATGATCCTGACGATGACGATCCTGACGATGACGATGATGCTGATGATGACGACGCTGATTACGACGATGCTGAAGACGACGACGCTGATGATGACTACGACGATGACGACGCCGATGGCGACGTTGCCGATGCCGACGCCGCCGATGACGACGTTGCCGATGACGATGCTGACGACGTTGGCATCCCCTTCCAGATCAATCTCCGCCTCATCCTCGTGAGTGGCAAGACGAAGGAGTTTCACTGCAGCCCCACGGACTCCGCCTCCGACATCGCCTCCCATGTCTACCAGCACTGGCCCATGGGTGAGCCGCTTACCACGCCGCTCACCACGCCGCTCACCACTCCGCTCACCACTCCGCTCACCACGCCGCTCACCACTCCGCTCACCACTCCGCTCACCACGCCGCTCACCACGCCGCTCACCACGCCGCTCACCACTCCGCTCACCACTCCGCTCACCACGCCGCTCACCACGCCGCTCACCACGCCGCTCACCACGCCGCTCACCACGCCGCTCACCACTCCGCTCACCACGCCGCTCACCACGCCGCTCACCACTCCGCTCACCACGCCGCTCACCACTCCGCTCACCACGCCGCTCACCACTCCGCTCACCACGCCGCTCACCACTCCGCTCACCACGCCGCTCACCACGCCGCTCACCACTCCGCTCACCACTCCGCTCATCACGCGACTGCGTCGTGAATCTGCTGCAAGTAGTTAAGGGGTGGTGGTGATGGCCCGGCCATTTGCGAATACCGGCACACGGGATCTTTATAACGCTCATCGTGAGCGTAGTAGCAGCAGCAGTAGCTGCAGCATCAGCAGTAACAGTAGCAGCAGTAGCAGCAACAGCAGACACAGCGCCAGCGTGTGTGTGTGTCTGTGCCAGTCGTTTTATAAACTCAACTACAGTCGGTCGTCAGCTATCCGTTGGCTTCAAGGGCACTAACTATTCTTTAAAACACCTCGCTTTTGCACATTTTTGCATGACGTTATGTTTTTAGGCGCTGTGCGTGCATTTACCTTTTTAGTTTTTGACTTTTGTTTACTCACTCATTCAATTTACTTTTTGAGTAAAAAAAGCTCACCCACCGCTAAAGGAGAAAGGGCATTGCAATTACTTCACAGACCCAATTGGTGCTCGACCAGAGGACGCCTTTTGGCATCCTTGTAAAAAGGTTTAAGTTTTGTTGCCAGAAAAAAGGGTAAAAACCCTATTATCAGAACCAGGGGGCAACCGACCCAAGCTAAAGAGGCAAGGCCACTTTAGAGAGACGTGGTTTCTAAGCAGACTTAAATCTATCTCATGGGACCTCCCTTACCAGTATATCACAATACAAGAATAGGTTTTACCCTTTCTGGTAACGAAACAGGAGTTGTGTTAAGATGTTGAAACACCAAACAGAAACCTTTTGCAAGGGATCATGGACTGCATTAAGCACTTACACTTACTTGTGGTGAACATGCAAACAAACACATGCTCTGGTAGTCTATGATGATGCGTTGTCTTTGGGACTGATTGGTCCACACCAGAGACAGCTTTTTTCGTGCTGTTTGCCTTTTGGCGTTGTCCTGTGGCCTAACACTGTTTGAGACGAGGCTCTAAAGAAAGCTGTCTCTGGTGTGGTTAATGGATAACACGATTCCTTGCTAAAGGTTTCTGTTTGGTGTTTTAACATCTTCACAAAACTGTTTTATTGCCAGAAAGGGTAACCCCAATTCTTGTATAAGTGACTAGCTCTACTACAGCGGCTTCGCCCGAGACTTGGATTCTTGTCTTGGATTAATACACGGCCTACGCCGAGGGTGGGGGGGGCGTGACGTCAGCAGGCGCACCACGTGACGCTTCCGCATGCGGGTGATGTCACAGATGTGACGTCACAGATGTGACGTAACAGATGTGACGTCACCGCTCACCTGGCGTGCAATATATACCTATTATTACGCCCCCCCCCCCCCCCAAAATACAAAAGTTTATTTTTAAACGTGTTGCGTTGTGTACAGTGTGGAAGCCACCCACATGCCAAATTTCACTTTTGTTGCATGTTGGGAAGCATGCTAAACATTTCGAATAGGCCCACACATTCACAAATTTCCCTTTTATATATACAGTGATCCCTCGTTTATCGCGGTTAATGGGGACCGGAACCCCTCGCGATAGGTGAAAATCCGCGAAGTAGGATTGGCCCCCCTAGGAATTTCCGTATATGTGTGTGTGGGTACCAGAATGTTTAAAATATGTATATTTATACTTTATATATATATTTTACTTAAATCTATTTAATTATAAAACCTTATTATTATACATTCACTCTCTCTCATACGATACGTATTATGGTGTTCTACACTCACCAATGACAGTAGTATCTTGAGACTTGACTCCAGTAATGACGACGACGACGATGACAATGACGATGACAATGACGACGATGACAGACCTGTGCAGTTCGATGAATGTGATGATGAATGATGATGATGATGGTGTTAATGCACAGATATAATGAGGCCTTTAAATCAGTTCGAAGAATCCGCGATGCACTGAGGCCGCGAAACTTGAACCGCGAAGTGGCGAGGGATTACTGTAGATATCTACCGACTCTGCCTTATTTCAATTGGCAAAGCGTTCCATGGCTTGTGGGTGCCATGCTAACAAAAGCTCGATCACCAAAAGAGCTTAACCTCACCAAAAGAGCTTAACCTGGGAGTTGCTGAGCAGTTGGAGATCAACACAAGGAGATCGCCTGCCATGCAAATCAAAGCGGACTTAGTCCCACGATCGGCCCTGAAGCCTGATTGAGCGACGTCAAAGAAGCACTCGGCCTCAACGTACCACTCCGAATGGGAGGAGGCCACCCTTTTTAAATCCTTTATATTAAGTTCGCTTGCTTGCTTGCTTGCGTGCTTGCTTGTTTGCGTGCTTGCTTGCTTGCTTAGGACCGTGCAAATCTTTCGCTCGTTTTTCAATCGAGCTGACATTTTCCACACAGACTCGTTGTGACAGACAATTCATGTTCGTGAAAAACAATTCCCAAAATTTTACACTTTTTAGGCAAAAAAAAAATATTTTACATATATTCAAATATAACTCATTCATCGCTTTGGCTGAACGTCACAGTATAAGAGCCCAGAGCGTAACCCCTCCACAGGCCGTGGCGGAGTAGCGCAGTTGGTAGCGCCTTCGCTTCCCATGCCAAAGGTCGCGGGATCGATCCCCACGTCCTCCACAGGCGAATATATTTTTAAATCCTTTATATTAAGTTCGCTGCCACGCATATAAAGGATTTATAGTGAAAAACTTTGTTTTTACGGGTTATACTTATTATAATCTTGCCCGGGAAAGGGGAGATTGGAGATCGGGCGATCAGTTGGCCAGGATCTCGACATTCCAGTCCTGTCTCCTTTGGAAGTGGTCGCACCAAAGCCCCTTTTCAGGGATCCCCCGGGAGCGCTTGCGCTGAAAGGGAAGAGTTGACCAGTTGGGTCACCGTCGGGATCACCGGCTCAAGGGGCAAGAAGGGCCGGGCATCTAAATCACAGGTGGCCCATTGCATCTCCGCAGGAGTCTGAACGAGGTCTGTGGGCAGGACCGGCAAAAAAAAAAAAAGCCTCGAAGATTAGAGAGGAGCCCTTGGGTCCAGGCCAGCATCAGGACTAATTGCTGGGCAGATACACCCCTCCAAAGCGATCGATCCTATTAGCAAAGGACCGATGGAAACCATTGCAGCGCTTTTTGGGAGCAATCTTATGTGGGTGACTCGAACTGTTGGCCATCCTGAACAGCTCAGCAGGGCGGGTTCCTTGCCGAGTCTATCCTCATGGCGACGCCACTTTGTCTTCGCCACAAAGATAGCCCCCCCCCCCCCCATGGCAAGCGTGTGCGTGATCCCGTCGACAGGCCCGTAGAGTCGTTCGGTCGTCATCGAGCCGAGATCTGCGCCAGCATCGTTCCATTTTCCTAAGTTGTACTTTCAGGGCGCCTCCAGGTCTCTGGAATACCAGATAGAGGGGGGAGGGGGAGTCGTGGTCACTTGAGCACGAAGACGGCAGCGAGAAGCGAGGTGATCGATAGCAGATCAAAGCACTGAATTGTGATTTAAAGCTTTCGTGACTGCAGGGATTCATATTCATATAAAACAATAAAATTCTCATGACGTTTCCATTGCAAAACAAGCAATCATCATGATGTGTGATTGCTTGTGTTGCAATCGAAACGTCGGGAGAATTTTATTGTTTTATTTTTATTACTTTATTATTTCCCTTCTACGTGACTTTACCGAAAGAACCAAGAACACTGAATTGTGTTCGTCAACCCTTTCCGTGATGGGTACAACGGTCACAGACGAAATGTGGGCCCGACAAGGCGTAATGAAATCCAGATGGGGTCATTCGCCTCTCGGGCCGAACCCAGCCAGCCTCCGTGAAGTCCCCCCAGACCATCGGAGATAGGGGTGGGGGAGACCCTTGATGTCAGCATGAGTCACCCTGTGATCAGTGCACAGTGCGGATGAACATTTAATGGCTCCCCTGGGCGTATACTGGGGGGTTGATTGTGTGGCCTTGATCATGGGTTGGGCCCTGGATAAACCGAGTAAATAACCATGGCAGTCGTGGTGTCCGAGAGGTTCTGTGTAGCCAAGCTGCCTGATGGGTCATCCGTCCATGTGTTGAAATCTCTCGGCACAATTGTACGAGAGAATTCCAGGAACAAGGTGGGGGGGGGGGAGATTACCTCGGACAGAATGAGATAAAAAAATCGGTCCTTTGCTTCCAGGCAGTCTGTGAACAAGCGGTGATGTACATGCCTTGATTCACATTCAGGGCATGATGCACCATCGTGCCTTCAAATGGCCAAACTTTGGGAGCAGGGGCCACACGGCGCGGATGAGACCAGTCTGAAAAAAGAAATAAAATATTTTTAAAAAATTCTACGTGACTTTACCGAAAGAACCAAGGAGTAATTCCTGCAGTCACGAAAGCTCCAAATCAAGTTTGAGACCAGTCTGAAAGATCACCGCCACCCCTGTTTTTACCTGGTCTGGGAATGTGCAACATTGAATACCCAACCGGGGACCAAATCGGCCAAATGGTTGTGGTCGAGCAAGGTTTCAGTAATCAAAGCTGGGCGGGGGACAGTCCGTGGCGGTCGTGTCACCACTAACGTGGCTGCCGAGCTCGTCAAGGAGCGTCAACCATCGTCACGCCAACTCCCCTCATCATCCTCGCGGCGGCAGCTGGTGGCTGGTGGCTCATGGTGGCGAACCGTCGACTAAAGGCGGTGGTCACCGCGTTGCGTGCGTTTGGATGTTTTATATTTAAATGTGATATTGTTGTTTTATATCTACGTGACTTTCCCGAAAGAACCAAGATGACTCTACACTACACTACTTTACATTATACTACACTGCTATACACTACACTATACACTACACTACTCTACACCACTACTATACACTATACTTCTATGCACTGCTATAAACCACTGCTATACACACTGCTATATACATTGCTATGTACACTACTATACACTACAATATACACTACTATACACTACACTACTATACACTACACTATACACTGCACTACTATACACTACACTATACACTACACTACTATACACTACACTATACACTACACTATACACTACTATGCACTATACTATGCACTATACTTTACACTACACTATACACTACACTATACACTACACTATACACTACACTATACACTACACTACTATACACCATACTGTTAAACACTACTATACACTACTACACACTGTGGACATTAACCAGGGCGGACTGCTGATCTGCCCTCCCCCCGTGCCCCCCCCTTGCCCCTTCCCCCGTGTCCCCCCCCCCCCCCGCTGTGCCCCCCCCCCCCCCCCGCTGTGCCTCCCCCTGTACCCCCCCCCCCCCCCCCCCCCCCCCCCACTGTGTAGACTGGGAGGAGGAGCACGTCAGCAGCCCGGGGATCTTGCGCCTCATCTACCAGGGACGCTTCCTGCACGGCAACGTGACGCTGGGAGGTAGCAACCAGCCCGCGTCCACGGCGACGATGACGATGGTGGCAATCACAGTAGCAGTGACGATGGTGGTGGCAATCACAGTAGCAGTGACGATGGTGGTGGCAATCACAGTAGCAGTGACGATGGTGGTGGCAATCACAGTAGCAGTGACGATGATGATGGCAATCACAGTAGCAGTGACGATGGTGGTGGCAATCACAGTAGCAGTGACGATGGTGGTGGCAATCACAGTAGCAGTGACGATGGTGGTGGCAATCACAGTAGCAGTGACGATGGTGGTGGCAATCACAGTAGCAGTGACGATGGTGGTGGCAATCACAGTAGCAGTGACGACGGTGGTGGCAATCACAGTAGCAGTGACGGACGATGGTGGCAATCACAGTAGCAGTGACGATGGTGTGGCCAATCACAGTAGCAGTGACGATGGTGGTGGCAATCACAGTAGCAGTGACGATGGTGGTGGCAATCACAGTAGCAGTGACGATGGTGGTGGCAATCACAGCAGTGACGATGGTGGTGGCAATCACAGTAGCAGTGACGACGATGGTGGCAATCACAGTAGCAGTGACGATGGTGGTGGCAATCACAGTAGCAGTGACGATGGTGGTGGCAATCACAGTAGCAGTGACGATGGTGGTGGCAATCACAGTAGCAGTGACGACGACGATGGTGGCAACAACAGTAGCAGTGACGATGGTGGTGGCAAACACAGTAGCTGTGATGATGGTGGTGGCAATCACAGTAGCAGTGACGACGACGATGGTGGCAACAACAGTAGCAGTGACGATGGTGGTGGCAATCACAGTAGCAGTGACGATGATGGTGGTGGCAATCACAGTAGCAGTGACAATGGTGGTGGCAATCACAGTAGCAGTGACGATGATGGTGGTGGCAATCACAGTAGCAGTGACGATGGTGGTGGCAATCACAGTAGCAGTGATGATGATGATGGCAATCACAGTAGCAGTGATGATGATGGTGGTGGCAATCGCAGTAGCAGTGATGATGATGATGATGGCAATCACAGTAGCAGTTATGATGATGGCAATCACAGTAGCAGTGATGATGGTGGTGGCAATCACAGTAGCAGTGATGATGATGGCAATCACAGTAGCTGTGATGATGATGATGGAAATCACAGTAGCAGTGATGATGATGGTGGTGGCAATCACAGTAGCAGTGATGATGATGATGGAAATCACAGTAGCAGTGATGATGATGATGGCAATCACAGTAGCAGTGATGATGATGGTGGTGGCAATCACAGTAGCAGTGATGATGATGATGATGGAAATCACAGTAGCAGTGATGATGATCGGTGGTGGCAATCACAGTAGCAGTGATGATGATGATGGCAATCACAGTAGCAGTGACGATGATGGTGGTGGCAATCACAGTAGCAGTGATGATGATGATGGCAATCACAGTAGCAGTAATGATGATGGTGGTGGCAATCACAGTAGCAGTGATGATGATGATGGCAATCACAGTAGCAGTGACGATGATGGTGGTGGCAATCACAGTAGCAGTGATGACGATGATGGCAATCACAGTAGCAGTGACGATGATGGTGGTGGCAATCACAGTAGCAGTGATGACGATGGTGGCAATCACAGTAGCAGTGACGATGATGGTGGTGGCAATCACAGTAGCAGTGATGATGACGATGATGGCAATCACAGTAGCGGTGACGATGATGATGATGACGATTGCAATCACAGTAACAGTGATGATGACGATGATGGCTATCACAGTAGCAGTGATGATGATGGCAATCACAGTAGCAGCGATGATGACGATGGCAATCACAGTAGCAGTGACGACGATGATGGTGGCAATCACAGTAGCGGTGATGATGATGATGTCAATCACAGTAGCGGTGACGATGATGATGATGATGGCAATCACAGTAGCAGTGATGATGGCAATCACAGTAGCAGTGATGATGATGATGTCAATCACAGTAGCGGTGACGATGATGGTGATGGCAATCACAGTAGCAGTGATGATGACGATGGCAATCACAGTAGCAGTTACGATGATGATGATGATGGCAATCACAGTAACAGTGATGATGATGATGGCAATCACAGTAGCAGTGACGATGACAATAATGGCAATCACAGTAGCAGTGACGATGATGATGATGATGGCAATCACAGTAGCAGTGATGATGGCAATCACAGTAGCAGCGACGATGGTGATGATGATGATGATGGTGGCAATCACAGTAGCGGTGACGATGATGATGATGGCAATCACAGTAGCGGTGATGACGATGACGATGCACACCACCACCACTGTGTGTATCTGGGGGAGCGGTGGGTGTAGTGGTTAGCGCTACGGTGCGCTATGAACCCGGCAACCCGAGTTCGATTCCCGCTCACGGCCAACACCAGTGGCCATTATTTGAACCGGTCCTGGGTCTGCCCTAGGTCGACTCAGCCTTAAATGATTACCTGGTACGGTGTGTAGTAAACATCGCCACTCGGGAGACGAAGATCTTGGCCACCCACCCCCTCGTGTGCCGTGCCGGCCTTCATAGGTGCTCGCTAACAGCACTTGCCCCTACAGTCTGTTAAGGCTAAATGGGGGATCTTTGTCTTGGTGTGTGTATGTATCTGCGTGTGTGTCGGTGTGTGTCTCTTTGTGTCTGTGTGCGTGCGTGTGTGTCTGTGTGCGTGCGTGTGTGTCTGTGTGTGCGTGTGTTTGTGTGTGAATGTGTGTCTGTGTGTACCCGTCAGGTGCTGCTCGCTAACAGCTCTTGCCCCAACACTCTGTGAAGGCTCCATGCGAGGGTTTGTCTTTGTCTTTGTACCCCTCAGCTCTGAAGCTGCCGCTGGGCAAGACGACCGTCATGCACCTGGTGGCACGCGAGAACCTTCCAGAGCCAAACTCACAGGGTGAGCAGACACACACACAGACACACGCAGACACACACGCAGACACACACGCAGACACACACGCAGACACACACGCAGACACACACAGACACACACACAGACACACACAGACACACACACTCACATAGACACACACACAGACACACACACAGACACACACGCAGGACACACGCAGACACACGCAGACACACACACAGACACACCCACACACACACTCACACAGACACACACACAGATACACACACACAGACAGATACACACACACACAGACAGATACACACACACATAGACACACACAGACACACGCAGACAGACACACACACAGAGACACACACAATCACACAGACACACAGACACACACGCAGACACACACACACAGACACACGCACAGACACACACACTCACACAGACACACAGATACACACACACAGACACACACAGACACACACACTCACACAGACACACGCAGACACACGCAGACACACACACAGACACACTCACACACACACAGACACACACACAGACACACACACTCACACAGACACTCACACAGACACACACACAGATACACACACACAGACACACACACTCACACACATACACAGACAGACACACACACAGACACACGCAGACACACACACAGACACACACACACGCAGACACACACACACAGACACACACACAGACACACACACAGACACACACACACAGACACACAGACACACACATTCAGACACACACACTCACACAGACACACAACAACAAAAACAACCGCCATTCGCCACTAAGTGGCGGTGGACGTCACCACGACGCTTGTGCCAGGCCAAGTGCACCTTGAGGCCACGTGAAGTGTCGAACGCCCGCTGGCAGGAGGTCACGGGGCAGACCCAGGTGCCACGGGTCGACTGACCGAGATGACTGAGATGACTGGCTGATGCACCACCTGTGCCCCCTACTGTACCAACTTGCTGTGCTTTAGCCACCCGGCGCTCCGCTCGTTGTTGTGAGCGTCGCCTCCTCCGACCTCCGTTGTTGTTGGAGGGCGACTGCCTCCAACTGCCCAGTAGCGTCCTTCACGAGCCTCCTCCACTGAGGTCGATCTTGACACCGCTGGTACCAGTCATCGGCAAGTCCACTCAGCTCCACGTCCTCCTGTACCACATCACTCCATCTCTTCTCTAGCCCGTGCCGCGCCAGTTTAGCCCCCTCGATCCGGCCGAACAAAAGCTGTTTAGGCATGCGGTGACTGGGCATGCGGGCTACATGACCCAGCCAACGCAGCCTTGACTGCCGGAGGAGCTCACCGATGGGACTGCCCAGATCTTTCAAGGATTTGTGAGCTCCTCACACAATCCAGCCTGGTTAAACCCAGGATGGATCGTAGGCAGGCCAGCCTAAATGTTTCCAACCGGCGAAGATGCTCCATTAGGGGGGTCCACGTTTCGCAAGCGTAGAGAAGGGAGGGAATGACCATGGCCGAGAAGACCTGAAGCTTCGTGCGGAGCGACAGACCAGGTAGCTTCCACACAGCGTTACGCAACCGATGAAAAGATATTGCCGCTCGACTGATTCGGAGTGAGACCTCTGCTGATAAACTGGAGCCGGTCATAAGCACACTGCCCAGGTATGGGAAACTCTCCACTCTCTCCACAACTGCCCCATCACCGATTGGGAGTTGTGGGGGTGGAGACACACACACAGATACACACACACAGACATACACACAGACACACACACAGACACACACTCGTGTGTGTCTGTGTGTGTGTCTGTATGTCTATGTCAGTGTGTGTCTGTGTATATTCGTGTCTGTGTATTCATGTCTGTGTCTATCTGTACTCGTGTCTGTGTGTCTCTGTATTCATGTCTATGTGGCTCTGTGTATTTGTGTCTGTGTGTATTCATGTCTGTGTGTTTGTGTCTGTATGTTTGTGTGTCTGTGTGTATCGTGTCTGTGTGTATTTGTATCTCTGTATATTCATGTATGTGTGTATTTGTGTATATTCGTGTCTGTGTATTTTTGTTTCTGTGGATGTTGTGTATGTGTGTACTCAGGTCTGTGTGTATTCGTGTCTCTGTGTGTTCATATCTTTGTGTGTACGTGTCTGTGTGTGTGTGTGTCTGTGGTGTCTTGGTGTGCGTGTGTGCGTGCGTGCGCGCGTGTGTGCGTGTGCGCGTGTGTGCATGCGTGCGTGTGTGTGCGTGCGTGCGTGCGCGTGCGTGCGTGTGTGTGTGCGTGTGTGTGTGACCTTCCCTGCAGTCAAATGCCATACCACTGAGCTATACCCCTGGCACAAGCGTCGTGGTGACATCACCGCCACTTAGTGGCAAATGGTGGTTGTTGTTGTTGACCTTCCCTGTTGCTTGCTAACAGAACTTGCCCCAAAAGTCCATTGCTGCCTATATGGGGGATCTTTGTCTTTGGGTGGATATAAATGGGGAGCGGTGGCGCAGCGGTTAGCGCTACCGACCCAGCGACCCGAGTCCGATTCCCGCTCGCCGGCAGTGACGGCGATGATCTGAATCCGTCCTCGCTCTCACCTGGGTCGACTCAGCCTCAAATAAACAGCTGGCGCGGTGTTCTGCGGTAAACATCGCCGCTGGGGAGACAAAGGCGGCCGGGCGGGCGTGGTGCTGGCCACCCACCTCTGTGTGTGCCACAGTGCCGGCAGCCTTCGCAGGTACCCGCTGCTACTAGCAGCACTTGCCCCTACGGTCGGCGTGGGCTACAGGGTGGGTGGCGCCTTTGTCTGTGTGCTGTGCAGGTCAGAGGAACCGCGGGAAGACCGAGGAGAGCAACTGCTGCGTGATCCTGTGAGCCAGCCGGGCCCCGCAGCAGCCTGGCTCACTCCGTCGCCTGGCTCACTCCGTTTGTGATGCCTCCATCTTGATCCCTCAGTTTAGATGCCTCTGTCTGTCCCTGTCTGTCTCTCCGTCTGTCTCCCTCACACGCCCCCGATCCGTCTAGCAGAGACCATAGACTTACACGGAGACCCGTAGACTCACACAGAGACATATAGACTCACACAGAGACCCGTAGACTCACACAGAGACCCGTAGACTCACACAGAGACCCGTTAACTCACCACACAGAGACCCATAGAATCACACAGAGACCCATTAACTCACCACACAGTGACCCGTAGACTCACACAGAGACCCCATAGACTCACACAGAGACCCATAGACTCACACCGAGACCCATAGTCTCACACGGAGACCCATAGATTCACCAGACAGACCCATAGACTCACACAGAGACCCATAGACTCACACAGAGACCCATAAACTCACACAGAGACCCATAGACTCACACAGAAACCCGTAGACTCACATAGAAACCCATAGACTCACACAGAGACCCATAGACTCGCACAGAGACCCGTAGACTCACCAGATAGAGACCCATCAACTCACCAGAGACCCATAGACCCACACAGAGACCCATAGACTCACACAGAAACCCATAGACCCACACAGAGACCCATAGACTCACACAGAGACCCGTAGAATCACCAGATAGAGACCCATCAACTTTAGGTCTAGTTGGCTTGGCGATGCGGAAAATTATTTGTCCAGCCGCTGCACACCACTACCTGTGTGTCACCCTGTGTGTCACTCCGTGTGTCACTCTCTGTGTCACTCTGTGTGTCACCCTGTGTGTCACGCTGTGTGTCACTCTGTGTGTCACCACGTCCCCTGTGTGTCACCACTACCCCTGTGTGTCACGCTGTGTGTCACGCTGTGTGTCACCCTGTGTGTCACCCTGTGTGTCACCCTCACCACATACTGGAAGCGTCGCTCGAGTGGGCGTGATCAGAAGCGAGAATTTGGAGAGACAGAGAGGAGAGAGAGGAGAGGGAGGGGAGAGGGGAGGGAGGAGAGACACAGAGAGGAGAGATACGGAAGGGAGGAGAGAGACAGAGGAGAGAGAGAGAGAGACAGAGCTGGGGAGGAAAGAGAGGCAGAGAGAGAGACAGAGACGGGGAGGAAAGAGAGGTAGAGAGAGGGGGAGGAAAGAGAGACAGAGAAAGGGGAGGAGAGACGGAGAGAGACACAGTGAGTAAGCGATGTACGGTGAACGCACGCCGGATCACGACGCGTCTCCGCCGGAGATCATTTGATCACTCGAGTACTCGATTACTCCATCGTTTGATCACTTGATCACTCGGTCACTTTTTAATTTGATCACATGATCACATGATCACATGGTCACTTAATCACTTGATAATTTGACCATTTGATCCGCACCGCCAGCGGTCTCCGTGTAGCAGGTTACCCCACCCACGTGTAGCAGGTTACCCCAGCCACTGTACCAGGTTACCCCAGGCGCTGTACCAGGTTACCCCAGCCACTGTACCAGGTTACCCCAGGCACTGTACCAGGTTACCCCACCCACGTGTACCAGGTTACCCCAGCCACGTGTACCAGGTTACCCTGGCCACACGTACCAGGTTACCCCAGCCACACATACCAGGTTACCCCAGCCACACGTACCAGGTTACCCCAGCCACTGTACCATGTTACCCCAGCCACGTGTACCAGGTTACCCCAGCCACACATACCAGGTTACCCCAGCCACTGTACCAGGTTACCCCAGCCACTGTACCAGGTTACCCCAGCCACACGTACCAGGTTACCCCAGCCACGTGTACCAGGTTACCCCAGCCACACGTACCAGGTTACCCCAGCCACTGTACCAGGTTACCCCAGCCACTGTACCAGGTTACCCCAGCCACTGTACCAGGTTACCCCAGCCACACGTACCAGGTTACCCCAGGTTACCCCAGCCACACGTACTAGGTTACCCCAGCCATGCCTCTGTTGCTGCGTGTGCCCAGGGTGAGTCTTGGCACTCACCGAGAGGCTGGAGGGGGATCGCCGCTTCACCACCGCTGCTGCCCTGGGCCGTTGCCGCCACAGCTGCAGCGGTGGTTGGTGGAGGGAGGGGAGAGGGGAGGGGAGGGAGGATTTAAGAAACTCGGCGTCCCTGTGGTTGAGGGAAGGGGACGTGGAATCGCAGCCGGCGGTGGCGGTGGCGGTGGCGGCGGTGGTAGTGGCGGCGGTGGCGGTAGCTGCGTGGGTAGCGGTAGCTGTGTGGGTAGTGGCGGTAGTGGCGGTAGCGGTGGCGGTAGCTGCGTGGGTAGTGGCGGTAGTGGCGGTAGCGGCGGTGGTATCGGCGTGGCAAGGCGAGCAGCGGCACGGTGACACATCCACCGTGGGGGGAGTCGTCGTGGTAGGAATCTACTGGTGGGTGACTGTAGTCTGTGTGTGTCGCGTTGATCTCCGCGCGAATCTCGATTGTTGGAATATCACGGCGGGCTGAGGTGCCAGTCGCGGTGCCTCGGTCATCGGCGTCGCGCGCCCACCGACTCTAACTGGCGATTTGTGTTTCTCTCCTTCCCTCTCGCTCGCTCTCTCTCCTTCTCTCTCTCTCGGTCGTTGTAAAGTACAGTATATACCGTATACATAAATATATATACACACGAGACACATCACACACAGAGACACGCACACACACCACACACGCGAGCACACTGCGCGCACACACCACACGACACGCACACACCACACACTCACGACACGCACACACACCACACTCACGACACGCACACACACCACACTCACGACACGCACACACACCACACTCACGACACGCACACACACCACACACACGACATGCATACACAGCACATGAGACGCACACACTATACACATGACACACGCATGCTACGACACACACACACGACACCACACGTGTAAACCCTGATATTTAGAATTTTGGGGAGTGGGGTTGGGGTGGGTGGGGGGGGGTGATGTGGAAGCATTGTAGAATATTGTACCTAATATTAACAAACAAAAACGTGAACCCGCTTCAACGCGAAAAAAGGCAAGAGAGCGGAAAGACTTTGACGACGACGACGACGACGACGTTGGCCCGGCCGGTGGAGCGACGCTTCCTTGACGCTTCCTTGACGCTTCCTTGACGCTTCCTTGACGCTTCCTTGACGCTTCCTTGACGCTTCCTTGACGCTTCCTTGACGCTTCCTTGACGCTTCTTGTCTCTGTTCCGTGCCGGAGTTGTGGTTTGGTTTGGCCGGTTTTGGTTTAACCGGTTCGGTTTAATCGATCTGATTTGAGTGCTTTGATTTGACTGGTTCGGTTTAAACGGTTTGGTTTAAATTATTTGGTTTGACCGATTTGATTTTACCGGTTTTAGTTTAACCGATTTGATTTGACCGGTTTAATTTCACCGATTTGGCTTCACCGCTTTGGCCAAGCTGCTCTGGTCTAACCGCTGCGGTATGAAACTGGAGGCGCGTGACGGATGGTTGTTGTTTTTGAGGTCGCCGCGAAAAGGAAAAAAAACTCGGCGCCAAATCTTGCCGTGCCTTTTCGGCGTCTCTCCTCCTCCACCGGTTCTTTTTTTTTGCCGATAAAAACCGAAACGGGCTCGTGGTGCCGCGTCCCCTCGCCGACATTGGCCGAGTGGCGGCGAGCGGTGCGGTGAAACACCGCGAACGGCCCCGCATCTCGCTCCGTGGGGGGGGGGGGGGGGACGTCTTTGGTGCCGGGGGCTCGCTGGCAATGTCGGTTGTGGTGTCGGCTTCACATAGAGACCCTTTAACTCACCACACACAGACCCATAGACTCACACAGAGACCCATAGACTCACACAGAGACCCATAGACTCACCACACAGAGACCCACAGACTCACCACACAGAGACCCATAAACTCACAACACACAGACCCATAGACTCATAACACACAGACCCATAGACTCACACAGAGACCCATAGACTCACCACACAGAGACCCACCGACTCACACAGAGACCCATAGACTCACAACACACAGACCCATAGACTCACACAGAGACCCATCGACTCACAACACACAGACCCATAGACTCACCACACAGAGACCCATAGACTCACCACACACAGACCCATAGACTCACAACACAGACCCATCGACTCACAACACACAGACCCATAGACTCACCACACACAGACCCAGAGACTCACAACACAGACCCATAGACTCACAACACACAGACCCATAGACTCGCACAGAGACTCGTAGACTCTCACAGAGACCCACCACAGACTCACCACACACTGGTCAGCCAGCCGGTCAAACTTATCCAGCAACGCTCCCCTCCGGCAAACGACGACGACGAGGGTGGACGTGACGAGGGTGGACGTGACGAGGGTGGACGTGACGAGGGTGGACGTGACGAGGGTGGACGTGACGAGGGTGGACGTGACGAGGTGGACGTGACGAGGTGGACGTGGCGAGGTGGACGTGATGAGGGTGGACGTGACGAGGGTGGACGTGACGAGGTGGACGTGGGTGGACGTGGCGAGGTGGACGTGGCGAGGTGGACGTGACGAGGTGGACGTTCGCGGCGTTGATTTGACGAGGCCCTTGACAGTGACGCGGATCGCCCCCCCCCCCCCCCCCTTTGAAATATATAATTAATTAATTGATGATAATCAACAGCGACGGGGACGCCGCTGCGACCTGTGCGGCTTGCTGAGTCGACCTTTCGTTGTTGTTGATGTTGTTGATGGTTTTGTTGTTGTTGTTCCTTTGGCGGGTGACGGAAATTTCATTTTTTTGGATTAAACCAATTTTCGTCGAGCTCAAGTTGCGGATCGTCATTGCTTCCGGACGAAATCCCAGCGAAACCCACACCAATGGAGCTCGCCTGTGCCAGGCTAGGTGCAGCAGGAGGAGGAGGTCATGGGACAGACCCAGCAGGTGCCATGGGTTGACTGCTGTGCCAGGCTAGGTGCAGGAGGAGGAGGTCACGGGACAGACCCAGCATGTGCCGTGGGTTGGCTGCTGTGCCAGGCTAGGTGCAGGAGGAGGAGGTCACGGGACAGACCCTGCAGGTGCCATGGGTTGGCTGCTGTGCCAGGCTAGGTGCAGGAGGAGGAGGTCACGGGACAGACCCAGCAGGTGCCATGGGTTGACTGCTGTACCAGGCTAGGTGCAGGAGGAGGGGGTCACGGGACAGACCCAGCAGGTGCCATGGGTTGACTGCTGTGCCAGGCTAGGTGCAGGAGGAGGAGGTCACGGGACAGACCCTGCAGGTGCCATGGGTTGGCTGCTGTGCCAGGCTAGGTGCAGCAGGAGGAGGTCACGGGACAGACCCAGCAGGTGCCGTGGGTTGGCTGCTGTGCCAGGCTAGGTGCAGGAGGTCACGGGACAGACCCAGCAGGTGCCGTGGGTTGGCTGCTGTGCCAGGTTAGGTGCAGGAGGAGGGGGTCACGGGACAAACCCAGCAGGTGCCATGGGTTGACTGCTGTGCCAGGCTAGGTGCAGGAGGTCACGGGACAGACCCTGCAGGTGCCGTGGGTTGGCTGCTGTGCCAGGCTAGGTGCAGCAGGAGGAGGAGGTCACGGGACAGACCCAGCAGGTGCAGGGGGTTGGCTGCTATGCCAGGCTAGGTGCAGCAGGAGGTCATGGGACAGACCCTGCAGGTGCCATGGGTTGACTGCTGTGCCAGTCTAGGTGCAGCAGGAGGAGGTCACGGGACAGACCCTGCAGGTGCCATGGGTTGACTGCTGTGCCAGGCTAGGTGCAGGAGGAGGAGGTCACGGGATAGACCCAGCAGGTGCCGTGGGTTGGCTGCTGTGCCAGGCTCATCCGCCCTCCGTTGTTGTTGGAGGGCGACTGCCTCCAACTGCCCAGTAGCATCCTTCACGAGCCTCCTCCACAGAGGCTGATCTTGACACCGCTGGTACCAGTCATCGGCAAGTCCACTCAGCTCCACGTCCTCCTGTAACACATCACTCCATCTCTTCTCTAGCCCGTGCCGCGCCCGTTTAGCCCCCTCGAGCCGGCCGAACAAAAGCTGTTTAGGCATGCGGTGGCTGGGCATGCAGGCTACATGACCCAAGCCAATGCAGCCTTGCCTGCCGGAGCTCACCGATGGGACTTTGCCCAGATCTTTCAAGGATTTGTGAGCTCCTCACACAATCCAGCCTGGTCAAACCCAGGATGGATCATAGGCAGGCCAGCCAAAATGTTTCTAACCGGATCGCCTTCAGTACTTCCTCAACAGATGGCACCTCAGCCAGCCACTCACAGGGGGTGACTTCTTCCAATATTTGAGGTACTGCAGCCTCAGCAGGGTCATCCCCACTTTGTGCCATGATGTTTTCCTGGCTGAGGGATTTCCCCTCCCCCAGGACCTCACAGAAATGCCCAGCAACTCTGCAAACCTGTTCCTGGGGGTCGGAGATTTGATCACCGTTTTTTCCCCTAATGATGGTAATTCATTCACGCTCTCATTCACCCACTCACCCAGCCACCCACTCACTCATTCACCCACTCACCCAGCCACCCACTCACTCATTCTTGCATTTACCCAGCCACCCACTCACTCGTTACCCCCACTGTGCGAGTGGGGGGGATGAGTGAGTGTGCCCTCTAATCTCTCACATTAACATCATGCTAATATCTCACATTAACATAGCCACTTCCGTGCCCTTGTCGAGGAGGCCGCTCTCCTATCTTACAGTTACATGCTCATTTCTCACATTAACATCACTCGCCCCGGCCACTTCTTTATGACCCTTGGGCTACACCCATTTCACACCTTTTAAAACAGTCTGCCTCAGCAGCAGACCATGCTTTCCCACCTGATGACGGACGCTTGTGTTGCGCCCGAAACGTCGGGATCTATTTTATTTTATACCTACGTGACTTTACCGACAGAACCAAAGAGTATGGATTCACAAAGTCGGGGACAACGAGCCCCCAATATTTAACGCGCTCCACCGAACACGATTTCACACCATTTCCAGTGCAAGTCTCCACCACCACCGCCTTGCCACGTACGGACCGGATTCAGCACCGAAGGTGGAGGAGGCGACGCGATCACCCTCCACTCAACTCCTTCGTTCCGCCTCGTGCCGAGCTCGTGAACATATGTAATAAAGGACGCTGCTGACAGACAGCGTGAGAGGGATAGAAAGAGAGAGACGCGCGCTGCCACGTGGCAGCCTGGACCCCCCGCTCTCGCGTGGCCTCTCCCTCCGTTCGTTCCAGTTCTGACCACGTGTTGTTCGTCTCCACCCCTATTTAATACCCGGGTCACGTGGTACGTTTCCACCAATTCAGGTTAGCCTCCATGGAATCTTCCAGACTCCACTGTAGGCTCCCAGGACCGCGCCCCTGACTCGTCCCCCCCATTTGCTGTGGCTAAAGACAGCAGAACCAATCCTCTACTTACAGATGTCACCTTCCCATTACGTCAGGGCCACGCCCCTAGGCTTCCCCCCATTGGCTATGGACCAGGACCGGCAGAGCCAATCATCGTGACGAGTTGTGATCCGTCAACGACCCGGATATATCCTCACATTACACATGCACACGCGGCTTTGTCTCACACCGCCACGCCACCTTTGCACTTTGCTCGAACGGGCAAAATCGTGTCGAGTATTCATACCGTGCGGTCAGGGTGCTGGTTGGTGGTGGTGCTTCTAGTGGTGGTACAAGGCCAGGCATCTCTGTGGTGGTGGTGGTGATGGTGATGCTTCTAGTGGTGCAAGGCCAGACATCTCGGTGGTGGCGGTGCTTCTAGTGGTGGTGTAAGGCCCAGGCATCTCGGTGGTGGTTGGTGGTGGTTGGTGGTGGTGGTGCTTCTAGTGGTGGTGCAAGGCCAGGCATCATTGTGGAGGTGGTGGTGGTGCTAGTGGTGGTGCAAGGCCAGGCATCATTGTGGAGGTGGTGGTGGTGCTTCAAGTGGTGGAGTAAGGCTAGGTGTCTCTGTGGTTGTGGTGGTGCTGCTAGTGATGGTGCAAGGCCCAGGCATCTCAGTGACTCCACCTCCTCCCACCACCACCCATCACCCGCAACTGCTCGTTCATTGCTATTTTGGCGAGCGTTTCTGATCTTTTTCCCTTCTTTAAATGACTACGAGGTGGGACACATCGGGGGCTGACTGTTCGCGTAGCAACAACGATTGAAGACATCGGGGCTGACTTTGCTGAGCTGCACCGACGTAATTGCTTCAGAAAATAAACTCCACGTGCGTATGACGGTAGTCTCCACGGTGCTTCTTTACAGACGTGTAAACATTCGGATCGGTGAAATCCACCGCTTTCTGTACGACGGATCCATGTCCGCTTGCTCGCCACTGCACCCACCACAGCTCACGTGCGCAGACTACGACGTCCTCCTCTTCACGTTGCCTCTCGTTGCGCATTTTAAATGTTGTTCACGCAGTTAAAATGCTACGTGAAAAGGCCACAATAAAAAAAAGCATGAACCTAAATACAGAAGACTCGATGATCTGCGCGTGCGGTTTATACCATTTGCGGATTAACCACGCGCACCTGAGATTTTAACATAAATTAATAACGTGGGGATTTTCCCTTAAGCCCAAATTGATTTTAAAAAAAGTTTAAAAAGTTAAACAACTTCGTTATTCTTGGACACTTTTATTACAAGTCACGTGGTGCTTCAACCGGACAAATATGTTGCTCCGGTTAATCCGGAATCCACGTGATCGCCTCTACACTACAGTAGTTGCCATATCTTTCCACACAGTGAGGCGGAGTTTGATTGATGCTGATTGGCTGTGGATCTGCTATCACCCACTCAGTGGGCCGAGCCTTCTGCTGGGCGGGAGCCAGGAAAGTGTCATCACTGAGCATGCGCAGCATCGATCGGTCAGTCCGTTAGGATTCGTTTTGTTCACTAACTCAATTTGCTTAACTTTAACACAATTTACATTCGTGGTTTTTGGCAGAGAGATCCGCAGAAAATGGATATCTTTGGATTATCCGCGATTTTTTATTAAATGCGGCCGCTTCCCCGTCATTAGCGCGGATAATCGAGTCGATTGTAGAGTCGTATAAACGAGTCGTGATACATTTGTCGATAGAGTCGGGGGCTTGAAACGCAACCACCCCTCCTTGCAGGCCTTCTTATGGGAGACAAGCGTTCGGTTAACACGATTTCCCAGAACGCATCTCTCATGTTAGCCGGTGGCTCTGCCCGTATCGTGGGCAAGCGCTTCGTGTGATGAGCGTGACCACCTGATAACGACGTCGCTGTGTATTCGCTCAGCAAACTGGAAGCCCAAATCAGCTTGACGAGCACCGTCACGACACGCTGTCGCTTGATAATGGATTTGTTTCGTCCAGACGTTCCGTAGAGTTAGCGAGCCCCACGAGTCGAACCATTGCCGTAGTGACCACCACACTGATAATCGAGCAGCGACTCTCCGTTGATCCGTCGATGTCCTGACGGTTTTGTGAATCCGGCTGCCGGCTTCCCCGGGTGGTGCTGTTGAAGGGAGTCTCGTTCGGTTGGGCAGAACGAGCCGGAGGAAAGCTTTAAAACGAAACTCATGAAACTATATTCAAGAACATTTTCTTGTTGTGGATTTCACACCTGATGATTGCTTGTGTTGCAGTCGAAACGTCGTGAAAATTGTATTGTTTGATATTTTTATTATTTTATTATGTCCCTCCTACGTGACTTTACTGAAAGAACCAAGAATATGAATCCCCGCAGTCACGAAAGCTTTAAATCGAAATCTCCTAGCCACTGAAGCACTCAACACGGCTTCACGTGCAGCAGGGATAGACCACTCACTCAACACAGCTTCACTTGCAGCAGGGAGAGACACTCACTCAACACGGCTTCACGTGTAGCAGGGAGAGACCACTCACTCAACACGGCTTCACGTGTAGCAGGGAGAGACACTCAACACGGCTTCACGTGCAGCAGGGAGAGACCACTGACTCAACACGGCTTCACGTGCAGCAGGGAGAGACACTCAACACGGCTTCACATGCAGCAGGGAGAGACCACTCACTCAACACGGCTTCACGTGTAGCAGGGAGACACTCAACACGGCTTCACGTGCAGCAGGGAGAGACCACTGACTCAACACGGCTTCACGTGCAGCAGGGAGAGACACTCAACACGGCTTCACATGCAGCAGGGAGAGACCACTCACTCAACACGGCTTCACGTGTAGCAGGGAGAGACACTCAACACGGCTTCACGTGCAGCAGGGAGAGACCACTCACTCAACACGGCTTCACGTGTAGCAGGGAGAGACACTCAACACGGCTTCACATGCAGCAGGGAGAGACCACTCACTCAACACGGCTTCACGTGTAGCAGGGAGAGACCACTCACTCAACACGGCTTCACGTGTAGCAGGGAGAGACACTCAACACGGCTTCACATGTAGCAGGGAGAGACACTCACTCAACACGGCTTCACTTGCAGCAGGGAGAGACCACTCACTCAACACGGCTTCACGTGCAGCAGGGAGAGACACTCACTCAACACGGCTTCACGTGCAGCAGGGAGAGACCACTCACTCAACACGGCTTCACGTGCAGCAGGGAGAGACCACTCACTCAACACAGCTTCACGTGCAGCAGGGAGAGACACTCACTCAACACGGCTTCACGTGCAGCAGGGAGAGACCACTCACTCAACACGGCTTCACGTGCAGCAGGGAGACTCTCACTCAACACGGCTTCACATGTAGCAGGGAGAGACTCTCACTCAACACGGCTTCACGTGCAGCAGGGAGAGACCACTCACTCAACACGGCTTCACTCACATGCAGCAGGGAGAGACCACTCACTCAACACGGCTTCACGTGTAGCAGGGAGAAACACTCACTCAACACGGCTTCAAGTGCAGCAGGAAAAGACACTCACTCAACACGGCTTCACGACCTCCTGTGCACCGGACGAGGTAGTTAACATCTCCCAGCCACCGCGGTGCCAACCAGCCCACCAACCCACTCACCACCCACCCACCCCCACTCACCACCACCCACTCACCAACCACCCCACTCACCACCCACTCACCACCCACCCACTCACCACCCACTCACCATCCACCACCCACCCACTCGCCAGCCACCCACCACAGCACCCACCCACCCCCACACCACCACCCACCCACTCACCACCCACCCACTCACCACCCACTCACCACCCACCCCCACTCACCACCACCCACTCGCCACACACCCACCACAGCACCCACCCACCCCCACTCACCACCACCCACCCACTCACCACCACCCCACTCCCCACCACCCACCCCCACTCACCACCACCCCACTCACCACCCACCACAGCGCCCGCGCTGCTCCATGTCCAGCTCCGATCGGCGATTTGCAGAGAGGGAGAGATCGCGTGGGCTCGTCACTCTCAGAGTCGCCTTTATTAGAACTCCTGTCAAGTTTGACAAACTCTGTCGTCAGCACGTACGGGCGAGTGAGCGAGTAAACCACCCTCCCCCATCCTCCTCCCATTTACACGATTCACTCACTCACTCACACACTCACTCACTCACACACTCACACACACTCACTCACGCTCTTACACACTCACTCACACACGCTCTCACTCACTCACACGCTTTCTCTCACTCACTCACACACGCTCACTCCTAGAATTCAATTATCTCGCTCACTCGCCCACAATTCAATCCACTCACTCGCTCGCCCACCGCCTCGTTTGTTCACTCACCCAAATACGCTCCCCCACCCTACACACCCACTCACCCCAACACCACCACCACCAGCACCACACACTTATCCCCAGGTGTGGTAATATTTGCTTAACGCGTGAACATTCATTTAAAACCAAATTTATAATAACAGCAACTAATCGTAATTACGGCAACATACATTTACCCTCTTGTTTTGTATCATCCCAAAGTAATCGGCAATGGAACGAGACGTCGAGTGAGCAGCAGATGCGGCGATATCGGATTGAGGTGGTGGGTGGGTGGAGGAGACCGGGTGGGTGGGTGGAGGAGACCGGGTGGGTGGGTGGAGGAGACCGGGTGGGTGGGTGGAGGAGACCGGGTGGGTGGGTGGAGGAGACCGGGTGGGTGGGTCGGTGGAGGAGACCGGGTGGAGGGGTGGGTGGAGGAGACTGGGTGGGTGGAGGAGACCGGGTGGGTGGAGGAGACCGGGTGGGTGGAGGAGACCGGGTGGGTGGGTGGAGGAGACCGGGTGGGTGGGTGGAGGAGGAGACCGGGTGGGTGGTGCCGATCTGACAGCACCGCTGAGAATTTCGGCTTCCAATCCGGGTTTCAGCCGCCCAAACCACAGTGATTACACCGGATTTTTATCGACTCACGGACTCGCAGAGACCCACAGACTCGCACGGAGACCCACAGACTCGCACAGAGACCCACAGACTCGCACGGAGACCCACAGACTCGCACGGAGACCCACAGACTCGCACAGAGTGAGTTGTCATTAAACCGGGTTCTCAAGTGTAGCGAGTGGTTGGTATTAGACCAGCGACTGCACACAAAAAAAACCTAACACATTAAATTTGGTTCTGCATTTAACTTGGCTAAATTTCAGCTCTGGTAATGAGCAACATTGGATTGACCGTCACGTGATGAACGCGACGCTGGACGTAGCGGGGCAACTTGGAGAGTTGCTGCCCCCTACTGTGCGTGGACGAGAGGTCACCTGAGGTCACCTGAGGTCACGGGAGGCAGAGGTAACTCTGTCATGTCTGCTTCCGTGGACCGTTCTCCACAACGAAGCGTTGCACTGCCCTCATCCTGGAGCCCGGCCAGACCCAAGACTCTGATCCTGGAACCCGGCCAGACCCAAGACTCTGATCTTGGAACCCGGCCTGACCCAAGTCTCTGATCCTGGAAGAGTCAGGCTATATACTTGAGTTGGAGGGGAGGGATTCACGGAGTTCTGAGATGAATATGAAGGAGAGCCAAAGAAGTCAAAGTCAGAAAGATTACCGCCAAGCTTGAAGCCTTCGTTGGGCTAGGCAAGCCTCAGCTTATCCCATATGCTGGGCACCCCACAATCAAATCAACCCATTGGGGCCTAAGTCTCGCCCACCCCCCCTTACCCCACACACAATTCAGTGCCGAGGTGTAAGTTTGTTAAATACAAACGTCAAACAAACAAAAACATTGCGGGAGTTTAAATTCGGCTTGGACCCGGTCCGGTGCTTTCCCGCTCGGCCATACCAAGCCCGGGCCTTGTCCAGGCGAGAGCCGCAGGCTGCTGAGGCCCTGGCGGTGTGGAGCAGGAAAGGCCTGCCTACGCAAGCGACGCTTCACAATCGGATTTCCACACGTCAAAATCCGCGGAGGCCGATATCGCGTCCCGGACAAATCTGCCGCAGGCCGACACGGTCGTCCGACATTACAGCTGGAGACTTCGCAGGTATCCAACACGGCAGCCGAGATGCCTCTTAAAGCACCTCGCGGACATCTGCCACGGGGCCGAGAGGCGACCACCGCCGCCGCCACCACCACCGCAACCACCACCACCACCACCGCCACTATCGCCACCACCGCCGCCACTATTGCCACCACAACTGCGAACGCGACTGCCGCCACCAACGGCTCGGCACCTCCCGACACGGCCACGCTACCCCCAACACCCCCCGCCCCAACCCCCCCTCCTGCTGGCAGCTGTCCCTGTGTTGGCCCCCAGGTGAATCGGTACCTGGCGGTAAGGAGGGGGCGGAGGAGTGGGGGGGGAGGACGTTGCCATGGTAATTTTCAACCAATTAACTTTTTTTTTCTAAATCGAAAACAAAATCTGGACGAGGGGGGGGAATTCCACCCACCCCCCTCCCTGCTAGTGGCAGCCGTCCCTACGAGCCCCGCAGTCTTAGCTGGGGGTGGTGTTGGTAGGGGAGGGTGGTGGTGGTGTTGGTAGGGGAGGGTGGTGGTGGGGGAGGGTGGTGGTGGGTGGTGGTGGGGGAGGGTGGTGGGTAGGGGAGGGTGCTAGCAGCAGGACCGCGAGGAGTTGCCGTCGCCACGGCGACCCAGCGACACCGTGTCCGTCGCCGTGAAGGAGCCGCCGCCGGCCTGCCGCAGGTCGGAGGTGATGGCGCGCCGGGCGGCCTCCTCGAAGGCCAGGGCCACGTTGGTGGAGTCGCGGGCGCTCGTCTCGAAGTAGGGCACGTCGCCACGCGCACGGCACCACGCCGACACCTCCTCGGCCGACACCTGGGACACCGCGCGCACAGCCACACGCACCCCGGGGAGTCTGTGTCGGGCTGCAGGGGCAAGTGCTGTTCGTGAGCAGAGACACACAACAACAACCAGGGACGCAATTCGCCACTCAGTGGCGGCGATGTCACCATGGCCAGGTGCGCTTTGAGGCCACGTGAAGCGTTGAAGGCTCGCCGACAGGCAACAGGACAGACCCCGCAGGTGCCATGGGTTGGCTGCTGTAGCAGGGTAGGTGCAGCAGGAGGTCACGGGAGTAGACTCCAGGTGCCATGCATTGCAGGCTGGGTGCAGGAGGAGGTCACAGGACAGACCCAGCAGGTGCCATGGGTCGACTGACTGAGATGACTGGCTGATGCACCACCTGTGCCCCCAAGTGTACCAACTTGGTGTATTTTAGCCACCCAGAGCTCCACTCGTTGTTGTGAGCGTTACTCCTCTGCCTCCGTTGTTACTAAAGCAGCAGCGTCCTTCACGAGCCTCCTCCTCCACAGAGGCCGACCTTGACACCGCTAGTACCGGTCATCAGCAAGTCCACTCAACTCCACATCCTCTTGTACCACATCACTCCATCTCTTCTCCAGCCCATGTCGTGCCCATTTAGCCTCCTCTATCCGGCCAAACGGAAGCTGTTGGTGCATGCGGTGGCTGGGCATGCGGTGGCTGGGCATGCGGTGGCTGGGTATGTGGGCTACATGACCCAGCCAACGCAGCCTTGCCTGGCGGAGGAGCTCACTGATGGGAATGTGTCCAGATCTTTCCAGGATTTGTGAGCTCCTCACACAATCTGGTTAAACCCAGGATGGATGGTAGGCAGGCCAGCCTGAATGTTTATAACCGGTACAGATGTTGCAATTAGGGGGGTCCACCTATCACAAGCATAGAGAAGGGAGGGCATTACCGTGGCAAAGAAGATCCGGAGCTTCGTGCGGAGCGACAGACCAGGCAGCTTCCACACAGCGTTAAGCAGCCCATGGAAAGATAATGCCGCTCGACTGATTCGGAGTGAGACCTCTGCTGTCAAACCGGAGCCGGTCATGAGCACACTGCCCAGGTATGGAAAACTTTCCACTCTCTCCACAACTCTCTCTCTCTCTCACACTCACTCTCTCACACTCACTCATATTCTCTCACACTCTCGCACACACACACACACTCAGACTCACTCACACACCCTCTCACTCACTCACACACTCTCTCACTCACTCACACACTCTCTCACTCACACACTCTCTCACACACACTCACACACACTCACTCACACTCACGCACTCTCTCTCACTCACACACTCACTCACACTCTCACACACTCTCTCTCACTCACACTCTCACACACTCTCTCTCACTCACACTCACTCACACACTCACTCACACTCTCACACACTCTCTCTCACTCACACTCTCTCTCACTCACACACTCACTCTCTCACAAACACTCACACACACTCACTCACTCTCTCGCACACTCCCAGACACTCTCACTCACTCACACACGCTCTCAAACTCGCACTCTCACACACTCTCACTCACTCTCACTCACTCACATACGCACACTCACTCACTCACATACGCACACTCACTCACTCACACTCTCTCACTCACACTCTCTTACTCACACATGCTCACTCACTTACACACTCACTCACTCTCTCACACTCTCTCACCCTCACTCACTCTCACTCTCTCTCATACTCTCAGACACTCTCACTCACACTCTCTCACTCACTCTCACTCACACTCTCTCACTCACTCACACTCTCTCACCCACACACGCTCACTCACTCATACACGCTCACTCACATACTCACTCTCTCACACTCTCTCTCACTCACACACTCTCACTCACTCACACTCTCACACACTCACACTCACACTCACTCACACTCTCTTACTCACACATGCTCACTCACACTCACTCACTCACTTACACACTCACTCTCTCGCTCACTCCCTCTCACCTCTCTGTGCGGCAGGTCCAGCTTGTTCCCCAGCAGCACGAAGGGGAAGGCGTCGAGGGCTGCGACGTCCGCGTAGTACGCAAACTCGGAGCGCCACGCGTCCAGGCTGCGGAACGAGTGCGCGTCGTCCAGGCTGAAGGTGAGCAGGCAGGCGTCCGAGCCGCGGTAGAAGGGCGTGCGCAGGCTGCGGAACCGTTCCTGCCCCGCCGTGTCCCAGATCTGCATCGTCACCGCACTGGAGGGGGACGTGCGGATACGGGGGAGGAGAGGGGAGACACGGGGGAGGGGGGGGGGAGACACGGGGGGTGGGGAGGGGGAGACACGGGGGGTGGGGAGGGGGAGACACGGGGGGTGGGGAGGGGGAGACACGGGGGGGGGGTGGGGAGGGGGAGACACGGGGGGGGTGGGGGAGACACGGGGGGTGGGGAGGGGGAGACACGGGGGGTGGGGAGGGGGAGACACGGGGGGGGGTGGGGAGGGGGAGACACAGGGGGTGGGGAGGGGGAGACACGGGGGGTGGAGAGGGGGAGACACGGGGGGGGGGGGGGGAGACACGGGGGGGGGAGGGGGAGACACGGGAAGAGGAGATGTTTGACTGCCATGATAGTTGGGTCCACTCCCGGTTATGCTATTCTTATCACGCTATAGGTGCTCGCTAAAAGAACTTGCCCCAACAGTCTGCTAAGGCTGTACGGGGGATCTTTGTCTTTGCAAAAGATCACAGGTACACACAAACCGGAGTTCGATTTCCACTCATGGCCACCGACACAAGTGATGAAGATCTGGGCCTCCGTAAGGTCGACTCAGCCTTAAGTACCTGGTGTGGAGTGCAGTAATCATCGCCACCGGGGAGACTAAGGTGGCCCGGCGTGGTGCTGGCTGGCCACCCACCCCCTCGGTGCGACTCGCTAACAGCACTTGCCCCTACAGTCGAGTGAGTCTACAAGGGAGCTCTGTGTATCTGCAAGTGTGAGCGTCTGTCTGTATGTGTGGTCTGTGTGTGTGTGTCTCTAGGAGGCTGCTAGACGTCTGTGCAGCCCATGGGCTTACCAATTACCCATACACTGTTCCGGCATCGGCGCATCCACACAACATCATGGATGCACGCCGGGTCTGTATAGTGACGGAACAGTGGATGCGGGTCCATGTCCTTGACACCAGAACCAACCATGGAGATGATCTTCCCACTGACCATCGGCTTGCCATCTGTAAGATGCGCCTGCCATTCTTCCACTCCGGTGGTGGGTGTACATCCAGGACCCCATTTAAACCCACAGTGGCCTGGTTTCAGCTAGCTGATGAAAGTTGCAAGCAAGAATGCCATCATCGCTTGCAGCTGTGGTTGGCATCATCCCCCCCTCCTGCTGCTGAGGGGAAATGGGCGAAGTTTAGGACTGTGGCTCATGCAGCTGCAATGGCTGCTTTGGGTATGGGTCCAAACCTCCCCAGAGACCCTGGCTGACAGAGGAGGTGTTGAGACTGGCTGAGAAAAAGCGACAGGCCCACTCCCAATGTCTACAGCATCCCACGTCAGAGAATGAGGAGGCTTACCGCAGCCTTCGCTCGGAAGTTCGGAGAGCCGTGTGGCGCTGCAAGGATGGTGGTCGCGGGTTGCTGAGGAGATGGAGTCTGCCTCAATAGCCCACGATCACAGATCACTCTTTAACTCCATAAAAACGTGACTTGCAGCGCCACACCAATCACCATCATTAGGGGAAAGAAAGGTTTGCTGAGCATTTCTGTGAGGTCTTGGGGGAGGGAAATCCCTCAGTCTTGAAAACATCATGGGGAAAAGTGGGGATGACCCTGCTGAGGCTGCAGTGCCTCAAATATTGGAAGAAAATAGTCACCCCCCTGTGAGTGGCTGGCTGAGGTGCCATCTGTTGAGGAGGTACTGAAGGCGATCCTGAGTCTGAGACCAATAAAAGCACCGGGCAGAGATGATCTCCCAAGCGAAATGCTGAGGGAGGGTGGCGTTTGTGCACAGACTGCCCTATATGACATCATAACAACAGTCTGTACCACTGGACGGGTACCGCAGGATTGGAAGGATGCCCTGGTGGTCTCCCTCCTTAAGAAAGGGGACCGCACAGACTGTAACAACGACAGGGGCATCTCACTCCTCAGTGTGCCGGGAAAGGCCCTGACAAGGATTATTCAACATCGCCTTGCTTGGCACGCTGAGGAGAGGCTTGCGGAGCCCTAATGTGGTTTAAGGAAAGGGCGGTCCTGCACAGATTCCATATTTTCTGTCCGTCCGCTACAGCAGAGGTGTAGGGAATTCCACCAGGACCTACATCTCTGCTTTATTGACCTGGTCAAAGCCTATGATACCATTAGTAGGCCTGGGCTCTGGGTTGTTCTTCATTATTTCGGAGTCCCTGACTTTCTGCTCACAATCATTAAGGACCTTCATGATGGTGAGCGGGCCCGGGTAAAACTACGTGGTCGGGAGTCAGAGCCATTCCCTGTACACCTTGGGGTGCGACAGGGATGTCCTCTGGCTCTCACATTATTTAACATCTATTTTGACCACATAGTTCGTGACACCTTCGAGAGCTGTACCGGAGGAATTTCCATCTGGTTCAGATACAATCGGAAGCTGATCAATGCCCGGGTGCAGTCAAGGGATGGCTTCCTATTGGTCAACCATGTTATGTATGCTGATGATCTGGTAATTGCTGCTCACTCAGAGGAGGAGTTGGAGGCGCTGCTGCTGAACCTGGAGCTTGCCACTAAGAGGTGGGGCCTTACCATCAGCCCCACCAAAACTAAGCACCTGCCTGGGTATTTTGCAACATCAGACACTCCACCCCCACAACTCCCAATGTAGTTGTGGAGAGAGTGGAGAGTTTCCCATACCTGGGCAGTGTGTTCATGACTGGCTCCGGTTTGACAGGCAGAAGTCTCACTCCGAATCAGTTGAGTGGCATTATCTTTTCATCGGTTGCGTAACGCTGTGTGGAAGCTACCTGGTCTGTCGCTCCACACGAAGCTTCGGGTCTTCTCAGCCACGGTCATTCCCTCCCTTCTCTATGCTTGCAAAACGTGGACCCCCCCCTAATGGAACAAATTTCACCAGTGAGAAAAATTCAGGCTGGCCTGCCTACGATCCATCCTGGGTTTAACCAGCTGGAAAGAGGGTCTAAACGGGCGTGACATGAGCTTGAGAAGAGATGGAGTGATGTGGTACAAGAGGATGTGGAGCTGAGTGGACTTGCTGATGACTAGTACAAGCAGTGTCAAGATCGGCCTCTGTGTAGGAGGCTCGTGACGGACACTACTGGGCAGTTGGAGGCAGTCGCCCTCCAGTAACAATGGAGGGCAGACGAACGACGCTCACAACAACGAGCGGAGCGCCGGGTGGCTAAAGCACAGCAAGTTGGCACAGTAGGGGGCACAGGTGGTGCATCAGCCAGTCGTCTCGGTCATCTCGGTCAGTCGACCCGTGGCACCTGGGTCTGCCCCGTGACCTCCTGCCAGCGGGCGTTCGACACTTCACGTGGCCTCAAGGTGCACATGGCCTGGCACAAGCGTCGTGGTGACGTCACCGCCACTTAGTGGCGAATGGCGGTTGTTGTTGTTGTTGTCTGTGCGTGTGTCTGTGTGTGTCTCTGTGTATGTGTCTGTGTGTGTGTGTTTCTATGTATGCGCCTCTGTGCGTGTGTCTGTGCGTCTGTCTGTGTGTGTGTCTGTGTGTGTGTCTCTGTGTATGCGCCTCTGTGTGTGTGTCTGTGTGTGTCTCTATGTATGTGCCTCTGTGCGTGTGTCTGTGTGTGTGCGTGTGTCTGTGTGTGTGTGTGTGTCTGTGTGTGTGTGTGTCTGTGTGTGTGTCTCTGTGTATGCGCCTCTGTGTCTGTGTGTGTCTCTATGTATGCGCCTCTGTGCGTCTGTCTGTGTGTGTGTCTGTGTGTGTCTCTATGTATGCGCCTCTGTGCATGTGTCTGTGTGTATGTCTGTGTGTGTGTCTGTGTGTGTCTGTGTGTGTGTCTCTGTGTATGCGCCTCTGTGTCTGTGTGTGTCTCTATGTATGCGCCTCTGTGCGTGTGTCTGTGTGTGTGTCTGTGTGTGTGTGTCTCTGTGTATGCGCCTCTGTGCGTGTGATGATTGGCGAGCGCCTCCTCCCCTGTGAGTGTGGCAAGGGATCACACCACAGCACCCCCACCCGCTGTCCCCTTCGGGTGCACACTTTACAGAAATAAACTGAATCATTGCAATTTATTTTCCCCCAACCATTTCGCTCACAATTATTTTTGCCACGGGGGGGGGGGCAGAGGGGGCGGGGGGGGTGCCATTGCCAAGAGAGGCGTGGAGGGAAATCCATTCGTCGCACAAAACTTTTTTCAGCGTTCTCAAGAGGTGGAAATTCAGCCGAAGGGAGATCGTGCGGGGCGAGCCGTGGTGCCCTGGTTAATCCCGCAGTGATGATGATAATAGTCATACAGTCAGAGCTCTCGATTATGCCCGCTAATGACAGGGAGGGCGGACGCGGGTAATTCAACATGGCGGATAATCCGAAGATACAACCATTTTCCGCGGATCTCTGTGCCAGAAACTAACGATGGGCGGCTCGATGGACGATGTGGGTGATGATGACACTTTCCTGGCTCCCGCCCAGCAGAAGGCTCGGCCCACTGAGTGGATGATATCAGAGCCGCAGCCAATCAGACATCAATCAAACTCAGCCCCACTGTGTGACAAGATATGGCAACTACTGTGGTGTAGAGGCGATCACGTGGACGTCGGATTAACCGGAGCAACAGATTTGTTCGGTTGAAGAACCGCGTGACTTGTAATAAACATTTACAAGAAGATAAACGCAATGTTGTTTAACCGTTTTTTACATTATTAATTTGGGCTCAAGAGAAAATCCACACGTCGGTAATTTACGTCAAATCCTATAAAGCGCACGCACGGATAACCGAAGAGCCTCCTGCAGTCCTACAGGGCAGCCGCGACGGCCGTCGTGCGCCACCCGGCATCCCACGCACCCCACATGGGCCAAGTTTGATAGAAATAAAAATCACATCGCTTGGGATCGCACGCACGGCCGCCGTCATCGCCCTCCCTTCCCCCCCCCCCCTTGCCCTACTGGCAGCAGGCTGATGCACAGGGTCAGCTGCCACTGGGGGTGAACCCTACCCTGACCACACGGCAGCAGCAACACCACCCCCTACTAGCAGCAGAGTCAGCAGCAACACCACCCCCTACTAGAAGCAGAGTCAGCAGCAACACCACCCCCTACTAGCAGCAGAGTCAGCAGCAACACCACCCCCTACTTGCAGCAGTCAGCAGCAACACCACCCCCTACTAGAAGCAGAGTCAGCAGCAACACCACCCCCTACTAGCAGCAGGATGAGCAGCAACACCACCCCTACTAGCAGCAGGATCAGCAGCAACACCACCCCCTACTAGCAGCAGAGTCAGCAGCAACACCACCCCCTACTAGCAGCAGAGTCAGCAGCAACACCACCCCTACTAGCAGCAGGGTCAGCAGCAACACCACCCCCTACTAGCAGCAGGATCAGCAGCAACACCACCTCCTACTAGCAGCAGAGTCAACTACTACTGAGGGTGAACCCTACCCTGACCACACGGCAGCGATCATTGTCCCAGCTACTCACAACAGGCTGATGCACAGGGTCAGCTGCCACTAGGGTTGCCCCTACACCTGACTACACAGTGCCAACTGCCCAGTAGCAGCAGCGTTATTCACGAGCCTCCTGCACAGAGGCCGATCTTGACACCACTGCTACCAGTTGTCAGCAAGTCTACTCAGCTCCACATCCTCCTGGATCACTCCATCTCTTCTCCAGCCCGTGCCGAGCCCGTTTAGCCCCCTCTATCTGGCCCAAAAGAGCGGTTTAGCTCACTCACTCAACCACTTACTCACCCATCCACTCATCCATCACTCGTTCACCGACTAACCACCTCACCCGCTAACTCAACCATTCATCCACTCGCTCCTCTACTCACTCACCCACCCCCACACGCTCACTCACTCACCCACCCACATACAGCTGAACACACCCACTAACTCAACCATTCACCCACTCGCTCCTCTACTCACTCACCCACCACCCGCACACTCACTCACTCACCCACCCACATACAGCTGAACACACCCACTAACTCAACCATTCACCCACTCGCTCCTCTATTCACTCACCCACCACCCGCACGCTCAATCACTCACCCACCCACATACAGCTGAACACATCCACTAACTCAACCATTCACCCACTCGCTCCTCTACTCACCCACCCACCCACCCCCACGCTCACTCACTCACTCACCAACTCGCTCCTCTACTCACCCACCCACCCCAACGCTCACTCACTCACCCACTCGCTCCTCTACTCACTCACTCACCCCCCTTCCCCCGCCACTCACCGTCCGTCTACGGAGAGGTCCTTGTTGAGGAACTCGACGCCGATGGTGTGGAAGCTCTGGGCGTCGAAGGTGTTGCTCACGTAGCGGTTCATGAGCGAGCTCTTGCCCACGCCGCCGTCTCCCAGCAGGATCACCTTGAGCAGCGTCGCCTTGGGGGGGGCGCCCCCCGCCCCGGACATATCACTGCCACACGGGGGAGGGGGTGAACGGGGAGGGTGACGGGGAGGGTGATGGGGAGGGTGACAGGGAGGGCACGGGAGGAGAGATGGACAGGGACATTATGGGACTCGAAGGTGAAAGGTGGTGAAGGGAGACACGGCGAGGAGTGGGGAGACACAGGGGAGGTGGAGAGAGCTGAACTTTGTCTCCACATCTCTCACGCTGTGCACACTCAGGTCGCCCTTGCGCGGGAGGCAATTGCTGTCCCATGCGTTTCAACTCGGGGTGAGTTTAATCTCCTCGCTAAACACCGACACCCATGCCGAGAACACTCACCAGGGCCCCAAGCCTCGCACCGACCCTACCCATGACCCCAACCCTCGCAGTGACCCCACCTGTGACACCAACCCTTGCACTGACCCCACCTGTGACCCCAACCCTCGCACCGACCCCACCCGTGTACCCCACCCTCGCAGTGACCCTACCCGTGACCTCAACCCTCGCAGTAACCCCACCCGTGACCCCAACCCTCGCAGTGACCCCACCCATGACCCCAACCCTCACAGTGACCCTACCCATGACCTCAACCCTCGCAGTGACCCCACCCATGACCCCAACCCTCGCAGTGACCCTACCCGTGACCTCAACCCTCGCACCGACTCTACCCGTGACCCCAACCCTCGCACCGACCCTACCCGTGACCCCAACCCTCGCACCGACCCTACACGTGACCAAAACCCTCGCACCGACCCCACCTGTGACCCCAACCCTCGCACCGACCCTACCCGTGACCCCAACCTCGCACCGACCCCACCCGTGACCCCAACCCTCGCAGTGACCCCACCCGTGACCCTAACCCTCGCAGTGACCCCACCCGTGACCCTAACCCTCGCACCGACCCCACCTGTGACCCCAACCCTCACACCGACCCTACCCGTGACCCCAACCCTCGCAGTGACCCCACCCGTGACCCCAACCCTCGCAGTGACCCTACCCATGACCTCAACCCTCGCACCGACTCTACCCGTGACCCCAACCCTCGCACCGACCCTACCCGTGACCCCAACCCTCGCACCGACCCCACCTGTGACCCCAACCCTCGCACCGACCCTACCCGTGACCCCAACCTCGCACCGACCCCACCCGTGACCCCAACCCTCGCAGTGACCCCACCCGTGACCCTAACCCTCGCAGTGACCCTACCCGTGACCCTAACCCTCGCACCGACCCCACCCGTGACCCCAACCCTCGCACCGACCCTACCCATGACCCCAACCCTCGCAGTGACCCCACCCGTGACCCCAACACTCGCACCGACCCGTGACCCCAACCCTCGCACCGATCCTACCCTTGACCCCAACCCTCGCAGTGACCCCACCCGTAACCCCAACCCTTGCAGTGACCCCACCCGTGACCCCAACCCTCGCACCGACCCCACCCGTGACCCCAACCCTCGCAGTGACCCTACCCGTGACCCCAACCCTCGCACCGACTCTACCCGTGACCCCAACACTCGTACCGACTCTACCCGTGACCCTAACGACGCCTGCTGCTGCTGTATATTTGGAGTCTGCGTCTCTCTCTCCCCATGGTAACTGCATGGATTTTTCTCCGGGTCCTCCAGTTTTTCTTTCCACATTTAGAATCAACGTCACGCCTTTCAGAGTGTTTTGACTGCCGCTATAAATTTCCACGTGACGATGATGATGACATCAGCGACTTCGTTGACCTATCATCTGTGGTGGGCAGGTCGCTTCTGAAAAAGAGTTACATACCTCAGTAGGCCTTCTTAACAGGGAAGATTGAAAATAAATACTTTAAATAGTTTAAATAGTAACGGCACTCACAGCGTGGTGACACGCACACACACCTCTACAAAGTTTCCCCGTATAGCCTGTACCAGACTGTAGGGGCAAGTGCTGTTGGCGAGCACCTATGAAAGCCGGAACGGCACACGAGGGGGTGGGTGGCCAGCACCACGCCCGACCGCCTTCGTCTCCCGAGTGGCGATGTTAACACACCGCACCAGGTACTCCTTTGAGGCTGAGTCGACCTAGGGGAGGCCCAGGACCGGTTCAGATAATCGTCACTGGTGTTGGCCAGTGAGCGGGAATCGAAACCCGTGTCTCCGGGTTCATAGCGCAGCGTAGCGCTAACCGCTACACCACCTCTACTACCACACACACACAGTGTGACACACACACACACAGTGTGACACGCACACACACACAGTGTGACACACACACACACAGAGTGACACACACCACACCTCTACTACACCACACACACACACCTCTACTACCACACACACACACAGTGTGACACACAACAACAACAACAACAACCGCCATTCGCCACTAAGTGGCGGTGACGTCACCACGACGCTTGTGCCAGGCCAAGTGCACCTTGAGGCCACGTGAAGTGTCGAACGCCCGCTGGCAGGAGGTCACGGAGCAGACCAGGTGCCACGGGTCGACTGACCGAGATGACTGAGATGACTGGCTGATGCACCACCTGTGCCCCCTACTGTACCAACTTGCTGTGCTTTAGCCACCCGGCGCTCCGCTCGTTGTTGTGAGCGTCGCTCCTCCGCCCTCCGTTGTTGTTGGAGGGCGACTGCCTCCAACTGCCCAGTAGCGTCCTTCACGAGCCTCCTCCACTGAGGCCGATCTTGACACCGCTGGTACCAGTCATCGGCAAGTCCACTCAGCTCCACGTCCTCCTGTACCACATCACTCCATCTCTTCTCTAGCCCGTGCCGCGCCCGTTTAGCCCCCTCGATCCGGCCGAACAAAAGCTGTTTAGGGCATGCGGTGGCTGGGCATGCGGGCTACATGACCCAGCCAACGCAGCCTTGCCTGCCGGAGGAGCTCACTGATGGGACTTTGCCCAGATCTTTCAAGGACTTGTGAGCTCCTCACACAATTCAGCCTGGTTAAACCCAGGATGGATCGTAGGCAGGCCAGCCTAAATGTTTCCAACCGGCGAAGATGCTCCACTAGGGGGGTCCACGTTTCGCAAGCGTAGAGGAGGGAATGACCGTGGCCGAGAAGACCTGAAGCTTCGTGCGGAGCGACAGACCAGGTAGCTTCCACACAGCGTTACGCAACCGATGAAAAGATATTGCCGCTCGACTGATTCGGAGTGAGACCTCTGCTGATAAACTGGAGCCGGTCATAAGCACACTGCCCAGGTATGGGAAACTCTCCACTCTCTCCCACAACTGCCCCATCACCAATTGGGAGTTGTGGGGGTGGAGTGTCCGATGGTACAAAATACCCAGGCAGGTGCTTAGTTTTGGTGGGGCTGATGGTAAGGCCCCACCTCTTAGTGGCACGCTCCAGTCTCAGCAGCAGCGTCTCCAACTCCTCTTCTGAATGAGCAGCTATTACCAAATCATCGGCATACATAACGTGGTTGACCAATAGGGAGCCATCCCTTGATCGCACCCGGCGCGTCGATCAGCCTCCCATTATATCTGTGTGTGTGTGTGTCACACACTGTGTGTGTGACACACACACACACACAGTGTGACACACACACACACAGTGTGACACACACACCTCTACTACCACACACACCTCTACTACCACACACACCTCTACTACCACCACACACACCTCTACTACCACCACACACACCTCTACTACCACACACACACCTCTACTACCACACACACACCTTACTACCACACACACACCTCTACTACCACACACACACCTCTACTAACACACACATCTCTACTACCACACACACCTTACTACCACACACACACCTCTACTACCACACACACACCTCTACTACCACACACACACCTCTACTACCACACACCACACCTCTACTACCACACACACACCTCTACTACCACACACACACCTCTACTACCACACACACACCTCTACTACACACACACACCTCTACTACCACACACACCTCTACTACCACACACCTCTACTACCACACAAACACCTCTACTACCACACACACACACACCTCTACTACCACACACACACACCTCTACTACCACACACACACCTCTACTACCACACACACACACCTCTACTACCACACACACACCTCTACTACCACACACACACCTCTACTACCACCACACACACCTCTACACACACACCTCTACTACCACACACACCTCTACTACCACACACACACCTCTACCACACACACACCTCTACTACCACACACACACCTCTACTACCGCACACACCTCTACTACCACACACACACCTCTACTACCACACACACACCTCTACTACCACACACACCTCTACTACCACACACACCTCTACTACCACCACACACACCTCTACTATCACGCACACCTCTACTACCACACACACACCTCTACTACCACACACACCTCTACTACCACACACACCTCTACTACCACCACACACACCTCTACTACCACCACACACACCTCTACTACCACACACACCTCTACTACCACACACACACCTCTACTACCACACACACACCTCTACTACCACCACACACACCTCTACTATCACGCACACCTCTACTACCACACACACACCTCTACTACCACACACACCTCTACTACCACACACACCTCTACTACCACACACACCTCTACTACCACCACACACACCTCTACTACCACACACACCTCTACTACCACACACACACCTCTACTACCACACACACACCTCTACTACCACACACACCTCTACTACCACACACACACCTCTACTACCACACACACACCTCTACTACCACACACACACCTCTACTACCACACACACACGTCTACTACCACACACACCTCTACTACCACACACACCTCTACTACCACACACACCTCTACTACCACACACACACCTCTACTACCACACACGCACCTCTACTACCACACACGCACCTCTACTAACACACACATCTCTACTACCACACACACCTCTACTACCACACACACACCTCTACTACCACACACACACCTCTACTACCACACACACCCCTCTACTACCACACACACACCTCTACTACCACACACACACCTCTACTACCACACACACCTCTACTACCACACAAACCTCTACTACCACACACACCTCTACTACCACACACCTCTACTACCACACAAACACCTCTACTACCACACACACACACACCTCTACTACCACACACACCTCTACTACCACACACACACCTCTACTACCACACACACCTCTACTACCACCACACACACCTCTACACACACACCTCTACTACCACACACACCTCTACTACCACACACACCCCTCTACCACACAGACCTCTACCACACACACACCTCTACTACCACCACACACACCTCTACACACACACCTCTACTACCACACACACCTCTACTACCACACACACACCTCTACCACACACACACCTCTACTACCACACACACACCTCTACTACCGCACACACCTCTACTACCACACACACACCTCTACTACCACACACACCTCTACTACCACCACACACACCTCTACTATCACGCACACCTCTACTACCACACACACACCTCTACTACCACACACACCTCTACTACCACACACACCTCTACTACCACCACACACACCTCTACTACCACACACACCTCTACTACCACACACACACCTCTACTACCACACACACACCTCTACTACCACACACACCTCTACTACCACACACACACACCTCTACTACCACACACACACACCTCTACTACCACACACACACACGTCTACTACCACACACACACCTCTACTACCACACACACACCTCTACTACCACACACACCTCTACTACCACACACACCTCTACTACCACACACACACCTCTACTACCACACACACACCTCTACTACCACACACGCATCTCTACTAACACACACATCTCTACTACCACACACACCTCTACTACCACACACACACCTCCACTACCACACACACACCTCTACTACCACACACACACCTCTACTACCACACACACCCCTCTACTACCACACACACACCTCTACTACCACACACACACCTCTACTACCACACACACACACACCTCTACTACCACACACACACACCTCTACTACCACACACACACCTTTACTACCACACAAACCTCTACTACCACACACACCTCTACTACCACACCTCTACTACCACACAAACACCTCTACTACCACACACACACACACCTCTACTACCACACACACACACCTCTACTACCACACACACACCTTTACTACCACACACACCTCTACTACCACCACACACCTCTACACACACACCTCTACTACCACACACACCCCTCTACTACCACACACACCTCTACTACCACACACACACCTCTACTACCACACACACACCTCTACTACCGCACACACCTCTACTACCACACACACCTCTACTACCACACACACCTCTACTACCACACACACACCTCTACTACCACACACACCGCTACTACCACACACACACCTCTACTACCACACACACAACTCTACTACCACATACACACACTGGGAGCTGCTGCTGCTACAGCGGTGTGACGGTCAGCACGCTGGACACGATCTCCGGGCGCGGCAGTCGGCACTGTTGTGGGGGTGCGGGGTGACGTGGGGTGATGATGATATCCTAGCCAAGTCTGCCACGACCGCCTGGTGGGGCAGAACGTGGCTAGCCCCCCACCCCAACACGGCGAGTGGAAGAGTAGGCCAAGAGGGGTGGGGCGTCTCGAGTTGGAAGAGGAAGCCGAGGGCCTGTAGGCCTCAGATTCTGCTGCTGCCTGCTGCTGCCTGCTGATGCCTGCTGCTTGCTGATGCCACTGCTGCTGCCACTACCTGCTGCCTGCTGCTGCCTGCTACTTGCTGATGCTACGGCTGCCACTGCCCGCTGCCTGCTGCTGTCTGCTGCTACCTGCCTGCTGCCACTACCTGCTGCCTGCTGATGCCACTGCTGCTGCCTGCTGCTTGCTGATGCCACTGCTTGCTGCTGCCACTGCCTACTACCTGTCTGCTGCTGTCTACTGGCTACTGCTGCCTGCTGCTGCTGCCACTGTCGCTGGCTTCTGCTACTGCCTGCTACTGCTGCTGCCTGTTGTCTACTGATGCTGCTGCCACTGCCGCTGGCTTCTGCTACTGCCTGCTGTCTACTGCTGCTGCCTGCTGCTTGCTGATGCCACTGCCGCTGCCTGCTGCCACTGCCGCTAGCTTCTGCTACTGCTGCTGCCTGCTGATGCCACTGCCGCTACCTGCTGCTGCTGCCTGCTGCTGCTACTGCTGCTGCCACTGCCGCTGGCTTAGCTCGCGAGGCTGAACTCTGGCGCCTGCCCCGCGTGGCCCACCTGGGGAGGAGGCCCCGTCCCAGTCCCGACTCAGCGCCGACTCGACCCCATCGCCCCGCGGGTCGCCGCGAAACTTCCAAACGTCAGAGGAGGAAGCGGAGTCGGGGCAGGAGCGGCGGAGGAGGAGCGGCGGTGGTGGAGCGGTGGTGGTGGAGTGGTGGAGCGGTGGTGGTGGAGTGGTGGTGGAGTGGTGGAGACACAGACAGAGAGACACAGCAGAGAGATAAGTCTTTACACCGCCATCACCACCACCGCCATCGTCACCGTCATCCGCTCCGTCATGTGACTGAGCTGCCACCGCAAGGGCACGTGACCACGGGGGGCGGGGTGAGGGGGGGACTAGGGGTGTAGGGGGGCGGGGCTGGGAGGGATAAGGGTGGGTGGGGGCTATGGGGTGAGCGGGTCGGGCTAAGGGTGGGCGGGGCTTAGGGTCGAAGGGCGAAACTCGGGTTGTTGGGGGCGGGGCTAGGGGGGATTGGGGGTGGGTCTAGAGGGGTGAGGGGCGTGGCTAGGGGGATTAGGGGCGGGGCTAGAGGGGTGAGGGGGCGGGGCTATGGGAGATTAGGGGTGGGGCTAGAGGGGTGAGCTAGAGGGGTGAGGGGGCGGGGCTAGAGGGTGAGGGGCGGGGATAAAGGGGCGGGGCTAAATGTGAGGGCGGGGCTAGGGTTGTGGGGGGGCTATAGGGGTGAGGGGGCGGGGTGAGGGGGAATACGCGGTGACGTCATCGCGCATCGGCGTTTCCTCAGAATCAGAAATCGAGTACAGTCGATCATCGATCATTATCATCATCGATCAGCATCGATCATTATTATCGTCATCATCGACAATTATGATTATCATCATCGATCATCATCGATTATCATTATCTATCATCACCGATTATTATCATAGATCATTATTATCACCATCGATCATCATCGACCATTTTTAACATCAACGAATCATCGATCAGCATTATCATCGATCATCACCGATTATGATCATCGATATGTATTATCGTCATCGATCATTATGATCACTCAGCCCAGTTTCCTATCGTGAGCAGGCAAACAGAATGACACAGCGCGTGACGCCTCAGGGGCCGTCCTAAATGACGTCACGCGATTTTGGACGATTTTTGACCCCCCCCTCGTCACACGGCGTCACAAAAAGTCAGCCCCCCCCCCTCAAATATGACGTCACAAAGCTCTGCCCCCCCCCCCCAAAAAATCTAAAACATGATTCAAATCGCTTTAAACTAGAGTCATTGTAGCGCGTATTTAACGTGGCGCTGCACTCTGATGTTGTAGGAGAGAACATTTATTAAGTACATTTAATTAAGTAGAACGTGTTGTCTGTATTTATTTAAAGTTGCGCATTTTGATGTGACGTCACATTTCTCAACCCCCCCCCCCTCGTCACAAATGTCTGACCCCACCCCCCTAGGTGCGTGACGTCATTTATGGACGGTCCCTAAACATAAAACCTTCGGTGTGGTGATGCAGGGACGTGCCCTAGTGAGCTCTTGGTGATTTCGCAAAGTTTTTAGCTTTGGCCATATTTGTGTTGTTGTAGTACGGAGTTAGACTCATGGCCTTAATCGAAGTTGTCTTGTGATTGTTGTTGTTGTTTGACTTGCATCCCACTGGGGGTTCTGCACAGAGCGTTGGGGTGTGCGGTGCTTTTTCTGCAATATTTTGCCGTCTTTTCCTGGATGTTCTATTTGCACTTCGTCACATAGTCACTTGAAGATGTTCTCTTGTTCATGATTTTTGTTTGTTGCGGTTGCACCCGATTCAAGAGCCGAATGGCTCACAGGGCTACACCTAATAACTGAGACTCTTATCATCACGATTTAGTGGTCATCCGACGCCACTTTCCTCCAGACTAATGGGTGATCTCTACTCGATTACACTATACTCCACTGCCGTGATTTAGATTGGACGGGGAAATCCGATCAGCTACAAAGCGCTTTGTTTATTAATCACAGATGTCCTGTAAGCGGCACGGGGTCTGGACGTTACAACGACAACCACCACCGATTATAACACAACACACAATCGCACGGACACATACATACTACAGTACAACTAGGGCGTCCCTCAGCCCACGTAGGAGCGACCTCGCCCGCACAAATAGATTGCTCAGCAGAAAGTGGCTGATATCGTCGTCATCATCATCGTCGTCATCATCACCAACATCATCATCATAATCGTCATTCTCATCATCGGCATCATCGTCATCATGGTCGCCATCATCGTCGTCATCTTCATCGTCATCAATGTCATCGTCATCCTCACCATTATCATCGTCGTCGTCATCATTATCGTCATCATCATATTCATCATCCTCATCGTCATCACCTATAGACACCTCAACCCTATAGCCCTGACCCTATAGCCCTAACCCTGCGGTGCCCCTATAGTCACCTCCACCCTCTAGCCCAAACCCTGTAGTGCAGCTAAAGCCAACTTGACCCTATAGCTCAACCCTATCGTTCTCTCCCTGCAGTGCAGCTGTAGTGGGTCAGAAACCAGAGGAGAATGTAGGTGAGGCAACACGACATGTATTTAACTGCTGCACTGAGTACAAGGAGGTCCCTAACACGAAGGGGTAACGGCCCCTTCCACCCGATGCCCAAGGAGGCCTCCGGCCTACACTGGCGCCTCACACTGGGACCACGCTCGCTCTGAGCCCCCCGGCTTGGGGCCCTAGGGGAGGCCACGCTCACCCGGCCGTGCCAAGGGCTCCGGGTCATGACCGCTGGCCTCACTCAGCTCCAGTCCTTAGAAAGACAGCGGAGTTTGGGGTCCAGGGTCCTGTCTCCAGCTCCGTCCTCAGTCTTCGGCTTGGAGATGAGCGAGCCGGACCCTGCAGAGGTCCGGCTCATGTGCAGGTCCGTGGCTTGCTCCGCCCTGGCCACGCCTCCCTTCCAGAACATTCTGGAAGGTGACGTCATCCCCCAATCCCCTCTCCCGGGGCTTGGGGATTTGTGTCCCAGGACACGTTTTCCCAGGGATTGGCGTTGGTCCTTTGGGCCATGATCCTTCACGCTGCGTGACCCCGCTTCTGCTCCCTGTTGACGAGAAGGGGGAGCTACCCGTTAACAGCAGTGCTGATTAATACCTCGACACACCTGTAGCCCACCTCGACCCTGTAGCCCTAACCCTTGTAGTGCACTTATAGCCACCAGAGGGCATCACGCAGCAGTGTGCTGCGTGACTTGTCGTACTGTGTGTATACTGAATGTGATTTTTGTTGAAAACTAATTTGTCCACAAAAATTATTGCAAATTTGCTATATAATTAATAAAATATTGGAAATATTGCTGTCCGAGTCTCAATGTGAGTCGACGGGTGTTCTAGTGTGAGTCTATGGGTCTCTGTGTGAGTCTACGGGTCTCTGTGTGAGTCTATGGGTCTCTGTGTGAGTCTACGGGTCTCTGTGTGAGTCTACGGGTCTCTGTGTGAGTCTATGGGTCTCTATGTGAGTCTAGGGGTCTCTGTGTGAGTCTACGGGTCTCTGTAGGAGTCTACGGGTCTCTGTGTGAGTTTATGGGTCTCTATGTGAGTCTATGGGTCTCTGTGTAAGTCTACGGGTCTCTGTGTGAGTCTATGGGTCTACGTGTGAGTCTACGGGTCTCTGTGTGCGTCTATGGGTCTCTATGTGAGTCGATGGGTCTCTGTGTGAGTCTCCGGGTCTCTGTGTGAGTCTATGGGTCTCTGTGTGAGTCTATGGGACTCTTTGTGAGTCTATGGTTTATGTGTGAGTCTATGGGTTTCTGTGTGAGTCTATGGGTCTCTGTGAGTTTATGGGTCTATGGGTTTCTATGTGGGTCTATGGGGTTCTGTGTGAGTCTATTGGTCTCTGTCAGTATATTGGGTCTCTGCGTGAGTCTATGGTTTCTGTGTGAGTCTATGGGTTTCTGTGTGAGTCTATGGGTCTCTGCGTTAGTCTTTGGGTGTATGTACGAGTCTATGGGGTTCTGTATAAGTCGATGGGTCTCTGTGTGAGTCTATGGGTTTCTGCATGAGTCTATCAGTTTCTGTGTGAGTCTATCGGTATCTGTGTAATATCGTTGAGGACTCTTGGACGCCGGGGTTGGATGCACACGTATTTATTCCGCGTCAGTTGGCACAATCACGGACATACAAGACTGGAGGGGGTATCGGCCCCCTCACCCGGCTAGCTGGGGATACACTTGCTAGCTATGCCTAACCTACCTCCTAGTCCTCCACTAACGGGCTAGGGGAGGCTATCTGGCCCGACACTGGTAAGTCAGGCTTACGGTACCCGGAGTCCCAGACCAGCTCTGATAAGAGCACCGGCTCTGGCTCTCGGGACCACGCCGCTGGCTCGGTCCTGTGCGGCCCTGATAAGGGCGGCGATCCAGGGGAGTCCAGGGCTCTATCTGGACGATCTTCGGTCTTCACTGGTTTAGCTTAACATCTCTCCCCGAGCCCTCCGGCTCATCCCCTTTTATACCAAACCCCCCGCTGAGGGGTGGGACCCCGGGGGATCCCAGCTCCGAGTCAGCCCCCCAGGCTGCCCGATGCGGACGTCGCTGGGAGCACCTGCCCGTGCACCGACATAGCCACGCCCACTGTGTTTCTTTCCCATCTGATCCCATTGTATACAGCCCCTCCGTAACACCCCTACATCACCCCCCCCTGTACAGCTCGCAGCCGTCCCGGCTGCAAAAAAAACAACAATAAAAGTGTATTTACCCCTTGAACCCGCGTGTGCCTCACAATTTTTTTTTTCAACAATAACAAGAACACCAACAAGAACCGCAACAGCAAGAAGAGAATTAACCCGGCGCACCCCCCCTGAATAAATACGAATACCGTAAGAGCACCCTATATCCAATATGTAGGAGAACACACCACACACACAACACACAATGAATACAACATATGCACAATCCAGTGTGCAGGAACCGCACACCCACACAACACACAATGAACACAACATATGTACATTTTTCCGGCCCTCACAAAAGTCTGCGCATTTTTGCGCGCGTTCTTGCAGTGGGCCCGTCACACGGGGCAACCCCGGATGGCGGACTGTCGGGTGGCAACTGTCCGTCTCCGAGTGAGTGTCTTTTTGATGCCGCGAGACCCTCGGCATCCCCAGGAGAGGTTGTCGGGCGTGAGTCCGTCACTCCTGGTGCACCTGGGGGCGGGACAGCCGGCAACACGTTAGGTGAGAGCAGCGGAGACGGACCCTGTGAGTCGGTCGACCCCCCACATGTTTGGCCACGCGTGTGTGAAGTGGGAATTCGTACCGCAACGAAGGGTTTTAATCTGGACGGGTGCACAAACCACCGCCGCTTCCCCCATTTGATGCGTACGCACTGAGGCCGCAAAACCTCAACCACCTCCACAGGGCCCCGCCACGGCCGCACCAGTTTAGAGGAGGTTGCAAGCGGTACCTGTGGACAATGCAGCCATGCCTTGTCCCCCGGCTTCCACTGCAGCACATGCGCCCGACCCAGTCTGAGCCTCTCATTAGCTTTCTGACGGAGGTCGGAATTTTGCATGGCAGCATTCCGTGCCTCTGTTAATTTAGCAAGATTAAATTTAACATGGTCGGCCAATTTAGTTTTACCCTGCGGCGCGGGGATCTGCAGCTGGGCCCGAACAGGCGGGTCAGGTTCGCGGCCATACATCAGGAAGAAGGGGGAAAATCCCGTTGCCGCATGGGGGGCCATTCTATATGCTGCCAAGACCCCTTGAATTTGCAGGTCCCAATCGGTCTGTCTGTGAGTCCGAAACCTGCTGTGACAACATCGACGTGATGGTTCGATGCAGACGCTCGACCATCCCGTCAGTTTGCGGGTGATATGGGGAGGTACGAATTTTTTCGTGCCCAGGAGCTCACAGACTTGTTGGAGTAGTTTGCCGGAAAAATTTTTGCCCTGGTCGGTCAGCAGCCTCTCCGGAGCACCTTTGTCCAGGACGTATCCCTGGACAAAGGCCTCCACGATGGCTGCTGCCGACTGGTTGGCAAGGGGCCAGGCCATAGGCCAGCGCGTAAAGTATTCCACACCGGTCAACAAATATCTATTGCCCCTGGGGGTGGCGGGGAATGGGCCCAGAATATCCAGCGCGACAAGCTCGTTGACTCTGGAGACTTTGATAGATTGCAAAGGCGGGTTAGACTCCCGTGCTGGTGGTTTCCGTTGCGCACACCGAGGGCATGACCCCAACAGATCCGCGACATCCCTTGTCATGCCCGGCCAAAGAAAATCAAGCTGGAGCAAGGCGAGGGTCTTTTGGGTCCCCAGGTGGAGGAGGCGCTCATGAGCGGCCCACACCACCTTACCCCGCAACCCAGAAGGGACCACCAGCCGGTGTCGATGGGATCTCCCGTCCCAATGCATTAGCATACCCTGACCATTTCCCATGAGTCGGCATCACCCCTCCCCCGCCCAGTACCCCCGACGCGACGACGCAACGCGAGGAGGGAGGTATCCTCCATCTGGAGGCGCCCCCATTCAGTGACAGGCAACCCCAACAGGGAATCTTTTCCCTGTTGTGCGATCGAATTCGTCATTGACGCTGCGTCGTCGGTGGCCGCCAAGACCGGAACGGATATCTGACCCGGAGGCCTGCAACGTCCCGACCCCAGGAGGCATGCGCATTCGGAGGTGGTTGGCATGCGCGACAGAGCGTCCGCATTGGTGTGGCGAACGCCCTTACGGTACGTAGTTTCAAAATCAAAGTCCTGGAGAATCTCCAACCATCGAGACAATTGTCCCGATGGTTGTTGAACTCGCAGGGCGTACTGTAGTGCCGCATGATCTGTATGGACGGTGAAACGCCGACCGTACAGATACGGGCGGTACTGTTGGATGAAATTGACAATTGCCAACAGTTCCCGACGGGTGACACAATATCTTTGCTCCGCTGGAGACAACACCCGACTACCGTACGCGACTACCCGTTTTACGCCGTCAACCACCTGGGAAAGCACGCCCCCAATACCCGTGTTGCTCGCATCGGTGTCGAGCAAAAAGGGTTTAGAAAAATCGGGGTAAACCAAGGGAGGAGCTTTTACCAGAGCGTCCCGAAGGGAGCGGAAAGCAGCCTCCTCCTCCTGTCCCCAATGAAACCGGACCCCCTTTGACGTCAAAGCGTGTAGGGGCTTCGCAATCGTCGCAAAATCCGCGACAAACCGTCGGTAATACGACGCGAATCCAACGAAACTCCTGATCTCTCCCACAGAGGTGGGAGTCGGCCAGGAGCTGACGCACTGCGTTTTGGCGGGATCGGTAGCAATACCTGAGCGTCCAATGATATGTCCCAAATAACGCACAGATTCGCGTAACAGATGACATTTTTGGGGTTTAAATTTCAAATTAGCAGCCCGCATTTTGAGGAAAACCGCCCGCAACCTCTGGAGATGTTCGTCAAATGTTTTGCTAAAGACGATAACGTCATCCAAATAAATCAAGCACGAGTCCCATTGCAATCCAGCCAAAACCAATTCCATCAATCGCTGGAAAGTTGCCGGCACTGAGTGGAGTCCCATCGGCAACCGGTTGAATTGGAACAGGCCGTGCGGTGTACGGAATGCAGTTTTAGGCTTTGAATCATCGTCCAGAGGAAGCTGCCAGAATCCCGAAAGCAAATCCAATGTGGAGAAGAATCGCGCTCCCGCCAAGGCGTCAAGCGATTCGTCCATCCGTGGGAGCGGGTATGCGTCGGCAACAGAAATTTTGTTGAGGCGACGAAAATCGAAGCAAAAACGCAACGAGCCGTCCTGTTTCTTAACCAGGACGATCGGCGCTCCCCAAGGGCTGGTAGAGGGAGAAATGATGTCGGCGGCTAACATGTCATCAACGGCCGATTTGACATGGTCCTTTTCGGCGGGACTTAACCGAAAAGGATTCTGGCGTATTGGCGCGCTGTCACCTGTATCAATATGGTGACGCAGCAGATTAATACAGCCCAAATCGAATTTGTTCCGATTGAAAACGTCGGAAAATTCACGCAGCAGTGTTTTAAGCTTTTGACGCTCTAAATCCGACAGGTCCGTCGATCCCGCACAAAGCGCCTCGAGCCACCCTTCATCGCTGTCCGAATGTGGTCGCGGCAGAGGGACAGTGCTTACGTGATTCGCGACGGGTTCCTCACAGGGCACCGGCGTTGCGTGAGCAAGCACGGTCCCCTGTGGAACCACCACCGTCTGCGACCCCACATTGAGGACCGCGATGAAAGGATCCCCGTCCCCTTTAACGATGGTCTGGGCCGGAATTAAATGAGGTCCGCTAACCCCGGCCCTAGACGGCCCCAGCAGAACCCCCTGGTCCCCAATGCCTTTAGCGAAGGGCCGACGAAGTTTAAGAGGCACCAACATTTGTGCCCCCGGCGGTACGCGTACCGTTCTATCGACGAACGCCGGTACCGTCGCGAACGCCGTCCGACCCGCAGCGGGGGACGGCAGAAACGCCATGCATCGGCCCGACGGGAGCTCAATGCAGCCCTGGTCGATCAAAATACGAATCGGCATTTTGCCCAGGAAGTCCGTCCCCAGCAGGCACGGAACCGCCAGCGAGGAGGAAACAAAAATCGGGCCAGATAATTTGATATCACCGATACAAATTTGCGCTCGAATTTGTCCAATGATGCCAAGTGAGCCCCCGTTAGCAGCATAGAATGGAACGTTAACGGGCAGCAAAGGACGGCTCTGGACAGGAAGAATATTGTAAATTAGTTCTGAAATGATGGTCGCCGATGCTCCCGTATTGACCAGGATGCACACCTCAACCCTGTCGATGTGCCCCACAACGGCTGACGACCCCGACGATGCGGCCACAATGCGATGGGCCAACACGGACCACTGGCTGGGTTCGATATGAGTCCCCACAGTGGTGCGTGTTGGCGCGACGGTGTGCAATGTCGGCCCCCCGTTCGCTGCGGTGTGGCGTGGGCCAAACATGAGGGGTGCCGCGACTCGCCGGGTTATGTTGATGGAGCTTGGGAGGAGGGCTGCGTCCTGTCGAGGCGTCGTCCCGCGCTGCCGAGGAGAGCGGCACCCCGAGGCGACATGGCCCCGGATGCCGCAATTGTAACAGCGCGGGAGCGCTGGCGACGACGATGGATGGTCGAGGCGGCTCGACCCGTCCCCGGCCCGCCCGTACTCCCGCTCTCTGCTGCAGTTGACGATCGACGGCGCAGCCACAGCACGCCCGGTCGCTGCCTTGCTGGCCTTCCGTCGCTGCGAGAGTAGGTTGGCGTGGAGGAGTCGTGCAGCCTGGAGGGAACACATTTCTGCGTCGTCCTGTGCCACGACGACGATGTCTAAGTCGTCCGCCAGCAGGAGGATCTTCTCGGTTACCATAGCGTCCACACCTTCGTTGTCCATTCTTGGGAAGGCCGTCTTTGCTAGTGCCAGGAGACTCGTACGATACGCCAGGGGCGACTCCTTTGCACCTCGCTGGCGATCATAAAAGAGCTGCCTGCAGTCCGACGGTGGTCCGTAGACTGCAGTCAGCAGCTGCCGTGCCATCTGCAGCGTGGAGCGTTTGTCCTTCGATGCCGATGTAAGAGTGGCGAGGGCGTCGCTGTCGAGGAGCGCCGGCAGCGGCGGAGAGCCTCGGCATCTGTTCACTGCGCCATTTCCTGGTGCGCGAGGAAGCGCCGCTGGAAGCCGCCCCAGTCGCCATCCTCGCCAACAAACTCCTTGAGTGGAGGTAGCCGTTGGTGCAACGCAGCGGCCGCCGTGGAAGATCGCTCTCCGTTGTCACCGTCACTCTGCTCGGCTTCGGCGCGAACGACGGATGGCATCGCCGGTCGCACCAGTGGTGACGCTCTGTCCGCTGGTGATGACGCGGCAGCCACTGTACGTCCGACGTCGGACGCAAGGCTCAGGCCGGCCACGCCCTCAGCAGCTGCTGCGGCGATGGCGGGAGATTCGAAGTCGGGCTCCGTCGAAATGGCGGGAAGGCACACTGGTCGTCGGCTGTCGTCGCCCCGTGGCGGTCCACCAGCCCCCAGCCGTGTGATCTGTTCCAGCGTGGCAGCAGCAGCGTACAGCAGCTCCGCCAGTTTTGCGTGGGCCTGCCTCAGTCCATCTGTCGACGGATCTCCCCCATCCCAATGCTGCAGTGTGGATGCATCCGGCCCCGGCTGCTCGATGCCTTCTTCAGCCGTCTCGTGCTCCACAACTGCATCGGTGTCCTCCGCCTCCGGTACCCCGGCTCGAGCTGTCCGGCGCGTGTCCATGTTCGTGGTTGTTCACTTCTGTCACCAGATGTAATATCGTTGAGGACTCTTGGACGCCGGGGTTGGAGGCACACGTATTTTTTCCGCGTCAGTTGGCACAATCACGGACATACAACACTGGAGGGGGTATCGGCCCCCTCACCCGGCTAGCTGGGGATACACTTGCTAGCTATGCCTAACCTACCTCCTAGTCCTCCACTAACGGGCTAGGGGAGGCTATCTGGCCCGACACTGGTAAGTCGGGCTTACGGTACCCGGAGTCCCAGACCAGCTCTGATAAGAGCACCGGCTCTGGCTCTCGGGACCACGCCGCTGGCTCGGTCCTGTGCGGCCCTGATAAGGGCGGCGATCCAGGGGAGTCCAGGGCTCTATCTGGACGATCTTCGGTCTTCACTGGTTTAGCTGAACATCTCTCCCCGAGCCCTCCGGCTCAGCCCCTTTTATACCAAACCCCCCGCTGAGGGGTGGGGCCCCGGGGGATCCCAGCTCCGAGTCAGCCCCCCAGGCTGCCCGATGCGGACGTCGCTGGGAGCACCTGCCCGTGCACCGACATAGCCACGCCCACTGTGTTTCTTTCCCATCTGATCCCATTGTATACAGCCCCTCCATAACACCCCTACATCTGTAGAAGTCTGTGGGTCTCTGTCTGAGTCTATGGGTCTCTGTGTGAGTCTATGGGCTTCTGTGTGAGTCTGTGGGTCTCTGTGTGAGTCCATGGGTCTCTGTGTGAGGTTGTGGGTCTCTGTCTGAGTCTATGGGTCTCTGTGTGAGTCTATGGGCTTCTGTGTGAGTCTGTGGGTCTCTGTGTGAGTCCATGGGTCTCTGTGTGAGGTTGTGGGTCTCTGTCTGAGTCTATGGGTCTCTGTGTGAGTCTATGGGCTTCTGTGTGAGTCTATGGATTTATGTGAATCTATGGGTCTCTATGTGATTACATGGGTATCTGTGTAAGTCTGTGGGTCTCTGTGTGAGTCCATAGGTCTCTGTGTGAGGCTGTGGGTCTCTGTCTGAGTCTGTGGGTCTCTGTCTGAGTCTATGGGTCTCTGTGTGAGTCTGTGAGTCTCTGTGTGAGTCTATAGGTCTCTGTGTAAGTCTGTGGGTCTCTGTCTGAGTCTATGGGTCTCTGTGTGAGTCTGTGAGTCTCTGTGTGAGTCTATAGGTCTCTGTGTAAGTCTGTGGGTCTCTGTCTGAGTCTATGGGTCTCTGTGTGAGTCTGTGGGTCTCTGTGTGAGTCTATGGGCTCTGTGTGAGTCAAGAGGTTTCTAGTCTTCACTTAACATTGATGGCAGATATTCTCAGGTTTTTTCGGTAAAGTCACGTAGGTAAAAACATTAAAATTAATGAAAGTAAAATAAAACAAAAATAAAATTCACGACGTTTCGGAGGCAACACAAGTCTCCGTCATCAGGTGGGACCGTCACAGCCGAATTAGCTGCATCAAGTGAAGCAATGATTCAAGATGTAATCCCTTATAAGCAAGTTGAAGGGAGGTGGAGAGGGGGGGGGAGAGCTTATCAGGCTGTGGTAGCCAATGAATGGAAACGTATCGGGAGGGAGGAGGAGCGGTGATCAAAGACTGCACGCAGTGCTCAACACAATGAATGGAGACGTGTCGGGACGAAGGGCGAGCGGCGATCAAAGACTGCACGCAGTGCTCAACACAATGAATGGAGACGCGCCGGGACGGAGGGCGAGCGGTGATCAAAGACATCACGTAGTGCTCAACACAATGAATGGAAACGTGGCGAGCGGTGATCAAAGAACAATGAAGAGATTACTGTTAAACACTGTGGATGTTAACACTCGGTGAAGTAAATTAAAATAGTGCCTGTCAGATAAGATGGTCCAAAAAGTGTAATTAAGTCTTTTTTGCGTGGTTAATAACATCTTTCCAGTGATTACTGAGTTTGTACCCATCATCACGGTTGAAATTATGTCTGTGTTTGTATATTTGTATGGCTTCGTGTACAAACCTTTGATGGTAGCCCGGAGGTTTGCAGAGAACCTTGGTCTCGGAAAAGACAATTTCATGAGAGCCCGCCGAGTTGTAGCAATGATCGGCAACGGCCGAAGAATCAGTTCTGCCGTGTTTCAGATCTGACTTGTGCTCGCGGACACGATCAGCAACATGACGTTTTGTTTCTCCAATGTAGCAATCACCACAAATGCAACTCAATTTGTAGACTCCAGGATACTGTAAGTCAGGAACGACATCCTTCACAGATGGAATCAGATCACGGATTTTATGCACTGTACTGAATCGGACTTGGATCTTATGTTTGTTTAGAATTTTGGAGATCTTTTTGGTCACGCCTGCTATGTATGGTAACGTGATAGTTTTGGTCGGAGTTTCATGTGGTTGTTTCTGTGTGGTGGGAGAGACAGCTTGGCGGATAGTGCGGTCAGAGTATCCGTTCATCCTGAGGGCCCGATGTACATGTCTTAATTCATCAGTCAGGTGGTGTTGGTCAGAAATGCCATGAGCTCTGTGGTATAGCGTTTTGATGAGAGAATTCTTTTGAGATGGGTGGTGGTGGGAATCCGGTTTCAAGTAGGAATTTGTGTGGGTGGCTTTCCTGTAGACAGAATGTCCCAAGGATCCGTCAAGCCTCGAAACCGGATTCCCACCACCACCCATCTCAAAAGAATTCTCTCATCAAAACGCTATACCACAGAGCTCATGGCATTTCTGACCAACACCACCTGACTGATGAATTAAGACATGTACATCGGGCCCTCAGGATGAACGGATACTCTGACCGCACTATCCGCCAAGCTGTCTCTCCCACCACACAGAAACAACCACATGAAACTCCGACCAAAACTATCACGTTACCATACATAGCAGGCGTGACCAAAAAGATCTCCAAAATTCTAAACAAACATAAGATCCAAGTCCGATTCAGTACAGTGCATAAAATCCGTGATCTGATTCCATCTGTGAAGGATGTCGTTCCTGACTTACAGTATCCTGGAGTCTACAAATTGAGTTGCATTTGTGGTGATTGCTACATTGGAGAAACAAAACGTCATGTTGCTGATCGTGTCCGCGAGCACAAGTCAGATCTGAAACACGGCAGAACTGATTCTTCGGCCGTTGCCGATCATTGCTACAACTCGGCGGGCTCTCATGAAATTGTCTTTTCCGAGACCAAGGTTCTCTGCAAACCTCCGGGCTACCATCAAAGGTTTGTACACGAAGCCATACAAATATACAAACACAGACATAATTTCAACCGTGATGATGGGTACAAACTCAGTAATCACTGGAAAGATGTTATTAACCACGCAAAAAAGACTTAATTACACTTTTTGGACCAGCTTATCTGACAGGCACTATTTTAATTTACTTCACCGAGTGTTAACATCCACAGTGTTTAACAGTAATCTCTTCATTGTTCTTTGATCACCGCTCGCCACGTTTCCATTCATTGTGTTGAGCACTACGTGATGTCTTTGATCACCGCTCGCCCTCCGTCCCGGCGCGTCTCCATTCATTGTGTTGAGCACTGCGTGCAGTCTTTGATCGCCGCTCGCCCTTCGTCCCGACACGTCTCCATTCATTGTGTTGAGCACTGCGTGCAGTCTTTGATCACCGCTCCTCCTCCCTCCCGATACGTTTCCATTCATTGGCTACCACAGCCTGATAAGCTCTCCCCCCCCCCTCTCCACCTCCCTTCAACTTGCTTATAAGGGATTACATCTTGAATCATTGCTTCACTTGATGCAGCTAATTCGGCTGTGACGGTCCCACCTGATGACGGAGACTTGTGTTGCCTCCGAAACGTCGTGAATTTTATTTTTGTTTTGTTTTATTTTACTTTCATTAATTTTAATGTTTTTACCTACGTGACTTTACCGAAAAAACCTGAGAATATGAATCATTGCAGTCACGAAAGCTTCAAATCTAGAATTGATGGCAGACTCTGGCTTCATCTTGGAGTTACTATCATGAAGAAATGCCTTTAATTTTGGACAACAAAACGATAGGAGCATGCGCGGTACGGGTGTGTGCCTCCCCTATCAAACATTCACAACGTATAGCTACGAGCCCATTTTTGCCAATATAAAAAAATTATATAACTCCTCGACCCGAGCTAAAAGTGCCCTGATACTTGTGTAATAAATGACTTCGTCAGGCACTGCTGGTCTCCGTTGGTCTTTTATTTAGTTTCAGCGTCTCCTCACGCGCGCCCCGCACGCGCTCCCTCGTCAGCTCCGCTCCTCGCGCGCGTCCCGCACGCGCTCCCTCGTCAACTCCTCCGCTCTTCCTCGCACCCCGCTGGTCCTGACAGCGGACCAGCGTCTCCTCGCGCGCGCTCACGCACGCTCCTCCAATAGCTCCTCCACTCCATCACTCCGCACACCGCTGGCCGACGGCGTGCTGAAGGTCCTTCGGCCCCGTGGCCGATGGCGCGGATCCCCTCTCGCACCCAACGTGGCTCAGCCTCTTTACTGCCACAACTGACCCCGATCCCTTCTGGGCTCCCCCTTATATCCTGTTTCCCACGTGATCCTGACTCCTCCCCTTCCGGATCGTCAGATCCAGCCTTCCTATACTGGCTCCAGCCCCCAACTGAACCTCTGGTTCTTTGCCGTAAGGAGGTGCAGCGGCCTAGCGATCGTAGCAAAACACCATCAGGGCTGACAATGTGACCCAAAAAGCGCACGGATCGTTGCAAAAGGTGGCACTTCATGGGCTTAAATTTCAAATTGGCGGAATGCACCCTAGCAAAAACAGCATCCAATCTCTGAAGATGCTCCTCAAACGTGCGGCTGAAAACAATAACGTCGTCCAAATATATGAGGCACGTGTCCCACTGCAGGCCGGTCAACACGAGTTCTATCAACCTCTGGAACGTAGCAGGGACGGCGTTCAAACCCATGGGGAGACAATTCAACTGAAACAGGCCTTGCGGCGTACGGAAAGCCGTCTTTTCCCTCGACGATTCGTCCAGGGGGAGCTGCCAGAACCCCGAAGAGAGGTCAAGAGTCGAAAAAAATTTCGCCCCAGACAAGGCATCGAGGGAATCATCCATACGTGGCAGGGGGTAAGCGTCTGCAACCAACACTTTGTTTAACCTCCGAAAATCAACACAAAACCGCAGATTACCATTCTTTTTCTTTACCAGGACCACCGGAGCGCCCCATGGGCTGTTTGATGGAGAGATAATGTCGGCGGCCAGCATATCATCCACTGCGCCGCGGACATGATCCCTCTCTGCTGGGCTCAACCGATGCGGATTCATCCGAATGGGACTAGCCTCCCCGGTATCAATGTGATGGGAGAGCAACGAGGTGCGTCCCAGATCAAAATCGTCTTTGCTAAAGACGTCAGAATATTTAGACAGCAGCGCGCGAAGCGCGGACCGCTGGTACGTAGTCAGGGATGCGTTTTCCTGACACAACCCGGCGATCCATCGATCGTCCTGCGACGTCGAAGCCGAAACCCCCGCTACGAGGCCCTGGTGACTCGGATTATCATGAGCCATGAAGGCGGTCGTGGCATGGGCCAGGACCGTACCGGCCGGCATGACAACATTGTCCGCGCCTCCGTTTAACACTTGCAAAAACGGAGGCTGACCCGGCCGAACAATTGTCCGTGCTGCGACCAGTGCCAGACCACCCGTAACAGCGTTGGACGGCGACAATAACACACCCGCCGCCCCCTCAACCCCAGGGCACGGGCTTCCGATAGCGCAGTGGAATGAGCATCTGCGAGCCTGGCGGAATGTCGACCGAGACGTCGGACAGCGCCTGCACCTGGAGGTCCAGGGTAGACCGGCCCCACAGCGATGGCAAAAAGAAAATCTTCCGGCCCGCCGGTAACTCAATACAACCCTGATTGACCCTTATCTGAATCGGCATCTTTGCCAGGAAATTGGTCCCCAATAAGCAAGGCACAGCGAGGGACCTGAAGATCAACACCGTCGCCGAAGCCGACACATCCCCAACAGAAATACGTGCCTCCACCTGACCCACGATGCCCATACTCCCCCCGTTAGCAGCAACACATGAATCGAAAACCGGTCGTACCTGCGACGGCGGGATGGACAAGAGATGGAATATAACATCTGTGATGATAGTGGCGGACGCGCCCGAATCGACCAAAATCCACATGTCAATCCCCTGTATCGAGCCCGGCACGGTCGAAGACCCAGTAGCGGCTGCGACCACCCTTCGAGCCAGTTTCCGCCACTGTGTCATCGACCGACGCGAATCCCTTAGAGTCCCCCCGTTAGAACAGGCCCCCGGAACGCACTCCGACGGTGATGAATGAGATGACAGGCCTTGCCGGGTGTCTGATGCGTACCGACACGAGTGACCCTCCGACATGGATGGCGCGTCCCTGGACGGGGACTCCGGGCGAAGAGGTGGAGGAGGGCGGCTCCGGCAGTCCCACACGAAATGTCCAAGACGTCCGCAGCGGTAACATGCCAAGTCGGCCCGCCGCCCGGCTCCCCCGGCGTCCCGGCGATCCGTCGACGGTGTCCACCTGACGGCGTCTCCCTCCATGGTCGGACCCCCCGTCCAGGCGGCCATTTGCGCCCAACGGCGCAAGTTGAACTGCGCGTCGAGGCACTTGGAAACCAATCGGGAGGTCAGCTGCTCATGGCCGCACAGCTCCAAAATCTTACCCAGTATCAAGGGCTCCAACAAGTCGGGCTCGGTCTCGGGATACGCGGCCATGGCTAGCTCAACCACAGTGCCGCGGAAGGCCACAGGTGATTCCTCCGGCGCCCGTTGTCTCTGGACAAATCTACGGTGTGCGTCCTCCGGTGGCTCATATGCTTCCGCCATCTCGTCGAACGCCCCTTTCAGCGTTGCCTTCTTCGCAGCCGCGATGGAGCGGAAAAATTTCAAGGACTTGTCATCCAGGAGCGTCGGCAGAACTTCCAAGGTCTCCACATCCGTCCACGTGGCGGATTGGACAGCCGACTCAAAACGCCAAGCGAATGCTCTCCAATCCCCTCCAATTGTGAATTCTTTAATAGTCGTCAGACGGTGGCTGCGAGTCCCCGAGCTACTGTCATACGAAGCGAGCGCCCCACGTGGCGGTGACAAGATGGCGGCTTCCCGCCATTCAGTCGTGGCCGCTCCCAAGATGGCGGTGTCCTGCTGCGTGTCGGGAAGGGCGGGAAGCCTCGCAGAGGCCGCAATGGCGCATGGCTCGGCCCCACCCGAAGTTTCCCCCCGTGGAGGCCCGCCGCGTGGCTGTGCCGGCATCGTCGCTGGCGCGATCAGGGTCATAGATTAATTATCATGCAAAGCAACCATAAACACGTGAAGAGACATCGGTTTACAATTTATGAGTAAAACTCGGCTATATACACAATATACATATACGTAAAATGTAAAAACTTTCATATCTTGGGAAAAGTAACCAATCAGTTGTTTTAATTGTCATATTTGAATTCAGCACTTCAAAATCCATAATAGACAGAAGCAGACGACGTGTAAAAAAATCGATGCCTTGCAAAAATATTGATATTTGGTGTTTGAACAACTTCCGTTTTTATTGCTAGAAAATAGTACAACGCCTTTTCCTATCCTTTGTCTTCGCAACTTAAGACAATGTTGGGCCAATGTTGTTTTAAGACCACGTGGGAATCGATGCACCTTCGTGATGGGAGTCGTCTCGATTTAGATAATGTTGCCGCTGCTATGCATGCCCAAATGATTTCAGCCACTTTGTTGAGCGGCAATCATTATTTGTGGTGGCCAGGTCGCTTCTGAACAATCGATATGAGATTATAAGTAAAGACCTGCATCTATACGTCTCAAAAACCTCTCTGGGGTACTTCCTGACAAGGTAAGAAAGCTGACATTTGCTATACAGGCAGCTTGTAGGACACAAACAACAGCGAAAAACATCAGAAAATCGAAGATTTTTTTTATATTTAGACCCCCAAATATCAATGTTTAAGTGGACCATTAACACGTTTGTGCCTGGTGTCATTCAGAAGCCGTAAAAAATACAACATTGTGGTGTTTTGTCGTTTGATAGAGCCTTAGACGGCACGTAAAATTAATGCGAGAACCACCACACTGGGGCTGTATCTTTGAATTATTTTTTTTATATTTCGGATCCAAGTGAGTTTTTTAATGAAAAAATGCACGGTATTTTTTATGATGTTCACATTTGAATAATTCGAAAACGGTAAAAGATAGAGCAGAGCTTCCCCTGCTATAAACTAAGTTCATTACATTTTTGTTCTTTCTAATAATAATAATAAAAAAAGGAAATCCTAAAATTGAGCTGTTTCCCACGGGTGGGTGTACATCGTTAAATAGCAGAAGTCCATCGAGTCGTCAACAGTCTTTTGATTTGTGGAAAGATACGAAATGTCGTGTCGTAGTTGTTAGTGGTCTGGTCGTAGGTAAGAAATTGTAACCCAAACTCACATCAGGTTCATTGCTATAGTTATTGACAACTTTAGCCTGGCGAAGACAGCACTTGATGAACGAATACGAATGTTGATGCTCCTACTGATGCTCCTGCTGTTATGGAGTGACTCATGCTGCCAGCTATGGCTGCAAAGTTTGGTCGTACATGTTATGAATATCGTTTATTGTTAAATTTGAATCACATTTCCTAAGATCACTGTTACGTTGTTTTTATCGCTTTATTTTGGTGATTTTGAAAACATTTTGGATTAGCCATATTTGGTTGTTGCTGTACAGAGTTACACTGATAACTTTAATCTAAATTGTCTTATGGTTGTTATTGTTTGACTTGCATCCCACTGGGATTTTTGCACACAGAATTGATTTACGGTGCTTTTTTTGGAAGACTTTGCTGTTTTTTCCTGGATTTTTCTGTTGCGTATTGTCACTTTAAGATGCTTTCTTGTTCATCTTTTGTTTGTTGCGGTTGCACCCGATTCAAGAGCCGAATGGCTCACAGAGCTTTTCGTAATAAATGAACTGAACTGAATAAGTTAACAGCCCAGTAGGTTTTTCCTGGTAGGATGCGCATGGATGTCAACCCATACGGTTTAGTCCGTATTCCTGTACAGGGAAATTGAGTTATCAGGTCCATACGGCGTACAGCCGTTTCAGGTAGAGCACTGATTAGGGGTTGACAGGTTTATTGTAGTGTAGGACTCGTACTCTCATTGTCTTTCTCGTCTCGTTTATTCACGCGTAGAGTTCACACCTCCTCCTCATCATCGCTCCGTGTCTCTCCGTTCGCTCCGATGCACAACCCGCCATTAACAACACTCAATGTCTCCCCGTTTCTACCGTACACTGTATTCTCTCTATCCACTACTACCGTACACTGTGTTCTCTCTATCCACTGCTACCGTACACTGTGTTCTCTCTATCCACTCTACCGTACACTGTGTTCTCTCTATCCTTATCGTATCTATCCCTGCTCACTGCTGCTCCGTCTCTGTCCCGGGCACCAACCACTCCAGCTCCAATCCCAACCAAGACTACCGTCTCTCCATTACGCTGTGCCCTTTATCCCCGCACCAATCAGTCCCAATCAATTATCTCATCCCCCGCTTTGCTACTCGCCCCCAGGCCCCCAGCCTCACGTGACCATGTTATTGCCGCCAGGCCGGCGCCGGTCATTAGCCACTCACCCTCCTGACCAATCACCGGCCTGCGTCCTCCGTCACCCCTAACACCTGTCGTGTCTCTTAACGTCCCCCCCCTTAATGCCACGACAACAACAACCGTGTCCTCAGATGCTCCCACTGTACGCTGCTCGCTTGCCTAGCAACAGAACGCGTGGCGCGTGATATTTCAAGTCCTACAGTAGTGTAGAGTATAGTGTAGTGTACAGTCGTGTAATGTGTAGTGTAGTGTACAGTAGTATAGTGTGTAGTGTAGTGTGTAATATAGTGTGTAGTGTAGTGTGTAGTGTATAGTGTAGTGTGTAGTAGTGTAGTGTGTATTGTAGTGTATAATGTAGTGTAAAGTGTAGTGTATGGGGTGATAAGTTGGTTGACAGGTTTGTGATGGGCATGCTTCAGTGGTTGCCTACTTGTATCTGTGTTAATCTGTGTCTGTGTCTACTTGTGTCTGTGTGTGTCTGTGTATGTGTGTGTCTGTGTTTGTGTCTGGGTGTGTGTGTGTCTGTGTGTGTCTGTGTGTGCCACTTAGTGGCGAATGGCGGTTGTTGTTGTTGTTGTCTGTGTGTGTGTCTGTGTCTGTGTGTGTCTGGGCAACACTGTTGTAGACAGTGCTATGGGGGGAGGGTCAATGCCCATTGGCCTCTCCACTCATGGCGTCTGTGGCCACCACAGTGGCTGAACGGGTGCTCTGGACGGGTGCGAGGGGCTGGTAACCCCTCCACCTTCAATGAATTACCACGAGACTACGATATAAACATGCAAATGTAACAAATAAGCTTGTGCCGGAGGCCCCGGGGGGACAGGCTTCTATGATGTCTCCTGGCCAAACCCCAATTGGCGGAGCCAGGAGATTGAATCTTCACCCTCGGGGCTCCTCCAGAAACAACGAAAAACCACTGTGGGTGGCCACGTGGAATGTTCGAACGCTCACTGCGGAGGAGAGGCTGTCACTCCTTTGTCGGGAGCTGGACCAGTACCGCCTGGATATCTGTGGCATTCAGGAGGTCCGGTGGACCGGTTCTGGCTCCTGTCACCATGAGGGGTGGACAGTCCTCCACTCGGGGCAGGAGACTGCCAAACAACAGGGTGTGGCTCTTCTTCTGAACAAAAGAATGAAGGGGGCGTGGGAGCGTGGCGGTGAGGTGTGGGAAGCTGTAAGCCCCAGGATACTTTAGGCTCGCCTTCCCATCAACCGGAGGCGAGGAGTGGTGGTCGTGGTTACTTATGCCCCCACCGAAGACGAATATCCGTGGAGGGATGCAGGCAAAGCCAATGAGTCAGATGCCTTCTATGACCTCCTGTCACAGGTGCTGGCTAAAGTGGCCACTCGGGACAGAGTCATCTTGTTGGGTGACTTCAATGCCCGAGTTGGTCATGATGCTGGCACCTGGTCTGGAGTGATTGGAAGGCATGGGCCAGATCAGCTCAATAACAACGGTAGGAGGCTGCTAGATTTTTGTGCAGCCCATGGGCTTGTAATTACCAACACACTCTTCCGGCATCGGCGCATCCACACAACATCATGGATGCATGCCGGGTCCAAGCAAGCACATCTGCTGGACTACATAGTGACGGACCAGCGGATGCGAGCCCATGTCCTTGACACCAGGACCTACCATGGAGCTTATCTGCCCTCTGACCATCGACTAGTCATCTGTAAGATGCGCCTGCCATTCTTCCACTCCGGTGGTGGGTGTACACCCAGGACCCCATTCCAACCAAAAGTGGCCTGGTCTCAGTTAGCTGATGAAAGTTGCAAGTGAGAATTTCGTCATCGCTTGCAGCTGGGGTTGGCATCGTCCCCCACTCCTCCTGATGTCGAGGGTAAATGGGCGAGGTGTATGACTGTGACTCATGCAGCTGCAATGGCTGCTTTGGGTACGCGGTCCAGACCTCCCCAGAAACCCTGGCTGACAGAGGAGGTGTTCAGGTTAGTTGAGAAAAAGCGACAGGCCCACTCTCATCGGCTACAGCGTCCCACGTCAGAGAATGAGCAGGTTTACCGCAGCCTTCGCTCGGAGGTTCGGAGAGCCGTAAGGCGCTGCAAGGATGGGTGGTAGTCGCGGGTTGCTGAGGAGATGGAGTCTGCCTCAGTAGCCCCGATCACAGATCACTCTTTAATTCCATTAAAAAAGTAACCTGCAGCGCCACACCTATTACCATCATTCGGGGAAAAAACGGTGATCAAATCTCCGACCCCCAGGAACAGGTTTGCAGATTTGCCGAGCATTTCTGTGAGGTCCTGGGGGAGGGGAAATATCTCAGCCAGGAAAACATCATGGCACAAAGTGGGGATAACCCTGCTGAGGCTGCAGTGCCTCAAATATTGGAAGAGGTCACCCCCTGTGAGTGGCTGGCTGAGGTGCCATCTGTTGAGGAAGTACTGAAGGCGATCCGGAGTCTAAGACCAGGAAAGGCACCGGGCAGAGATCATCTCCCAAGCGAAATGCTGAGGGAGGGTGGCGTTTGTGCACAGACTGCCCTATATGACATCATAACAACAGTCTGGACCACTGGACGGGTTCCGCAGGATTGGAAGGATGCCCTGGTGGTCCCCCTCTTTAAGAAGGGGGACCGCACAGACTGTAACATCTAAAGGGGCATCTCACTCCTCAGTGTGCCGGGAAAGGTCCTGGCAAGGATTATTCAACATCGCCTTGCTAGGCACGCTGAGGAGAGGCTTGCGGAACCCCAATGCGGTTTCAGGAAAGGGTGGTCCTGCACAGATGCCATATTTTCTGTCCGTCTGCTACAGCAGAGGTGTAGGGAATTCCAACAAGACCTCCATCTCTGCTTTATTGACCTGGTCAAGGCCCATGATACCATCAGTAGGCCTGGGCTCTGGGTTGTTCTTCGTGCTTTTGGAGTCCCTGACCTTCTGCTCACGATCAGTAAGGACCTTCATGATGGTGAGCAGGCCCGGGTAAAACTACGTGGCTGGGAGTCAGAGCCTTTCCCTGTACACCTTGGGGCGCGACAGGGATGTCCTCTGGCTCCCACATTATTTAACATCTATTTTGACCACGTAGTTCGTGAAGCATTCAATAGCTGTACCGGGGGAATTTCCATTTGGTACAGATGTAGTGGTGATACGCGCTGGGGTAGGGATCGTGTGCCAGCGCGTAGTGATTGGCTGTGTGTGTTGGTGATGCGCGCTGACGGTGAAGGATCAGGGGTCAGCGCGGGGTCGGGGGTTATGAGAAAGTGATTGGCTGGGTATCGGTGACGCGCGCTGACAGCGATGGGATCCTGGGGCAAGTGCGCGGGGATTGGTCAACTAAGGGGGATGCTCACGTCGAGGTCCGCATACGCTTCGTCTCCCGTGAGCGGGGGCTATATAAGGTGGTGCGCACAGGCGCACGGGAAGCGAGTGACCAGCGAAGACTGAAGATGGAGGAGGAAGAGATAGGGCCCTGCGGCACCTAGTCCCGCTGTCCTTGTAGGGGCCGGGGCTCTGTGTGACCCAGAGGCGGAACCCTGGGACCCGGGGCCGAACGTCCGTGTGAGGGCCGGCCCTTGGGACTTAGAGGTTGTGGCCCACGCCCAAGCTGGGGTGGGCCTGTAGGCTCCACGGACGTTACGGGCTGGAGTGGAGTGTGAGCATGCAGTGTGAGCATGCAGTGTGAGCCTGCAGCGTGAGCCATAGTAACTACACGTGTCAGGTGGAGTGTGTAGTGGGAGAGGTAGTGACCACACGTGTCAAGTGAAGTGTGTGTAGTCAGAGGAATAGTGACCACACGTTGTATCGTGACAAGTCAAGGTTTAATAAAAAGTGTGCTACCCGTCAAGTGGTTTCCTGCCGTCATTCCGAATACTTCACAGATATAATGGGAGGCTGATCGACGCCCGGGTGCGATCAAGGGATGGCTCCCTATTGGTCAACCACGTTATGTATCTAAATTTTAGAACTTTCGTGACTGCAGGAATTATTATTTGGTTCTTTCGGTTAAGTCACGTCTAAAGATAAAATAATAAATTAAATTAAATAATAGAATACGACGTTTCGATTGCAACACAAGCAATCATCATCAGGTATAATGAAATAGCGACATAAAATCTAACCAGAAAAATATAGACAGACATATTAGCAGACAGATATTACCAAGATACATAGCGAGAGCAACACAGGTAACAGATAGGGGTGATCGTCTCTGTGTGGTGGCCTTAAATATGCCGATGATTTGGTAATAGCTGCTCATTCAGAAGAGGAGTTGGAGACGCTGCTGCTGAGACTGGAGCGTGCCACTAAGAGGTGGGGCCTTACCATCAGCCCCACCAAAACTAAGCACCTGCCTGGGTATTTTGTACCATTGGACACTCCACCCCCACAACTCCCAATCGGTGATGAGGCAGTTGTGGAGAGTGGAGAGTTTCCCATACCTGGGCAGTGTGCTTATGACCGGATCCAGTTTAACAGCAGAGGTCTCACTCCGAATCAGTCGAGCGGCAATATATTTTCATTGGTTGCGTAACGCTGTGTGGAAGCTACCTGGTCTGTCACTCCGCATGAAGCGTCAGGTTTTCTCGGCCACGGTCATTCCCTCCCTTCTCTACGCTTGGAGCATCTTCGCCGGTTGGAAACATTTAGGCTGGCCTGCCTACGATCCATCCTGGGTTTAACCAGGCTGGATTGTGTGAGGAGCTCACAAATTCTTGAAAGATCTGGGCAAAGTCCTATCGGTGAGCTCCTCCGGCAGGCAAGGCTGCGTTGGCTGGGTCATGTAGCCCGCATGCCCAGCCACCGCATGCCTAAACAGCTTTTGTTCGGCCGGATCGAGGGGGCTAAACGGGCACGGCACGGGCTAGAGAAGATATGGAGTGATGTGGTACATGAGGACGTGGAGCTGAGTAGACTTGCCGATGACTGGTAACAGCGGTGTCAAGATCGGCCTCTGTGGAGGAGGCTCGTGAAGGACACTACTGGGCAGTTGGAGGCAGTCGCCCTCCAACAACAACGGAGGGCGGAGGAGCGACGCTCACAACAACGAGCGGAGCGCCGGGTGGCTAAAGCACAGCAAGTTGGTACAGTGGGGGGCACAGGTGGTGCATCAGCCAGTCATCTCGGTCATCTCGGTCAGTCGACCCGTGGCACCTGGGTCTGCCCCGTCACCTCCTGCCAGCGGGCGTTCGACACTTCACGTGGCCTCAAGGTGCACATGGCCTGGCACAAGCGTCGTGGTGACGTCACCGCCACTTAGTGGCGAATGGCGGTTGTTGTTGTCTGTGTGTGTGTCGGTGTGTGTCTGTCTGTGTGTGCACTGCCGTCGTGTTTGTCTGCGTGAAGTTCTGACCCCGTGTCACCCCCTTCCCCGCCCTCTACTCGACATCTGTGGCACGCAAAGAGCTTCACAGCTCATCGGATTCCCGCTGCAGTGCAAGGGCTGCAGATTCTCAGATTATGTTTCTTCGTTGGACGAATCGATCCGTTAAACATGAATCGGCACAGCTGGAATCAATCCGAGAAACAAAATCGAATCGGCACAGCCGAAACGTGACCGAGAATCGATTATTTTAAAGGAAACGATACAGCCATTGTCTGACTCGAGAGTCGATACAGTTCCCGGTGGGAATCGAGAATCTATACAGCGCAAGTGTGAATCGATAATCGCTTCAGCGGGCGAGGTGCCGCCGAATTTGAAGGTGTTTGGCGGTAAGCGGAGAGCGCGGAGTGAGGTAGTGAGTGAGTGAGGTAGTGAGTGAGTGAGTGAGGTAGTGAGTGAGTGAGGTAGTGAGTGAGGTAGTGAGTGAGTGAGTGAGGTAGTGAGTGAGTGAGGTAGTGAGTGAGGTAGTGAGTGAGTGAGGAAGTGAGTGAGTGAGGTAGTGAGTGAGGTAGTGAGTGAGTGAGGTAGTGAGGTAGTGAGTGAGTGAGGTAGTGAGTGAGTGAGGTAGTGAGTGAGTGAGGTAGTGAGTGAGTGAGGTAGTGAGTGAGGTAGTGAGGTAGTGAGTGAGTGAGGTAGTGAGTGAGGTAGTGAGGTAGTGAGTGAGGTAGTGAGTGAGTGAGGTAGTGAGGTAGTGAGTGAGTGAGTGAGGTAGTGAGTGAGTGAGGTAGTGAGGTAGTGAGTGAGTGAGGTAGTGAGTGAGGTAGTGAGTGAGTGAGGTAGTGAGTGAGGTAGTGAGTGAGTGAGGTAGTGAGTGAGTGAGGTAGTGAGTGAGTGAGGTAGTGAGTGAGTGAGGTAGTGAGTGAGTGAGGTAGTGAGTGAGTGAGGTAGTGAGGTAGTGAGTGAGTGAGGTAGTGAGTGAGGTAGTGAGGTAGTGAGTGAGGTAGTGAGGTAGTGAGTGAGTGAGTGAGGTAGTGAGTGAGTGAGGTAGTGAGGTAGTGAGTGAGTGAGGTAGTGAGTGAGTGAGTGAGGTAGTGAGGTAGTGAGTGAGTGAGTGAGGTAGTGAGTGAGGTAGTGAGGTAGTGAGTGAGGTAGTGAGTGAGTGAGGTAGTGAGGTAGTGAGTGAGTGAGTGAGGTAGTGAGTGAGTGAGGTAGTGAGTGAGGTAGTGAGTGAGGTAGTGAGTGAGGTAGTGAGTGAGTGAGTGAGGTAGTGAGTGAGTGAGGTAGTGAGTGAGGTAGTGAGTGAGTGAGGAAGTGAGTGAGTGAGGTAGTGAGTGAGTGAGGTAGTGAGTGAGGTAGTGAGTGAGTGAGGTAGTGAGTGAGGTAGTGAGTGAGTGAGGTAGTGAGTGAGTGAGGTAGTGAGTGAGGTAGTGAGTGAGGTAGTGAGTGAGGTAGTGAGTGAGTGAGGTAGTGAGTGAGTGAGGTAGTGAGTGAGTGAGGTAGTGAGTGAGTGAGGTAGTGAGTGAGTGAGGTAGTGAGTGAGGTAGTGAGGTAGTGAGTGAGTGAGTGAGTGAGGTAGTGAGTGAGGTAGTGAGTGAGTGAGGTAGTGAGGTAGTGAGTGAGTGAGTGAGGTAGTGAGTGAGGTAGTGAGTGAGGTAGTGAGTGAGGTAGTGAGTGAGTGAGTGAGGTAGTGAGTGAGTGAGGTAGTGAGTGAGGTAGTGAGTGAGTGAGGAAGTGAGTGAGTGAGGTAGTGAGTGAGTGAGGTAGTGAGTGAGGTAGTGAGTGAGTGAGGTAGTGAGTGAGGTAGTGAGTGAGTGAGGTAGTGAGTGAGTGAGGTAGTGAGTGAGTGAGGTAGTGAGTGAGGTAGTGAATGAGGTAGTGAGTGAGGTAGTGAGTGAGGTAGTGAGTGAGGTAGTGAGTGAGTGAGGTAGTGAGTGAGTGAGGTAGTGAGTGAGTGAGGTAGTGAGTGAGTGAGGTAGTGAGTGAGGTAGTGAGTGAGGTAGTGAGTGAGTGAGGTAGTGAGGTAGTGAGTGAGTGAGGTAGTGAGTGAGGTAGTGAGTGAGGTAGTGAGTGAGTGAGGTAGTGAGTGAGTGAGTGAGGTAGTGAGTGAGTGAGGTAGTGAGTGAGGTAGTGAGTGAGTGAGGAAGTGAGTGAGTGAGGTAGTGAGTGAGTGAGGTAGTGAGTGAGGTAGTGAGTGAGTGAGGTAGTGAGTGAGGTAGTGAGTGAGTGAGGTAGTGAGTGAGTGAGGTAGTGAGTGAGTGAGGTAGTGAGTGAGGTAGTGAGTGAGTGAGTGAGGTAGTGAGTGAGGTAGTGAGTGAGGTAGTGAGTGAGTGAGGTAGTGAGTGAGGTAGTGAGTGAGGTAGTGAGTGAGTGAGGTAGTGAGTGAGGTAGTGAGTGAGGTAGTGAGTGAGTGAGGTAGTGAGTGAGGTAGTGAGTGAGGTAGTGAGTGAGTGAGGTAGTGAGTGAGTGAGGTAGTGAGTGAGTGAGGTAGTGAGTGAGTGAGGTAGTGAGTGAGGTAGTGAGTGAGGTAGTGAGTGAGTGAGGTAGTGAGTGAGTGAGGTAGTGAGTGAGTGAGGTAGTGAGTGAGGTAGTGAGTGAGTGAGGTAGTGAGGTAGTGAGTGAGGTAGTGAGTGAGGTAGTGAGGTAGTGAGTGAGGTAGTGAGGTAGTGAGTGAGGTAGTGAGTGAGTGAGGTAGTGAGTGAGTGAGGTAGTGAGTGAGTGAGGTAGTGAGTGAGTGAGGTAGTGAGTGAGGTAGTGAGTGAGTGAGGTAGTGAGTGAGGTAGTGAGTGAGTGAGGTAGTGAGTGAGGTAGTGAGTGAGGTAGTGAGTGAGGTAGTGAGTGAGTGAGGTAGTGAGTGAGGTAGTGAGTGAGGTAGTGAGGTAGTGAGTGAGGTAGTGAGGTAGTGAGTGAGGTAGTGAGTGAGGTAGTGAGTGAGGTAGTGAGGTAGTGAGTGAGGTAGTGAGGTAGTGAGTGAGGTAGTGAGTGAGTGAGGTAGTGAGTGAGGTAGTGAGTGAGGTAGTGAGTGAGTGAGGTAGTGAGTGAGGTAGTGAGTGAGGTAGTGAGTGAGTGAGGTAGTGAGGTAGTGAGTGAGCGAGTGAGTGAGGTAGTGAGTGAGGTAGTGAGTGAGTGAGGTAGTGAGGTAGTGAGTGAGGTAGTGAGTGAGGTAGTGAGTGAGTGAGGTAGTGAGTGAGTGAGGTAGTGAGTGAGGTAGTGAGTGAGGTAGTGAGTGAGGTAGTGAGTGAGTGAGGTAGTGAGTGAGTGAGGTAGTGAGTGAGTGAGGTAGTGAGTGAGGTAGTGAGGTAGTGAGTGAGTGAGTGAGGTAGTGAGTGAGGTAGTGAGGTAGTGAGTGAGGTAGTGAGGTAGTGAGGTAGTGAGTGAGTGAGTGAGGTAGTGAGTGAGGTAGTGAGTGAGGTAGTGAGTGAGGTAGTGAGTGAGTGAGTGAGGTAGTGAGTGAGTCAGGTAGTGAGTGAGGTAGTGAGTGAGTGAGGAAGTGAGTGAGTGAGGTAGTGAGTGAGTGAGGTAGTGAGTGAGGTAGTGAGTGAGTGAGGTAGTGAGTGAGGTAGTGAGTGAGTGAGGTAGTGAGTGAGTGAGGTAGTGAGTGAGTGAGGTAGTGAGTGAGGTAGTGAATGAGGTAGTGAGTGAGTGAGGTAGTGAGTGAGGTAGTGAGTGAGGTAGTGAGTGAGTGAGGTAGTGAGTGAGTGAGGTAGTGAGTGAGTGAGGTAGTGAGTGAGTGAGGTAGTGAGTGAGGTAGTGAGTGAGGTAGTGAGTGAGTGAGGTAGTGAGGTAGTGAGTGAGTGAGGTAGTGAGTGAGGTAGTGAGTGAGGTAGTGAGTGAGTGAGTGAGGTAGTGAGTGAGTGAGGTAGTGAGTGAGGTAGTGAGTGAGTGAGGAAGTGAGTGAGTGAGGTAGTGAGTGAGTGAGGTAGTGAGTGAGGTAGTGAGTGAGTGAGGTAGTGAGTGAGGTAGTGAGTGAGTGAGGTAGTGAGTGAGTGAGGTAGTGAGTGAGTGAGGTAGTGAGTGAGGTAGTGAGGTAGTGAGTGAGCGAGTGAGGTAGTGAGTGAGTGAGGTAGTGAGTGAGTGAGGTAGTGAGTGAGTGAGGTAGTGAGTGAGTGAGTGAGTGAGGTAGTGAGTGAGGTAGTGAGTGAGGTAGTGAGTGAGTGAGGTAGTGAGTGAGGTAGTGAGTGAGTGAGGTAGTGAGTGAGTGAGGTAGTGAGTGAGTGAGGTAGTGAGTGAGTGAGGTAGTGAGTGAGGTAGTGAGTGAGTGAGGTAGTGAGTGAGTGAGGTAGTGAGTGAGTGAGGTAGTGAGTGAGGTAGTGAGTGAGTGAGGTAGTGAGGTAGTGAGTGAGGTAGTGAGTGAGGTAGTGAGGTAGTGAGGTAGTGAGTGAGGTAGTGAGGTAGTGAGTGAGGTAGTGAGGTAGTGAGTGAGGTAGTGAGTGAGTGAGGTAGTGAGTGAGTGAGGTAGTGAGTGAGTGAGGTAGTGAGTGAGTGAGGTAGTGAGTGAGGTAGTGAGTGAGTGAGGTAGTGAGTGAGGTAGTGAGTGAGTGAGGTAGTGAGTGAGGTAGTGAGTGAGGTAGTGAGTGAGGTAGTGAGTGAGTGAGGTAGTGAGTGAGGTAGTGAGTGAGGTAGTGAGGTAGTGAGTGAGGTAGTGAGGTAGTGAGTGAGGTAGTGAGTGAGGTAGTGAGTGAGGTAGTGAGGTAGTGAGTGAGGTAGTGAGGTAGTGAGTGAGGTAGTGAGTGAGTGAGGTAGTGAGTGAGGTAGTGAGTGAGTGAGGTAGTGAGTGAGGTAGTGAGTGAGGTAGTGAGTGAGTGAGGTAGTGAGGTAGTGAGTGAGCGAGTGAGTGAGGTAGTGAGTGAGGTAGTGAGTGAGTGAGGTAGTGAGGTAGTGAGTGAGGTAGTGAGTGAGGTAGTGAGTGAGTGAGGTAGTGAGTGAGTGAGGTAGTGAGTGAGGTAGTGAGTGAGGTAGTGAGTGAGGTAGTGAGTGAGTGAGGTAGTGAGTGAGTGAGGTAGTGAGTGAGTGAGGTAGTGAGTGAGGTAGTGAGGTAGTGAGTGAGTGAGTGAGGTAGTGAGGTAGTGAGTGAGGTAGTGAGTGAGGTAGTGAGTGAGTGAGTGAGGTAGTGAGTGAGGTAGTGAGTGAGTGAGGTAGTGAGTGAGGTAGTGAGTGAGGTAGTGAGTGAGTGAGGTAGTGAGTGAGGTAGTGAGTGAGGTAGTGAGTGAGGTAGTGAGTGAGTGAGGTAGTGAGTGAGGTAGTGAGGTAGTGAGGTAGTGAGTGAGGTAGTGAGGTAGTGAGTGAGTGAGGTAGTGAGTGAGTGAGGTAGTGAGTGAGGTAGTGAGTGAGGTAGTGAGTGAGTGAGGTAGTGAGTGAGGTAGTGAGTGAGTGAGGTAGTGAGGTAGTGAGTGAGCGAGTGAGTGAGTGAGGTAGTGAGTGAGGTAGTGAGTGAGTGAGGTAGTGAGTGAGGTAGTGAGTGAGGTAGTGAGTGAGTGAGGTAGTGAGTGAGGTAGTGAGTGAGGTAGTGAGTGAGTGAGGTAGTGAGTGAGGTAGTGAGTGAGGTAGTGAGTGAGTGAGGTAGTGAGTGAGGTAGTGAGTGAGGTAGTGAGTGAGTGAGGTAGTGAGTGAGGTAGTGAGTCAGGTAGTGAGGTAGTGAGTGAGTGAGTGAGGTAGTGAGTGAGTGAGGTAGTGAGTGAGGTAGTGAGTAAGGTAGTGAGTGAGTGAGGTAGTGAGTGAGGTAGTGAGTGAGGTAGTGAGTGAGGTAGTGAGGTAGTGAGGTAGTGAGTGAGGTAGTGAGGTAGTGAGTGAGGTAGTGAGGTAGTGAGTGAGTGAGTGAGGTAGTGAGTGAGTGAGGTAGTGAGTGAGGTAGTGAGTAAGGTAGTGAGTGAGTGAGGTAGTGAGTGAGGTAGTGAGTGAGGTAGTGAGTGAGGTAGTGAGGTAGTGAGTGAGGTAGTGAGGTAGTGAGTGAGGTAGTGAGGTAGTGAGTGAGTGAGTGAGGTAGTGAGTGAGTGAGGTAGTGAGTGAGTGAGGTAGTGAGTGAGTGAGGTAGTGAGTGAGGTAGTGAGTGAGGTAGTGAGTGAGGTAGTGAGGTAGTGAGTGAGGTAGTGAGTGAGGTAGTGAGTGAGGTAGTGAGTGAGTGAGGTAGTGAGGTAGTGAGGTAGTGAGTGAGGTAGTGAGTGAGGTAGTGAGTGAGGTAGTGAGTGAGTGAGGTAGTGAGTGAGGTAGTGAGTGAGGTAGTGAGTGAGTGAGGTAGTGAGTGAGGTAGTGAGTGAGGTAGTGAGGTAGTCTGTCTGTATCTCTCTGTGTCTCAGTCTCTTTCTGCCTCTCGTGGCTGTCAGGTTCAAATGACTGTCAGGCATCGTCAGAGGTCGGGATCGAACCCACGACCTCCTGTGTACCAGGCGAGGTAGTCAACACCTCCTAGCGGTCACCCGGGCTCTCTTTGACCTCCCAGGTGACGGCCGGGAGGTGCAAACGATGACGACGCCGCCAACAACGCCGACGAGTTCGGACGCTCGCTACTCCCAGCTGCGCAAACGCCTGGACCAGCTGGGCTACGACCAGCACCTGGGCAGGGAGAGCCTGCGGCTTGCAGAGACCCTCTTCAGGTACCTCCCCGCCCGCTCTCCCGCTCACTCACTCGATCGCTCGCTCACTCACTCGCTCACTCGCTCTCCCGCTCACTCGCCCACTCACTCGCTCTCCCGCTCACTCGCTTGATCGCTCGATCGCCCACTCACTCGCCCGCTCGCCTGCTCACTCGCTCTCCCACTCACTCGCTCTCCCGCTCGCCCGCTCACTCGCCCACTCACTCACTCACTCGCTCGCTTTCCCACTCGCCCGCTCACTCGCTCTCCCACTCGCCCGCTCACTCGCCCTCCCACTCGCTTGATTGCTCGATCGCCCGCTCACTCTCCCACTCGCCCGCTGACTCGCCCTCCCACTCACTCGCTCGATCGCTCTCCCGCCCGCCCGCTCCGTCACGCCACGACGATCTTCTTGGAGCGCCCCGTCGGTTTGGTGGCGTTGCCTTCCGATGTCTCTTCGCCCGCTGCAGGTGTCGGGAACAGCGGCTGCTGGAACAGAAGGGGGTTGCTTGCGGATACTCGGGTTCGCCCACTCGTTGGGGACTTCCACTCCAACCCGCGCGTCGCTTGCGTTTCAGAGGCACAGAAAAAAATAACTGGTTTCTATCCGGACTTGCGCAGAGGCGCATCGACTTCTAAAGAAATCAATAGACTGGTAGACGCACACAGGCACGGCGTACAGACCCTAAGTCTCATCATCCTGTCTCCACGCCTTTGTGTCTCTGTCTCCACATGCGTGCCTCCGTGTCTCGGTGCGTCTGTCTCTGACTCTATGTATGTGTCTTGGCCGGGTGGCTAAAGCACAGCAAGTTGGTACAGTAGGGCGCACAGGTGGTGCATCAGCCACTCGTCTCGGTCATCTCGGTCAGTCGACCCGTGGCACCTGCTGGGTCTGCCCCGTGACCTCCTGCCAGCGGGCGTTCGACACTTCACGTGGCCTCAAGGTGCACATAGCCTGGCACAAGCGTCGTGGTGACGTCACCGCCACTTAGTGGCGAATGGCGGTTGTTGTTGGTGTGTGTCTCTGTTCTTCGTGCTTTTGGAGTGATGATTGATATCCCTGTCCCTGACTCTCTGCTCACAATCATTAGGGGCCTTCACGATGGTGAGCAGGCCCAGGTAAAAATATGAGGCCGGGAGTCGGAGCCATTCCCTGTTCACCTTGGGGTTGTGACAGAGTTATACTCTGGCTCCCACATTATTTAACATCTATTTTGACCACGTAATTCGTGAAGCCTTTGATGGCTGTACCGGAGGGATTTCCATCTGATACAGATACAATGGGAGGATGATTGATGTCTGGGTGCGGTCAAGGAATGGCTTCCTATTGGTCAACCATATTATGTATGCTGATGATCTGGTGATTGCTGCTCACTCAGAGGAGTTGGAGGCGGTGCTGCTGAACCTGGAGCTTGCCACTAAGAGGTGGGGCCTTGCCATCAGCCCCACCAAAACCAAGCACCTGCCTGGGTATTTTGTACCATCAGACACTCCATCCCCACAACTCCCAATTGGTGATGGGGCAGTTGTGGAGAGAGTGGAGAGTTTCCCATACCTGGGCAGTGTGCTCATGACCTGCTACGGTTTAACAGCAGAGGTCTCACTCCGAATCAGTCGAGTGGCATTATCTTTTCATCGGTTGCATAACGCTGTGTGGAAGCTACCTGGTCTGTCGCTCCACAATACGGTTTGGGTCTTCTGGGCCATGGCCATGCCCTCCCTTTATGCTTACGAAACGTGGACCCCCCTAATGGAACATCTTTGCCGGTTAGAAACATTCAGGCTGGCCTGCCTACAATCCATCCTGGGTTTAGCCAGGCTGGATTGTGTGAGGAGCTCACAAATCCTTGAAAGATCTGGGCAAAGTCCCATCGGTGAGCTCCTCCGGCAGGCAAGGCTGCATTGGCTGGGTCATGTAGCCCACATGCCCAGCCACCGCATGCCTAAACAGCTTTTGGCTGGATAGAGGGGGCTAAACGGGCGCGGCATGGGCTAGAGAAGAGATGGAGTGATGTGGTACAGGAGGATGTGGAGCTGAGCGGACTTGATGATGACTGGTACCAGCGGTGTCAAGATCGGCCTCTTTGGAGGGCAGAGGAGCGACACTCACAACAACGAGCGGAGCGCCGGGTAGCCGAAACACAGCAAGTTGGCACAGTAGGGTGCACAGGTTGTGCATCGGCCAGTCATCTCAGTCAGTCGACCCACGGCACCTGGGTCTGTCCCGAGACCTCCTGCCAGCGGGCGTTCGACACTTCACGTGACCTTAACATGCACATAGCCTGGCACAAGCGCCGTGGTGATGTCACCCCCACTTAGTGGCGAATGGCGGTTGTTGTTGTGGTGTGTCTGTGTGTCTGTCCATGCCTCCGTGTCTCGTGTGTCTGTCTCTTTATCTCTCACTGTCTCTCCGTGCGGCGTGTCCCTCCACGTGTCTCCGCGTGTCTCTCCGTGTCTCTCCGTATGTCTCCGTGTGTCTCCGCGTGTCCCTCCACGTGTCTTCGCGTGTCTCTCCATGTCTCTCCGTTCCGCGTGTCCCTCTATGTGTCTCCGCGTGTCTCTCCGTGTCTCTCCGTGTCTCTCCGTGTCTCTCCGTGTGTCTCCACGTGTCCCTCCGCGTGTCCCTCCATGTGTCTCCGCCTGTCTCTCCGTGTCTCTCCGTTCCGCGTGTCCCTCCGCGTGTCTCTCCGTGTCTCTCCGACTCTCTCCGCGTGTCTCCGCGTGTCTCTCCACGTGTCTCAACGTGTCTCCGCGTGTCCCTCCACGTGTCTCCGCGTGTCTCTCCGTGTCTCTCCGTGTCTCTCCGTGTGTCTCTCCGCGTGTCCCTCCACGTGTCTCCGCGTGTCTCTCCGCGTGTCTCCGCGTGTCCCTCCACGTGTCTCCGCGTGTCTCTCCGTGTCTCTCCACGTGTCTCCGCGTGTCTCTCCGCGTGTCCCCCCTGCTCCGCGCGTGCCGTAGGGATCTCGTGCGCACCACGGAGGCGCTGGGAGCGGAGCGCGAGGCGGCGCGCCGTGCCGAGGAGCAGCTGCAGCGCGAGAGGGAGGAGACAGTGAGACTCAGGGAGGAGTTGGAGAGATGCAGGGAGGAGACGGAGAGACTCAGGGAGGAGCGGGAGAGAATCGCGGAGGACACGGAGAGATGCAGGGTGGAGCGGGAGAGATGCAGGGAGGAGCGGGAGAGACTCGCGGAGGAGCGGGAGAGAGAGGCGGAGAGAAAGAGGCAGGACGACGAGGTGGTGGAGGAGATGGAGCGGGAGATGAACGTGCGGAGAGCCACCTCCGATCGGCGTCACAAAGGTTTGTGGGAGCCCATTCCCAACCTTGGCAGCCCGGTGGTCACACTGCGTCTGGTCCACGGTGAACGCCGCCCTGGTCGAGTTGGGCTCCATCGCGAGGTTGGTCTGCTCAAAGCCGACTCCTGCTGCAGGGAATTTAACCACGAAAAGATCGAGGGATGGGTTTGTTGTTTAGCTTGCTAGCAATAAAACAGCAGGAGTTGTGCGAAGACGTTCAAACACCAAATGGATTCAACCTTTCGCAAGGAATTGTGGTTACTGCATGAACCACCCACAGTGCTTGTGTTGAACATGCAACAAACGTGGCTCTGATAATTATAGAACATTTAATGGCATCGTCTTTGAAACTGGTTGGCCTCCACCAGAGCCAGCAGCAGCCTTCTTAATGGCCTCGTCTCAGCACCAGCGTCAGACCAGAGAACAACGCCAAAAGTTAGCGCAGGAACTTGATCCCTTGCAAAATCTAGAATCTATTTGGTGTTTGGACATCTGACCGCAACTCCTGCTGTTGTTTTATTGCCATACAGAGAAACAAACCTACTGTTTGGGTCTTTCTGCCTCGTCAGCTCTCTCGCTGATTTTTTTCACCTGAGGACGATTGCCCGTGTTGAGATCGAGACGTCGTGATAATTTAATAACTTTTCTATCTCCGTGGCTTTACCGAAATACCCCACGAATACGAATTCCTGCAGTCACGGAAGCTTTAGGTCAAGAGGTAACAAACCTTTTCTTATTTTTTCATACTTTGATAACTGACATTAAAGGTCCCAGGGAATTTAATGGGTTTTTTTTACTTTGGTTGACCGTGGACTTTTGTTGGCGGAGTATTTTCCATTCCTCGTGTAAAGCGCTTGCCTCTGTTTTTGTCCTCATTTATCTTTGCCTTGCTGCTGCGTTTTGCTGCTGTACTTTGCTGCTGCTGCGTTTTGCTGCTGCGCTTTGCTGCTGTGCTTTGTTGCTGTGCTTTATGTAATTGTATGTTGCCACTATTGGAGATGCCAGGTCAGTCACTCTTGCAAAGGGCTCTCCTCCGTCCTGCAGGCCGCACGAAGAGACCTCACCTGGTGAAGCACAATGAGCCGAACCGCTACGGACGATGATGCAGCTGCTGCTGATGATGATGCAGATGCTGCTGATGATGATGCAGATGCTGCTGATGATGCAGCTGCTGCTGATGATGATGCAGCTGCTGCTGATGATGATGCAGCTGCTGCTGATGATGATGCAGATACTGCTGATGATGATGCAGCTGCTGCTGATGATGATGCAGCTGCTGCTGATGATGATGCAGCTGCTGCTGATGATGATGCAGATGCTGCTGATGATGATGCAGCTGCTGCTGATGATGCAGATACTGCTGATGATGATGCAGCTACTGCTGATGATGCAGATACTGCTGATGATGATGCAGCTACTGCTGATGATGCTGCTGATGATAATGATGCTGCTGCTGATGATGCAGCTACTGCTGATGATAATGATGCTGCTGCTGATGATGCAGCTACTGCTGATGATGCTGCTGATGATGATGCAGCTACTGCTGATGATGCAGCTACTGCTGCTGATGCTGCTGATGCTGCTGATGCTGATGATGCTGCTGATGCTGATGCTGCTGATGCTGATGCTGCTACTGCTGATGCTGCTGCTACTGCTGATGATGATGCTGCTACTGCTGATGATGCTACTACTGCTGATGCTGCTGCTACTAGCTGATGATGCTACTGCTGATGCTGCTGCTGCTGATGATGATGCTGCTGCTACTGCTGAAGATGCTACTGCTGATGCTGCTGCTACTGCTGATGATGCTGCTGCTACTGCTGATGCTACTGCTGATGCTGCTGCTACTGCTGATGATGCTGCTGCTACTGCTGATGATGATGCTGCTACTGCTGATGATGATGCTGCTGCTACTGCTAATGCTGCTTCTATTGCTGATGATGATGCTACTGCTGATGCTGCTGCTGATGATGATGCAGCTACTGCTGATGATGTAGCTACTGCTGATGATGCTGCTGCTACTACTGATGATGATGCTGCTACTGCTGATGATGATGCTGCTGCTACTGCTAATGCTGCTTCTATTGCTGATGATGATGCTACTGCTGATGCTGCTGCTGATGATGATGCAGCTACTGCTGATGATGTAGCTACTGCTGATGATGCTGCCACTGCTGATACTTCTGCTGCTGATGATGCTGCTGCTGCTGTTGATGATGTAGCTACTGCTGATGATGCTGCCACTGCTGATGCTGCTGCTTCCGCGTGCCGTGTTGATGCTACTGCTGATGCTGCTGCCACTGCTGATGATGATGCTGCTACTGCTGATGCTGCTGCTTCCGCGTGCCGTGTTGTTGGTGCCGCACAGTGGGGAGCCTCGCGGACTCTGGAGGCTCCGATGCGGACCGCGTCGCCACCCTCCTGGAGAGCACCTGCACACGGTAACGTCCCAGCCGAGTAGGGCGGCTGCCGCTGACACGGTAACGTCCCAGCCGAGTAGGGCAGCTGACACGGTAACGTCCCAGCCGAGTAGGGCGGCTGACACGGTAACGTCCCAGCCGAGTAGGGCGGCTGACACGGTAACGTCCCAGCCGAGTAGGGCGGCTAACATGGTAACGTCCCAGCCGAGTAGGGCGGCTGGCACGGTAACGTCCCAGCCGAGTAGGGCGGCTGACACGGTAACGTCCCAGCCGAGTAGGGCGGCTGACACGGTAACGTCCCAGCCGAGTAGGGCGGCTGACACGGTAACGTCCCAGCCGAGTAGGGCGGCTGACACGGTAACGTCCCAGCCGAGTAGGGCGGCTGACACGGTAACGTCCCAGCCGAGTAGGGCGGCTGACACGGTAACGTCCCAGCCGAGTGGGGCGGCTGCAGCTGACACGGTAACGTCCCAGCCGAGTAGGGCAGCTGACACGGTAACGTCCCAGCCGAGTAGGGCGGCTGACACGGTAACGTCCCAGCCGAGTAGGGCGGCTGACACGGTAACGTCCCAGCCGAGTAGGGCGGCTGACACGGTAACGTCCCAGCCGAGTAGGGCGGCTGACACGGTAACGTCCCAGCCAAGTAGGGCAGCTGACACGGTAACGTCCCAGCCGAGTAGGGCGGCTGACACGGTAACGTCCCAGCCGAGTAGGGCGGCTGACACGGTAACGTCCCAGCCGAGTGGGGCGGCTGACACGGTAACGTCCCAGCCGAGTAGGGCGGCTGACACGGTAACGTCCCAGCCGAGTAGGGCAGCTGACACGGTAACGTCCCAGCCGAGTAGGAGCAGCTGTACCTGCACACGGTAACGTCCCAGCCGAGTAGGGCGGCTGCCGCTGACACGGTAACGTCCCAGCCGAGTAGGGCGGCTGACATGGTAACGTCCCAGCCGAGTAGGGGCGGCTGACACGGTAACGTCCCAGCCGAGTAGGGGCAGCTGCCGTTGACACGGTAACGTCCCAGCCGAGTAGGGCGGCTGACACGGTAACGTCCCAGCCGAGTAGGGCGGTTGCTGCTGACACGGTAACGTCCCAGCCGAGTAGGGCGGCTGACACGGTAACGTCCCAGCCGAGTAGGGCGGCTGACACGGTAACTTCCCAGCCGAGTAGGGCGGCTGACACGGTAACGTCCCAGCCGAGTAGGGCGGCTGACACGGTAACGTCCCAGCCGAGTAGGGCGGCTGACACGGTAACGTCCCAGCCGAGTAGGGCGGCTGACACGGTAACGTCCCAGCCGAGTAGGGCGGTTGCTGCTGACACGGTAACGTCCCAGCCGAGTAGGGCAGCTGACACGGTAACGTCCCAGCCGAGTAGGGCGGCTGACACGGTAACGTCCCAGCCGAGTAGGGCGGCTGACACGGTAACGTCCCAGCCGAGTGGGGCGGCTGACACGGTAACGTCCCAGCCGAGTAGGGCGGCTGCCGCTGACACGGTAACGTCCCAGCCGAGTAGGGCGGCTGACACGGTAACGTCCCAGCCGAGTAGGGGCGGCTGACACGGTAACGTCCCAGCCGAGTAGGGCGGTTGCTGCTGACACGGTAACGTCCCAGCCGAGTAGGGCGGCTGACACGGTAACGTCCCAGCCGAGTAGGGCGGCTGACACGGTAACGTCCCAGCCGAGTAGGGCAGCTGACACGGTAACGTCCCAGCCGAGTAGGGCGGCTGACACGGTAACGTCCCAGCCGAGTAGGGCGGATGACACGGTAACGTCCCAGCCGAGTAGGGGCGGCTGACACGGTAACGTCCCAGCCGAGTAGGGCGGCGGCCGCTACACGGGCGGTGAGCCTGGACCGTGGAGAAGGCTGCTGCTGCTGTCTGTGGTGTAGGCCAATCAGTTCCCAAGACATTGGCGTCATAGATTAATTATCATGCAAAGCAACCATGATACAGTGTATTGATACAGTATTGATACAGTGTATTGATACAGTGTTTTGATTCAGTAAATCTGGCTGTGACGGTCCCACCTGATGACGGAGACTTGTGTTGCCTCCGAAACGTCGTGATTTATAGTTTTATTTCTATTATTATTTCTATTATTTTTATTATTTGTTTTTACCCACGTGACTTTACCGAAAAGACCTAAGAGTATGAATCCTTGCAGTCACGAAAGCTTCAAATCTAGAATCTGCTTTATGAGCTTAGTTTGTTGTCCTTCCCTCGCACCTCCAGCGAGCTACGGCCGGCTCCGTGAGGCGGTGCCGGTCCCAGCGTCCGTGCAGACGGAGAGTGGAGCACGTTCCTGAGCGCTACCCCCGCTCGGCACCCACACGGTCCACGCCAGCAGCATGGCGCGTAGGGGCACGTGAGGTGGCGCGTAGGGGCACGTGCGGTGGCGCGTAGGGGCACGTGCGGTGGCGCGTAGGGGCACGTGAGGTGGCGCGTAGGGGCACGTGCGGTGGCGCGTAGGGGCACGTGCGGTGGCGCGTAGGGGCACGTGAGGTGGCGCGTAGGGGCACGTGCGGTGGCGCGTAGGGGCACGTGCGGTGGCGCGTAGGGGCACGTGTGGTGGCGCGTAGGGGCACGTGAGGTGGCGCGTAGGGGCACGTGCGGTGGCGCGTAGGGGCACGTGCGGTGGTGCGTAGGGGCACGTGCGGTGGCGCGTAGGGGCACGTGAGGTGGCGCGTAGGGGCACGTGCGGTGGCGCGTAGGGGCACGTGCGGTGGCGCGTAGGGGCACGTGCGGTGGCGCGTAGGGGCACGTGCGGTGGCGCGTAGGGGCACGTGCGGTGGCGCGTAGGGGCACGTGAGGTGGCGCGTAGGGGCACGTGCGGTGGCGCGTAGGGGCACGTGAGGTGGCGCGTAGGGGCACGTGTGGTGGCGACGGTGGCATCTTCCAAGGCGTTCCGGTCGGCGTTGGGAGTGGGAGCGATTTTTATGCCACTCGCTGCAGAGCCAGTGGTGGGCATTCCACTTTCCTATGGCCGGGGCCGAGTATTGACTCTGGAGGGATGACGTTGACTTGTCGATGGTGAGGGTGGTGAGTGCAGTCGATGGTGAGGGTGGTGAGTGACGCTGCGTGTAGTCTGTGGTGAGGGTGGTGAGAGTGGTGAGGGTGCTGAGTGGTGAGAGTGGTGAGTGGTGGTGAGTGGTGAGGGTGCTGAGTGGTGAGAGTGGTGAGGGTGCTGAGTGGTGAGTGGTGGTGAGTGGTGAGGGTGCTGAGTGGTGAGTGGTGGTGAGTGGTGAGGGTGCTGAGTGGTGCTCTCTAGTGAGTGGTGGTGAGTGGTGAGGGTGCTGAGTGGTGAGTGCTGAGGGTGGTGAGTGGTGGTGAGGGTGGTGAGTGGTGGTGAGTGGTGAGGGTGGTGAGTGGTGAGTGGTGAGGGTGGTGAGTGGTGAGGGTGCTGAGTGATGAGGGTGCTGAGTGGTGAGTGGTGAGGGTGGTGAGGGTGCTGAGTGGTGCTGAGTGGTGGTCTGTAGTGAGTGGTGAGGGTGGTGAGTGGTGAGGGTGCTGAGTGGTGAGGGTGCTGAGTGGTGGTCTGTAGTGAGTGGTGAGGGTGGTGAGGATGCTGAGTGGTGGTCTGTGTTTGCGCTGCAGCATCCGCGACCTGCAGGGGGAGCTGCAGCGCTTGAGGGCCGAGCTGAGACGGTCGGAGGGCCGAGCCGCTGACCTCGAATCGCAGGTTCGCCTCCACTCAGCACATCTTGCCCTCACAAAGACAAAGATCCCCCGTGTAGCCTGTAACAGACTGCAGGGGCAAGTGCTGTTAGCGAGCAGCACCGACCGAGGCCGGAACGGCACACGAGGGGGAGGCCGCCTTTGTCTCCCCCAGTGGCGATGCACCGGGTACTAATTTGAGGCCGAGTCGACCTAGGGGAGATCCAGGACCGGTTAAGATCATCGCCACCGGCGTTGGCCGTGAGCGGGAATCGAGCTCGGGTCGCCGGGTTCGTAGCGCTAACCGCTGCGCCACCGCTCCTCACAGTTCGCCTCGCCCTCACTCACAAAGACAAAGGTTCCACCACCGCGTAGGCCTTCGACAACAGTCGGGGCAAGTTCCGTTGGCGATGGTTGGGCCCCTGATGAAGGCTGGAACGGCACCCTTGCACCAGGAACTCGCCTGTGAGGCCGAGGATCAGGTCGGGAATCCGCTGTCACTGTACAAGCGGCAGCGAGGAGGCAGCCCCAGGCCACGCCAACACGACTTGACATGAAAGAGAAAGGTGGTGGTGATGAAGACGCCATGATAACCACAATTGTGACGACGGAGATCATTCTGATGGTTCGGGTTGGTGGTGGTGATGTGGGTTGGCCATGATGATGGAGATGACTATGATGACTAATGATGATGTATACATTAATGACCGCTAAGACGATGATGATTAGGATGATGACGATGATGATTTAAGATGATGATGACGATGATGATGACATCGATGATGATGACAACGATGATGATGACGGCGATGACGACGATGATGACGATAATAACGATGATGACGACGATGACCATGGTGATGACGATGGTGACGACGACGACGATGATGATGACGACGATGATGACGACGTTGATGATGATGACGATGATGATGACGACGATGATGACGTTGATGATGATGACGATGATGACGACGATGATGATGATGACGACGACGACGATGATGACGTTGATGATGACGATGACAATGATGATGACGTTGATGATGATGACGATGATGATGACTACGGTAACAACGATGACGACGACGTTGACGATGATGACGATGGTTATGACGACGACATTGCCAGGTGCGTTTCCTGACGGTGGCCAAGGAGGAGGCGTCGTCGCGCTGTGAGGCCGACCTCCGTCAGCGCGCCGCGGAGCTGCGGCGAAGCGAAGCCTGCGCTCGTCAGCAGGCCGAGAAGCTCGCCGCTCACGTGGAGGTGAGGCCCCTCGCCCCTCGCCTTGCCCCCGGCCCAAGGGCGGCCGCCACCGCCGCCACACAGCGGACGTGCGACGAACGGACTCGACCAGGAGGCCGTTATCACCATCATCATCATCATCATCACCATCATCACCATCTAACCTTGCAGTGCACCTATAGCCACCTCGACCCTATAGGTCAACCCTATAGCCCTAACCCTGTAGTGCACCCATAGCCACCTCGACTCCTATAGCGACGGACCCTATAGCCCTAACCCTGCGGTGCACCTATAGCCATCGTCATCATTGTCATCATCGTCATCATCGTCATCATCGTCATCATTGTCATCATTGTCATCATTGTCATCATCATCATCGCGTGGGAATTGATAGCAACAGCCAAAGAATCTGAGCGCGTGGTGATGTTGCGGAGGAACCGGGGACAAATCCACGCAGGGGACCACCACGGGGAGAGAGACGCAGACTCCAAATACACAGCAGCAGCAGCAAGCATCGTCAGGGTCGGGTTCGAACCCAGGACCTCCTGTGTACCAGGCGAGGTAGTTAACATCTCCTAGTCACCGTGATGATGAGAGAGAGACGCAGACTCCAAATATACAGCAGCAGCAGGCATCGTCAGGGTCGGGATCGAACCCACGACCTCCTGTATACGAAGCGAGGTAAGTAAACATCTCCTAGCCACCGTATACCTATGTTGAACTTCTTTCGCAGCGTACGTAGCCAATCGAAGCTACGTTGGCTACGTACGGCGGTGCGATAGAAGTTCTACACACACACACGACAACAAACTAAACACAAAAAGTGCATAGCAGTATGCAAATCTGTCTGCCGCCTGATGAAGCTGGTTGTAATGACTGGCGAATCGTCGTACTCCGATTGTAAATGCTGTTTCTTGGCTCTCCAACACACGACCAGTTGGTGCTGTACTCGTGTAATATAGGTCGTGGAAGCGACTTCTGGAATCCGGTCTTTATTTGTCTTTCGTTCACAACACTCCCATCTTACTCCTTCACGCTGCTAACAGTCAGCGTGAGAGGGAGAGGGAGAGGGAGAGAGAGAGACACGCGCGGCCACGTGGCAGCCTGGACCCCGCTCCAGCGTGGCCTCACCCTCCGTTCGTTCCAGATCTGACCACGTGTTGTCCGTCTCCACCCCTTTTAATACCCGGGTCACGTGGTACCTTTCCACCAATCCTGGTTAACCTCCATGGAATCTTCTAGACTCCATCGTACGATCCCAGGACCGCGCCCCTGACTCGTCCCCCCATTGGCTGTGGCTAAAGCCAGCAGATCCAATCATCTACTTGCAGATGTCACCTTCCCGTTACGTCAGGGCCACGCCCCTAGACTTCCCCCCATTGGCTATGGGCCAGGACCGGTAGAGCCAATCATCGTAACGAGGTGTGATCCATCAACCACCCGGATATATCCTCACATTACACTCGTAACGAATTGGCAATGTTCTGTTTATGTGACACTAAACCTTACTAATTGGCTGTGTCGGGCGGTGGCGGGTTTAAAGACAGGTATATTCACGCGATCTAACCCAACAAAACCTCTATTATGGAGTATACATGGGCTCAACCACAAGTTGGCCTTTGATTTTTCCAGGTGTTGTTTGCCAGGTAAGGCCCACCAAGCCTGCGCAGCGCTTGTTCAGAATGGACCTGGCTCTCACCACATGGTGACGATAGTTCATCGTCGATCGTCGCCTATATTGCCGCCACCGCCACACGTGGGGATAATTTGTAGCAGCAGCAGTAGCTGCTACAAATGATCGAACCCAGGGCCTCCTGCGTAGCGGGCGGTGGGGTAAACCGGTGGGCACTGCGACCTCCTCAAAGGCACGTGGCGACCGTGGAAGAGAGAGAGGGGAAGGCTCTGGAGCTCTCTCCACGGAGTTGTCTCCGGCGGGCGAGCTATCGCTGGGCTGCACTGTGAGCAATGCAAATCGTCACCATCATCGCCCTTTGCCTCCAGACTCTGAAGGGGAAGCTGCTGGAGTCCGAGGAGCAGAAGGAGACGCTTCGGCTGAGGATGCAGGACTTTGTCACCGAAATCTCGCACGTGGAAGGCATGCTGGGCGTGCGGGTGAGTGGGTGGGTGGGTGAGTGGGTTAGTGGGTGAGCGAGTGGGCGGGCGAGTGAGCGAGTGGGCGAGTGAGCGAGTGGACGAGTGAGTGGGTGGGTGAGTGGGTGAGTGAGTGAGCGAGTGGACGAGTGCGTGAGTGAGTGGGCGAGTGGGTCAGTGAAGGAGCGAGTGAGTGGCTAGGCGAATGAGCGGGTAAATAAGTGGGCGAGTGAGCGAGTGGGTTAGTGAGTGAGTGAGCGAGTGGGTGAGCGTGTGGGTAAGTGAGTGGGTGAGTAGGTGACCGAGTGGGCGAGTGGGTGAGTGGGCGAGTGAGTGAGTGGGCAAGTGGGTCAGTGAGTGAGTGAGTGTGCGAGTAAGTGGCCCTGATAGGGGGCTTGAGAGTGGGTGAGCGAGTGGGTTGGCGAGTGGGTGGGCGAGTGAGCGAGTGGGTGAGTGAGTGAATGACCGAGTTGGTGAGTGGGTGAGCGAGTGGGCGACCAAGTGGACAAGTGAGGGAGTGAGCGAATGGGTGAGTGAGTGAGCGAGTGGATGAGTGAATGACTGAGTGGGTGAGCGAGTGGGCGAGCGAGTGGGTGAGTGTGTGAGTGAGTGAATGGGTGAGTGAATGACCGAGTGGGTGAGTGGGCGAGCGAGTGAGTGAGTGAGTGGGTGAGTGAATGACCGTGTGGGTGAGTTGGTAAGCGAGTGGGCGGGCGAGTGGGTGGGCCAGTGAGTGGGTGGGTGAGCGAGTGGGTAAGTGAGTGAGTGGGCGAGCGAGTGGGTGGGCGAGTGGGTAAGTGAGTGAGTGGGTGAGCGAGTGGGTAAGTGAGCGAGTGGGCGAGTGGGTGAGCGAGTGGGCGAGTGAGTGAGCGAGCGAGCAAGTGGGCAGGCGAGTAGGTGGGCGAGTGAGCGAGTGAGTCGGTGGGCAAGTGAGCGAGTGGGCGAGTGAGTGAGTGAGTGGGTTAGTGAGTGAACAAGTGGGCGAGTGGGTGAGCAAGTGAGTGCACGAGTGGGTGGGCAAGTGAGTGGGCGCATGGGCGAGCGGGCGGGTGGGCGAGCGGGCGGGCGAGCGGGTGGGCGAGCGGGTGGGCGAGCGGGTGGGCGAGCGGGTGGGCGAGCGGGTGAGCGAGCAAGCGGGTGGGCAGGCGGGCGAGCAAGCGAGTGGGTGAGTGAGTGATCAAAATCCCCACGCTGTCTTTTCAGGAGGAAGAGCACTCCCACCTGCTGGCTTGTTACGGCGATGCCACTTTTCCAGACTCGCTCCTGACCAACGTTTAGCCGTCGAAGGTCTCCGACGTGGCACGAATTCGGCTCGCGCCGCGTTATGTCGTGCCAGACATCGTCCCGCGGAGAATTCACTGCGGTTCGTTTTGGTTGCCATGGAGAATTCACCGTGGTTCGTTTTGGTTGCCATGGAGAATTCACCGCGGTTCGTTTTGGTTGCCATGGAGAATTCACCGTGGTTCGTTTTGGTTGCCATGGAGAATTCACCGCGGTTCGTTTTGGTTGCCATGGAGAATTCACCGCGGTTCGTTTTGGTTGCCATGGAGAATTCACCGCGGTTCGTTTTGGTTGCCATGGAGAATTCACCGCGGTTCTTTTTGGTTGCCATGGAGAATTCACCGCGGTTCGTTTTGTTTGCCATGGATAATTCACCGCAGTTCGTTTTGGTTGCCATGGAGAATTCACTGCATTTCGTTTTGGTTGCCATGGAGAATTCACCGCGGTTCGTTTTGGTTGCCATGGAGAATTCACCGCAGTTCGTTTTGGTTGCCATGGAGAATTCACCGCGGTTCGTTTTGGTTGCCATGGAGAATTCACCGCAGTTCGTTTTGGTTGCCATGGAGAATTCACTGCATTTCGTTTTGGTTGCCATGGAGAATTCACCGCATTTCGTTTTGGTTGCCATGGAGAATTCACCGCAGTTCGTTTTGGTTGCCATGGAGAATTCACCGCGGTTCGTTTTGGTTGCCATGGAGAATTCACCGCGGTTCGTTTTGGTTGCCATGGAGAATTCACCGCAGTTTCGTTTCAGCCAGAGGAACCCCCTTGCAAGCGTTGCACAAAACATCAAATTCCCGGTGGCCATTGTGAACGAACCAACTAAGAACGGAACGTGAGCTTGAAGTGTCACCTCCTGAAGCCACTTCCTCAGATTGGAGTCTTGAGAGCGGTCATCAGAGTCTTCATTGAGAGCCGGATTCACGGTCTGGACCGGTGCTCTTCACCAAAGGCCACCAGCGGGGTCCCCCCCCCCCCAGCGGTCACCCCCGCGGTTGCCTTGCGGTGAGGAGCACCGCTCTCGATTGTGGCTCGGGACTTGGAACGTGATTTAAGATAGTGCGCTATGTGGTGGTGGTGGTGGTGGTGGCGGTGGTGCGTGTCGATATGGGGGGGGGGGCACGTCTGGTGGTGCACTGCTACCACGCCAGCGCTTGCTCACGGAGACGCGTCTTGGCGTTTCCGCTACTTCCGAGTGGTTTTGTTGTTGTTTACAGGCTGCTTCGAGATTTAAAATCGATTGCTGTAAAAGCGGGGAATGCGTTTTAAAGAATTGCCGATTCTTTGAATAAACAAAAATTGTGCTGTGATTTGCAATGTCGTTAATTTGCTAATCGCAGTTTTAGTTTTACCGTTGCAAACCCGGTGGGACTGGGCAGAAATAAAAGTCGGGCGTGGATCTTACCTCCTCGGAAGGGCCTTGGCCCGAAACGTCGCCTCTTGTGTGTCTTTCCTTTGAAGGCCACACAAAGACAAAGGTCCCCCGTATAGCCTGTAACATACTGTAGGGGCAAGTGCTGTTAGCGAGCACCTATGGAGGCCGGCACGGCACACGAGGGGGTGGGTGGCCAGCACCTCACCCGGCCGCCTTTGTCTCCCCGGTGGCGATGATTTCACTACGCGCCGCACCAGGTCGACTGTGTGCTGCGTGCGTGCTGAGACCTCGAGTCGATCAGTCGGTGGGTGCCGGATTTGTAAAAACGGATAATCACCAAATCATTGCACATTCTTGTATGACATTAATTGTTTTTGAGGCGTTACATGTCATTCTTTTCAGCGTTTTTAAACGTGTGTTATTTTCTTTGAACCTATCTACGTGACTTTACCGAAAGAACCAAAGAATATGGATTCCTGCAGTCACGAAAGCTTCAAATCAATGTGTGTACTGTGTGACGCTGGCATAAATTAACACACAAATGGCAACAAAAAATGTCCCGCGTTAAAAGAGTTGCCGTGTTTACTGTACCCTACTTACCACGCCAATCTCGACGACGACTCATCATGGGGGTGATGCAAGGCCGTAATTATAATAGATATTGGGGGGGGGGGCATCCCCCCCAATATTCAAATATGCTCAAAATGTCCCCCCCAAGCAATTGCTATAACATAGATTTCTGTTTATATGATTGTGGTTATGGTTGTACTTTATAAATCCCTAATCTCTGCAATGACATACAATGAATAAAGAAAAGGTAAAGAAAGAAAAAAACAGAGCAATGTAATACAATAAACTATTAGACATTATTGTAAACAAAAAGTCCATCCCATGTGTTAGTGAATTTTTTATATTTTAGGCAGGAAATTCGTTTTCAAATTTAGAATTTTTTTTCTGGGGGGGGGGGGGACCCCCTGAAAGATTTGGGCCCCCCCAATGTTGACTCCATGGCTACTGCCTTGGGGTGTTGTCTATCCACGTGCAGTATTTTCATCGTCGGAAGTTGAATGTATGTAGTGGGTAATGGACCGTGTAGAATATTTGACGCTGATGATCGATCTATGCTGCTCCACGCACACGGGGCCCGGGATCGCCGGACCTGAATACAGCCTTTGGAGCGGATTTGCCAGATTCGCCCGGAATCGCCGGAACACATTCCTCCTCCTGCGGAGGGAGCTGGTAGGAACGTTGGGTTGCTCGGTCAATGGCCCAGGGTCAACGGCGGCGTGGTGTATTCCGCAAATATGGCCGACTGTGAGGGCGGGCACAAGCCGGCGTGAGTAGGTGAAACGTTGAGTTTATAAGGGCACCACGGGGTGACCAGCCCCTCCCCACCCAGCCCCACCCCTCCCACCCCCCACCCAGCCCCACCCCTCCCCACCCAGCCCCTCCTTACCCTCCCCTCTCCACCCAGCCCCACCCCTCCCATTTTTTGATGCAGGACGGACGGACACAATAATCCCCTGTGGGTTGGTGGAACCAGGTGGTTCCCACCAGTATAATGTTGGGAGTAGCAGCCGGATAATCGTGCGATGCCGGATAATCGACGGTGATCGACCGTCTTCTGGGACGGGAACACGCGGATTAGAGAACACGCAGGTTGGTGGTCGTCCATAAATGACGTCACGCACCTGGCGGGGGGGGGGGGTCAGACATTTGTGACGAGGGGGGGGGGGTTTGAGAAATTTGACGTCACATCAAAATGCGCAACTCTAAATAAATATAGACAACACGTTGTACCTAATTAAATAAACTTTGTAATAAATGTTTTCTCCTACAACACCAGAGTGCAGCGCCACATTAACTACGCACTACAATGACAATAGTTGAAAACGATTTGAAGCATGTTCTATTTTTAAATGGTAATATGGTTTTGGGGGGGGGGACAGAGCTTTGTGACGTCATATTTGAGGGGGGTCTGACTTTTGTGACGAGGGGGGGGGGTCAAAAATCGTCTAAAATCGCGTGACGTCATTTATGGACGGCCCCAAACTATAAACTCTGCATATAGTTTAGTGACGACGTCACTGTAGACATCGTCACGTACGCAGGTCCTTGGGGCCTTGTAGAGGCGGTGTGATCCAGCAGTGGATGGATCCCGGCTAGGTGCTGGTAACTAACCACGTGGTAAATAACCACGTGGTAACTGTCCACGTGGTAACTAACCACGTGGTTCTGGGGGGGCAGGGGGCGTCTAGACCTGAAAGGGGGGACGGGGAGAGGGTGGGTTTGATGACGTCATGTAACTTTTAATGCGTTTAGGGGGCTCAGACCTGAAGGGGCGCGGGGAGAGGGCGGGTTTGATGACGTCATGTAACCTTGTCATGGTTTAAGGGGGCTCAGACCTGGCGGAGAGGTTTCGTTTGATGACGTCATGTAACCTTTGAATGGGTTCGGGGGGCTCAGACCTTAATGGGGGCGGGAGCGTGTTGAGGTCTCGTGACGTCACATGCCCTGTTATGGGCCGGGGGGGGGACTTGACGGAGGTGAGGGAGGGGCGTGATGACGTCACATGTCCTTTTATGGCGTGGGGGGGTGGGGCGGTGGAGTTGCTTGGGAGGTGGGGGAGGGACAGGGCGAGGGGAGAAAGGGGTGGTGGGGGGAGAGGGGTGGGGTAGGTGAGGGAAGAGGGGGCGGGGCTGTAGAGGGGGCGTAGTGGGAGAGGGGGCGGGGCGGTGTAGAAAGGGGGCGGGGCGTAGTGGAAGAGGGGGCGGTGTAGAAAGGGGGCGGGGCGATGTGGTAGAGGGGGCGGGGCGTAGTGGAGTGGGTGGCGAGGATTTTGTTTTTACCTCAGAACTCCCCGGAGCTCGCTCACTGGCGCGCTCACTGCTCACGCCGGGTGAGTTCACCCTCACAAACTTCGTGTTTATCATCATAGTAGTCGTTTAACACGCAGCAGCAGCGGCATAAACTTTGTATAGTTTAACACGGAGCAATATAATCCATAATAGAGATAATCTATTTGTGTGTGTCTGGGTTAATATAAATGTGTCGGTAAAACCGCCGCCACCCGACACAGCCAATTTAGTAAGGTTCGTAGCTTAGTTAAGTTGCTTAGTTAAGTTTAACTTAGTTAAGTGACTTAGTTAAACACTAAGCGGTTGTTGTTATTGAGTGTTAGAGAGTTAAACAATCCACGACGTTTCACGGGAGTTGTGGAGACATCCTCCGCCACAACTTCAAACTTAATTTTATAAATAACCAAACATTTTCTACTTTTTTTAAACCGTAAATGTTTGTGTATTTGTTTACGCTTTAACAAATTGCATATCTCGTCGGTGCGATACCTTAATTCGTTGTTTACTGCTCAGATAAATTTATTTTACATCGTTTGTGTAACGGGACGCTTGGCAATTTGAGGGGAATAATTTCTGCGATTAATTTTTGTTTAAATATTTTTTCCTTGACGAGAATATTTATTTAAAGGCGATGTCGGTGTTTGTTGTCGTGTGTCGGTTTACGTAGCCAAATAATTGTGCAAAACAGTGTTGGCACGCACTCAGTGATGCGTGTATTTGGTCTACTCTTCCACGCCCACTTGATGCCATTGCAAGGCGCCTGTGCCAGGCTAGGTGCACTTTGAAGGAGCCACTTGAGGTCACGGGACAGACCCAGCAGGTTCTATGGGTTGGCTGCTGTGCCAGGCTAGGTGCAGGTCACGGAATAGACCCAGCAGGTTCCATAGGTTGACTGCTGTGCCAGGCTAGGTGCAGCAGGAGGTCACGGGACAGACACAGCAGGTGCCATGGGCTGACTGCTGTGCCAGGCTAGGTGCAGCAGGAGGTCACGGGACAGACCCAGCAGGTGCTATGGGTTGACTGCTGTGCCAGGCTATGTGCAGCAGGAGGTCACGGGACAGACCCAGCAGGTGCCATGGGTTGACTGCTGTGCCAGGCTAGGTGCAGCAGGAGGTCACGGGACAGACCCAGCAGGTGCTATGGGTTGACTGCTGTGCCAGGCTAGGTGCAGCAGCAGGAGGTCACGGGACAGACACAGCAGGTGCCATGGGTTGACTGCTGTACCAGGCTAGGTGCAGCAGGAGGTCACGGGACAGACCCAGCAGGTGCCATGGGTTGACTGCTGTGCCAGGCTAGGTGCAGCAGGAGGTCACGGGACAGACCCAGCAGGTGCTATGGGTTGACTGCTGTGCCAGGCTAGGTGCAGCAGCAGGAGGTCACGGGACAGACACAGCAGGTGCCATGGGTTGACTGCTGTACCAGGCTAGGTGCAGCAGGAGGTCACGGGACAGACCCAGCAGGTGCCATGGGTTGACTGCTGTACCAGGCTAGGTGCAGCAGGAGGTCACGGGACAGACACAGCAGGTGCCATGGGTTGGCTGACTGAGATGACCGGTAGATGCACACCAGCTGTACCCCCTACTGTTCCAACCTGCTGCGTTTTAGCCGCCCGGCGCTCCGCTCGTTGTTGTGAGCGTCGCTCCTCTGCCCTCCGTTGCTGTTGGAGGGCGACTGCCTCCATCCAATTACCCCACCACCACCATCATCACCACCACACCGAGACCTGCCGATCATAGAACCCATTTACAATAGAGGTGGTGGTAAAAGGGGGATGATTTAATTAACTTATCCCATGCCTCTAAATTTGTAACCTCTGGATTCCAAGTCCAGCATGATACCGACCATTATCATCACTGGCAACCTCTCGGCACATGTTACATGCATGTTACGTGCACGCGATAAAGTTTACTTCGTTTTTGCGTCTTTTAGATCTACGGTGTCGGTGCATTTCACGTTTTGCCTTGGGAATAGACAAACGAAGAGTTTCCACTACGGGGCTCAGAGGCATTTTGCGTTACAAAAAATTACGATAACAACGTACCGCCACTGACCTGCGTGGGGAAGTATGGTCAAACGACCCCCGTTTACCAACAGGGCATGGGAAGGCCTTCATCCAGCAGTGGATTGGCAAGGGCCCACAATTCATTATTACACCAAAATTGAATATACTTACTTTACATAACCTTGTTTTTTTTAGATTGTATTTGCAAAAGTTATATTTAAGTTAGTTTAACATGTAGCAGGCTTTTCACGACCAATATTTTTAATCGAGTTTTTTTTCAACGGTTTTACTTAACTTGATTCCTCTTTGTCTGGGTCAAATCTTGTAATCAAATTTTCGTCCACTTTTCGTTGTCCAAGCAATTCCACATGTTGCACACATACTCAGACCCGGTGACAATGCATGCCTGTATCAAAATCGGCATCAATGAATCAATTAATTCGCTACTTTAAAGCAATTTACATTTTTTATGGACACCTGATTATTCATATATATTTGTGTGTAGGTCAATAACGCCGCGGTCCCTAAACTGTGGAATCGGCTCGCACAAGAAGCAGGTGCCGCGTGCCTCAGGCGCCATTGACGGACTTCTCGACCGTGAGTTAAACGAAGTTGTTAATAAAACCGTTGCTTTTAAAAAACTTTCTTTAACGAGTTTATTTTGGGTTAAACCCACCACCATCCAACACAGCCAATTGGTAAGGTTGGACACGTAAACAAAACGTGGCCAATTCGTTGCTTGCTCAGCATTAACCGGTTGTGTGTTGGAGTGTAAAATTGTAAATGTTGTGAGTTTACTCTCTAACACAGCAGTGTGCTGAACTGGTAGCCAATTGGCACGTTTTGTTTACGTGTCAAACCTTACTAATAATCGCCTGTGTCTGGTGGTGGTGAGTTTTGGGGAGCGATAGTGTAGCAGTTAGCGCTACGCTACGCTATGAACCCGGCGGCACGGGTTCGATTCCCGCTCACGGCCAACACCAGTGACGATTATCTGAACCGGTTCCGGGCCTCCCCTAGGTCGACTCAGCCTCAAATGAGTACCTGGTGCGGTGTGTAAACATCGCCACTGGGGAGACGAAGGCGGTCGGGCGTGGTGCTGGCCACCCACCCCCTCGTGTACCGTTCGGGCCTTCATAGGTGCTCGCCAACAGCACTTGCCCCTACAGTCTGTTAGGGCTATACGGGGGATCTTTGTTTTTTAGTATAACGACACATTTATGTTTACGGGATCTAGCCCAAAAGATCTCTTCTGGATAATGTTTAAGTTCCTTTACTTTTTAAAGTTAACAATCGTAGTGTATAGGCATGGCCCCTTTCTCAATCCACTGCTGGATGAGGGCCTCCCCAGGCTGCGTTGAATCACCGTCCTGTAAGCACGTCGTGTGAATGGTGGGTGGGTGGGGGAGTAACAATCCAGGACCTTGGCCTGGAATTGAACTTGGGCAGCCGGGTTGACGGCTGCAGCCCCGCCGGTGAAATCGCCGCGCGCCCACCGCTCGAATGTGTGCCGCGTATTTCGGGCTGTCGGATCCGGGAGAGAACGCGAGTTTTCGTAGAGGTCTCATACAACAGGGGCCGTCCCTAAGCGGAGTGGAGGCTTCCGTGCAAGGGAGACTCCTTGCAGTCGATGGGAGCCCACAGCAAAGTGCGTGGATCCAGGGCGGATGTCGACCGCGGACCCCGGGATCGAATTGATGGAATAAAGAGGTGGATTGGAGAGAGCCAGGTGGGAGGGCTCCTTTTGTGAAGAGGAACTTCACAAGGAAATGTTATGGGCGGTTCCGTTCTTTTCCTTGTGAGGAGGAACTTCACGAGGAAAAGTTATGAACGGTTCAGTTCAGCCGGGTTTTTGTCCGTCAAGGCCCATTGAGCTAAGCAGCTGTTCTGCAATGGCTACCCAAGGATACCTAAACAAAGTCGTTTTTTTGATCAGTGTGCGTATCGCCTGCTACGGCAATTTTCGTCTTATTTTATGGCAGCAAAATGCCAATGTTTGCGGTCTCCTTGCCACGACGAGAGGGGCTTCAGAAGAGCATTGGTGTAGTGTTGCTGTCCCATTGAAGGAACTGACTACAGTGGGGTTCTGTATGGTCAATAGATTGGTTGGCAAGGCCACAATCGCACCACTGGCTTGTGTTATTCATGTATCTCTGTGAGGCTCTATGTATCTTTGTGTCTCTGGGTTTACTGTGTGGTCCATTGATTTTGTGGCAAGGCCACAATCGCACTACTTGTGGCTTGCGTATATAATTTTCCATTTATGTATGTACGTAAGTATGTTGAACTTCTTTCACACCGTACGTAGCCAACAGCGCTAATCGGAGGTCAAGGGGATGTGCACATCGACCTGGTGATGTTCTGATGTGGTTGATGGTTCTACTACCGGTGTCTTCGAGGAGAAATATCAAAGCCAGCAGGGACGATGTTTGGATCACTAAAGATGTAACAATGAAAAGCAACTGACGTTTCACTGCAGTCAGTTTATCTCAGGCAATGTCCATTGAGCTCGGCAACTCTTTCAATGGTGACCCAACACCGTGCTTTCTAAGGTAGGTCTTGGTTTTTTCAATCCGTGCGTACTGCCTGTACTGTATGGTGGTTCATTTGTGGCAAGCACTTTGTGTGTGTGTGTAGTGAGCGCGACCTTGCAACATATTCGTTCAACAATCGGAAGCCAATGCAGCTCGGCGAGCACCGGACAGACACGGTTGGATCTCGCTGTACCCACCACGCTGCAGCTCGACGATGTGTTTGCCAGACATCCCGTAGAGTGGCGAGTTGCAATAATCGAGCATGATAATGCAGTGGCGGCCGAGGAATAGTGCGCGTCTAAGAGGGCGGCCGCTGAGGAGGAGATGGAGCAGTGAAATCAGCCCGTTGTGCAGGCTCCGGGTGGATTATTACATCGCAGGAACGTGACAGATGGCAGTGGCTTGGGAGAGATCTTCATCCAGTAGTGGATTGACTGTGGCTAATGGTTACGGTGAAAATAAACTCAGGGAAAGCTTGGTGTAAGTGCAAGGCTTTTATGGGCAAAGTCAGAACTGTTATTATTTCATTGACCATAATTCATAAGTTAAAATTAACCTTTGGGCAGTTCAACACTCATTTTACTGGATATTATTAGAGTAGTGGCAATAAAAATCCTCGTTTAAACGGCATGAGATGATTATCATAATAGCCATCATGATAGATTAGTGACCTTTCCAAATGGCTTGGAGTCCACTGAGACCCAATTATATATTTTTGGTCCTATGGAGAAATGGGGACCGTATCGGTAAAATAAGAATCTACGCAGAAGAGCCCCCCTGACAAAGAGTGATATAGGCTCAGCGCTATACCTGGCCAAATAAACAGTTGTTAGAGTAGTTTAGTTTCGTTTTTGGAGACCTTGAGCAGTGAGTGGACTGATGGACGGCTAGCATAGCGTAGTGACGGATCAGAGTTAGCCGTGATTTCCTCCCGTGATGTTCCAGTGGGTATAGGTCGCCCAATATGATCGCTGTTTCCACAGAGTAAAATGTAACCTTTGCGCGCAGCCCGTTAGTAAGGCTGTGTGTGCGATAAGTCAAATGCGCAAACATGCTGTGATTGAAAAATCGGGCATCCACTACTGGCTTTGAATAATTTCTCAATAGTAACTCTGTGTGTTTACCGTACAGCAGCCAACAATGACGCGCTCTGCGTGTGAGCGACAGGAGAAGTATTTAATGGGGAGTTTTGTGCCAGCTGAGAAGGGTTTTAGCTGGAGTATCCATTTTGTGTTCGTTGTCCTTCCCCCGCAACTCGGATTAGCTGCGGTTGGCTACATACGGTGGTGCCGACAGAAGTTCAACATAAAAACATCGGAGGAGATTGATCCGGACACCTGGTCTCCAGCACTTCGATCATGAAATCTGGTCTCAAGACTCCGATGATGAAACCCAGTCTGCTGGATTATCAGAGTCTCAGTCTGCCAGGGTCACTTGATTGTGTCTTGCAGGTAGCTCTGTGGTATCTGCTCCTCCGTGGAGCCGTTCTATCACACAGAGTAGGGTCGCGCTGCTCTGAGAGATCCGAATGGACTCTTCATGATGCTTACAAGAGTGAAATTGGGATATAATCCTTTTTTTTTAAGACTCTTGATTCTAAAACGCAATCACCCCGACCAAGCCTCGACGAAGACTCATTCTGAACCTCAGTCCTCCTATTCTTGCGTAATAATTGTTGGGGGTGGGTGTGGTGGGATGAGATGTAAAGACCAGCTGTCCATTATGTGCGAGTTGCACCACAGAACAGCTGGCAAACAGAGTTGAATGGAGTCACCTTTCCTTCGACAAATACTTGTTACGTCCGACGGGAAGATGGGAACGTACGCTGAACTCGAGCCGTCGGTGGACCCAACCCTTTGGCAACACTTAACGTTCGGCCACTTCAGTTACGCCAAGGAAAGTGGACTCTGAGGGTGGGTGGCAGGGTTGGATCGTAATTACTGTGTCGGCAAGTCGGCGAGCAACTGTTCAGGTCCCTGGTATGGCATCAAGCCCTGGGGCTTGATGAGTAATGTTTGTCGTCTAACAGTCAAACCTCTGTTTTAATTGTCATAGCTTGAATGTTTGTTCCAAATTTAAGTCTAAAACTCAATTTGGAGTAACTGGTCTGAGACCGACTCGCTACACTCGGGAACCCGGTTTAATCACAGCTCAGTCTGTGTGAGTCTATGGGTCTCTGTGTGAGTCTATGGGTCTCTGTGTGAGTCTATGGGTCTCTGTGTGAGTCTATGGGTCTCTGTGTGGTGAGTCTATGGGTCTCTGTGTGAGTCTATGGGTCTCTGTGTGGTGAGTCTATGGGTCTCTGTGTGAGTCTATGGGTCTCTGTGTGGTGAGTCTATGGGTCTCTGTGTGAGTCTATGGGTCTCTGTGTGAGTCTATGGGTCTCTATTGATTCTGTGTGTGTCTGTGTGATTCTGTGTGTGTCTGTGTGATTCTGTGTGTGTCTGTGTGAGTCTATGGCTCTCTTGTGTGATCCTATGGGTCTCTGTGAGCCTACGGGTCTGTATTAGTCTGTGTCTCTGTGTGAGTCTGTGTGTCTCTGAGTCTATGTGTCTCTTTGTGAAACTACAGGTCTTTGTGCGAGTCTATTGGTCTCTGTGTGAATTTGTGTCTGTGTGAGTCTATGGTCTCAGTGTGCATCTATGGGTCTCTGTGAGTCTATGGGTCTCTGTGAGTCTATGGGTCTCTGTGTGAGTCTATGGGTCTCTGTGGGAGTCTATGGGTTTCTGTGTGAGTCTGTGGGTCTCAGGTGTGATCCTATGGGTCTCTGTGTGATTCTGTGTGTGTCTGGGTGAGTCTATGCGCCTGTGTGAGCCTATGGGTCTCTGTGTGGTGAGTCTATGGGTCTCTGTGTGAGTCTATTGGTCTCTGTGTGAGTCTATGGGTCTCTGTGTGAGTCTATGGGTCTCTGTGTGAGTGTGGGTCTCTGTGTGATCCTATGGGTCTCTGTGTGATTCTGTGTGTGTCTGGGTGAGTCTATGCGTCTCTGTGTGAGCCTATGGGTCTCTGTGTGATTCTGTGTGTGTCTCTGTGAGCCTACAGGTCTTCGTGCGAGTCTATTGGTCTCAGTGTGCATCTATGGGTCTATGTGAGTCTCTGGGTCTCTGTGAGTCTATGTGTCTCTGTATGAGTCTGTCTCTGTGAGTCTATGTGTCTCTTTGTGAGCCTCAAGGTCTTTGTGTGAGTATTTGTCTCTGTGTGAGTCTGGGTCTCTGTGTGAATTTGTGTCTGTCAGTCTATGGGTCTCTGTGTGAGTATATGGGTCTCTGTGTGAGTCTATGGGTCTCTGTGTGAGTCTATTTGTCTCTGTGTGAGTCTATTTGTCTCTGTGTGAGTCTATTGGTTTATTTGTGAGTCTATTGGTTTATTTGTGAGTCTATGGGTCTCTGTGTGAGTCTTTGAATCTCTATGCGAATCATTGGTGACCATCAACTTTAAAGGTTAGAACCCGGTTTACTCGCAGGCGCCCGCCTGGATTCAAACTCGGGCTCTGAGTGGTGCCTGCTCAGCACTGACCTCTCTGAGTCGGCTGGCTGCCTCCTACTGCCACAACTATCAGCCATCATCAGTCTACCTCTGGATCCAGGCTTCATCAACCCATTGGCAGCTCGCGTTATTCTTCTCTGCTTGCTCCGGTTTCCTCCTAAATGTCAACATTAAGTTATTGGCTTCCTCTTACCGTGTGGCTGCCGATGTAGATGCAGAGCAACACCTCCAATTTCACATCCAGGTGGTTGAGCCAGACAACCACGGCACCAGGAGCGGCAGCGGCAGAGTATGTCTCAATGATGTCTCCTTCGTATTTGTGGGTCGGGGCGTTGCGTCGTTATACGTTGCACTGCGGTGTCTGTTCTGGATGACCACAGTCGCCACACTAATGCATCGGGTATCCGCATCTACTGCCACGGTTTGTGCGGTGGATGCGGGTTTAGGGTTGACCATGAGTAGCTTCGTGGAAGATCAGAACCAGGGTTCTTAATTGGCTGAGGACACCTTAATGTGTAGAGGACAGCAGAGCTCCAGGTGGTTGCGGACTCTGTGTCGTCCCTCCCCTCCCTCCCTCCCTCTCCTCCCCCCTCCCTCCCCTCCCCCCCCGCTCTCCTCCCCCCCCGCTCTCCTCCCCCCTCCCTTCCCCCCCTTCCCTCCCCCGCTCTCCTCCCCTCCCCGCTCCCCTCCCCTCCCTCCCCTCCCCTCCCGGGCACCGAGTCCACGTCGCAATGCTCCACGAGTTCTCTTCTGGGCGAGGAGCGTAAAACGCCGCGCACCGAACCTCACGGTTTGTACACTTTACAATTGTGCGTCAAGCAAGCCGCGTCTGCCCGCCGGCACGGTTTGCGTGGCTGCTTTATGCGTGGCCGTGCCGATTGATCGGTACGGCTTTGCAGCCGTCTGCTAGAGAGAGAGAGAGGGGGACACTTGAATTTGGCCTCGTTAAGCACAAGAGCCACTTCGATGTATGGCAGCTGATGCGGACACTTGATGATGATGATGATGATGCTATAAATTTCCACACGAGAAGCCACTTTGTTGAGCTATCATTTCTGGTGGCCGGGTTGCTTCTGAAAAGTTAGTTAATATCTCGGTGGGCTTTGCCTGGAAGGACGGGGGGATGGTTTAGTGTTGGGTGATTGTGTTGCCTGTCCTGTACTTCTCACTACTATCGTGTTGTCGTACTGTTGTTGTAACGTTCTTACCTGCTCCCTGCTGGGAATCGGTGAAAAAGATCTTCATAGCTGATCGGATTGCTCTCGTATCAATAAATATTCTGATTGTGTGCAGCAGACTGTGGTCACCACCCAGAAAAAAACCGTGGACCATTGTAATGTACGCTCGGTTGTAACGCAGATGGCTCGGTTGTAACGCAGACTCAGCTGTGACACAAACTCAGCTGTGACACAAACTCAGTGTGACACAAACTCAGTGTGACAAACTCAGTTGTGACACAAACTCAGTGTGACACAAACTCAGTTGTGACACAGACTCAGTTGTGACACAAACTCATCTGTGACGCAAACTCAGTGTGACACAAACTCAGCTGTGACACAAACTCAGATGTGACACAAACTCAGCTGTGACACAAATTCAGCTGTGACTCAAAATTAGTTGTAACGCAAACTTGGTTGCCCGGTTCACAGAGGAGGGGAAGAGGTGTCATCATCATCATCAACACCACAGTGAGACACCGCTGCTCCGCTATTCCTATCTGGCTCAACCAACCACCTCAGTGTAAGGTGACAGCCGTTGTCTCCACACCCTACGTTAGCCACACGAGACTCACACCGAGACCCCATAGACTCGCATAGAGACCCATAGACTCACACAGAGACCCATAGACTCGCACAGAGACCCATAGACTCGCACAGAGACCCATAGACTCACACAGAGACCCCATAGACTCACACAGAGACCCATAGACTCGCATAGAGACCCACAGACTCGCACAGAGACCCATAGACTCGCACAGAGACCCATAGACTCGCACAGAGACCCATAGACTCACACAGAGACCCATAGACTCACACAGAGACCCATAGACTCGCATAGAGACCCACAGACTCGCACAGAGACCCATAGACTCACACAGAGACCCATAGACTCACACAGAGACCCACATACTCGCATAGAGACCCATAGACTCACAGAGACCCATAGACTCACACAGAGACCTGTAGCTTTACACACTGAACCGTACACTGAAAACTTCTGTGTTAATAACCTACGTGGCATTAAAAAACAAATAGACAACGTTTCGGGCAATGGCCCTTCCCACAAGACGGACAAGTTTACAAAGCCACTCGGGAGTAATCCACCAACCCTCCTGGGGCATCGCGTTACCACCCACAGCGCCAAGGCGCGAGCGCGGGGGAGCGAGTGTGGACTCGTAGACAGAATGCGCCGCTCCCTCTCCTCCTGGGTCGCGGTGCTCCCAATGCAAAACGACGCTTGGCAAGGAGCCCGGTTTTGGAAATTCCACATTTACTGTCGTGGATCGGGCGGGCAAGTCCATCTTGTAAGACAGACACTGCCGACTTCCCACAAAGTGATACTGACTTTATCTCCCTTGGAGTGATGAGTGGTCTGAGTTGAGTACACAACCCTCTCCTGTTCCAATGTCCGGCGCTGGTGCAGTCCCACTGGGAGCCCTGGGTGGGAATAATCATTGAAGCCCCTTCCTTTCAATCCTATAAAGTCCGAATGAGACGGCAAAATAGATGTCGACAAGAGGCAGTGACGAGGGCGATGTGAGGTGAGACGAGATATGGACAGGACAGAGGGTGTAGCGAGATCGTGGACACGTGGACGATGATGGAGATGGGGAGAGAGGAGGTGATTACAGGCACGTTGGAAATTTGAGTGACGCATTTGGAAAAAAATGTTTTATCGGTTCAGTTGTAGGTTTGAGCATTTCGTGTTTTAATGTCGGCTTTGACTGCCATGCGACAAGCATCACTCTCAAATTTTGACTTAAAACTTTCGTGACTGCAGGAATTCATATTCTTTGGTTCTTTTGGTAAAGTCACGAAGATAAAAAAAAACACTAATGTAGACTGTAGCCTGGTTTTAAATCGGAGTGAGTGTACTGGCAATCTATAATGTAGACTGTAGCCTGGTTATTAAGTTTGGTGAGTGTACTGGTAGTCTATAATGTAGACTGTAGACTGGTTCTTAACCTCGGTGAGTGTACTGGCAGTCTATAATGTAGACTGTAGCAGTGGTTATTAAGCTAGTGTTTTATTTTTATTCACTTTATTTTGTATTTTCTATCTACGTGACTTTACCGAAAGAACCAAAGACGAAGCATCACTCTCACACGCAGAGCGGGTGGAGGAGCACTGGCAGTGCTTAGCAACCGGTGTGCCCTGCCAAAGGCTCTCAGCAGCAAGGGCTCTGCCACGGTAAATGCCAGTGATAGGATGGGGCAGTGGTTCTTCTTAAACTGGGGTGCACGCACTCCCTGGGGGTGCGAGACATGGCCAGAATTGTTTTAGAAGGTAAAGCATCAAAACACAAGTTTTTCATGGGGCCACGTAAGTACAACTTACTTTGTTTCATCAAACCCTAAGTAATTATGAACATTGTCCACTTTTTTTTACGATTGAGAACCAAAAGGGGGGTGCAAGGCTGCAGTAAAGGTTAAGAACCACTGGGATAGGGTGAGAACTCGACAGCTCGCACGCCGGGACAGACCGAAGTCCTCCCCATCTCCGGCAGATACCCATCGGACCCCCACACGCCCCCCCCCCCACCACCTCTCAGCTCCCCCAGCAGTGGAACCCACAAACGTGAAGCAAGCACTGAAAGTGCGCGCAATAGAGTGAGTGAGCTCACGAGAAGGAGGTTCGGAAGCTCTGTGTGTGTGTACTTATGCGGCGGTAGTTCTAGCGGTTAGCACGCTGCACTCCCAACTTGGCGTTACGAACCTGGCGACCCGGGTTCGATTCCCGCTCACGGCCAACACCGGTCCCTGGCCTCTCCCCTAGGTTGACTTGGCCTCAAATGAGTACCTGGTGCGGCGTGTAAACATCGCCACTGGGGAGACAAAGGCAGTTGGGCGTGGTGCTGGCCAACCACCCCCTCGTGTGCCGTTCCGGCCTTCATAGGTGCTCGCTAACAGCACTTGCCCCAACATTATGTTAAAGGATATACGGGGGACCTTTGTCTTTATACTGTGTGTTAAACTTCTTTTCCACCGTGCTAATGTGTTGTGTGCACTCGTGGCGACCTCAAGCGATTCTTAGATGGCAGCCCTGTTGCACAGGCCAATCGGTTTTCAAGACAGCCCCATATATTTTCAGAGCATGTTTTGCCACAAGATTAATGCAGAGACGTGATGCCTTGCAAAAGGTTTCTATTTTGTGTTTGAACATCTTAACACAACGCCTGTTTTATTGCCAGCAAGGGTAACACACCTATTCTTTGTTTTTCATAATTTTGACAGCACTGGCCAAAAATGTCCCATAGATGTAACTGCTCGCCGCGAGCTACGAGTGGACTCACACTTGCATTGTCCTTGTACTGTCCACCTTTTGGCGTCCTCTGGTCTGACACTGGTGGTGAGATAACCCAGAAAGAAGGCTGTCTCTGGTGTAGGCCATTCAGTTTCAAAGACAATGCATATCACATTATTATTATCAGACCATGTTTGTTTTCCGTTTTGCCCCAAGTAATGTGTGGCTAATGCAGACACTTGATGTCTTGCTATCGGGGTGTGTGTGTGTCTATGTGTGTTTGAACATCTTTACACAACTCCCGGTTTAGTGCCAGAAAGGTTACAGACGCCGATTCTTATTTTGTTCATCATTTTATAGCACTGACGCAATGTCGTTGTTATTTGTAACCCGTGCCGAGGGTGGCCTTTGTTAGTAGCTCGTGCGAGTCGCAGTGACAACTTTGGTCTCCACAGACATCGGTTCGACTGTCGCGGGACAAACGCCGCTCGCGGAGGCTGGGTTGGTGGAGGTCCGAGCAGCACCACCTCCATCTCCATCTCCACCACCACCAACGCCTCCACAACCAACGCCGCCACCACCAACGCCACCACCACCACCTCCACCTCTCTCCCCCACGTGAGAACGCGAGAGCACGGCATACAACAATGCGCAGTGAAACGAAATCCTCCTCGCTCCTCGGCCGAGCCACTCGCACTGAGCCCCCGCGCTTAGTGGTGGGGGGTAGAGGGGGGAGCCATGAATGATTGATGCACCGACCCATGCATCATTTATTGCCATCTGTGCGGCGTGCGTTCGTGTGTTCGTGTGTTTGTGTGTGTGTGTTGTCCGTGCTTGTGTGTGTGTGTGTTGTCCGTGCTTGTGTGTGTGCGCACGTATGCGTGTATTGTGTGTGTTTGTGTGTGTCTACGAACCTGGCAACCCGAGTTAGATTCCCGCTCATGGCCAACACCAGTGATCGCGATGATCTGAACCGGTCCTGGGCCTCTGCTAGGTCGACTCAGCCTCAAATTAGTACCTGGTGTGGTGTGTAAACATCGCCGCTTGGGAGACAAAGGCGGCCAGGCGTGATGCTGGCCACCCACCCCCTTGTGTGCCACAGTGCCGGCCTGCATAGGTGCTCGCTAACAGCACTTGCCCCAACAGTCTATTGAGGCTGTAATCGGGGGATCTTTGTCTTTGTACGTGTGGGGAGCGGTGGCACAGCGGTTAGCGCGCTGCGCTCCGAACCGAGCCACCTTAATTTAACCCGGGGTTAGATTCCCGACCGCGGCTACCATTCGGTGGCGAGTTACATCTTCTCAACTCACATCCCTGCCCCAGACATCTCTCCGAGGGCGAACCGGACCTAAGTGTGTATCTGGCGCGGTGCTTTTTAAACGTAATCGCCGGGGAGACAAAGGGGGCCTGGCGAAGATGGGTCCCCGTCACCACACCCGACGCAGGTGAGCTCCGTGCCAACCATAGTCGCTTGCTAACACAACTCGCCCCCTCCCCCCACACATTGTAAGGCTACACGGGCGAGCTTTGTCTTTGTGACGTGGTGGTGGTGAGGGTAGGGGGGGTGCTGGGGGGGTAGGGAGTGCTGGGGGGGGTAGGGGGGGTGCTGGGGGGGGGTAGGGGGGGTTGGGGGGTGGTGGTGGTGAGGGTAGGGGGGGTAGTGAGGGTAGGGGGTGGTGGTAGGGGTGTGCTGGTGAGGGTAGGGGGGGGTGTGGTGTGGAGGGTTGGGGGGGTGCTGGGGGGGGGTGAGGGTAGGGGGGTAGTGAGGGTAGAGGGGGGTGAGGGTTGGGGGTGGTGGTGGGGGTCTACTGGTGAGGGTAGGGGGGGTAGGGGGTGGTGGTGAGGATAGGGGGGATAGGGGGGGTAGAGAGGGTAGGGGGTGGTGGTAGGGGTGTGCTGGTGAGGGTGGGGGGTGTGCTGGTGAGGGTAGGGGGTTGGTGGTGGGGGGGGTGATGGTGAGGGTGGGGGGGGGGTGTGCTGGTGAGGGTAGGGGGGTGGTGGTGGGTGGTGATGGTGAGGGTGGCGACAGTAACCGGCTGTCGCTCTGTCTGGGGGGCACGGTTTCTGTGTGCGTCTCTCTCCCTCGCGGTTTTCCTTTGAGAGGCAATCTCACGATTGTGAACCTCCGGATCGGCGGCTAGCGCCCGGGGGTTGCCCGTCTTATAGAGTCAGATGATATGTGGGGGGGGGGGGGGGGTTAAAGGCGCGAGCCCCCACCACCTCTTGCGACTTGCTCACTTCACGCCGCTGTCAGGCCGGGGGTCGCCTGCCCCCGTGGCCCCGTGCTGCCCCGACCCCCCCCCCCCCCAATGAATTCAGTGACCTGCATTCGATTCATTTCCGAACGCGAGTGGCCGGGGCGACACCTGAACCACCGCTTCTACGCACCCCCCCCACACCCCCCCCCACAGCCCCCACTATTTTACCACCAACCCGCGCTGACCGTCGTGGTGAAGTATGCTCCAAATCCCCCCCCCCCCCCCCATAGAGATATCTTGAGAGATGGAGGCCACAGTGGTTGTAACGGTCGATTTGGTTCAATTCCCGCTGTTGAAACGATGGCGTGGGAGGCCTCTATCCAGCAGCGAATTGATACAAGGGGGGGTGTGGGTGTTAGGACGTAATGGGATAATGGGGGACACTGTTAATGAATAGCGGTCTCTTAAACCAGGGCGGGCCTGGGTCTCATGTTGCTATCCAGGTACGGTTGCCCTGGCTCCTGATAGCAGATCGCCTCCTCGTGTTGCCGTCTAAATGCCCGGCTATTTATAGCCCCGACGACTGCAGGGACGTAACGGACGACCCCCCCGCCGCCCGCGCCCCCGATGTCCAGCGCGATCTGGACTCGAACCGCGGCGGTCTCAAAGGCGGTCCGTTACCGGCACGCTCGCGCTCACTCACATTCATAGGCGAGCTATCATTCAAACCAAGTCATCTTATTCATAATAAAGGCTTTTGGGTTTGATCGCGTAAGTATACATGTGTCGCAACCTTCCACCACCCGACACGGCCGATCAGTAAAAAATGTGTCACGTTGACAAAACGCCAATTAGTTACTGCTTCAGCCCAGCGGTGTGTTTGAAGAGTGAATCCACAACATGTATAATTTGAGTAGTACGACGTTTCGCTGGTTATTACATCCAGCATCTTCGGGCGATTTGCCAGAATAGTGAAGCCATCCACCTGCTTCCGGTCTTAAATAGTGCAGGACGACGTCGTCATTGAACCCCATCAGGTTTCGAGATCCGAGGTGGAGGTGGGGGGTATTGCAATTATATAAGCCGACGTGTTAAACAAGTCATCTTAGTTCACGCGCAACGTGTAGCTCGGCTCACGCACCACGGGAATCCCCCCCCACTTCCCCCATACCTTGGAAACAATTCCCGTGCAACTGGCCAAACGGGATTCACCATCATCGTCATCGAGTGTTAACAAACGTAAACATGAACTCAATACCGTGGTAGAGTAGGGGGTACAGCTAGCATGGCACCTGGGTCTATCCCGAGACCTACTGTCAGCGAGCCTTGGACACTTTACGTGGCCTCAAAGTGCACCTGGCCTGGCACGGGCGCCGCGGGGATGTCACCGTCACTTAGTGGCGAATGGCGACTGTATTGGTATTGACCTTAAAAGGAAAAAAAATTAACACAAAAGGCGACGTTTCGTTGCAATGTTTCCCTTCCGCATAGCGCACTCATCACTCACCTTTACAATTTATCTGTCTGGGCTTTGTGTTCCATTGGCAATGCAGCAGCAGTAGCAGCGTCACTGGCGAGCAATGCGCTTGAACCTGGCTTTCAAGTGTGGGTGAGGTTGGTAATAGCCTCGGCCCGGCCACTCAATCAATAACCGCACACACACAAATATTTCAGCGAAGGTGGAACAGTTGATCATCATCGATTATTCGACGGTCCCGGGACAATCCGGAGAAATTGTCAAAACCGCTCCAAAGGCTGTAACCAGTCCGGCGATCGTCAAATGCACATCATGGTTGTGTTGACACGAAAGCGCAGTAGTACTACTACTAGTTGTAGTACGAGAATACAACCATGATACTAGTAGTATTAGTAGTCGTACTGCTACGTACTACTGCTAGTACTACGAGTACTACTGCTAGTAATACTACGTAGTACGGGTAGTAGTACTAGTGTGCAGTACTTCTAAGTAGTACTAGTAGTAGTATTACTAAGTAGTACTAGTAGTAGTACTGCTACGTACTACTGCTAGTACTACTGCTAGTAATACTACGTAGTATAGGTAGTAATACTAGTGTGCAGTACTACTACTATGTACCTACTATGTAGTAGTACTACAATGTAGTAGTACTAGTAGTCGTACTAGTAGTAGGTACATGATGCAGAGTCTTCGAGATTGGAGTGGCAAGTACGGTACAGTAAAGAAGATAAACTTTTTACAGTAGCATATTTATTTTTGTCAATTTGTATGTTCATTTATGCCAATTCCATATATAAGAATGTGCAAAAAATCTAGCTATTTCAAGTTATGATGTAGCGATTATCCGGCGTTTTAAAAAATCCGGTGCCCCCCCCCTACCCCCCCCCCCCCCCGTATTGTCGACGATCGACTGCATTTGTGTCTCTTTTTTTTTGCTCGCATTCGAATTCTTTCAGCCTCCAAAAATGACGACAATTGCAGTTTGAGTGACGCGCCACGGACACCCCGCGGCATGCCGTGGCAGGGGCCGTGACGATCCAAGAGGTCACAGTAGGCAATGTAACCAAGACACCTTCTTGAATAACTATATAGCGAAGGGTGTTATACAAAGAGGCAGAGTCGTGTCAATCGTTTATTTGTCGTAAGGCGAGAGATCAATTAACCACCAGAGATAAACATTTCGAGAGATTTATTTTTCAACAGAGAGTGGCAGTGCAAGGGATGGCAAAGCGGCGTTGTTCTTTTGTGCTTGATCGTAGACGGTTGTTTGTTGGTATTTTACTCAGCTTCAGCTGGGCTGTAGCAATTGTAGAAAGTTATCACTGGAAGTGCCTTCGAAACAGAAGTGCCTAGGGCTGACAATAACCTGAATCCCAGCCCTGGGCCGTGGGGAGGGAGTTATTTAATATACAGGGTGCTTAAAAAGAATGTGAACACTTCTGAGAATTTGCAACAACAACGCCACAAGAAATGTGCCTCCGTGCTCTGGAGACCACCTCGAGAAGATTCCAGGCACGTGTTGACAATGATGGCGAACAAGTGGAGACTCTTTGAGTTTTTGAAGCTATTAATATTACATTTGTTATCATGTTGCAGTGTAGTATTAATTATCCGTTCTTTTTCCCCATTAAAAACGATAGTCCCAAACAAGTGTTAGATATTTTTGGAAGCACCCTGTATAAAGAAGGCCCATGGAAGAAGGCCCTGGCAAGCCGTGGTTCCATGGTGTTAACCTGCTTACGTGTTACAGGTGAGCGACTCAACGCCGCGCGTGCGTGTGTGGCCTCACAGGGTGATGGGCCCGTGCTATGCCACACACTGTGTTGTGTTGTTATTGACACAGGACGTGTTGAGTTGTTGTTGTTGTTGCTGGCTGTGTTGGTGCGCCGCTGCCATTGCATCAGCACCAACTAATTTGTTCATTTACTGTACTCAGAATATTTTTGCTTTCAGAATCTCTATTTATTTAGACTGGAGGAGGCACGGGGTCAGAACGTTCGAACAACAAACACAATACTCACAGACACGCAGAGCCCACCGAGGTATTAACTCACTTCCATACTTGACATTCATTGCTGAGACAATAGCACAATTATTTTTACGACTTCCCCTCCCTTTCCTCCAGCCCACCGTCCCCCCCCCCCTGCCGTGTGTTTAAATTAGGGAAGAGGCGATGTAGTTTCCGCCGCAGCATCTGTGGCCCCGCTGTGCTTGCGCCAGGCCAGGAGCACCGGTTCCGTTTTGCCATTCGAATGCAAATGGTCTCGTTGTTGACGAGCTGAGATTTGCATGATAAAGGATCCCCCCCTCTTCACCCCTTGGGGGCCGGCGTCCGTTGACATCTGCTACTGCGTTTAGAATACACCTCCAGCGCCGCCACGGCCAGGCCGTGCCTCCTCTTGGCGCCTCCGAGCCCTTTAGTTTCTTAGAGAACGGAGAAAACGGTGCACGTTACAAGTAGAGATTATCATCATCATGACCACCAACACTACCACCTTCTGCACCACCATCATCACCAACAACAACAACCGCCATTCGCCACTAAGTGGCGGTGACGTCACCACGACGCTTGTGCCAGGCCATGTGCACCCTGAGGCCACGTGAAGTGTCGAACGCCCGATGGCAGGAGGTCACGGGGCAGACCCAGGTGCCACGGGTCGACTGACCGAGATGACCGAGATGACTGGCTGATGCACCACCTGTGCCCCCTACTGTGCCAACTTGCTGTGCTTTAGCCACCCGGCGCTCCGCTCGTTGTTGTGAGCGTCGCTCCTCCGCCCTCCGTTGTTGTTGGAGGGCGACTGCCTCCAACTGCCCAGTAGCGTCCTTCACGAGCCTCCTCCACTGAGGCCGATCTTGACACCGCTGGTACCAGTCATCGGCAAGTCCACTCAGCTCCACGTCCTCCTGTACCACATCACTCCATCTCTTCTCTAGCCCGTGCCGCGCCCGTTTAGCCCCCTCGATCCGGCCGAACAAAAGCTGTTTAGGCATGCGGTGGCTGGGCATGCGGGCTACATGACCCAGCCAACGCAGCCTTGCCTGCCGGAGGAGCTCACTGATGGGACTTTGCCCAGATCTTTCAAGGACTTGTGAGCTCCTCACACAATCCAGCCTGGTTAAACCCAGGATGGATCGTAGGCAGGCCAGCCTAAATGTTTCCAACCGGCGAAGATGCTCCACTAGGGGGGTCCACGTTTCGCAAGCGTAGAGAAGGGAGGGAATGACCGTGGCCGAGAAGACCTGAAGCTTCGTGCGGAGCGACAGACCAGGTAGCTTCCACACAGCGTTACGCAACCGATGAAAAGATATTGCCGCTCGACTGATTCGGAGTGAGACCTCTGCTGATAAACTGGAGCCGGTCATAAGCACACTGCCCAGGTATGGGAAACTCTCCACTCTCTCCACAACTGCCCCATCACCGATTGAGAGTTGTGGGGGTGGAGTGCCCGATGGTACAAAATACCCAGGCAGGTGCTTAGTTTTGGTGGGGCTGATGGTAAGGCCCCACCTCTTAGTGGCACGCTCCAGTCTCAGCAGCAGCGTCTCCAACTCCTCTTCAGAATGAGCTGCTATTACCAAATCATCGGCATACATAACGTGGTTGACCAATAGGGAGCCATCCCTTGATCGCACCCGGGCGTCGATCAGCCTCCCATTATATCTGTACCAAATGGTAATTCCCCCGGTACAGCTATTGAAGGCTTCACGAACTACGCAGTCGAAATAGATGTTAAATAATGTGGGAGCCAGAGGACATCCCTGTCGCACCCCAAGGTGTACAGGGAAAGGCTCCGACTCCCGGCCACGTAGTTTTACCCGGGCCCGCTCACCATCATGAAGGTCCTTAATGATCGTGAGCAGAGGGTCAGGGACTCCGAAAGCACGAAGAACAACCCAGAGCCCAGTCCTACTGATGGTATCATAGGCCTTGACCAGGTCAATAAAGCAGAGATGTAGGTCTTTTTGGAATTCCCTACACCTCTGCTGTAGCAGACGGACAGAAAATATGGCATCTGTGCAGGACCGCCCTTTCCTGAAACCGCATTGGGGCTCCGCAAGCCTCTCCTCAGCGTGCCTACCATCATCACCAATACCATGTTCACCAACACCAGCCTCACCATGACCATAGTAACCACCACCAGAACAACACCAACCACTTTCATCACCAACATCACCATCATCACCACCACTGCTATCACCACCTCCCCCCATCGCTACCACCTCCCTCCATCGCCACCACCACCACCACCTCCCCCCATCACCACCACCTCCCCCATTACTATCACCACCGCCACCTCCCCCATCACCACCATCAACACCCCCCCATCCACGTCCCTCCATCCACCTCCTCCCCCCATCGCCGCCACCACCACCCCCTCCACCCATCTCTCACCTCGTTTTGAATACACATTTCGTCTGCTCTGGCCTCCACTGAGCAGTTGTAAAGGCATCAAGTTGCGTAGCTCTTGGCGGTTGTGTTAATCTATTTAGCTGTCCCATTTCCTGGAGAAGCTCCCAGGACGTGGGGCGAAACATCGGACGTCGTGCCGAACAGCAACAACACGATACAATCTGAAAACGCATCGGTGAGTTTCACAGCCGTGAGGGAGTTTGCCTTTGTGCGAGTGTGGGGAGCGGTGGCGCAGCGGTTAGCGCGCCGCGCTATGAAACCCGGCGACCCGAATTCGATTCCTGCTCCGTGACGTTTATTTGAACCGACCCTAGGTTGACTCAGCCTTTAATTAGTTCCTGATGCGGTTTGTTAACATCGCTACTTGGGAGACAAAGGCTGCCGTGCGGGCGTGGTGCTGGCCACTGACCCTTTCGTGTGCTGGGCCGGCCTTCGAACGTGAGCAAAGTCTCGGACAAGCTCACGAAACCAAATTAAGCAACTGTCGACGGGACACAGCAGGCAAAACAGAACATTGGCAACTAGAAATGTGTGCGCATTTTGTATTATTGGGGAAAGCATTTCAGGTGATAGTGGGGAATGAAAGAGGCGAGCGAGTGCATGGAGTAATGGAAGAGCGCCTTTTGAAGATTAACAATTGACGAACAAAAAATAAAAAATAGCGGCTTTAAACGACGTGCTTAGAGAAGGGAATTTTAACTTCAGTGGGGAATCAAAGCCGCCATGCCACGCGCCTGGATTCAGCAACACTTAACAGCCCTTGCCCCAAAAGCCTGTTAAAGGCTATATGGGGGATCTTTGTCTTGCAGGGTGTATATATTCTGATTGTGGTAAGTGGTGGTGTTGAAAGTTAGAAAACATGGACCGTGCTCGAATTAAATTCCTGGCCATGGGTCTTTCTCCCGTACTCCCCGTCTCTCTGCTTCCACGCGTGTGCTTCCCTGTCCCTGCGTCTCTCTGTTTCCACGTACCACTGTGTGTCTACGAATCTAAATGTGTGGCTACTAGTCTGTGTAAATTAGTTGGGTGGCCAACTTAACGGGACCATCATCTGTGCAACAAATCGGATCAACTCAAAACTCATGATGCGCTCACAGTGTTGCGTAACGAGTGTGTGTGTCCCGTTGGTAGGTGATTATCCACTGTAGTGAACGATTAGTGAGATCCCCTCTGTTGTGCGTGGAGATGAATGGCCTGCCTTGTGAGCCGCTGCGTGCGTTGTAATAACACACGCACTCGCGCGTGTGTGTGTACGTGCTTGCGTGCGTGTATGTGAGCGTGTGTACGTTCGCGTGTGTAAAGAAATGCACGATGAAGAGGAAACAAACGGCAACGAAATCACACAATGTTAGAGCAAATTGCAACACTGTCGCTCTGTCACGAGCGTGCATGACCCTGATTTGGCAATTGGATTTTATTGGCTCTGCCATCGCCGCCGCCGTTGGGTGGTGGAGGGTCATGGCTACAACGGCGACGTTGAACCGCCGCGAGAAATAGTCGTGGCCCAGAAGAAGTGGAATGACGAATCGCAGGAAGGAGGCTCCCCCCCCTCATCGTCATCATCATCCACCACCACTGCACGGTTGCCGCTGCCTCAACGCTCATCAATGGTTCCTCCTCTTGGCACCCCTGGGTCGTCCTCTCTCCCTCTCTTTGTTTACGATCAGAGGAAACAAGAAGATGCTCGGTGTAGTCGGCACTTTGCTTCGTTCATCATTTCGGTTTTTTTTTTCAATGCTTTGCTTTACGTGCCCCCCCCCCCCATTTTTGAATGAAAGATTTCACGCTCTGCTCTCCTCCTTATCCCTTCCCTCTCTCTCTGCTCCACCTCTCTATTTTTTTTTACACGATCTCTCTCTCCCAACGACAAGAGAGTGAGGAGCGGACACTGTGCGGCGTGGTGGCGGGTTGTATTCTGTTGATGAAAAGAAGCTTCTTTCACGAGAAGTCCGAATGATGTTTCCTCATCATCGTCGGCAGCACGCGAGCTCACTCCACTTGGCGATTCCCTTACCCGGTATGCAGGAGGTCGTGGGTTCGATCCCGACCCTGACGCCTGCTGTGTATCTGGAGTTTGCGTGTCTCTCCCTCATCATCATCATCACGGTGGCTAGGAGATGTTAACTACCTAGCCTGGTATACAGGAGGTCGTGGGTTCGATCCCGACCCTGACGCCTGCTGTGTATCTGGAGTTTGCGTGTCTCTCTCTCTCATCATCATCACGGTGGCTAGGAGATGTTAACTACCTCGCCTGGTATACAAGAGGTCGTGGGTTTGATCCCGACCCTGACGCCTGCTGTATGTTTGGAGTTTGCGTGTCTCTCTCTCTGCCCGTGGTCGTGTGGATTTTTCTCCAGGTCCTCCGTTTTTTTTCTCAACACTTAGAAACGTACTCTTTTAGAGTATTTGGCTGCCATAAATTTCCATGTGACGACGATGAGCCACTTGGTTGAGATTTCGTTGTGTTGATCGCCAGGTCGCTTCTGAAAAATAGCCTATAGAGTTCAGTTGGGGCCTTGCCTGGGAAAATAGAAATAGTTTTGTAAAGTTTTAACTTTTTAGTTTAGTTCCCCTGTTGGGCAATCACGGAGAATTGGATCGCCGCAACGGTGAGAGCCGAGTGAAGGTTTTGTTGTTGCTAGCTTTATATATTTATTTATTTTGCCGAGGGAATTAAAACCGAGAGCCCCCCCCCCATTCTCTTGGCACGAGGAGGAATTTGGTTCTCTCACTCTCCCTCCCTCTGTCTCTCCCCCCCCCCGTCTGTCCTTTCTTATTTCAGTGAAGCCGATGTCGCCGTAGCAACGGCTGCCATGGAGACACGAGCCGGCCCTTGTGAAGCGGAGACCCCGAGTGAGAGAAGGGGGCAGTGGCGTCGGCACTCCAGCGCACACCCACGGCCCCACGGCCCCACCGCCACCCACCCTCACGGGGATTTTCATGAATTGCGGAATTTTATGTGACACCCACTCCGCCCTGCCCCCCCAGGAGTTTCATATCAACAACAACAACGGCCCCTCTGCCGGCGTGTCATCGTCTGTGTGCGCGGCATCGTCTGCGTGTCGTCTGTGTGTGCACATGTCGTTTGTGTTCGTGGCATCGTCTGCGTGTCGTCTGTGTGACGTCTGCGTGTCGTCCGTGTGTGTGGCATCGTCTGTGTGTCATCTGTGTGTGCGTGTCGTCTGTGTGTGTGGCATCGTCTGTGTGTCATCTGTGTGTGCGTGTCGTCGTCTCTATGTGTGTCATCGTCTGTGTGTGTGCGGATCGGTAGTGTAGTGTTCAACGCCGCTACGCTACAAACCTGGCAGAGGCCCGAGTTCGATTCCAGCTCACGGCCCTCTTCTAGGTCAACTCGGCCTCAAATGAGGACCCAGTGCGGTGCATAGTAAACATCGCCACTTTGGGAGACAAAGGCAGCCGGACGTGGTGCTGGCCACCCACCCCCTCGTGCACCATGCCGGCCTTCATAGGTGCTAATCCCTAACAGCGCTTGCCCCAACAGTCTGTAAAGGCTACACGGGGGATCTTTGCATTTGCCTGTAGACGGTGCTGGCCACTCATCTCCCTGTGTGCCACAGTGCCGGCTTTCATAGGCGCTGCTACTCGCGAACAGCACTTGCCCCAACAGCCTGTTAAGGATATTTGCATAGCCTGGTATGGGGAGCGGTGGCGCAGTGGTTAGTACACTGCACTACGAATCCAGTGATTCCCACTCACTGCCACCAAAACACCGGCGATGATTACCTGAAACGGTCCTGTGCCCTCCCGCCAGGTCAACTCGGCCATGAATGAGTAGCTGGTGCCGTGTGTAACCTTTGTCACTCTCCGACAAGCAACTTGCCCCAGCAGCCTGTGGAAGGCTACATAGTGGGGGAACTTTGCCTTTTGTATTGCGTGAGCTCACACCAAAGACGAGGCGCCTTGGTCATTAACACCGCTGCCCACGTTGTCCAATAGAGCTTGGGTTTCAGGATATTCTTTGCAGCGGTAATCGCGATTGCCGTGGTTAGCGCACTGTGCTGCCAACCCGGCAAAACCCGAGTTCGATGCCTGGCCACGGCCGGCGTCACCGGCGAGGTACATCTCAGCGTTCACACCCCGAGAGATTCCACGGCTTCCACGCCACGACCCATTGCTTGCACCTCGGTGCCAAAAAATAATAATTGTTGATTGGAGTTTCGAATTGTTGCGTATGGGGTGAATCGCTAGAGTTCTCACTCTCGCTCTCCCTCTCTCCTCCTCTCGTTCTCCCTCACTCTCCCTTTCACACCCCCCCACCTCTCCCCTTCACTCTCCCTCTTCGCTCTCCCCCACTCTCCCCTGCTCTCTCTCCCGCGTCGCTCGCTCGCTCCCTCCTGGGCTCCCAGCCAAGAAGAAGCGCTTTCTCTCGTTCAAGCGCCTCTTCCGAGGGAGCGGTGCCTCCCGGGACGATGCCTCCCACGATGAGGCCGCGGCGCCGGCGTCCTCCTCCTCGTCATCCGCCGTGGCGTCTCAGCTCCGCCGGCTCAAGAAGAAGCACAGGGCGGGTGACGCGGCGCTACCGCCACGGTCGGCCTCCGCCTCTGCGGCCGCCGGAGACGCGAGGCTCCGTCCGAGCCATTCGGCGGGCGATGTGAGCCACGCCGAGGTCCAGGAGCCCGGCTCGGTCGGCTCCGGAGACGCTTCGCACGTGGGGTCCGTCGCGCCTCCTCAGCCCTCCCACTCATCCCTCCCTCTCCTCCCTCTCCTCCCTCTACTCCCTCACTCCCTCTCCACCCTCCCTCTCCTCCCTCACTCCCTCCCCTCTCCTCTCCACCCTCCTCCCTCCCTCTCTCACTCCTTCTCCTCACTCTCCTCCCTCCCTCTCCTCCCTCACTCCCTCTCCTCACTCCCTCCCCTCTCCTTTCCACCCTCCTCCCTCTCACTCCCTCTCCTCACTCTCCTCCCTCCCTCTCCTCCCTCCCTCTCCTCACTCCCTCCCCTCTCCTCTCCACCCTCCTCCCTCTCACTCCCTCTCCTCACTCTCCTCCCTCACTTTCCTCCTTCACTCCCTCTCCTCACTCCCTCCTCTCTCCTGTCCACCCTCCCCTCCTCCCTCTCCTCTCCCTCCCCTCCTCTTCTCCCTCTGCTCTCCTCCCTCTCTTCTCCCTCTTCTCTCCTCCCTCTCCTCAACCCTCCCTCCTCCCCTCCTTCCCTCCCTCCCTCTCCTCCCTCCCTCCCTCCACCACCCAGCAACAAATTCGATCAAATCCTTCAGAATCTTTATCCTGGAGAAATCCGATGATCTACGAAGCTCTTTTTCACAAATGTCCATTCGTGGGCACGGGGCCGGAAAGTGACGAGCAAATGTGCCGTTTGGTTGATTTAATCAGCATAAGTGGAGCAACGTCTGAAAGCGAGCGCCTGTTTGACACATTTTCCCCGCCGTTCCACTGGAGGTCACGACCGGCATCGTCTTCGCGCGTGCACACAGCAGCTCGGCTACTCGCGAGAGCGGCCGCTTCTGTTGATAAACCAGATCTGTCGGCAAAGATACTCGCCGCAGAGTGGCCGGCGGCGACAACTTTCCTAACCCCGACCCTCCTCCTCCCACTCCCTGCGCCCAGGTCTCCGAGTCTGGGCAGCCGCGCTCTGTCTCACGACAGCGTCTTCTTCTTCTTCGCAGACGCTTCTCCCGGCGGCAACCAGGACGGCGTCTACACTGGCTCGAGGACCACAGAGGTCTTGCTCGCTCTCACTCACTCTCACTCACTCACTCGCTCTCACTCGCTCGTTCTCACTTGCTCGCTCGCTCGCCCTCACTCACTCTCACTCGCTCGCTTGTTCTCACTCGCTCTCACTCACTCGCTCTCACTTGCTCGCTCTCACTCACTCACTCGCTCGTTCTCACTCGCTCTCACTCACTCTCACTCGCTCGCTCTCACTCGCTCGCTCTCACTCACTCGCTCTCACTCGCTCTCACTCACTCGCTCTCACTCACTCGCTCGCTCTCACTCACTCTCACTCACTCTCGCTCCCACTCGCTCTCACTCACTCATTCTCACTCACTCGCTCGCTCTCACTCACTCACTCACTCACTCGCTCTCACTCGCTCGCTCACTCACTCGTTCACTCGCTCACTCGCTCATTCACACGCTTACACGCTCACTCACTCACGCTCACTCACTCACTTAAACACGTTTGCTCAGTCACACGCTCACCCGCTCACTCGCTCACATGCTCCCTTACTCACAAGCTCTCACTTACTCGCTCACTCACTCAAACACGCTTGCTCACTCGCCTGCTCTCACTCGCTCACTCACTCACTTGCTCACACACTCGCTCACACACTCGCTCATCCATCCGCTCACTTGCTCACTCACCCGCTAACTCACACGCTCGCTCACTCACCCGCTCATTCACTCACACACCCGCTCGCTCGCTCACTCATGCATGCGCTCGCTCACTCGCTCGCTCTGTCACTTACTCGCTCACTCACACATACGCTCACTCTCCCGCTCGCTCACTCACCTGCTCACTCACTCATACACTCGCTCACTCACTCACGCATGCACTCGCTCGGTCACTTACTCGCTCGGTCACTTACTCGCTCGGTCACTTACTCGCTCACTCGCTCACTCGCTCACTCAAACACGTTCGCTCACTCACTCACTCGCTCACTCAAACACACTCACCCACACGCTCTCGCTCACTCACACGCTCACACTCACTCACTCTCAATCGTGCTATCACTCACGTCGTCACTCAAACTCGCTCACTTACTCGCTCACATGCTCACTCGCTCACTCACCGACTCCCTCACTCACTCGCTCACTCAAATAACAACAACGACAACCGCCATTCGCCACTAAGTGGCGGTGACGTCACCACGACGCTTGTGCCAGGCCATGTGCACCTTGAGGCCACGTGAAGTGTCGAACGCCTGCTGGCAGGAGGTCACGGGGCAGACCCAGGTGCCACGGGTCGACTGACTGAGATGACCGAGATGAGTGGCTGATGCACCACCTGTGCCCCCTACTGTGTCAACTTGCTGTGCTTTAGCCACTTGGCGCTCCGCTCGTTATTGTGAGCGTCGCTCTTCCGCCCTCTGTTGTTGTTGGAGGGCGACTGTCTCCAACTGTCCAGTAGCGTCCTTCACGAGCCTCCTCCACTGAGGCCGATCTTGACACCCGCTGGTACCAGTCATCGGCAAGTCCACTCAGCTCCACTTCCTTCTGTACCACATCACTCCATCTCTTCCCCTTTAGCCCCCTCTATCCGGCCGAACAAAAGCTGTTTAGGCATGCGGTGGCTGGGCATGCGGGCTACATGACCCAGCCAATGCAGCCTTGCCCGCCGGAGCTCACCGATGGGACTTTGCCCAGATCTTTCAAGGATTTGTGAGCTCCTCGCACAATCCAGCCTGGTTAAACCCAGGATGGATCGTAGGCAGGCCAGCCTAAATGTTTCTAACCGGCGAAGATGCTCCATTAGGGGGGTCCACGTTTCGCAAGCGTAGAGAAGGGAGGGAATGACCGTGGCCGAGAAGACCTAAAGCTTCGTGTGGAGCGACAGACCAGGTAGCTTCCACACAGTGTTAGGCTACCAATGAAAAGATATTGCCGCTCAACTGATTCGGAGTGGGACCTCTGCTGTTAAACCGGAGCCGGTCATGAGCACACTGCCCAGGTATGGGAAACTCTTCACTCTCCACAACTGCCCCATCACCGATTGGGAGTTGTGGGGGTGGAGTGCCCGATGGTACAAAATACCCAGGCAGGTGCTTAATTTTGGTGGGGCTGATGGTAAGGCCCCACCTCTTAGTGGCACGCTCCAGTTTCAGCAGCAGCGTCTCCAACTCCTCCTCTGAATGAGCAGCAATTACCAAATCATTGGTATACATAACGTGGTTGACCAATAGGGAGCCATCCCTTGACCGCACCCGGGCATCGATCAGCCTCCCATTATATCTGTACCAGATGGAAATTCCTCCGGTACAGCTACTGAAGGCTTCACGAACTATGTGGTCGAATAGATGTAAAATAATGTTGGAGCCAGAGGAGACATCCCTGTCGCACCCCAAGGTGTACAGGGAATGGTTCTGACTCCCGGCCACGTAGCTTTACCCGGGCCCGCTCACCATCATGAAGGTCCTTAACGATCGTGAGCAGAGGGTCAGTGACTCCGAAAGCACGAAGAACAACCCAGAGCCCAGGCCTACTGATAGTATCATAGGCCTTGACCAGGTCAATAAAGCAGAGATGTCGGTCTTGTTGGAATTCCCTACACCTCTGCTGTAGCAGAAGGACAGAAAATATGGTATCTGTGCAGGACCGCCCTTTCCTGAAACCGCATTGGGGCTCCGCAAGCCTCTCCTCAGCGTGCCTAGCAAGGCGATGTTGAATAATCCTTGCCAGAACCTCGCTCAAACACGCTCGCTCACTCATGCCCTCGCTCACTCACACGTCCTTGCTCACTCACACGCTCACACTCACTCACTCGCTCTCACTCAATGCTGTCACTCAAACATGCTCGCTCACTCACACACTCGCTCACTCACTCACACACTCACTCACTGACACGCTCACACTCACTCACTCACATGCTCTCACTCACGCTCTCACTCACGCTGTCACTCAAACACGCTCGCTCATTCACCCGCTCGCTCACTGACTCACTCGCTCACTGACTCACTCGCTCACTCAAATACGCTCACTCAAACACGCTCACTCATACGCTCACTCATACGCTCACTCATACGCTCGCACTCACTCACATGCTCGCACTCACTCGCTCACATTCACTCGCTCACACGCTTTCACTCACATGCTCTCACTCACTCACATGCTCTCACTCACTCACATGCTCACTCACTAACATGCTCACTCACTCACACACTCTCACTCACGCTTTCACTCAAACATGCTCGCTCACTCACTCATTCACTGGCTCGCTCGCTCATTCACCCACTCACTCGCTCTGTCACTTGCTCACTCACTCACTCGCTCACATGCTGTCACTTATTCACCCACTCACTCGCTCACTCACCCGCTCTCACTCACTCACATGCTCTCACTCGTGCTCTTGCTCAAACACGCTCGCTTGCTCGCTCACCCTGCTCACCCGCTCGCTCACTAGCTCATTGACTCGCTCGCTTGCTCACTCACTCACCCACTCTCACTCACTCACATGCTCACTCACTCGCTCACTCACCCGCTCTCACTCACTCACATGCTCTCGCTCATGCTCTCGATTAAAAACGTGCTCACTCATTCACCCGCTCGCTCACTGAATCCCTCACTCCCTCACTCAAACGTGGTCACTCAAATACGCTCACTCAAACACGCTCACTCGCTCTCACTCGTATGCTCACACTCACGCACATGCTTTCACTCACACCCTCACTTACTGACACACTGTCACTCACACCCCTCTCACGCACATGCTCACACTCACTCACACACTCTCACTCACACTTTCACTCAAACATGCTCGCAGGGTCACTCACTAAATCATTGACTGACTCGCTCACACGCTGTCACTCATTCACCCACTCGCTCACTCACCTGCTCTCACTCACACGCTCTCACTCAAACATGCTTACTCACTCGCTCACACACTCTCACTCATGCTCTCACTCAAACACGCTCGCTCACTCACGAGCTCACACACTCTCATGCGTTCTCTCTCGCTCGCTCACTCACTCGCATGTTCTCATGTTCTCACTCAGTCACTAACTCGCTCACTGTGCGTGTGCGTGCTCTGCTGCCCCTCCGTGTTGCTCGACACGAAACAGACTCCGCGCGTGGGCGGCCCCCCCGCGGCGCCGGCTCTGGCCCACCTCCTGCTGGACAGCAGCGCCGCGCGCCACAAGATGGCCGTGCGTCCACGCAACCAGAGGGCGTCCTCCAAGCACCGCGTGGCTGCACGGGTGAGCGGGGGGGGGGGGGGGCCCTGAACAACGCTCGCCGCTGCTGGGAACGACATTTGTGAGTGGCGCTCGCGGGTGGCGCTCGTGACGCTCGTGAGTGACGCTGGTGAGTGACACTCATCAGCGGTACTCGACGGTGCTGTGAGCGACGCGCGGACCTGGCTTGGAATGCAGGCAGCTACCAGCAGGAGTTCTCCTGCCCCAGACATGACGGGATGGCGGCGACGATGACGATGATTCATTTGCGTCGCCAGAATTTGCCCAAGAGCTCCGATCGAGGCTTCAGCGAGATGGAGGATGAGGAGGTGTTCCAGCTGGTCAGCACTCCCGTGATGAGACCCACGGATTCCAAGGCCACGTCGGCAGCCTCCGCCCAGAGAGGTTTGTGAGGATGTCTCCCTGTGAGCCTGCGCGGCCAAACCAATCGCATCCCGACGGCGGTGCTGGCGGTGCTGGCGGTGCTGGTGGTGGTGGTTGTGTCCACTGCCGCCATGGCGTAGTGGTCTGAATGATTGTTATTTTACTTGACCAGGATAGGCCACACTGAGCTGTGTAGCTCTCTTAAAAAAGCCGCAAATGATAGCTCAACAAAGTGGCTCATCATGACGTGGAAATTCATAGCAGCCAAATACTTGAAGCGCATGATGTTGATTCGAAGTGTGGAAGGAAATACCTGAGGACCCGGAGAAAAATCCACATAACCATGGGGACAGAGACACGCAAACTCCAAATACATGACCCACGACATCCTGCATACCATGCAAGGGAGTTAACATCTCATAGCTACCGCTGCACCCTTCTAAATCCACACATCATCATTATCATCGTCGTTGCCTTGTCCTGTGCCCTTCCAGTTGGCCGGGGTCTGGCAGCGACATCCCTGGCCACCGCCACGACACCGCTGGACGTGGGCGGGGAAGCGGTGGCCGCGTCGCTTGCGTTGAGCCACGCGCCTTCGGACAAACCCGGTGAGCCTCTGCTTCCAACCGCAGCTCGCCTCGTTCCAGGCACCGCCAAACACGCGATGCCGATAGCATAATCGGGTGAAGTGGGTTGACTGACTGAGACGGCTGGCCCAGATGCATACCTGCTGTGCCCCCACCCCCTACTGCGCCAACTCACTCTCAGGGTCTCACTCTGGCACTCACTCACTGTCTCACTTAGCCTCACTCTCACTCACTTTCACAACAACCGCCATTCGCCACTGGTGACGTCACCTCGGCACTTGTGCCAGGCTATGTGCACATTAAGACCTCGGTGCCATGGGTCGACCGACTGAGATGGCTGCCGTTGGAACACCTGTGCCGCCTACTGCACAAACTCGCTGTGTTTTTTCCGCCCGGTGCTCTGCCCGTTTTTGTGAGTGTCGCCCCTCTGCCCTCCACTATTGTTGCTGGAGGGCGACTGCCTCCAACTGCCCAGTAACGTCCCTTCACGAGCCTCCTCCTCCCTCCTCCACAGAGGCCGATCTTGACACCGCTGCTGTCAAACCGACACACCCGCACGTCCGTTAATCTTATACACACAGTCTCATGGGCAGTAAAAACACACGGTTAATTAAGATCGGACGCGGGGTCCGGGCGAACCGTGTTTGCTATTTGTCGAGTCAATACAACACACGGTGGTGTCGTGCGCCTATCTCAGAGAGCGTTCACCTGTTTAAATACAGCGCCTAGAATGGACTCCCATGCTGCTAATACCCCACCACTGCTGCTACGCACGACGCCTTTACGCAGACAACGGGACAGAATGTGGCGCAACGCACGTATTCTTCAGGGCATTCCCGAGTTGATTTGTCTTGTGCCATGAAATGGGACCTTTTTGCCAGTATCAAAGCATGAAAAAATAAGAATCGGTTTTACCCTTTCTGGCAATAGCACCTGTTTTATTGCTGGCCACAAAGAAGGCTCTGGTGTAGGCCAATCAGACAGTGCATTTATTATCACAGCATGTCTGTTTGCATGCTCACCACAAGTACGTGTGGTTGATGCAGACATGATTCCTTGCAAAAGGTTTCTCCTTGGTGTTTGAACATCTCAACAACTGTTTTATTGCCAGAAAGGGGCCACATGTATTCTTATTTTTTCATACTTGTTGTGCCACGTGAATGTTGAACTTCTTTCACCACCATATGCAGCCAACCGTGCAAATCGGTTGTCTGTGAAAGTACACTGGACATGTGTGAAAAATCGCTTCATAGCTCATCGGATTCCTCCTGCAGTATAAATAAACATTCTGACTTTGATGGTCCTGAGTATCCGGTTACCCCGGCTATCTGACCATCGGTCATATCGACACACTCCATTTAACAAAGGTGCTGTGGGGAAATAAAAGCAGTCTATGGCTGCATCACCGATCTTGCCAATATTAGCCAATCAAATGAAGGAGGGGGGGGCGTGTTACATCATAACTTGATCCATGGATCGATTTCCAATAAATCGACACGGTGATTAATGCGCAAATTACGATTCTGTTTTTGACATTTGTTTATTGTGAATCGATTGAGCGGAATCGATCACAATTAACCTCCATTAACGATCCACAGTGACGACATGTGGGCAAAGACACGACCTCTTCGGCTAAAGCGACGCCCACTTTGTTCCATATATGGTGGGCAAATCTCTGAGCGGCGATTTTGTCGTAATTACATTGCCCTTCGCAATGACACTGTTAAGGGGCCGTCCATAAATGACGTCACGCACCTGGGGGGGGGGGGGGATGGTCAGACATTTGTGACGATGTGACGTCACATCAAAATGCGCAACTTTAAATAAATATATACAACACGTTCTACTTAACTAAATATACTTTTTAATAAATGTTTTCTCCTACAACATCAGAGTGCAGCGCCACATTAAATACGCACTACAATGACAATAGTTTAAAGCGATTTGAAGCATGTTTTTTTTGGGGGGGGGGAGGGGGGCAGAGCTTTGTCACGTCATATTTGAGGGGGGTTTGACTTTTTGTGACGCCGTGTGACGAGGGGGGTGGGTGGTCAAAAATCGTCCAAAATCGCGTGACGTCATTTATGGACGGCCCCTTACAGGGCGCTTCACGAGGAAGCACAACATCACGTGAATGAATGTAAGTTACATGGAGCAATAAGCCTACACATTCGTTAAAAGTAAAAAAAAGATATAAACGAAGTTATAACATTAATCTTCAGCATTAGGTTGTGAACACCTCAACGCCTTCTTAGTCAGTTTGGTCTTCGTGGTGCGAAATGTCAACTGGCAGCGCTGCACCTTGAACACCCTACAAGGGAGATCCGTGATTCGTGAGCGGCAGCAGCAAAGACAAAAGCACTCATTTACCAGAAGTCCTAGGACTCTTTCGAGGGGGATCCGGCTACATTTGGTTTTAAAAACCAGGTAAGATGCTATCAACCAATTAATTGTGAGTTGTTTATGCATACGGGAGGGAAACCGGAGTATCCGGAGAAAACCCACACGTGCGAGGGAGCAACACTCTATCCCGTAATAAATAGAGCAGATGGAGATTACTCCACGCACTTTGCTGCTCTACCGCCCTCTCCTAACAGAGCCAGGTGTATGGCTGCTTGGCACCGACCCACGGGTAGAAGGGAGTGAGATGGAACAGATGGAGATTAGTCCACCCCCGGGTAGAAGGGAGCGAGATGGAAAAGATGGAGATTAGTCCACCCATGGGTAGAAGGGAGTGAGATGGAACAGATGGAGATTAGTCCACACACTCTGCTGCTGTTTATCGCCTTCTGGCAGAGGCAGGGGTACGGCTCCTCGACGCCCACAGGAAACAAGTTTTGCACCAACCGTTTCTTCCTCCACGGCGCTGGTTTACAAGCCACGTGCAGCGTTGTGGCCACCACCACCACCACCGCGGCCGCTCTGGCTCCTGATGGCTCGTACTTTCGGTGCGTGCACTCTCTCTCTCCGTGTTTCCCCGACTCCAAATTTGACAGCCGCGCTGCCTCGTTCCACTCGGATGGGGATCCAACCTTCGCTACCGCCCTCTGCAGCCGCGGCCGCCGCTGCTGCCTCCTCGGGACCCTCCAACCTGCGAGAAACCAAAGAGGCGTCAGCGGCAGAAGCAGCTGTGGCGGTGGTTTACGACGAGGTGAAGCTGGTGCCAGTGTCCCGTGTGGACGTACCGCACACGGCCATCTTGGTGACGGACTCGCAGCTGAGGAGCGAGAGGGAGGCGGCGGAGGCCTCTGTCCGGCAACAGGAGGAGAGGAGAGGGCGCGGCGGCGGTGGTGGTAGCAGCGGTGGTGGTGGTCATGGAGGTGGTGGTCATGGAGATGGTGGTGGTCATATTAGTGACGTTGGAGGTGGTGGCAGTGCTGGTGGTGCTGGCGGTGGTGGCAACGGTGAGGTGAGACGAGGCATCGGCAAAGAGCAGGAGGCGAGGAGAGTGAAACTGTCGACTCCGGGAGGAGACATTGTTCCCAGTAAGTTTGGTATGAAGCTATTTTTTCAAATCGTTGTTTTATTGAGAGGTTAACTCACAACACCACCTCTGTAAGGTATATATGGTGCTACGGTGGCTGAAAAGTGTTAACTACCTCACTTGGTATACAGGATGTCGTGGGTCCGATCCCGACCCTGACACCTGCTGTATATTTGGAGTTTGCATGTTTATCTCCCCGTGACCGTGTGGATTTTTCTCCGTGTCCTACTTCTTTTTTCCTCCACATTTAGAAACGCGCATTTATAATATTTGACTGCGATAAATGTCCACTTGATAAGCTGCTGCGTTGAGCTTTCGTTTGTGATAGCCAGGTCACTTCTGAAAAAGAGCTACTCGGCTAAGTGTGGGCACGTAGGTATAAAATAAAATACCTACGTATTTTATACCTACGTGACTTTACCGAACGAACCAAGGAGCATAGATTCCTGCAGTCACAAAAGCTTAAAATAAAAGAAAACTAGTTATAGTAATTTATTATATTATAGGCACCGCTTTGTGGGAAGTCAGCAGTGGTTGTTGTGCGGCAGAGTTCTTGGTGTGCAGCAGAGATGAGCAGCAGAGGGCGCTTGAGGCAACTTTCCACTCTTGTGCCGTTTTGTCGGATTCAGCGAAACACAAATTTACACCGTCAAGCACTCTGTTGGCATTAAGGCATTATAGCAGCAACTATTGCCCAGCCTCACCCCCCCCCCACAAAGGCTGTTCGTGTATTGTCGGTGGCTATAATAGTCAAATTGAGAATAAACTTTATACTCGCATTGGGTACACAGTTAGCCGATGTACAGTTGAGGTAAAGTGTGGGTACTGCCACCTCTTTAACTGCCTGGCCAGCGTGGCATAGTCGGTAACAACGTCGTTTATCCTCTGTGAAGCTGCAGGTTAGTGCTGGATGCAACCGCATTTGCAAATGTGATCTGTAACGTTGATCCTTGCCCGTGTTGTATCGAGTTACAGTGAGGGAAAAAAGTATTTGATCCCCTGCTGATTTTGTACGTTTGCCCACTGACAAAGAAATTATCAGTCTATAATTTTAATGGTAGGTTCATTTGAACAGTGAGAGACAGAATAACAACAAAAAAATCCAGAAAAACGCATGTCAAAAATGTTATAAATTGATTTGCATTTTAATGAGGGAAATAAGTATTTGACCCCCTCTCAATCAGAAGGATTTCTGGCTCCCAGGTGTATTTTATACAGGTAACGAGCTGTGATTAGGAGCACACTCTTAAAGGGAGTGCTCCTAATCTCAGCTTGTTACCTGTATAAAATACACCTGTTCACAGAAGCAATCAATCAGATTCCAAACTCTCCACCATGGCCAAGAACAAAGAGCTCTCCAAGGATGTCAGGGACAAGATTGTAGACCTGCACAAGGCTGGAATGGGCTACAAGACCATCGCCAAGCAGCTTGGTGAGAAGGTGACAACAGTTGGTGCGATTATTCGCAAATGGAAGAAACACAAAAGAACTGTCAATCTCCCTCGGCCTGGGGCTCCATGCAAGATCTCACCTCGTGGAGTTGCAATGATCATGAGAACGGTGAGGAATCAGCCCAGAACTACACGGGAGGATCTTGTCAATGATCTCAAGGCAGCTGGGACCATAGTCACCAAGAAAACAGATGGTAACACACTACGCCGTGAAGGACTGAAATCCTGCAGCGCCCGCAAGGTCCCCCTGCTCAAGAAAGCACATATACATGCCCGTCTGAAGTTTGCCAATGAACATCTGAATGAATCAGAGGACAACTGGGTAAAAGTGTTGTGGTCAGATGAGACCAAAATGGAACTCTTTGGCATCGACTCAACTCGCCGTGTTTGGAGGAGGAGGAATGCTGCTTATGACCCCAAGAACACCATCCCCACCGTCAAACATGGAGGTGGAAACATTATGCTTTGGGGGTGTTTTTCTGCTAAGGGGACAGGACAACTTCACCGCATCAAAGGGACGATGGACGGGGCCATGTACCGTCAAATCTTGGGTGAGAACCTCCTTCCCTCAGCCAAGGCATTGAAAATGGGTCGTGGATGGGTATTCCAGCATGACAATGACCCAAAACATATGGCCAAGGCAACAAAGGGAGTGGCTCAAGAAGAAGCACATTAAGGTCCTGGAGTTGCCAAACGTCAGCCTCGTAACCTTAATGACTTGGAGAAGATCTGCAAAGAGGAGTGGGACAAAATCCCTTCTGAGATGTGCGCAAACCTGGTGGCCAACTACAAGAAACGTCTGACCTCTGTGATTGCCAACAAGGGTTTTGCCACCAAGTACTAAGTTATGTTTTGCAGAGGGGTCAAATACGTATTTCCCTCATTAAAATACAAATCAATTCATAACATTTTTGACATGCGCTTTTCTGGATTTTGTTGTTGTTATTCTGTCTCTCACCGTTCAAATAAACCTACCATTAAAATTATAGACTGATCATTTCTTTGTCAGTGGGCAAACATACAAAATCAGCAGGGGATCAAATACTTTTTTCCCTCACTGTACATTTTAATGTACAATTTTATTGAGGGGCTACTGTGTGTTGTATTGCTGTGGTCTGCGAAAGAACTTCTATATACATGCAATGTAAACTTATTTACTTAATCTATTTTACGTATTATTTATTTTTCCTGACCCACCTCTTTATATGTCAAACTTTCACACCGTACATAGTCAACCGTGCTAATCATCCTACACAGATATCCTACTGGACATCGTAGCTCATCGGATCAGCAGTGTCCTGAGCAGGAAACGACCACACCCCATACCGTTTTGGCACCACTGCCACCACTGCCCCCATACTTCCCCTGTACTTGACCTGCTGCGTGACCCCTCGCCTCCAGACGGCCGCCGCCCCCCCGCCGCCGCCGTCACCGCCGCTCCGAGCACACGCACGCCGAGGAGCGCGAGACGGCAGGAGCACGAGACGACGACGATGAGGAGGAACGACGCTGTGGTGACGTTCACGGGCAGCGGCCACACCATCGTCACGACGCCCGGGGGCCTCACCGTGATCCCCACGGGCCGCACCGCCGCCGCCATCGTCAAGAGCAGCAGCGAGGAGAACCTCCACAGGGGCCTCCGCTTCTCCCTGGCGGCCACGCCGCCGTCCGACTCCCCGATCCTACGGCACCCTCCGCTGCGCAAGGCCACCTCGGTGGGCGCCAAGTTCTCGGTCGCGTCGGCCTGGGACCGATCGTGGAGTTTGGATTTCGGAGCAGACGCCGGAGAGTCGCCGTGGGTGGGCAGCGACAAATCGCCGCCCTCGGGCGCGGAGGCGGCTCCCGGTGGATCGCGGCTGTCGGCTGGTGCCGGCGGGGTGCCGTCCTCGAGCGTGGATGTCGGCGAGGCACGGGCGGATAACGACAAGTCACCGGCCTCGGATCCACGCGTGGCTACCGTTGAGTCTCCGTCACCGAGTGGCGTTTGGTCATCGTTCTCAGATTTTGATGCCGACGCTGGAAAGTCGCCATCGTCGTGGGCGCCTGCGAGGAAGTCCGAGGCGGTGGCGCCGACAATGGTCGTCGCTCGAACGCCACGGGCCGGCAAGGACAAGCGCGCCACCTGGCCCAAATCAGACGCCAGCTTTGCCGCGGCCGTCGGGAGCGTCGGGCGGCAGGAGTCGGGGAAGACGAGGGCGGGGGAATCTCAGTCGATGTTGGGAGAGGGGCCGAAGCGCCGGTGCGAGTTTGGGAACGTGCAGATTGTCGAGTTTGGGGGGACGGAGGACGACGCGAACGGCGGGCGGACAACGACGACTTCCGTTGCCTTCGCCAAGCCGGGCGACGACGATGGCGAGGAGGAGGAGGAGGAGGGGGCAGCGGCGGTTGTGACGGCCGGAACAGCGGGAGAAGGGGCGTCACCGTTCGGTGTGCGCCTGCGCCGCACGTCCTACTCGCTCAAGTTCAATCAGGACCGCGTGGCGGAGGAGAGGAGGGTGCGCAAGCGGCACAGCACCGGCGGCGAGCAGCTCAGCGTGGCGGTGGTGGCGAAGGACGGCACGGAGGCCGCTCGGAAGGGCGGACCGCGGGTGGTGGGAAATTCGCCAACCGCGAGGACGCCGGGGAAATCCACGGTGCCCTCGGCCGGACGCGATGGGGTTCCGCTCACCGACAAGACCAGAGCGGCCGGGGGCGTGGCCAGAGCCGGGCTCGGCACCGTGGACAGGTCCCCGAAGGCCAGCGCGCTTCCCGCCCGCGAGGCCACGACTCTGTCACCGCTGTCACCGTCGTCACCGCCGCCACCGGAGCAGGAGGAGGAACGGGGGTTACAGCCCGTGGCGGCTTTGGTGGTAGCAAAGGCGAAGGCCGCCTCGCCGGATTTTTCGGCGATCGCTGAGAAAGCCGTGGGGGGCACGGCGAGGCGGGGCGAGGGGAGGGGGGCGCGAGGGGGGCCCGCAGAGAGCGCGGCGGCGGCGGGCGGCGGCGAGCACAAGTTGGACTCCCGCACGGGGAGCGCCGTTGCCGGTCAGTGCTGCTATGGCCTCGGTCCCACTCGGTTTCCCCCCTCACCCCCCCTTTCACGTTTTACCCTGGTTATGTGACCGGCATTGTGTCGTAAGGTGAACAATCCAGAGGGTGGATCTCACGGAGTTGGCCGTGAGAATTAACTTGCGTGAAAACTAGTTGTAACACTCGGCATCAGTGGTTTTTCTGAAGTAGTCGTTATAAGTTGATGGGCCAACGATAGTTCTTCTCTCTTTTAGATTAGATTATTTTTTTGTCTTTCCCCCCTCAACCGTATCTGGATTGCCCCGTCTGGCGTGGTGTCACGAATCCATCAGCAAATCTCCCAGAGCCGTCCATCATACAACGTATGAGGGAACGGTCCAAGGAAGTGGATATCGCACAACTACCTCTGAGATACAGCCTCGAAAACTATAAACTAAACAATTTTTTTTTATTTCACCACGTAAGGCCCCACTGAGGTACTGTGTCGCTCTTTTTCCGAAGCGACCTGGCTTATCGCAAGTGGTGGCTCGACGAAGTGGCTTATCATCGTGTGGAAATCTATCGCGGCAGCCAAATGATGTTGATTCTAAATGTGGAGGCGAAAACCAGAGAATGCGGAGAAACATCCATAATGGAGGAAAGGAAGAGCCAATGGGAGGAGGGGGGTGGAGCTGACAGGGGCAGGACCAATGTATGATGTATGTACAGTACGTATGTACGTATGTTGTATGTATTGTCGCACCGTACGTAGCCAACCGCGCTAGTCGGAGGTGCGGGGGGAAGGACAACAAACTAAACACGACAAGCAGTTCTAACGTAACGAGTTCTCAATGTAGATGATACACAGCTCCCAGTGGCTTCTTAATGTGGGAAGGAAGAGCGTTCCTGACGGCCGCGGAAGCGCGTCTGGAAGTGCCGCGCGATGATGCAGTGCCGGCCGTCTTTGTTTGCTGGTGAGACAATGGTAAGAGGGGTCGAGCTTACTGGGGTAGGGTGGGGGGGACTATGGTCGCGGTGACGCCGGCCGCCGTGACGACTGCCGCCCTGTCAACTCCCGCTCGTCTCTACCCGCGTCCCGTCAACCCGGCGCCTTCCTCTCCCCCCCTCTCCCTTTGTGCGTCACAGTTCCCGCTCCGGACCCCGCTGCCGCCGCTCCATCCACGCCCCTCCACATCCCTGCGCAGGAACCCACGTGGATCAAGCTCGCCCGGCGCAAACAGCGCGGCTTCGCCGAGCACCGCGACCAACAGCAGCCTCAGCAACAGCAGCAGAATCAGCAGCGGCAACAGCAACAGCAGCAAAATCAGCAACAGCAGCGGCAACAGCAGCAGCGGAATCAACAACAGCAGCGGCAGATTCAGCAACAGCAGCAGCAGAATCAGCAGCTGCAGCGGCAACAGCATCGGCAGCAGAATCCGCAGCTGCAGCGGCAACAGCAGCAGCAACAACAGCAGCAGCAACAACAGCAGCAGCAACAGCAGCAGTGGCAGCGCAGGGTAGGGCAAGAGCCGATGTCGGCGGCCGATGGAGAAGTGGAGTGGCGTCGGGCGCCGCCCGCTCATGCCTTCCTCGGCTCCCAGTCGAGGCCGAGCGGGGCAGGAGCAGCTCGCGGCGGTGGCCACCGGCGGCCGGCGGCGCCCTCCGGAACAGAGCGGTCGCCAGCGCCCAACGCTGCTGCTTCCGCTTCTCCTGCGGCACTAGCAGTGGTCGCTGGCGCCGCTAGCGCCGAGCCCACGTGGCTGGCGCTCGCCAAGAAGAAAGCTCAGGCCTGGAGCGACAGGCCTCAGGTGCTGACCTGAGTGGCTGACTTTACGATCGCGAGTGTTTGTTTTTTTAGTAGTTTTTATCGATGGTTTTTACCGTGAACGTTTTTTCTTTTTAAATGACGATCGGGTGAAGAGGAAGATGAGAAGGGGGAGGTGGAGGAGGAGGCGGTGGAGATGCCTGGCTCTGCGCGGTGGATTTAGCAACATGGGGAAAACAAACGCAATACTGCCCCGGAAAGGTATGGTTGCCACCTCTGAGGTGCACGAACCCGGGACGTCTCGCGGGGCGAATAAGGAGAGTATTTGGCGACAGCGGGAGGGGAGAACTGCACGTACAACTGGAGTGGGGCATTTTTGCTCAACTCACACAAAGCAACGTGGGAACTTGAATTGTCCCTGGGTAGACGTCCAGATTTCTCCGGCCCGCTATCTCAACGCGAGGGGGGGGTGCGGACATTCCCGGATAAACAGGAACAGGTGGCAGCACCACGGCTGAAGACGCGATGCACATCGGGCAAAGCCACCGATTGCAGGGCCCCACACTCTTCGCAGCTCGGCCCCTGCGGCCTATCGACTCCCGCCTGACTGACCCAGGGCCGACCAACCCTGGTCCGTGCAGCGACGCGGTGATTCCGTAATCTTAAAATCCGTTCGATTTGTGTTGTTTTTATTTTTGAACACTCGCATGCATGCGTACGACCGCGCGGGGGGGGCAATGTATTTGCATAGCTGTCAACCCGTACAGTGTCAGGTCCATACGGCGTACAGCCGCTTCAATACGGGCAACAAAAACATCGTCCATTTGTGTTTCTCCCTTGGATGACCGTTGAGATCTATAAGGGTACTGAGTGACCAATAAGGTCTGAATTGGTCTGTAATAAGGTAGGGCACTGATAAAGGGTTGACAGGTATGCACTTGTGTTCGATTCGCGGTGTATGCTGTGGGTCAACGTGAACCCTCTCCCTCCAGCCGCTAGAGGCGCTATATCCAACGCGGCGTTTAAAATAATTTAAATTGTGAATCAAATCGCGAACCCCCCTGGCTGGCATTGTGGTCACCTCGTGTTTATAGCCCTCAGTGCTGCACTCGGATTTGGAGTACTAGAAAAGATTGGGAAGGTATCTCTTGTTGTGCGATCATTGATGACTGCCTAGAGACCATCAGCCCCACTACATTTGAGAACCAGTTTAATTACACTTCACTCTGCAAGTCGCTTGGTAACCAGGCTGAGACTATCATCAACTCTCTCTTGAGCACTGGCGGAACCAGTGGGGGGGGGGGGGGGGGGGGGTGGGGTGGCACGGATCATTGGGGTTTATTAGTAACTAGCTTTACTACCCGGCTTTGCCCGGGACTTAGATTCACCACGGCTGGCTGCCTTTGTCTCCCCAGTGACGATGTTCACACAGCACACCAGTTAATTGTTTGAGGCTGAGTCGACCTAGGGGAGGCCCAGGACCGGTTCAAATAATCGTGACCGGTGGTGGCCGTGAGTGGGAATCGAACTCGGTTCGCCGGGTTTGTAGCGCAGCGCACGAATCGCTACGCAGTCGCTGCCCCCACACACACAGGATAAAGACAAAGATCCCCCATGTAGCCTGTGAGACTGTAGGGGGCAAGTTCTGTTAGCGAGCACCTATGAAGGCTGGCACGGCCCACGAGGGGGTGGGTGGCCAGCACCACGCCCGGCCGCCTTTGTCTCCCCAGTGGCGATGTTCACACATCTCAGCAGTTACTCGTTTGAGGCTGAGTCGACCTAGGGGAGGCCCAGGAGGACCGGTAAAAATAATCGTCACCGGTGGTGGCCGTGAGCGGGAATCGAACTCGGGTCGCCGGGTTCGTTGTGCGGCGCGCTAACCACTACACTACAATGCGTTACGCTTCCACATGCGCGGGTCACATGACAGATTTGACGTCACAGCTCACTTGCCGTGCAAAAAAATTCTGCATTATTGAGCTCTCCCCCCCCCCCCAAAAAAAGTGTATTTTTATAATTTGTGCATGGTGTACAGTCTGGAAAGTACCCACATGGCAAATTTCAAGTTTGTTGCATGTCGGGAAGTATGCTAAACATTTTGAACAGACACACATAATCACAACTTTGCCTGATATATGGAGATAAATCGGCATTTTGCGACCCCCACTGCCACTGTGTAGCATATTATTACGTGCCAGGGACTCTGAGATGATAGGACAATAGTCTGAGTCCATAATTGGCAATAAGTAACGGCAAAGCAGTTATAAGTGACTCAGAATTGTCTGCAGTTGCGTATACAGTACACGACTTCCCTAAAGGCAAACCCCTTCAGCGAGCGCAATGCCGATCACACGCGGTTCGAATTCGACCCTCGATCGATGGCTGCGCCATCATTTTTCATTGCTGGAGGGGTTGCCCCCCTACCTGAAAATCCTGGCTCCACCATTGCTCTTGAGAACCCGGTTTAATCATAGTTGAGTCTACGTGATGATCTGCGCGAGTCTATGGATCTCTGCGTGAGTGTATGGGTTTCTACGTGAGTCTATGGATTTCTGCGTGAGACTATGGCTCTGTGCGACTCTATGAGTCTCTATGCAAGTGACTGGTGATTGGGCTAAGACCATCAACCCCCTCTGCACTGGAAACCCCGGCGTAATTGGTGTGCTTTGGCAGCTGAAACCCGCATGGGAATGCCGGGTCTCAGCGTTTTGGGTTTCTCTGACTCTGCTATTGTGGACTCCTTGAGCTACCGTTCTCCAAATCGCCTAAATGTCCATCGCTTGTGAAGCCACCTTTGGCCTGTCTTTACGCCTTCAGGCAGCTTCCTTTATCACCGGCGCTAGCTGGGATGTGTCGGTCAAATCATTGCCCGCTCTCGTATTCTCCTGATTATAAGATGCTCGTTGGTATACTCTATTTTTATATCTTTTAATTTGGGGGTACGTCTTATCATCCTGAAAATGCACCCTCTCTACTGGAAGATGTGTTCTAGTCGAGTTGTTGATTAAAAATGTGGAGTGAAAAAAAACGGAAGACCTGGAGAAAAATCCACGCGACCACCACGGAGAGAGCGAGAGAGAAGCAGACTCCAAATATACAGCAACAGCAGCAGGCATCTTCTGGGTCGGAATCGACCCCACGACCTTCTGTATACCAGGCGAGGTAGTTAACATCTCCTAGCCATCATGGTGATGGTGATGAGAGAGAGAGAGACGCAGACTCCAAATGTATTGCAGCAGACATTGTCAGGGGTCGTAATTGACCCTACGACCTCCTGCATACCAAGCGAGGTAGTTCACATCTCCTAGCCACCATGATGATGATGAGAGAGACGCAGACTCCAAATCTAGAGCAACAGGCATCGTTAGGGTCGTGATCGACCCCACGACCTCCTGTATACCAGGCGAAGGCGTTAACATCTCCTAGCCACCGTGGCAGTTTCCTCCGCTGCGATTAGTGAACACACCCAGAGAGACAGCAGAGACTGGGCATCAGCCGTCAGAATGATTTTCTGGTAAACATCGCTAAAAAGTGATTATCTTCCGGAAGATGTGGTCTTGTTGTTCAGAATCGTCTTCTGCCGATATAAAACGCGTGTCTTTACCAAAGTGCATCTTACTTTGGCGGAGCGCTGTATAAACACGGAGATGTACACGCATCAGGCACCACAGAATATTACGGAGAAACAAAAGCATTTGTAAACCTTGTCTGTGGGAATGTGTATTTTTTTAAATTCCTTAAACCAGAAGAAAAAAAATGAGGGTCCTGCTTCGTTGGAATAGACCGGTCAATTAATTTTTTTTAATATATATTTTTTACATTTTGGAGGAAATCCTACCTGCTGTGCTTCCTTCCGTAGATGCCACCTTAATCAAAAGGCCAACGCCGTCCAAATGTTGGGGGCGGCATTATTTCTATCAATGGGTCCTGGGACACAATTGTAGAAATTCCACATTTGCTTCTGACTAGTCCGGTCTGTTCGTCTGTTTGACGGCCACTGTTGACTTTCCCTCTGAAGTGGTATGCATTGTATTGACCTTGTAGCGATGATGATGATGCTGATGTTGGTTATTATATTGCTTCATTATAGATTTTCTTTTTTTAGAATAAATCAGATGTCTGCCAACTGCCTGGTGCTGCTGCTTGTAGCTTTCGTTCCCAGGGCGTTGTTGGAGGCGCTAACGGTGGTGGCGGTGCTCACGCGGTGCCGACGATCCGGCACTTTGTTTGCTCACCACGTAACAACTTTGTCAACTGGCCCTGTCGGGTGGAGGAGGGTTAACACGACACAATATTTTTACTTGCGTGACGCCCTCACCCCAAAACAAGAATGAATTCTGAAACTTTCTGTCGGCCACGAAAACCTGCGACGTGTTAAACGCTGCTGCTGATGATGATGTTGTTGATAATTATACTTTCCCTACTTCACTCCTGAGTCGGCATCGGAGAAGAGGAAAGAAAGAGCAACCATGTTGTACACAAAGACAAATATCCCCCGTGTAGCCTGTAACAGACTGTAGGGCAAGTGCTGTTAGCAAGCACCTATGAAGGCCGGAACGGCACACGAGGGGGTGGGTAGCCAACACCATCGCGCTGACCGCTACGTCAACGCTCCCCGCAACCCTTACATGCACATACGCACGCAGCAAGGCACCTACATCGTCTAGAACAGGGGTGGGCAAACTTTTTCACTCGTGGGCCACAATGGGTTCTAAAATTTGACAGAGGGGCTGGGCTAGGAACAGATGGATGGAGTGTTTGTGTGAACTAATATAAATGACATGTAAAAATCATTACATGAAAGGATTTGGCCTTTAACAGGTAGCAAAGCATTTATTCGCAAGGAAATTTAACAAATTGCACGAATATGAACAATACAAAAACATGTCGTAACGTGACTGATGAAACATGAAAACATCTGAGGCCTGCGCCCAAACCAATTACCTCACTTGAACTTGTTTATTATCTCCATTAACAGGTTAGAGCAGCCACGCAGGTTGTGTGATGGAAATTTGGCTCCAACCTCGCTGCAGCAACAGATCATCACTTTCAGTTTCAGTGGGAACAGTTATTGATCTCCCATTTTTGCCAGTGCATGCAAGTCTGGAGTTATTTTGGTTGTGGCAATTCTCAGGATAGATGTGAGGTGCTGATCCGTTAACTTTGATCTGTGACGGGCTTTGTTGGCGTTCATGACGCTGAATGTCTGGTCACACACATAAGTCGAGCCAAACAAAGTCAGTATCTTCTGTGCAGTCCTCCGGAGGTTTGCAAACGTGGCCCTGTTAAGTGAAGCATAAAAGTCATTCAGTTTAACAGAGTTGAACTTCTCCTTTAGGACGGAGTCAGACTGAAGTTCTATCAGTTCCAACTGCAGCTCCTGTGGTGCTGTTTCAGGGTCTTATGACAGGGGACAGGACACCGGCTGAAGTGACTGTTCAATGTTTTCGAAATCAGAGAACCTACGGCATAATTTTCCGTGCAGGTCCTCAAGCGATTTGCTGTATTTTTTTGCGTTTCGCGGTGCCTCTTCCTGCATGGCAAGTGTGGGGAAATGAGCGAAAGATTTGTTCGCAATTTGTCCAGAGAACAAAGTGAGCTTGGATTTGAAGGCTTTCACATGTTTGTACATGTGAACAAACTGATCTTTCCCCTGTAGTTTCACATTCAGCTCATTCATGTGTGAAAATTTGTCCACAGCAAACGCAAAATCACTAAGCCAGTTCTTGTCGCTTAGTTCAGGGAATTCGTCAGATTCCCCATCAACTCCAAAAATGCGATGATGTCCTCTTTCAGCTCCCACACTCGTTGTAACACTTTCCCCAAACTTAACGAGCGGACACGAGAGTGGTACAGCAAGTCCTGATGATCCGCATCAGTTTCCTGCAGGAACGTAATAAACTGACGGTGCTGAAGTCGCCTTGCTCGTATAAAGTTCACAAGTTTTACGACTGGATTCACGACATGATTAAGCTGCAATACAGACTTACACAGGGATTCCTGATGGATGATGCAGTGAAGGAAAATAAGATCCTGGACAGGGTTTTCCTCTTTCACTTTATCCTGGATTCTTTTCAGCAGCCCAACATTTTTTCCAGTTCAATTTGGCGATCCATCCGTTGTGACATTGACAAGTTTACTCCGACGTAGCGTCATTCTTTCGATGACAGCAGATACCTGGTTATACAAGTCCTCTGCCCGCGTTGTTCCTTTCAGGGACTCCATGGTCAAAAACTCCTCTGTTATCGCAAAACTGTCGTCAATGCCTCGGATAAAAATGAGGAGCTGAGCAGTGATTTTTACGTTCGTACTTTCATCCAGTGCTAGTGAATATAATTCAAAGGAATTGGACTTTTTGTTTAATTGACTGGATATATTTTTTATCAATCAGTTCCACACGGCAAGTCACAGTCTTGCGTGATAAATTGACTTTTTCAAATTTGCTTTTGATCTCCGGACACAAGATGTCTGCTGTCTGTACCATGTATTCTTTTACAAACTTGCCTTCGGAGAAAGTGGTAATGAGTGGTAATGTTGGTGAGAAGAATCTTCTTAGGTTTTTTCGGTAAAGTCACGTAGAAAGTAAAATTAAATAAAAACAAAAATCACGACGTTTCGGAGGCAACACAAGTCTCCGTCATCAGGTGGGACCGTCACAGTCAGATTAGCTAATCTGACTGACGGATTTTTGTTTTTATTTAATTTTACTTTCTACGTGATTTTACCGAAAAAACCTAAGAAGATGATTCCTTGCAGTCACGAAAGCTTCAAATCTAGAATTGGTGAGAAGAAGTTTTTAAAGAAAATTTAAATCGAAGTGAAGAAGGAAATTATTGAAAAGTTTGTATAATTAATGATTTTTCAAATATTAATTATGTTTTCTGTGCTTAAAACTCGTTAAAAAACTGGCGTCTAGAACGGACTCGTGAAATTCGGAGAGAACTCGGAGTTAAGTTTTGTTTGTTTTGTTGAATTACACAAAGTCTAATGGGGAAATGGGGGCATTACAGGAGGAAGGTAATAATAATATTTGGACAAGTTTGGCGGGCCGGATTAAAAAGCCCAACGGGCCGTATACGGCCCACGGGCCGTGCTTTGTCCATGTCTGGTCTAGAATGATGCCCTTTAGTTATCCAGCAAAGCCTGCTAAGTCTCAAGACTCGTCTTCAGGAGGGTGCTGCTAAATCGGGATGTGTAGGACCTTGAACTTCATTAAACGTGTGTAGCTTCCGAGCTTGTGAAACTAAAAACGATCACGCAGGCGGGTTTCATGAGCCCATCTTAGGCGGTGGCGGCCATGTTGCTGCTGCACGTGGCTTCCTGTAGTCATCCAATGGTTGTGGAAGCAGCAGCAAAGGTTGGTGGATCACAAACAGATGGGCTGTGAAAGTACTTCCCTTCTACCCGTCAAGGAGGAGCCGTACCCAGGCTCTGCCAGGAGGATGCAGTACAGCAAAGTGTGCGGACTCCACCTGCTGTCTGTGTATGTAGTGTGTGTTGAACTTCTTTTGCACCGTACGTCGCCAACTTTACTAATCGGAGGTGTGGGGGAAGGACAACAAACTAATCACAACAAGCAGTTCTAAAGAAATTAGTTTGTCGATCTAGATTATTTAAAAGTGCATAGCTCCAGTGGTTTCCTAATATCGGAAGAGCTTTCCAGACGGCCGCAAAAGTGCATCTGAAAGCGCGCGATGCGGCGACCATCTTTGTTCGATGGTTAGCCTAAAGCCGCAGTGAGAATGATCGGAGTTTGCGTGACGGTTTATGCTCCTTGACGAGATCAGCTCGGCAGTGAGTGTGAGAGAGTGAATGAGCGTGAGCGTGAGTCTAAGAGGCACTGAAAGTAAAATGGTGAGAGTGAGTGAGAGCGGGACAGTGAGTGTGAGAATGAGCGAGATGTGTGGATGTATTTTTAACTTCTTTCGCACTGTACGTAGCCAACTCTGCTAGTCGGAGTTGTGGGGGAAGGACAACTAAACACAACAAGCAGGTCCATCTGTATGGGATAGAGTATTGCCCCCTCGCACGCGTGGGGTTTCTTCAGGTGCTCCGGTTTCCAGTTACATATGATGTGTTGTTAAAGACGACACGAAGGCAGTCGTCGGGGCTGACGCCAAACGGCTTATTACGGCATTCGCCTAGCTTTTGGGGAAGGGATAATACAAGACTTTGGATAAGCTAAATCTCCCCAGGGTAAAGGGTACTGGGAATCCCTATGCCTCCCAGGCCAACGGGCTCTTCCCACAGCGCTGACCGATGGTTCATCCAACTCGGCCAGCCGGGTAAAGTAGCCCCCCCTAGCCTGGTGCTATTACCCTGGGTCCCCACTTCCCTACCGCTCAAGAACCCGGCTCCTGGCGAAGACCTCGTCCACGTCACCGGTACCCCCTCAAATACCCCGAGGGGACACGACGTCACTCCTCCCGAGGCGAGTGTGACATCCCGTCACCACTCAACTCCTCAACACATATAAACGCTGATAACACTTTCATATATAGAGGACCACAGAACTTGGGAAATTGTTGGTGGTAGCGCCTCCCACCCTCCCCACTCCCTTTCTTCTCCCCATAACCACCACCATCAGCAGCGTGGCTGCTGATGCCTCCACGCTCGCCCTCCTGGCGCTGTAATATTGCATCAGTACAGGAGGATGTGTCTGTGTCTGTATATTTGCTTACCAGGATGCATTCACACAGTTTTGAAGATGGAGACCTGAAGCCTGCGCAGGGTGATCCAGGATGTTTTACCTTCAGGTCTTAGGCCAGGTTACCCCCCCCCCCTCTCTCGGCCGCCCCCCAGGAGTACCTTGGTTTCGAAATGGGCGTTCGTGGGCACCTAAAAATGTGTGGACAACGGATTGGGGGTTCTAGGGGCAGGGGGGGGGGGGTTCAGAACCCCGTTTGGAACGTTTGTTTTTTGTTGACGACATCTCGGTGTTACTTGGCCAAAACGGTGTGGGTCTGGGCCCCCCTCCCCCTCTGTGGGTTTTGAAGCTTTTCAATTGCAACCTTCGCAGGGTGATCAAGTTTTTAGGGGGGCGGTCGGTGTCCGCTCTGGGGTCCACTCAGGGGGTCCGCTCTAGGTCCAGGGGGTGGATCGGGGGGTTATCTGTCCCATCCACTAAACAAAGTACCCCCCAAGGAGTCCAGATATCAAAACAAACTTCATGAAGGCAAAGTTGTTCGGTGCCCTTGGTTTCATAAAAATTAACCCGTAAAAACAAAGTTTTTCACTATAAATCCTTTATATGCGTGGTGGCTAGGGTCCTCTCGTCCTCTGGCTTAAGATGGCTGCCACATATGGGTCAGATGATTGGCTGGCAGCATTAAGCAATTGGTAATTAAATATTTAAAACATTTTCCTTAAACAGTGTAAAATTTTGGAAAAAAAATTTCACGAAAATTAATTGTCACGCACAACGAGTCTGTGTGCAAAATGTCAGCTCGATTGGATCACGGGAAGTGGGTTAAAAACGACCGAAAGATTTGCACGGTCGTAAGCAAGCAAGCAAGCACGCAAGCAAGCACGCAAGCAAGTGAACTTAATATAAAGGATTAAAAAAAAAAAGTGGGGTGTGTATTTTCCAGTCAGGATCCAGGGAGCGGACCGGGGGCGGTTCTTTGTCCTGCCCACGACACAAAGTCCCCAACAAGCCCAGATATCAAGAAACAAAAACAAAGTGGTTTGGCACCCTTTATTCCATTTTAAAAAGTGCAACTCCATTTTCCAGTCGGTTGTCCCCGTGGCCCCAGAAAAGGATGGCAAAGGCCAACAACCATAGTAAGGATTCATATTCTTAGGTTTTTTCGGTAAAGTCACGTCGGTAAAACATCAAAATTAATAAAAATAAAATAAAGATCACGACGTTTCGGAGGCAACACAAGTCTCCGTCATCAGGTGGGACCGTCACAGCCAGATTAGCTGCATCAAGCGAGGCAATGATTCAAGATGTAATCCCTTAAAAGCAAGTTGAGGGGGGAGGAGAGGGGGGGGGGAGCTCATCAGAATGTGGTAGCCAATGAATGGAACGTATCGGGAGGGAGGGGGGCGGGGCTCAAGGACGGCACGGAGTGCCACGTACAACGCATCGGGAGGGGGAGGGGGGCGGGACCAAAAGGATGGGCGACGGCGTGGACGCGGTTGAGCGCAAGCGACTACTGCTGCACACGCCAACGCATTGGACAGAGAGGGGGGAGGGGAGGCCTGATACACATGATAGAAAAGAACGAAAATGCCCATGTTTATACCAATGCTGGCTGAACAATGAAGAGAGTACTGTTAAACACTGGGGATGTTAACACTCGGTAAAGTAAAGTAAAATAGTGCCTGTCAGATAAGATGGTCCAAAAAAGTGTAATTAAGTCTTTTTTGCGTGGTTGATAACATCTTTCCAATGATTACTAAGTTTGTACCCATCATCACGGTTGAAATTATGTCTGTGTTTGTATATTTGTATGGTTTCGTGTACAAACCTTTGATGGTAGCCAGGAGGTTTGCAGAGAACCTTGGTCTCGGAAAAGACAATTTCATGAGAGCCCACCGAGTTGTAGCAATGATCGGCAACGGCCGAAGAATCAGTTCTGCCGTGTTTCAGATCTGACTTGTGCTCGCGGACATGATCAGAAACATGACGTTTCGTTTCTCCAATGTAGCAATCACCACAAATGCAACTCAATTTGTAGACTCCAGGATACTGTAAGTCAGGAACGACATCCTTCACAGATGGAATCAGATCACGGATTTTATGCACTGTGCTGAATCGGACTTGGATCTTATGTTTGTTTAGAATTTTGGAGATCTTTTTGGTCACGCCTGCTATGTATGGTAACGTGATAGTTTTGGTCGGAGTTTCATGTGGCTGTTTCTGTGTGGTGGGAGAGACAGCTTGGCGGATAGTACGGTCAGATTATCCGTTCATCCTGAGGGCCCGATGTACATGTCTTAATTCACCGGTCAGGTGGTGTTGGTCAGAAATGCCATGGGCTCTGTGGTATAGCGTTTTGATGAGAGAATTATTTTGAAATGGGTGGTGGTGGGAATCCGGTTTCAAGTAGGAATCTGTGTGGGTGGCTTTCCTGTAGACAGAATTTCCCAAGGATCCGGCAGGCCTCCTCTCAAACAGAATATCCAAGAATGGTAGTTTACCATCTTTCTCCACTTCCATGGTGAATCTGATGGATAGGTGTCTAGAATTGATGTGGTCCAAGAAGTGGTTCAATGCTGGGAGGCCATGTGGCCAGATGACGAAAGTGTCATCCACATACCTCTTCCACAAGGAAGGACGCAGGGTGGATGTCTGGATGGCGTCTGATTCAAACTTTTCCATGAACATGTTGGCTATAACTGGTGACAAGGGGGAGCCCATAGGGGTACCCTCATTCTGTTTGTAGAAGGTGCCATTCCAGGTAAAATAGGTGTTGGTGAGGCAATGCCTAACCAGCGCAGGTACATCAGAATTCAATCCATGTTGGACTAAGTCCTCAATCATTGTTAGGGTGTCCGGTACTGGGACTTTGGTAAACAAAGATACTACATCAAAGCTGACGAGGATGTCATCAGGAGATAGTACCATGTCCTTAACCATAAAGACTAATTGGGTTGAGTTGAGTACTACCGAAGAGGTCTTGGCCGTGAAGGGGAGCAGAGTATCTGATAGAAAACGGGCTAGTTTGTACGTAGGAGAGTTTATCGTCGACACGATGGGTCGTAGCGGGGTGCCTTCCTTATGGATTTTGGGAAGACCATAGAGTCTGGGAGGTCTAGCCGCCGGTGGTTTTAGAGAGGGACGTTTGCTTGGTTCGATTAGGGAAGTCGAACTCGTGATGATACTGTTGGTTTTCGTCGTTAGGCTTTTAGTGGGATCGTTTTTAATTTTGGAGTAACTCCCATCATTAAGAAGGTCCAGGATTTTGTTGTTGTATGAATCTTTATCCATGATGACCGTGGCATTGCCCTTGTCTGCCGAGAGGATGACTATATCATCTCTATTTTTTAGGTCCGCGAGTTCAGAGCGTTCGTTTTTGCTGATGTTACTAGTGGGTTTCTTAGCATTATTAAGAATAGTAGCTATTTCAGCTCTTGCTACATCCGCATGAATGTGTCCTATGCCTCTGAGGGCTACATCAATCTGAGAAATCATATCCTCTACTGGTATATATTTAGGGGTGACGGCGAAATTTAGTTCTTTGGCCAGTACCGTTTTTAGATTGTTAGAAATTGGGATGTTACTCTGATTAATCACGGTCTTGTTAACATCCAGCTTTACGATGTGTGGCTCTGGTTTCTTCTTAGATAGGAGGTTGAATTTAGAAATCAGGTTAGCTTTGCATTTGGCTGACATTGAGTCAGCAGAAGCAGAAGTCATGTTATCAACGTGGTTCCAGTCAGAAGGTGACATTTTTTGTGTTAACATTAAATGTGTTTGTAAGAGAGTCTTGTCTAAATTATCGAGTTCAGATCGGAGTAACCTTATTCGCTCCGAGATTAGTGATAGGCTAGCTTTAAATAAGATCTGTTTAGAGTTCGGTGAGGACACAGCAGCGGATGTGAGTGTGAAAGCGATGGGTATTACCTTGTTATCTCGGCATCTCTTGAGGAAGGCCAGCATCTCGAGAAGATGTGACTTCTTGTCTCGTTGTCTGTTAAAAACTCTAACAGATAGGTGGAATTCCTCCCCGTAGAGGGCATTAATTCTAGATTTGAAGCTTTCGTGACTGCAAGGATTCATATTCTTAGGTTTTTTGGTAAAGTCACGTAGGTAAAACATCAAAATTAATAAAAAAATAAAATAAAATAAAGATCACGACGTTTCGGAGGCAACACAAGTCTCCGTCATCAGGTGGGACCGTCACAGCCAGATTAGCTGCATCAAGTGAGGCAATGATTCAAGATGTAATCCCTTAAAAGCAAGTTGAGGGGGGAGGAGAGGGGGGGGGGGGAGCTCATCAGAATGTGGTAGCCAATGAATGGAACGTATCGGGAGGGAGGGGGGCGGGGCTCAAGGACGGCACGGAGTGCCACGTACAACGCATCGGGAGGGGGAGGGGGGTGGGGCCAAAAGGATGGGCGACGGCGTGGACGCGGTTGAGCGCAAGCGACTACTGCTGCACACGCCAACGCATTGGACAGAGAGGGGGGAGGGGAGGCCTGATACACATGATAGAAAATAACGAAAATGCCCATGTTTATACCAATGCTGGCTGAACAATGAAGAGAGTACTGTTAAACACTGGGGATGTTAACACTCGGTAAAGTAAAGTAAAATAGTGCCTGTCAGATAAGATGGTCCAAAAAAGTGTAATTAAGTCTTTTTTGCGTGGTTAATAACATCTTGCCAATGATTACTAAGTTTGTACCCATCATCACGGTTGAAATTATGTCTGTGTTTGTATATTTGTATGGCTTCGTGTACAAACCTTTGATGGTAGCCAGGAGGTTTGCAGAGAACCTTGGTCTCGGAAAAGACAATTTCATGAGAGTACACCGAGTTGTAGCAATGATCGGCAACTGCCGAAGAATCAGTTCTGCCGTGTTTCAGATCTGACTTGTGCTCGCGGACACGATCAGAAACATGACGTTTCGTTTCTCCAATGTAGCAATCACCACAAATGCAACTCAATTTGTAGACTCCAGGATACTGTAAGTCAGGAACGACATCCTTCACAGATGGAATCAGATCACGGATTTTATGCACTGTGCTGAATCGGACTTGGATCTTATGTTTGTTTAGAATTTTGGAGATATTTTTGGTCACGCCTGCTATGTATGGTAACGTGATAGTTTTGGTCGGAGTTTCATGTGGCTGTTTCTGTGTGGTGGGAGAGACAGCTTGGCGGATAGTACGGTCAGAGTATCCGTTCATCCTGAGGGCCCGATGTACATGTCTTAATTCACCGGTCAGGTGGTGTTGGTCAGAAATGCCATGGACTCTGTGGTATAGCGTTTTGATGAGAGAATTCTTTTGAGATGGGTGGTGGTGGGAATCCGGTTTCCAGTAGGAATCTGTGTGGGTGGCTTTCCTGTAGACAGAATGTCCCAAATCTAGAACCATAGTAAGGTCACTGTGCTGTTGGACCGCACCCCAGACATCCCCAGAAGGTTGCTGGATACAACAATGGTCATTCAATGCCGCATAATGCTTAATACTGATTAAAGGGAGTAAAACCTGTTGTGTATTATGTCTAGGTGTGGTTGCATTCTGTACATGGTAATCAGGAGGGAACAATACGGTCTCAATGATGATCTCCAAGACATAGCCAACTGCAGAACAGAATTGCACAAAACAACAAAACATACATTCTTTGGATATATTATTGGAGTAATATACCCCACAAGCAACCGACAAAAATTCTGCAAACTCCAAAAGGTCTGTCAGCCCTCTTCAGGACTACTGAAACACCTTTTTCAAGGAAAAATATTCATACAAATCCATAGTCCTATTCTGGACTAAACAATGCCTACAAAAAACATTGGTCCTCTTTCAATGACAAAACCTCATTTACAAAACACTTTGGTCATTTTCCAAGTACCCATCTTCGCACAAAACTCACTTAAACCTTTTGCAAGCAGCAATTCAACAGACAATATGGGTCCCAAACAATACATCCCAGATTGTGACGTAGCTCCTCACAGGCATGAAGGAGGCAGGAATCGAATGAAGAAAGACGTCGACGATTTGAAGCTCAGAAAGCTACAGTGAGGGAAAAAAGTATTTGATCCCCTGCTGATTTTGTACGTTTGCCCACTGACAAAGAAATGATCAGTCTATAATTTTAATGGTAGGTTTATTTGAACAGTGAGAGACAGAATAACAACAAAATCCAGAAAAACGCATGTCAAAAATGTTATAAATTGATTTGCATTTTAATGAGGGAAATAAGTATTTGACCCCTCTGCAAAACATGACTTAGTACTTGGTGGCAAAACCCTTGTTGGCAATAACAGAGGTCAGACGTTTCTTGTAGTTGGTCACCAGTTTTGCACACATCTCAGGAGGGATTTTGTCCCACTCCTCTTTGCAGATCTTCTCTAAGTCATTAAGGTTTCGAGGCTGACGTTTGGCAACTCGAACCTTCAGCTCCCTCCACAGATTTTCTATGGGATAAAGGTCTGGAGACTGGCGAGGCCACTCCAGGACCTTAATGTGCTTTTTCTTGAGCCACACCTTTGTTGCCTTGGCCGTGTGTTTTGGGTCATTGTCATGCTGGAATACCCATCCACGACCCATTTTCAATGCCCTGGCTGAGGGAAGGAGGTTCTCACCCAAGATTTGACGCTACATGGCCCCGTCCATCGTCCCTTTGATGCGGTGAAGTTGTCCTGTCCCCTTAGCAGAAAAACACCCCCAAAGCATAATGTTTCCACCTCCATGTTTGACGGTGGGGATGGTGTTCTTGGGGTCATAGGCAGCATTCCTCCTCCAAACACGGCGAGTTGAGTTGATGCCAAAGAGCTCCATTTTGGTCTCATCTGACCACAACACTTTCACCCAGTTGTCCTCTGAATCATTCAGATGTTCATTGGCAAACTTCAGACGGGCATGTATATGTGCTTTCTTGTGCAGGGGGACCTTGCGGGCGCTGCAGGATTTCAGTCCTTCACGGCATAGTGTGTTACCAACTGTTTACTTGGTGACTATGGTCCCAGCTGCCTTGAGATCATTGACAAGATCCTCCCGTGTAGTTCTGGGCCGATTCCTCACCGTTATCATGATCATTGCAACTCCACGAGGTGAGATCTTGCATGGAGCCCCAGGCCGAGGGAGATTGACAGTTCTTTTATGTTTCTTCCATTTGTGAATAATCGCACAAACTGTTGTCAACTTCTCACCAAGCTGCTTGTCGATGGTCTTGTAGCCCATTCCAGCCTTGTGTAGGTCTACAATCTTGTCCCTGACATCCTTGGAGAGCTCTTTGGTCTTGGCCATGGTGGAGAGTTTGGAATCTGATTGATTGATTTCTTCCGTGAACAGGTGTCTTTTATACAGGTCACAAGCTGAGATTAGGAGCACTCCCTTTAAGAGTTTGCGCCTAATCTCAGCTCGTTACCTGTATAAAAGACACATGGGAGCCAGAAATCTTTCTGATTGAGAGGAGGTCAAATATTTATTTCCCTCATTAAAATGCAAATCAATTTATAACATTTTTTACATGCGTTTTTCTGGATCTTGTTGTTATTCTGTCTCTCACTGTTCAAATAAACCTACCATTAAAATTATAGACTGATCATTTCTTTGTCAGTGGGCAAACATACAATATCAGCAGGGGATCAAATACTTTTTTCCCTCACTGTAAGAGATGCAACATCCAGAGCCGCTGAAACCCCACCAACTCGGCAGTCACGTCTGGGTGCTGAGAGGGCAAGAGCTTTGACTTACGAAGCATCGGAGAACCCGACAACAACACGGGCACGTCTCGAAGATCTTAGAACCAGAGCCTCGACTTCCAGGGCAGCTGAGATGCCTGAAGCCAGAGATGTACGCCTGGAAGACAAAAGACTCTACTTCAAGGGTGGCTGAAACCCCCTGCAGTAACACCGGCACGTCTGCAAGAGGACAAGAAAGGCAGCCTCTAGAACCGGCATTTGGCAGCAGTTGAAAGGGGCAACATTATTCTAATGACCCAGACATTCGGTATTGTTGAGTCTTGGAGGAATGACGACACTCTGCACCACGTGTGGGGACCACAAAGTGGAAGGGGAGACGCAAGGCACGTGCCGCAGACACGGCAAGGTTTAAACTACCTTCACTGTCCGAGCCCCCAGGACCACTTGAGTCATTGGTGTTGGCCACTCACCCCAATTGTCAGCAGTTTCTTAGAAACCTGAGAAAATACAACTCTGCTTTCTAAATGACATCCTTTGGGGCAGACCACATTGACACTGAAACACAAATTCAAGGTTCAAGGTCAGCTCTACCACAACATTGGCTCCCTGCTGCCTCTTCCCAATGAGCAGCACAAGTTCCTGCATATTTACTTCATGGGAGACAGGAACAGGCAAAGGCAGCGACCGCAATATTCCAGACCTAATTTTTGATGTGGGCATGGCTCTGCAGGACAATACCTATGTCAAGCTGTTCAAAACAGCCAATTGAAAACATGACCACAGATGAGTACAAAGTTGTCATCAGAGCAGACAGGACACCTACTGGTGAGCGTGAGCGCTGCTTTAATGTCCCGACCACAAATGAGGTTGCAATTCTCATAGTTGGCAACGAATTTCAGACTAGCGATATTGTCTTGCATAAGAGAAGGTGCAGATTCTTCCCAAAGAATTGCAGAGAGTTACAGAGCCTGTGAAGTAAAATGTTATCAAATGGGGTCGCTACATCAGCAGCAATGAAGCTGTGTGTAGGATTCTGGAGTTTCCAATTCATGAGCGGTAACCCCGCAGTTACACACTTATGTGTCCACTTGGAAAATGGCCAACGTGTCTTCAATGGTAGCAATATCCAAGAAATAGCACAAAATCCTCCTGCTTCGTATTAGCAGGTGCCCCAGGTACACCTGGCATCCAAACAAAACATGGCAGAGATGAAAACGTGGTGCAGCGGTTCCTGACCATCCTGTAACCTTCTCTAATGCAGCACTAGGGGCGCGTTTACACCACAGTCCATCCCAGTAACTGAAAAGAGTGTTGTTATCTTCGCTTATTTTGCACTCCGCAACAGGCCCAACCTCCTTCCAGTACCTGAGAAGTGTTAATGGCATGTGTGGAACATTTCATGAGGCATGCCAGAGGAGGAGGCTTCTTCAAAATTAGAACCACTGGAACACTACCCTGGAAGAAGCAGCAGCAACCAGATCTGCCTTCAAAGTGAGAAATCTGTTTGCTGTGCTTATCACAATCCGCTCTCCCTCCACTCCCATGCTATTGTGGGAAACTCACAAATACCGCTGTATGGCTGAGGACATTCTGCATAGGGCTACACAAGACAGCTCTAATGTCAATTTGCAGTACATAAATGACATGTGCAATCAAGCACTATGTTTTTTACTGAGGACAAGGTCATGTCTGTAGTCGGGAAATATTTGCAGCAGTTGCAGCTTAGACTTCCTGTGCCACAAACAGGTGATGCCAGCAGGCTCGGCAGGGAAATGTTGCAGGATAAATGCTACAATGCCACCCAGTTGACACAGGAGGTTACCAAAGCTGTACTTCTCTTGTCACGAGATCAGACAGGAGCCTACAATAGAATTGTGAATTTGGTTGACAGACACTGGAGGAATTATCTTCCTGGATGCTACAGGAGGAACTGGCAAAGCATTTCTGATCAATCTACTTCTTGCAAAGATTAGATCCGAAAAGCATTATTGCAATTGCTGTCGCCTCTTCGGGAATTGCTTCTGACTGGTGGAAGAACAGCCCACTCAGCTTTTAAGATTCCCTTGGATCTGCACCTATCAGAGAATCTGGTGTGTAACATCAGCAAGGGCACAGGTTCAGCTCAGATCAGAATGTAGGATGTCCAATAAAGCAGCTTTTGAAGCAATGGATCACGCTCTGCCAGACCTGAGAGACAATAACAGATATATGGGGGGAGTCACATTGGTCCTCTCTGGAGGTTTTAGGCAAACACTGCCACGTGTTCCAAGGGAGGCATTCGTGACCAATATTCATGATCCAGGTTATTTGGGGTTAGAGCGCGTAAATATAAATGTGTCGTTAAAATCGCCACCACCTTGACACAGCCAATTGGTAAGGTTTGTCACGTAAACAAAACGTGCCAATTCGTCACTAGTACAGCACACCGGTGTGTTGGAGAGCCAAGCCACCCACATTTACGGGCAACGTTTCGCCAGTAATTACAAGCTTCATCAGGCGACAGCCAGATTTGTGGAGAAATCCTGTTTCATTCCTTAGTGGGTTAGATGTTATGACAACACTTGTGTGGCCTTCTTGCGCGAAGTGGGGGGGGGGGGGGGTTACTGAAGAGGTGGATTGAGTTATGAACTTAAAATGATTTATTGAGAGTTGGATTGAGTTATGAAAATAGAAGGGTTTACTGAAGAGGTGGATAGATTTGTGATGAGCTTAGAGATGGGTTTATTACGACTGTAGCAATCATGCAGTTGGCAGAGTCACAAACAGTTAATGAAGAAACAAAAACAATAAACGAGTCTGGTTGCCGAACGAATACATTCTGAGGTCGCACCCATTACGCACACAAAGTGCCTCTTGCCACAAAAAGAACAATCACCTCGCTGCTTATCTGGCTGCCGCCTGATGAAGCTAGTTGTAATTACTGGCGAAATGTCGTACTCTGATTGTAAATGTTGTGGATTTGCTCTCCAACACACCGGTGTGCTGTACTAGTAACGAATTGGCACGTTCTGTTTACGTGATAAACCCCTTACTAATTGGCTGTGTCGGGTGGTGGCGGGTTTAAGGACACCTTTATATTTATGCGATACAACCCAAAATAACCTATATTATGTATGATATTGGTTGCAAAAGCCTGCGTGTTAAGCAGCCAAATGCTCTAAATGCGTGAATGTGGATTCTAAATGTGGAGGGAAAAAACCGGAGGACCCGGATAAAAATCCACGTGTCCACGGGGGGAGAGAGACACGCAAACTGCAAATATACAGCAGGCGTCAGGGTTGGGATCGAACATACACACTACACTATATACTTCTACACACTCCACTATGATACACTACGCCATTATATTTAATTGAAAACTAATTTCTTGAGAACTTAGTTTGTTGTCCTTCCCCTGCACCTCCGATTAGCACAGTTGGCTATGTATGGTGCCAAATAAGTTTCAACATATGTACACATCCAACATATGTACACAAACAACATATGTACACATATAACATATGTACACATACAAGTGCCGTTAGCGAGAATCAGCAGCAGCTCTGCCAATGAAGGCCACCACTGTGGCTGGCGCACGAGGTGTGGTGGGGGGTGGGTGGCCAGCACCACGCACGCCCGGCCGCCTTTGTCTCTCCCCGCTTCCATTTGTAGTGGGTTAAATTCAGGCGCACACTGGAACTTTGGAGGCAACACTATTTATTAGCTAAACACAAAGGGTAACTCTTAACATTAACAGGATAACGACATAGGGTGGTGATAACCACCGTTCCTAACTTAGCTAACACACGGGGATACTACATTCCTAGACCGGCGACCGAGGATCGTATATGGTGGCTTCATCCCAGACTTTGACACAGCAGAACAGAACAGCACAGAACAGCGCGGCTCTCCGTCCACGCCCTGCTTATAACCACTCCGACGTGGCCGGATCTGCCCCAGGCCACGCCCCCCTTCCCAATCCTTCGGGAAGGCCCGAGCCCACAACCACGTGACCCCCTGGGGCCCCTGGCCCCCCTTTATCCGGTCACGTGTCCTGTTGGGTTCACGCAGTGTATCATGGCCTGACACGACCTCCGTGACAGCCGCCTACAGCCTCCATACCGAGCCAACACAGTAGTGCCGTTCTACTACACTACACATTTGCAAGCCAGGGGCTGCGGTACAGCTGCGATTACTGCGTGAAACGCATAATCGCAGAGTACGACTCGCTGAGAGGCAACATGTCGAGGCAAATGCACGACCACGTTTGCAACTTGCCCGACTATGACAAGATGATCGGGCCGAACCCCGCAGGTCGATAGCGATGGTGATGGAGGTCGTACAGTCAGAATACATTCCCCCCCCCCGTTCTCCTATAAAGTGGTAGTGGTGGTGGTGGTCGCATTCCTGAAGAACACCGCGTGATGAGAAAACAATTATCGCGTTGTAATAAAGTTAATATATACGTGTAGGGGGTGTAAAGTAAAAATGTCCGCGATAACGCGTTAGATGATTCATATAACGCAGGGTTTGAACAAAGACTGAGGCGAGTATAGGGTAGCATCTGCACCAGTGGTTCTTAAACATTTACTGCAGCCTTGCACCCCTTTGGTTTCCAATCGTAAAAAAATTGTATAATGTGAATACAGATGTAGTGGTGGTGTTGACGTGCGCCGACAGTGATGGATCACGGGGCGGCACGGGGTGCGGGGTTGGGCACGCGATGTGGGCGTGGGTGGTGAGGCGCGCTGACACGAGGTGGGAAAAGAGGATCGTAGCCAGCGCCCAGTGATTGGTCAAATGGGAGGGGTGCTCTCAGCGACGTCCGCAGGAGGTGCATAAAGGGGGACGCGCGAGAGCACTCGGGGTTGTTGTTAACCAGTTGAAGATCGAAGACGGAGTTGAAGAGGTAGTGCCCTGAGACCCCTAGTCCCGCTGTCCTTGTCAGGACCGGGGCCCTGTGTGGCTCGGAGGCGAGACTGTGGGACCCGTGGTCCGACGCCCATGTGGGTCGGGACTGTGGGACCCAGAGTCGAGAGGGACACCCCGGCTGGGTGTGTTCCGAGAGGCTACGGGGCGTAAGAGCCCGTGTTGGTGTAGCCAGGAGAACCGTGTGGGTTAGGCTGGTGTTAGCCACCCGTGTAACTGAGTGGGTGTTAGTCACCCGAGTAACTAAGTGGGTGTTAGTCACCCGAGTAACTAAGTGGGTCTTAGTCACCTGAGTAACTATAGTGGGTGTTAGTCACCCGTGTAACGAAGTTGGTGAATAAAAGAGTGTGCTACCCGTGAAGTCGTCTCCCGCCGAGTTACTACGTTACACATAGAGGATCTAATGAAACAAAGTAAGTTGTACTTACGTGGCCCCATGCTTAATTTGTGTTTCGATTATTTACCTTTTAAAAAGAATTTGGCCATGTATCGCACCCCCCAAGAAAGGGCATCTCGCACTCACAGGGTGTGCGTGCACCCCAAGTTGAGAAGAACCACTGCACTAGAAGCATCCAGCAGCATCCCAATGCCACCTTGTGCAATGATGATGATGACGCTACACCGAGGCAACCGTATGACCACCGGTCCTTTCTACTCGCGATGCGACGTAGTTCCGTTCGATCTTAATTTGGAGCTTTCGTGACTGCAGGAATTACTCTTTGGTTCTTTTGGTAAAGTCACGCATAAAGATAAAATAATAAATGAAATACTAGCATACAACGTTTCGATTGCAACACAAACAATCATCATCAGGTATAAATGAAATAGAAACACAAATCTAGTATACTTAGAAATGGAATGTAATACAACAGAGAGTCGGATAACATAACAGTCAACACCCTACCTGGTTGATTACGTTCTTCCTGAGAATGCTAAATTTGAGAGAGATAAAACACAGAACCAGAAACATATAGACAGACATATAAGCAGACATATATCACAGAGATACATAGAGAGAGAACAAACATAGGCACACAGAGAAAGCAACGCCTCTGTGTCGAGGCCTTAAATAGAGAGAGGGGGCGGGGGCGGAGAGAGAGGGAGGCGTTAGAGAAATTAGCATGTCAATGAGTAGCACGACGAGTGGTAGGAGACAAGGAGCGAGACACAATAAATTAAATAACCTAGCAAAATATCGAAATGTAATGTAATGCAACACAGAGAATCGGTCAACACACAATTAACGCATAGCCTGGTTGATTACGTTTTTCAAAGATTGCTAAGTTAGAATTTAAGTGTGAAATTTTAAAGAGAGACAAGACACAAACACGAAGAACAGACAAAGTCAGAGAGGGAGAGGGACAACAGCCGAGACACACAGAGAAAGCAGAACATAAGAACGACAAAACGAGTGGAGACAGAGAAAGTACACTAAATCAAATAAACCTAGCAAAATTTCGAAATGCAATGCAACACACAGGGTCGGTCAACACACAACGCATAGCCTGGTTGATTACGTTCTTCCAAAAATTGCTAAATTAGAAGTTAAGTGTGAAATTTGAAAGACACAAACACGAAGATCGATACCGAAAGAACCAATGAGTAATTCCTGCAGTCACGAAAGCTCCAAATTAAGATTGAACCACTTCTACGGGGAAGTTTTAAGTTTGTCTTTTTCTCTCTCTCTGGGTTTTTTGTTGTCTCTCTCTGCTTGTGTATCGATCTTCGTGTTTGTGTCTTTCAAATTTCACACTTAACTTCTAATTTAGCAATTTTTGGAAGAACGTAATCAACCAGGCTATGCGTTAATTGTGTGTTGACCGACCCTCTGTGTTGCATTGCATTACATTTCGAAATTTTGCTAGGTTATTTAATTTAGTGTGTCTCGCTCTTTGTCTCCTAATTTTCAAGCTTTCGCACCGTACCACTCGTCGTGCTACTCATTGACATGCTAATTTCTCTAACTCCTCCCTCTCTCTCCGCCCCCGCCCCCTCTCTCTATTTAAGGCCTCGACACAGAGGCGTTGCTTTCTCTGTGTGCCTATGTTTGTTCTCTCTCTGTGTATCTCTGTGATATCTGTCTGCTTATATGTCTGCTTATATGTCTGTCTATATGTTTCTGGTTCTGTGTTTTATCTCTCTCTCAAATTTAGCATTCTCAGGAAGAACGTAATCAACCAGGTAGGGGTGTTGACTGTTATGTTATTCCATTTCTAAGTATACTAGATTTGTGTTTCTATTTCATTTACAGTGAGGGAAAAAGTATTTGATACCCTGCTGATTTTGTAAGTTTGCCCACTGACAAAGAAATGATCAGTCTATAATTTTAATGTCAGGGACAAGATTGTATACCTACACAAGGCTGGAATGGGCTACAAGACCATCGTCAAGCAGCTTGGTGAGAAGGTGACAACAGTTGGTGCGATTATTCGCAAATGGAAGAAACACAAAAGAACTGTCAATCTCCCTCGGCCTGGGGCTCCATGCAAGATCTCACCTCGTGGAGTTGCAATGATCATGAGAACGGTGAGGAATCAGCCCAGAACTACACGGGAGAATCTTGTCAATGATCTCAAGGCAGCTGGGACCATAGTCACCAAGAAAACAGTTGGTAACACACTACGCCGTGAAGGACTGACATCCTGCAGCACCTGCAAGGTCCTCCTGCTCAAGAAAGCACATATACATGCCCGTCTGAAGTTTGCCAATGAACCTCTGAATTATTCGGAGGACAACTGGGTGAAAGTGTTGTGGTCAGATGAGACCAAAATGGAGCTCTTTGGCATCAACTCAACTCGCCGTGTTTGGAAGAGGAGGAATGCTGCCGAGAACCTCCTTCCCTCAGCCAGGGCATTGAAAATGGGTCGTGGATAGGTATTCCAGCATGACAATGACCCAAAACACACGGCCAAGGCAACAAAGGAGTGGCTCAAGAAGAAGCACATTAAGGTCCTGGAGTGGCCTAGCCAGTCTCCAGACCTTAATCCCATAGAAAATCTGTGGAGGGAGCTGAAGGTTCGAGTTGCCAAACGTCAGCCTCGAAACCTTAATGACTTGGAGAAGATCTGCAACGAGGAGTGGGACAAAATCCCTCCTGAGATGTGTGCAAACCTGGTGACCAACTACAAGAAACGTCTGACCTCTGTGATTGCCAACAAGGGTTTTGCCACCAAGTACTAAGTCATGTTTTGCAGAGGGGTCAAATACTTATTTCCCTCATTAAAATGCAAATCAACTTATAACATTTTTGACATGCGTTTTTCAGGATAGACTGATCATTTCTTTTTCAGTGGGCAAACGTACAAAATCAGCAGGGGATCAAATACTTTTTTCCCTCACTGTATACCTGATGATGATTGCTTGTGTTGCAATCGAAACGTCGTATGCTAGTATTTAATTTATTATTTTATCTTTATACGTGACTTTACCGAAAGAACCAAAGAGTAGTTCCTTTCGCTCCATCGTGAATTTGATATCACAAAAGGGAGGGAAACAAATGACGCAATGTGCGTGGGCACCTATGGGCTATCTGCCCATGGGTCGTAATGATGATGATTATGATATATTATTGCCAGGAAGGGTAAACCTTTCTCATTTTTCAAAAAATCTATATGTGTTGTCATATCCCCGTCTTCTCTGTAAACTAAAAAAATATTTTATTTAACTAGTTAAGGCCCACTGAGCTATTTAGCTCTTTTGCAGAAGCGACCTGGCTACCTCAAATGATAGACAAATTAAGTCGCCTATCATGTGGACATTTATAGCAGCCAAATACTCCAAACGCATGTTTATTCTAAATGTAGAGGCAAAAAAACCGAAGGGCCTGGAGAAAGATCCACGCGACCACGGGGAGAGAGATGCAACTCCAGATATATAGCAGGTGTCAGAATCGGGATCGCACCCATCACCTCCTGTATACCAGACGAGGTAGTTAACATCTCTTAGCCACCATCCTGCTATGGTGAGCGACAAAGAGAACCCACGGACTCCAAATATACAACATTGTCAAGGTCACGGGATTGAGCCCATAACCTCCTGTATACCGGGCGAGGTAGTTAACATCTCCTAGCCACCGCGTTGCCCCCTAAGCACCACCGAGCTGTCCATGCTTTTTTTAATTCGCACAAAAAAATACAAACAGTGCAAAAAGGAGGTAAAAATGTGTGTAGGTGAGTTTGGAAACACAAGAAGACTTTTATAAAAACCATACCAAAAAAAGGAACAATGTATATACAAAACAGATTGTTCAATAAATTAAACGAAGCACATTAAATACAATTAAACATGGTTGTTTTTGTGTATGCGTGTGTGCGTGTGTGTGGGGCAGTTGTGGAGAGAGTGGAGAGTTTCCCATACCTGGTGTTGCTCATGACTGGCTCCGGTTTGACTGAAAAGGTCCCACTCCGAATCAGTCGAGCGGCATTATATTTTCATCGGTTGCGTAACTCTGTGTGGAAACTACCTGGTCTGTCGCTCCACACAAAGGTCTTCCCGGCCACAATCATGCCCTACGCTTACGAAACGTGGACCCCCCTAATGGAATATCTTCGCCGGTTAGAAACATTTAGGCTGGCCTGCCCACGATCCATCCTCGGTTTAACCAGGCTGGATTGTGTCAGGAGCTCACAAATCCTTGAAAGATCTGGACAAAATCCCATCGGTCAGCTCCTCCTGCAGGCAAGGCTGCGTTGACTGGGCCATGTTTTTCTCATCAGACTGACCCGTCGTCTATGCTTGATGTTATTGAGGGATGATGATGATATTTTGGCAATGTGAAGATAGGAATTCCAGAGTACGGAACCTCTGTATCTGAAAGAGATTTGACTTTGTGTGTGACAGTGAGGAGAGTGAAGGTTATCGGAGTGTCTTGTGTTGTATGCATGGATTTGGGGTTCTTGGTAATTCGCAGGCGATGTGACCGACGTGAAAATCGCAATCGCCGTAAAAAAATTAGGCTCCATCCATGTGTAGTGACTGACTCAGAGACACTAAGAGTAGAAGGTACTCTATTTCTCTAGTTCAAAAGAGGTAACTACAGCTCCCAGTCAGGACAGCTGGCAGACTGCCTGACTGACGACGCCGAGAAGGTGAAGACGTAGATGGCGACGAAGACTCCAGCTGCACGACGGGATCCCACTCCAGACAACAGCCCCGAGCCTTCGCTCATGGCAGAGGCGTAGCTAGGGGGGAAAACTACGACGGCCTATTTTTAGTTCTTCTTAGTGACACCACCACGCTCCAGGCGACTGCAGCGGCCGGAGCAGCCCACGTACGTCAACATAGCGTGGCCTTCATTTAGCAGCATTTACTACAAGGCTCACTTATACGTGTACGTCGCTCGTACCTTATATTTGAATCGACCTAAGAGCCGAGCCATGCTCGCTGGCGGACACTAAGTGGGGTGTTACTGTGTTAGCTAGACCACTGTGTCACGACTACAAGCCACCGGACGAGCGTCAACCTCGGCGGGTACGTCTATGCCGTTACATGGCCGCGTACGACCGACAGTATAAGCGTCCAAAGCGGCGACCTATTTTGGTTACTTGAACAACAAGAGGTATGTTTTATGATATTTTTTGAAAAATAAATTAATATACTTTTTTAAATATAGAATACAATTTATTATATCGATATTTTTAAATATCTGCAGCATAATCTGCCTTTAAGCGTATACATTATGTACTTTTAATCTGCATGTATAGCCTAATTATTATAATAATTATTTATTGTAGTAGCACCATGCCAGTGCCACTATGTTATTGTCTAGGCCTACACATATTTTTTTCACTTCAGTGTACTCAGTGATATAATAATATATTTATAATTTGTGTCAGCCATGTCAGGAAGAAAACGAAGTGGAGCTCAATGTCGTAAAAGAAAAAAAGAAGCTGAAATGGAATCAAAAAAGTCAAGTACATTACTGGCTAGCTTTTTAAAGAAAGCCAAGAAGAAAAAAGCTGAAGCTGCAAACTCCAACTCTTCAGAATCAGAATCAACCACCTATTTCAGAGCATGTAAAGGAGAAGGTTGAAGACATTGAGGACTCGGAGAAAAACATGGTTCAGACAGATGTTACTGTCTATGCTGAGGAAGACTCCGAAAACACTGAAGACCAGGGCGTCGTCGTTGAACAGGTTCAACATGATGATGAACTTGTTGACAGTAACGGGGAAGATGAGATAGAAGAATCTTCTGATAGAGAAGCTGAAAATACTCTGTTCCTGCTGTACTAAGGTTTCACGATGTTGGCTACTTAAAATTTGATAAAACGACAAAGCTATCGAAAATATCACAGCCTCTTCGCAATGAAATTATTACTCTCGGATCCTTGCCTTTTCAGCACAGAGACAATCATCAGTATCCAGAGAACGTTCAATTACATCAGCATGGTTTAAACGCCGACTAGCGAACGGAGAGGAAGTGAATCGTTCGTGGCTATTATATTCACCAATCAATAAAGCTGTTTACTGTTTCTGTTGTCTATTATTTACATCATCGAGTTTAAACTCACGAGTTTCGTTTGAGTTAACAAACGGTTTCAACAAGTGGAGAAAGCCAGAAAAACTTAATTCTCATGAAAACAATCCTAGCCACCGCACACAGCTTTTACTACATGTGTAGTAAGACCGAATTAGGTGCACACACACGCAACTTGGAGGCAACACTATTTATTAAACGGTAAATAATATAACACTCTACATGAGGTGGTGACCACCTTCCTCAACTCACTAACACTCTGGAACACGACACAGACTGGACCAGGCAGGCAACGGCCTGCCTGGCCCAGGACGACGACTCGGGACTTGACGACCGAAGATGTCTTCACCTTGGAGTACAGTACAACAGCAGCCTCGCTCTGCGTTCACACCACGCTTATATTTGATTTGGCGTGGCTGGCTCCGCCCCGGCGTGGCTGGCTCTCTTCAGGCCACGCCTCCCTTCCCAGGACACGCCTCACTTCCCCCACCTCTGGGAGGGTCCGGATCCCTCCACCACGGGACCCCCCAGGCACCCCCTTGGGGCCCCCAGCCTTCGTACGGGCCGACACAGTAGTGACCTTTCTCTGTCACTACATCACCCCCCCCTGTATAAACACACAGCCGTCCCCGGCTGTAACACAACTGTGAAACATCGAAAAGGTGTGCCTCCGAACCAACAACATCAATAAATGACCGGCGACCGATAAGAAATACAATCACGTAATATATACAGAATCGACGAGGGTAAAAGGGAACCGCATAGAAAACGGGGAATTAACAACAATTATACATGAAAACTGGCTAACCCACTTACGCTCCAGCACAGCCCCCCCACCCGTTAGAATCACGCATGCAATGACAGTCACCCGTTAGCACCCCCCCCGCCTTTCCGACGTGGCGTCACAACTAGTAGCACGCGTCGGCCATATCGGGGGGGGAATTTCCATGTTACCACCCCACCGCCTTTCCGACGCGGCGTCACAACCAGTAGCACGCGTCGGCCATATCGGGGGGGGGAATTTCCATGTTACCACCCCACCGCCTTTCCGACGCGGCGTCACAACCAGTAGCACACGTCGGCCATATCGGTGGGATTTTAACCCAGTCTCTCTCCAAGACTCGCATCGCAGCATATAGCTGTACCGACCGAGCTGAGACGACCCAGTCTCTCTCCAAGACTCGCATCGCAGCATATAGCTGTACCGACCGAGCTGAGACGACCCAGTCTCTCTCCAAGACTCGCATCGCAGCATATAGCTGTACCGACCGAGCTGAGACGACCCAGTCTCTCTCCAAGACTTGCATCGCAGCATATAGCTGTACCGACCGAGCTGAGACGAGCCGGTCTCTCTCGAAGACTCGCATCGCAGCATATAACTGTACCGACCGAGCTGAGACGACCCATCGTTCACTCATTGCACAACATGCACCCTAACAACTGAGGGATACAGTCCCAACGTAACAAGACAACTCCACCTGAACCTTACGAATCTCCAGCCCACTGTTTCAACGCACCTCCGAGTGTCTCACTCTCCGGGCCGTCAGGTCAAGCCATCAGACACAACATGATGGGACCACACTCTCTGAGCCATGTGAGCGCACAGCCCACTTGGCTAGACAAGCCACGGAGTGTCTCGATCTCCGGGCTGTCAGGTCAAGCTGTCAGACAGCATGACGGGACCACACTCTGAGCCATGTGAGCGCACAGCCCACTAGGCTAGACAAGCCACGGAGTGTCTCGATCTCCGGGCTGTCAGGTCAAGCCGTCAGACACAGCATGACGGGACCACACTCTCAGAGCCCTGTGAGCGCACAGCCCACTAGGCTAGACATACCACGGAGTGTTTCAATCTCCGGGCTGTCAGGTCAAGCCGTCAGCCATTGCATGACGGGACCACACTCTCCGAGCCATGTGAGCGCACAGCCCACTAGGCTAGACATGCCACGGAGTGTTTCAATCTCCGGGCTGTCAGGTCAAGCCGTCAGCCATTGCATGACGGGACCACAACGTTCATGTCAGACACGCAACACTCACTGGGCCATCCTGGTCAGGACCTGCGCCCCAAGATAGGTGACAGCCAGCAGCACAATTACAAATTCCTGGCAGCATGTCACCATCGCAATTTAACACCATCACAACACATACAATTTGAATTATGATCCCCCACAGAACTGATCCAATGCCGAACAGGTACGCACAATTTGTGACGATCCCGAATATTCAATGGGTCACAACAATACACCTCACATCCCGTATCCGTACACATCATCTCCGAGACTCGCATTGCAGCATGCAGCTGTACCAACCGAGTGGAGAGCAACGCAATTTGACGGCAATTAACGGAAACGCACCCCCGATCCATGTAGAACACAAGGGGCATTCCCGCACAAAAGACATCATCTGTGCAACAACGGACAGGAACCAACCAGCGAGTTTGAAACAAACCGAAGCTGTCATTTCTAAATCCCCTTCAACATTAACCATGGGACTCAGGGCATTCGAATTTTGAGAGCAAAAAAACTAGACACAAACCCCAAGAATCGCCGAATTGATTAATACAGTATATGCAGTATACGAAGTTCGTACAGTAAATCGTTTGGCGCAATGCTCCATCCAGTCCCCACATGGCAACACACACAATCAATACTCCAGACAATCTGTACATAGCAAACAATCACAAGCAAGTACCCAACATTCCATACACTGTTAACAATTCCAAGCAAAGCTCCATACGGGGTCTGTACCTTGGCAACAATGACGATCAAAGTTTCTTACAGTTACACGTGACAATCACGAGCGAACCTCCATACAGTATACACAATAACAATGGCGATTTCGCAACAAAACGATGTAACACGAGTCATTAACACGGCAACCTACAGGATATCAACGGAGCTCGGAACACCAACAACGAATTATTCATTAACTACACCCAGAAGATACCGATCTCGACGCCGTATTTAACCGTCCGCGAGGAACACAAAACCGGAGAGTCAAACTGAAAAAGTCCCTCCCAGCAGTGTCTCCAACGTCGAAACCCTCTCTTCAATCACGGGCCCCTCTCGCTCTCACCACCGATGCCCTCCCCCGCTCTTCTTACTTCAATGTGGGGAGGGAGGCCCGTAATCACAGGGCTGCAGCGGCGCGCCGCCAGGCCGGCGCAGCACACAAGGCGCAAAAGGCGGGAACGCCGCCATCGCGAAAACACTGCCGCGGTGAAAATGGCGGGAACGCCGCTGTGGGAAGTGCGGGAACGCCCACACGTTGAAATGGCGGGAACGCCGTCGCCGCGAAATGCAGGAACGCCGGCACCGCCGAAACGGCGCGAACGCCACAGCTGCGTTATCTTGCAATTTCGCCATCACTCACCAACACCCGGCCACTCCCTTGCCACCAGCAGCTGGTCGAGTTGACGAGCGACGTCGCTCCAACTCGCCGTCGATGGCGACCAGCCCGGGCTCGCAGCCTCCTCCCATGCAGGCTGCAGTCGCCCATCCCCCGGGGCACATCCCCGGGGCCCCAGACTCCGTGGTCGTCGCAGGGAGAGGCCAGGTGCAACCCACACCGTCCATCCGCACCTCCGGTTGGGTCTTGCACTCCGCTGCCAGCTTTTACACCATGGCAGCGAAGGGTACAGCTTCTTCAAATTAATCAGCGAAAGTTCGATGACCACTTCTACACCAAATGTAGTAAGACCGAATTAGGTGCACACACACGCAACTTGGAGGCAACACTATTTATTAAACGGTAAATAATATAACACTCTACATGAGGTGGTGACCACCTTCCTCAACTCACTAACACTCTGGAACACGACACAGACTGGACCAGGCAGGCAACGGCCTGCCTGGCCCAGGACGACGACTCGGGACTTGACGACCGAAGATGTCTTCACCTTGGAGTACAGTACAACAGCAGCCTCGCTCTGCGTTCACACCACGCTTATATTTGATTTGGCGTGGCTGGCTCCGCCCCGGCGTGGCTGGCTCTCTTCAGGCCACGCCTCCCTTCCCAGGACACGCCTCACTTCCCCCACCTCTGGGAGGGTCCGGATCCCTCCACCACGGGACCCCCCAGGCACCCCCTTGGGGCCCCCAGCCTTCGTACGGGCCGACACAGTAGTGACCTTTCTCTGTCACTACACATGGAAGGAAGCCGAACGAAGGATAATTGATGGTAACTGGAATTGACGCAGTGGTTCAAGCTCAGATTCATTTGGAAAAACAACGTTGGCGAGATATATTGCAAAGAATACTCACGTGTATTAAGTTTCTGATTTCACAAAATTTGGCACTACGTGGCCATGAAGAAAATTTGAATACGGATGAGGATAAAAATGTTGGAAACTTTCTCGCGCAAAACACGTACAGCACGCAGGAGAAAATCCGGGATCAGTTTCTTATTTGTCACCGGAAATCCAGAATTAATTTATCCACATACTTGCGTCGACTGTTGTTGAGTGATATCAGGAAAAACAAGTACTACGGTATCTTACTTGACTCAACTGCTGATCTAGGACATCGGGAACAGCTTTCTCAGGTCATAAGATTTGTTGATGTGGATTTTAAAACTAAAAAAGTAACTATCAAAGAATAATTTTTAGGTTATATCGAGATACATGCAAAAGATGCAGCAAGCCTAGAAAGAGTCATCGTAGAGAGACTGAAATCTGACAACACACCTCTAGCCGACTGTCGGGCACAATGTTATGACAATGTTGCTGTGATGACTGGGCATATATCCAGCCTTCAACAACGAATGTGACAAAATCACAGTGCATTGTTTGTCAACTGTGACAACCACAGCTTAAACTTAGCAGGAGTACACTCAGCTAAACAGGATCCACTTGTCACATTTTTTGGAACAGTTGAAAGTATATATTTGTTTTTCTTTCGTTCAACAATTTGTTGGGAAGAGTTAAAAAAAGCTTTGCCTGTGATGCCACCGCCACGGAGCCGATCGGCGGGTGCCCCACCTACGATCTCGCCGCCCCCGAACAGCGAGGCCGACGCTGCTTCCCCCTCACCACCCCCCACATAACCACACCCTCCCACATTTTCCCACATAGAGCTCTGAGGCGAGGTCTCCTGGCCGCCAGGTTTTTACCTGAAAGCCCTCATAGGGATAATCTTCACGGTTTCCTGCGGCCAGGGAATTGGGCGACCTCTCCCGATGCTGGTTCGCACTGCGGCGCTGTGACCCGGGTTGAGATTGCATGGTCACGGCGGGGGCTGTGCAGCCACCACGGTTGAAACGCACCCCCCACACACACGTATCGACAAGGCAGGCAGGGGTCAGCAATCCACAAACGAACGGCGGGAAGACGGGGCCCAATCCACAAACCAACGGCGGGAAAACGGGGTCCCGCCCACTGTTCGATGAGACGACGCAATCCGTCGCGCTAACCGGATTCTAACCGCCCGAAGCCAGCGAGAGGACAGGTGAAGCGCTCTGATTGGCCAGAGGAGTGGCACCCCCTGTGAGGTGAGAGGGATAAAGAGAGGGGTGAAGGAGGGATAAGTTAGTTCTTCTCAAGTCAGCTCGGGGGCCGTCAACTCCCTAGTTAGACAGGAGCGTCTAACCGTGAGTAAGAGAGAGAGAGAGGGAGGTGGGACTTAATTTAAAAAGCCTGGGAAGTTTAAGTTCAGAAGGATAAGGTAAATTAAGATTCCCTACAACCGAGAGATAGAGTGGTCCTGCCCTGCTGACTCCTACTGACTCGGGTAATAGGGGTTCACTAATACACCGGTAATAAATCATTAATAACTAATCGCAACCTCGTGTGGTTTCGACGAGCGTGTGAAAGCGTGTGGTGCTGTGTGGACGTACGCTCACAGCGTGTGTAGTCAGTGCTCCACGGGTGTGCGCTCGTAACGTGGGTGGTCGTGGTTTCGATGGGCGTGTGAAAGCGCGTGGTGCTGTGTGTACGTACGCTAACAGCGTGTGTAGTAACGTGGGTGGTCGGTGTTGAGACGCGTGCTGCGTGAGGGCTCACACCCACCGCAAACACCTGTCCCACGGCCCCTTTAAACGAGCGTTATCACCCGCTCACGGCGGCCGCGCGTGTGCGAGTAACGCCACTGCCCTCCGACCTCCGACCCCCAGCTGCCATGCGATTTCTAGAGCGAGCACGGAGTTGAACAGTAGCATGCGGGTAGTTATTACCAATGTTTGAGGGAAGGCACGAGGAGGGTGTTTGAATGAACAAGGTGGCTAAGGGACCAGCCGAGAGTTATGTCTCACAGAGAGGAATCGGGGGGCAGTAGCCCCGACATGCCCATCACAGTAAAACGGGAGTCTGAAACACGCTGGAGTGCACGATCAGAAGCTGCTAAAGCTATCTATGAAGGACTGGATGAACTAGTAGGGCTGCTAGACAAATTATCGGAGGACGTAACTATTACGCCTGAAACCAGAATAGTTACAGGCATGCGTATTAAATCTTAACTTCATAGTTTAATTACATTTCTGGAATGTCATTCTTGGAAAAATTGATCGTGTTCAGAAGCGCTTACAGGATCCTACTATGAATTTCAAGGAAGCAGCAACTGATCTTGAATCTTTGGAGCATGAATTTGTCAAGCTTCGTGATGATTTGAGCCATGTGGACAGAAGAATTAGGCGACGTCAGAAGATGCCAGGAGAACTCGCAAGAGATGCAGGACTTTCAGCAGAAGAAGAAATTGTGCGTGTTATGAAGAGCGTATTTTATCGACTTCAACAGGAAATGTCAACACGGTTTTTACGACTAAAAGACCTGAACACAAAATTTGGATTTCTGCTGGACGTCAAAACTCTTCTATCCGACGCAGATGTCGATGCAGTTCGTCGAAATTGCACAGATTTTGGAAATTTCTATGACACCCACATCAATGGCCACGAACTTTTCACAGAAATTGGAGATTGCAAAATGCTGCTCAGTAACCGGAATGAAGTTCTACCATAAACTCCTTTGGATCTTCTTGGTTTTATTCTGTTTTATTGAGACGAAATATTTACGAATTTGCGAATTTCACTGCAAATTTTATTAACAGTAGCAGTTTCAATTGCAAGCTGTGAGCGGTCGTTCAGCAAATTGAAACTTATTTTGTCGTATTTGCGTGCTTCAATTGTACAAGATCGTCTGAGCGATCTTGCTCTTCTTAGCGTTGAAAGAGAAACATTGGAAAAAACAGATTTTGATTACGTGATTGACCAGTTTGCGACAGTGAAATCAAGAAAAATTAATCTTTTGTAGACTATGTCAACCAGTCTACGACAATGAATGAGTGAGCCATGTAATATAATTTCTATAAATTTACTTCTTTAAATACAATGTTTCATTAAAATTTAAATTGTTATTCCTTATTCGATGTAATAGGAAAATGTGATTAAACGGGGGGGGGGGGCGCCAATTTTATAGTTCGTCCTCGGGCGCAAAATATCCTAGCTACGCCTCTGTACTCGCGGGTTCAAGGGCTTCCCTCACATGCCCCCTCTGTCACCTTTCCCCTACATCTCTGTCTGGTTTATCACATGACCTGCTGTCAAACAGGGCTGCTGCAAAAGCAGATCCCCTTCTCTGCCAGCAGCCAGCGCTATGCTACGTAGTGACCCATTCCACGTCTTAAACATGGTGAGTAGGAGATGATGATAACTCCCTTGCCTAGTATGCAGGAGGTCGTGGGTTTAATCCTGAATCCTGATGGCTGGCTGGCCATTGTATTGTGAGAGATTAGCTTGTCAATGTAGCGAGGCCTACATGCTAATCTAATCTCTCACAATACAATGGTCAGCCCAACAGCTTTGGGGTGCCCTCGATCTTCCTTCTCTAACCGCGCCCACTTACCTCTGGGGCTGCACCCATCTGCCCGACCGTCCTTCACTCCACTGCACCCTAAGGCAAGTCGTGACACACGGCCCCTGAATCCACCTCACCCATCTCGTGCGTCCGGGGCGAGAGGATGTTAATCAGGCCGGCCGGACGCTCTGTCCGGGTCAGTGGTCGGAGCTGGCCCATCGAGTGGTGGCCGCGACTGCAGGTTCATCCGCTGTTATTGGACGGATAGAAGGGGTAGAAATTAGGATGCTCGTTGACACCGGTGCATCAGCGACCATCATTTCAGAATGTATTTATAACATCTTACCCCCTAAATGTCATTCCTTATGCCCTGTCGAAGGTCCGTGCTTCGCCGCAAACGGCGGTTCATTGGGAATTATTGGGAAAATAACAGCATTGCGGATGTTAAATTGACAGGGCAGGTTCTTGTTTCGACATCCCTTGTTATTTCTTGCTTACTCAGGACTGATTTTTTGGGATGAATGTCCCTGAAAATTTTGATTGACCAGGGGTGCTTGGAATTGCCATCCGGCCGTCAAATGGCATTTTTACCTTCCCCCACCCACTTATACATGTGTAATAATGTTCCAGGAGACCTTGACACCGGGGTTGGAGGCACACGTATTTATTCCGTGTCGGTACAGTACAGCACTGACATACAACACTGGAGGGGGTATCGGCCCCCTCACCCGTCTAACTGGGGATACACTTCTAGCTACGCCTAGCCTACCCCTGGGTCCTCCACTAACGGGCTAGGGAAGGCTAGCTAGCCCGACACTGGTAAGTCGGGCTCACGGTACCCGGAGTCCCAGACCAGCTCTTACAAGAGCACCGGCTCTGGCTCTCGGGATCACGCCGCTGGCTCGATCCTGTCCGGCCCTGACAAGGGCGGCGATCCAGGGGAGTCCAGGGCTCTATCTATGACGATCTTCGATCTTCACTGGTTAGCTTCAACATCTCTCCCTGATCCCTCCGGCTCATCCCCTTTTATACCAAAACCCCCCCGCTCCGAGTCAGCCCCCCAGGCTGCCCGAAGCGGACGTCGCTGGGAGCACCTGCCCGTGCACCGACATAGCCACGCCCACTGTGTTTCTTTCCCATTTGATCCCATTGTATACAGCCCCTCCGTAACACCCCTACATCACCCCCCCCCTGTACAGCTCGCAGCCGTCCCGGCTGCAACAACAACAATAAAAGTGCATTTACCCCTTGAACCCGCGTGTGCCTCACAATTTTTTGTCAACAATAACAACAACAAGAACACCAACAAGAACCACAACAGCAAGAAGAGAATTAACCCGGCGCACCCCCCCTGAATAAATACGAATACCGTAAGAGCACCCTATATACAATTTGTAGGAGAACACACCACACACACAACACACAATGAACACAACATATGTACATTTCTCCGGGCCTCACAAAAGTCTGCGCATTTTCGCGCGCATTCTTGCAGCAGGCCCGTCACACGGGGCAACCCCGGATGGCGGGCTGTTGGGTGGCAACCGTCCGTGTCCGAGTGAGTCACTTTCCATTGCCGCGTGACCCTTGGCATCCCCAGGAGGGGTTGTCGGGCGTGAGCCCGTCACTCCCGGTGCACCTGGGGGCGGGACAGCCGGCAGCACGTTAGGTGAGAGCAGCGGAGACGGACCCTGTGAGTCGGCGAACATGTCTGGCCACGCGTGTGCGAAGTGGGAACTCGGACCGCAACGAAGGGTTTCAATCTGGAGGGGTGCACAAACCACCGCCGCTTCCCCCATTTGATGCGTACACACTGAGGCCGCAAAACCTGAACCACCTCCACAGGGCCCCGCCACGGCCGCACCAGTTTAGAGGAGGTTGCAAGCGGTACCTGTGGACAGTGTAACCATGCCTTGTCACCCGGTTTCCACTGCAGTACGTGCGCCCGACCCAGCCTGAGCCTCTCGTTAGCCTTCTGGCGGAGGTCGGAATTTTGCATAGTAGCCTCCCGTGCCTCTGTTAATTTAGCAATATTGAATTTAACGTGGTCGGCCAATTTAGTTTTACCCCGCGGCGCGGAGATCTGCAGCTGGGTCTGAACAGGCGGGTCAGGTTCGCGGCCGTACATCAAGAAGAAGGGGGAAAATCCCGTTGCCGCATGGGGAACCATTCTATATGCTGCCAAGACCCCTTGAATTTGAAGGTCCCAATCGGTCTGTGAGTCCGAGACCTGTTGGGACAGCATCGACGTGATGGTTCGATGCAGACGCTCGACCACCCCGTCAGTTTGCGGATGATATGGGGAGGTACGAATTTTTTTCGTGCCCAGGAGCTCACAGACTTCTTGGAGAAGTTTACCAGAAAAGTTTTTGCCCTGGTCGGTCAGCAGCCGCTCCGGAGCAACTTTGTCCAGGACGTATCCCTGGACAAAGGCCTCCACGATGGCTGCTGCCGACTGGTTGGCAAGGGGCCAGGCCATAGGCCAGCGCGTAAAATATTCCACCCCGGTCAATAAGTATCTGTTGCCCCTGGGGGTAGCGGGGAATGGGCCCAGAATATCAAGCGTGACAAGTTCGTTGACCCTGGAAACCTTGATGGATTGCAAAGGCGGGTTAGACTCCCGTGCTGGTGGTTTACGTTGCGCACACCGAGGACATGATCCCAACAGATCCCCGACATCCCTTGTCATGCCCGGCCAAAAAAAATCTAGCTGGAGCATGGCGAGGGTTTTTTGAGTCCCCAGGTGGAGGAGGCGCTCATGAGCGGCCCACACCACCTTACCCCGCAACCCAGAAGGGACCACCAGCCGGTGTCGATGGGATCTCCAGTCCCAATGCATTAACAGACCCTGGACCATCTCCCATGAGTCGACATCACCCCTCCCCCGCCCAGCACTTCCGACGCGACGACGCAACGCGAGGAGGGAGGTATCCTCCATCTGGAGGCGCCCCCATTCAGCAACAGGCAACCCCAAGAGGGAATCTTTTCCCTCTTGTGCAATTGAATCCGTCATCGACTTTGCGTCAGCGGCGGCCGCCAAGACCGGAACGGACATTTCACTCGGAGGCCTGCAACGTCCCGACCCCAGGAGGCATGCGCATTCGGAGGTGGTTGGCATCCGTGACAGAGCGTCCGCATTTGTGTGGCGAACGCCCTTACGGTACGTAGTTTCGAAATCGAAGTCCTGGAGAATCTCCAACCATCGAGACAATTGTCCCGATGGTTGTTGAACTCGCAGGGCGTACTGTAGTGCCGCATGATCTGTGCGGACGGTGAAATGCCGACCGTACAGATATGGGCGATACTGTTGGATGAAGTTAACAATTGCCAACAGTTCCCGACGGGTGACACAATACCTTTGCTCCGCTGGAGACAACACCCGACTACCGTACGCGACTACCCGTTCCACGCCGTCAACCACCTGCGAAAGCACGCCCCCAATACCCGTGTTGCTCGCGTCCGTGTCGAGCAAAAAGGGTGTGGAAAAATCAGGGTAAACCAAGGGAGAAGCCTTAACCAACGCGTCCCAGAGGGATCTGAAGGCAGTCTCCTCCTCCTGGCCCCAGTGGAACCGGACCCCCTTTGATGTCAAAGCGTGTAGGGGCTTTGCAATCGTTGCAAAATCCACGACAAACCGTCGGCAATACGACGCGAAACCAACGAAACTCCTGACCTCTCCCACAGAGGTGGGAGTCGGCCAGGAGCTGACACACTGCGTTTTGGCGGGATCGGTAGCAATACCTGAGCGTCCGACGATATGTCCCAAATAACGCACGGATTCGCATAACAAATGACATTTTTGGGGTTTAAATTTCAAATTAGCAGCCCGCATTTTGAGGAAAACCGCCCGCAACCTCTGGAGATGTTCGTCGAATGTTTTGCTAAAGACGATAACGTCATCCAAATAAATCAAGCACGAGTCCCATTGTAACCCAGCCAAAACCCATTCCATCAATCGCTGGAAAGTTGCCGGCGCTGAGTGGAGTCCCATCGGCAACCGGTTGAATTGGAACAGGCCGTGCGGTGTACGGAATGCAGTTTTGGGTTTCGAATCATCGTCCAGAGGAAGCTGCCAGAATCCCGAAAGCAAATCCAATGTGGAGAAGAATCGCGCCCCCGCCAAGGCATCAAGCGATTCGTTCATCCGTGGGAGCGGGTATGCGTCGGCAACCGAAATTTTGTTGAGGCGACGGAAATCAACGCAAAATCGCAACGAGCCATCATGTTTTTTAACTAAGACAATCGGCGCTCCCGAAGGGCTGGTAGAAGGAGAAATGATGTCGGCGGCTAACATGTCATCAACGGCCGATTTGACATGGTCCTTTTCGGCGGGACTTAACCGAAAAGGATTCTGGCGAATTGGCGCGCTGTCACCCGTATCAATATGGTGACGCAGCAGATGAGTACAGCCCAGATCGTATTTGTTCCGACTGAAAACGTCGGAAAATTCACGCAGCAATGTCTTAAGCTTTTGACGCTCTAAGTCCGACAGGTCCATCGATCCCGCACAAAGCGCCTCGAGCCACCCCTCATCACTGTCCGTATGTGGTCGCGGCAGAGGGGCAGCGCTCACGTGATTTACGACGGGCTCCTCACAGGGCACCGGCGTTGCGTGAGCAAGCACGGTCCCCTGTGGAACCACCACCGTCCGCGGCCCCACATTGAGGACCGCGATGAAAGGGTCCCCGTCCCCTTTAACGATGGTCTGGGCCGGAATTAAATGAGGTCCGCTAACTCTATCCCTAGATGGCCCCAGCAGAACCCCCTGGTCCCCAAACCAGCATCTGGGCCCCCGGCGGTACGCGTACCGTTCTATCAACGAGCGCCGGTACCGTTGCGAACGCCGTCCGACCTGCAGAGGGAGACGGTAGAAATGCCATACGTCGGCCCGACGGGAGCTCAATACAGCCCTGGTCGATTAAGATACGTATCGGCATTTTGCCCAGGAAGTCCGTCCCCAGCAGGCACGGAACCACCAGCGAGGAGGAGACAAAAATTGGGCCCGATAATTTGATATCTCCGATACAAATTTGCGCTCGAATTTGTCCAATGATGCCCAGTGAGCCCCCGTTCGCAGCATAGAACGGAACATCAACGGGCAGCAAAGGATGGCTTTGAACGGGAAGAATGTTGTAAATCAATTCCGAAATAATGGTCGCCGATGCTCCCGTATCGACCAGGATGCGCACCTCAACCCCATCAATGTGCCCCACAACGGCTGACGACCCCGACGACGCGGCCACAACGCGATGGGCCAACACGGACCACTGGCTGGGTTGGATATTAGTCCCCACAGTGGTACGTGTTGGCGTGACGGTGTGCAATCTCGGCTCCCCGTTCGTTGCGGTGCATGAGTGTGTGACGGGTGTGTGCGTGGGCCAAACATGAGGGGTGCCCCGACTCGCCGGGTTATGTTGGAGCTTGGGAGGAGGCGCGGCGTCCTGTCGATGCGTCGCCCCGCGCTGCCGAGGAGAGCGGCATCCCGAGGCGACATGACCCCGGAGGCCGCACTTGTAGCAGCGCGGGAGCGCTGCCGATGACGATTGCTGGTCGAGGCGGCTCGGTTCATCCCGAGCCGGCCGTACTCCCGCTCTCCACTCCAGCTGATGGTCGACGGCGCAGATTTCCTCCGCCGGGAGGGTGGCTGCAGCCACGGCACGGCCGGTCGCCGCCTTGCTGGCCTTTCGTCGCTGCGATAGTAGGTTGGCGTGGAGGTGTTGTGCGGCCCGGAGGGAAGACATCTCAGCGTCGTCCTGCACCACGACGACGATGTCCAATTCGTCAGCCAGCAAGAGGATCTTTTCAGTGACCATGGCGTCCACTCCTTCGTCGTCCATTCGCGGGAAAGCCGTTCTTGCAAGCGCCAGGAGACTCGTGCGATACACCAGGGGCGACTCTTTTGCACCCCACTTCTGACACCAGATGTAATAATGTTCCAGGAGACCTTGACACCGGGGTTGGAGGCACACGTATTTATTCCGTGTCGGTACAGTACAGCACTGACATACAACACTGGAGGGGGTATCGGCCCCCTCACCCGTCTAACTGGGGATACACTTCTAGCTACGCCTAGCCTACCCCTGGGTCCTCCACTAACGGGCTAGGGAAGGCTAGCTAGCCTGACACTGGTAAGTCGGGCTCACGGTACCCGGAGTCCCAGAACAGCTCTTACAAGAGCACCGGCTCTGGCTCTCGGGACCACGCCGCTGGCTCGATCCTGTCCGGCCCTGACAAGGGCGGCGATCCAGGGGAGTCCAGGGCTCTATCTATGACGATCTTCGATCTTCACTGGTTAGCTTCAACATCTCTCCCTGAGCCCTCCGGCTCATCCCCTTTTATACCAAAACCCCCCCGCTCCGAGTCAGCCCCCCAGGCTGCCCGATGCGGACGTCGCTGGGAGCACCTGCCCGTGCACCGACATAGCCACGCCCACTGTGTTTCTTTCCCATCTGATCCCATTGTATACAGCCCCTCCGTAACACCCCTACACATGGCTAATGCTACCGTGCAAGCACTTGCGTGTAGGACGGTGAGGATCCCCCCCGGCGCTCAAATGTTTGTTCCTCTATGATTGTGGAAGCCGCTAGATCGGGAGACGACGGCGGGAAGAATTCTCTTGGGTCCTGCTAATAAAATCAGTCATGGTTTGACGTTGATGGGGGCGCAGACGTTGGTATCCAACGACCAGGAGCCCTTCATTCAGGTCCTTCATTCAGGTTAGATACGTCGGTCATCCAGGAAGGTACCGTATTAGCTCATACGTTGCCAGCACTTCCTGAGGGAAGCATTGTGGGCAATGTGGGCGCCACTTCAAATACACGGCCGCACCAGAAACCTGATGAGGGGTGGATCGAGAAGCTTTGTGCCGAGAAGGCAGATTTGTCCGAGGTCCAGAGGGGAAAGCTGCAAGTGCTCTTGCGCAAATTTTCGGACGTTTTCAGTCAGGGGAATTTTGATGTTGGACACACTACGCTTTTGAGTCATCACATTGATATGGACGATGCCGCTCCCATCCAGCAGAATCCCTACCAGCTGAGCCCTGTGGAAAAAGAACACGTTCGGCTGCCGGTTGACGAAATGTTAGCCGCAGACATTATTTCACCGTCCACCAGCCCATGGGGAGCACCAATTGTACTCGTTAAAAAGCACAATGGTAGCTTGCGCTTTTGTGTTGACTTCCATAAGCTTAATATAAGGTCTCTGTCGCTGATACATACCCTTTACCTGGAATGGATGACTCATTGGATGCTCTAGCCGGAGCGGGGTTCTTTTCCACTCTTGATCTCCCATCCGGGTTCTGGCGGTTGCCTCTCGACGAAGACTCTAAACCCAAGACAGCCTTTTGTACACCACAAAGTTTGTTCGAATTCAATCGGCTTCCGATGGGTCTTCATTCCATGCTGGCCACGTTGCAGGAATTATTGGAACTGGTCCTGGCCCGTCTCCAGTGGAACTCGTGCTTTATATACCTCGATGATGTCATCGTTTTCAGCTGCACGTTTGACGAACACCGGGAATGGCTACGCGCTGTCTTTCTCAAAATGCGTGCGGCCAACCTGAAATTTTAACCAGGGAAATTGCACTTCGTCCAGAAATCGGTACGGTATTTTGGCCATGTAGTAAGTGAATCGGGTATTGCGACTGACCTGGACAAAACCGCGTGTGTTCGAACTTGGCCGACCCCCACGTTAGTGGGGGAGGTACGTAATTTTAAACGATTCGCGTCCTATTACCGCCGTTTTGTCCCCGGGGAGAGGAGGAGGCCGCATTTGTTGCGCTCCGGGTTGACTTGATTAACACCCCTCCCCTCCGCTACCCCGATTTTTCATTGCCGTTTGTCCTTGATACGGATGCCAGTAACGCCGGAATTGGAGCTGTCTTTTCCCAAGATGTCAATGGCGTCGAGAGCGCTGTCATATACGGCAGCAGGGTGCTGTCTCCGGCCGAACAACAGTATTGTGTCACGCGCCGGCAACTGTTAGCCATTGTGGTTTTTGTGCAACAGTACCGTCCCTATTTGTATGGTAGGCACTTTGAAGTGCGCTCTGACCATGCAGCGCTACAATACGCGCTGCATTTTGATCAGCCGTCTGGCCAACTTTCACGCTGGTCGGATGTCCTCCAGGATTACTCCTTTAAGGTAACCTGTCGCAAGAGCTCCCGTCACATGAGCGCGGATGCCCTGTCGCGATTACCAATGAGCAGTGGGTGCGCCTGCTTTTCGGGCTCCGGGCGCTGTAAGACGGTCTCCGAGCCCTCATCCCCTCCCCTCGCGGCGGCGGCCCACGTGGTAACATCTGAGTTGACCGAGGATTCGGCGGCGTGTGACGCTGTCATTAGACCATGCAGAATGGGGGCGCCTCCAGGTGGACGCTTCCCTGCTAAAATTGCGACGCCGGGTCAGAGAGCCTGAGGTGGGCGAGTATCGACGGGGTATCACCTCTGTAATTCTTAAAGGTGGATTGCTCATGCATTGGGACGGAGGGTTGCGCATTGTTGTGCCCACTGCCCTACGGGGCAAGGTCATTTGGGTGGTACACGAGCGCTTGTTGCACCTAGGTGTGTATAACATGCTGGCTACACTCAAGATGGACTTCTTCTCTGGCCTTGCATGGCTGAGGATGTCGCTAATTTGTTGAAAGGGTGTGTGCAGTGTGCGCGGCGGAAGCCGCCGGCGAAACCCTGTTGTCCACCATTACAATCGATTCAGGTTTCCCACGTGAACGAATTAGTTGCGCTAGACATCCTTGGTCCATTTCCCACTACCCCTCGTGGGAATAAGTACTTACTGGTGAGAGTCGAGTATTTTTCACGATGGCCTGTTGCCTGGCCGCTCCCCAACCAGTCAGTGGCGACGATCACTGAAGCATTACTCAATGGCTATGTAATGGACAAGGGCGCTCCCGAACGTCTTCTGACTGATCAGGGCAAACATTTATCTTCAAAGATGTTGCGGGAGGTGTGCGATTTGTTGGGAACAAAGAAAGTATGCATGTCACCATACCACTTGCAGACGGAAGGCATGGTTGAGTACCTACACAGGACTCTGACGTCCATGTTGAGCCACCAGGTCAGCGAATCCCAACTCGACTGAGACTTACACATTCCCGGAGTCCTATCTGCGTACAGGATGGCCACTCACGTATCCACCGGCTACTCACTGTTTTTTTAATTTCCTGGAGAGAGCACGCCCCCCAATTGATATTCAGTTGCAGGCGGCACCCAACAAAGCTAAATCCAAAATTTATGACTCGGTGTATTTCTCTCTTCAGAAGCTTTCCAAAGTGCGGGAATCCTCTAGGGCAGTGGTTCTTAACCTTGTTGGAGGTACTGAACCCCACCAGTTTCATATGCGCATTCACCGAACCCTTCTTAATTGGAAAAATAAAATATGATTTTTTCAAATTCAAAACATAGGTATATGTTTTACTGGTGCACAAAATGAACCGTGCATCAACATCACTGTGTTCAAAGAACAAAACCAGCAAAACATGATTTTCACACAAAAACATAATAATGAATATGATAGTAGGTTTTTACCCTTTTAACTGGTACAAAACTGACACCTTTATTCAAGGCATCATGTTTGCAATGACCACAACACAAGTAGTCAAAGAAGCAAACAAAAAGAAGCAACTCTGATAAGGATGATAATATGCACTGTCCTTGAAGTTGATTGGCCCACACCCGAGACGGCTTTCTTTAGAGCCTAGTCCCCATTGGTGTAGGGCCAGATGACACCAGAAGGCGTACAACTCAAACACAGTGCAATATCAGAGTATTGAGAGCTCGGGGTAAGCATTTACACTATGAGATCTCTTTTACCAGTGGCAAAATATGATAGTAGGTTTTTACTCTTTTAACTGGTACAAAACTGACACCTTTATTCAAGGCATCATGTTTGCAATGACCACAACACAAGTAGTCAAAGAAGCAAACAAAAAGAAGCAACTCTTTGTACCAGTTAAAAGGGTAAAAACCTACTATCATATTTTGCCACTGGTAAAAGAGATCTCATAGTATAATAATGAATACTTACTGCAAATCAGTGTGACTTCTGCTGTTGCCTTTCAAAGACCAGTTCAGAAATGCGCGGCTTCACCTTGGCAAGTGCCACTCTCATGTCATGTTCGCAACAAAGTCTGTTCCTTTTCTTCGTTTTTATGTCCAGCATCCTCGAAAAGGATTGCTCGCAAAGATATGTTGTAACAAACGGTATGAAAATCTCCAGGGCTTTCTTAGCAATAACAGGGTACGTTACCATTTGTTGACACCAAAACGTTGAGAGCGTTGTTGTTCTGAAGAGTAGCTGTTGAACCTGGCTGCTGAATTTCAATGATTTCGTCGAGGTATTCATCATTGACATCTGCTGTCTCAACACTAAACGTGAACGGCTATCTCACCCATGCTGGATATGACTCTCTTGTAGGGAAGTATCCGTCAAGAGACTTTGCAAGCTCATCTAAGTGCGTGGCAATTGCTTGCTTCAGTTCCGCGGGTACAGAAATGTCTCCGATTCCAGATACATCTTCAATCTTACTTACATAGTCGTCAAGCAGGGGAAAGTTTGCGAAGTTATCGTTCTCTGTTCGTCGTTTCCATAACGGTAGCTTTTTTTGAAAAGCCTTCAGGTTTTCTTCCACTTCAATGATGTTGATTCCACCGCCCTGCATCTGCTGATTGAGATGATTGAGAGCTGCGAAGATATCAGCCATGTACGCTAAAATGAGAATGAACTCAGAATTTTTGAAGAAATCTGCATGACAATGTTGTTGCTCTTGCAAAAACAGGGCTAATTCCACACGCCATGGCAAAAACACGATTCAGCACCTGTCCCCGGGATAACCACCAAACGTTAGAATGGTACAGAAGTACCTCGAATTCAGAGCCCATTTCTTTACACAGCTCACTGAAGATGTGGTGCCTCAGAGCACTATTTCGCACATAGTTCACGCATTCCACTTCAATTTTTAATACTTCTGTCAGTTTTGGAGGCAAGGTTTTTGTTGCCAACGCATGCCTGTGCAGAATACAATGCGTAACAATGATGTGTGGTGCATCGGCTTTCACTAGCGCACCAAAACCAGACTTTCTTCCCAGCATGACTGGAGCTCCGTCTGAACAAACTGCAGAAACCATATCCCACAAAAGATTGTTGTCTTTGAAGAAGTCATCCACAAGTTTCTTCACATCGGCTGCCTTAGTTGTTGTTGTAAGAGGCTTACAAAATAAAAAATATTCCTTTATCACATCGTCTTTCACATAGCGCACGAATACAGCAAGCTGGCTTAGATTGGAAACGTCTGTGGTCTCGTCGAGTTGGAGGCTGAATTTTGCCTGGCTTGAAATCAGATCTGCAACTACTTGATCCAAGATGTCTTTGCTCATGTCCTCTATTCTGTCGTTGATGGTGTCATTTGAAAGAGGAATTTGGGATAACTTAACTTCAGCCGCTTTTCCCAGCATGATATTCGCCATCTTCAACACAGCTGGTTTTATGAGTGTTTCAGAAATGGTGTGTGGTTTGCCCTGCTTTGCGATCAGGTAAGCAACTTTGTACGATGCTGTGAGGATCGGTTTATTGATGGGTACAAAGCCGAGAACAGGCAGAGTAGCCTTTTCATCGAATCTGGCTCTCTTCACCTTGAATTCAGCGAGCGGTGTGTTCTTGTATTCCCCATCTCCATGCAGCTTAAGGAAGTGTTCCCTAGTTTTGCCGGTGCTCGACTAGAATTGCTCAACTTGGCATTGCAAATCATGCAGTTAGGACGCTGACTCCCATCACGTTCCGTTATACATGTGAATCCATATTGTACATATTCGTCCGACCACTTTCTTTTTTTGCTCGACATAGTTAGTATGAAGGGATTAAAATATTAAGAAAGAAATCACACGACGTACCATCACGACAGTCACAAGTCGACTACCGAGCGCACCAAATTCCCTGCAGCACAGATAGGCCAAGCGATGTAGCGTGATCACTTGCAGCCAATGATGGCCAAGTTGGACGTGTCATCAGGAATTATATGAGTCGGGTGTGTGTCTTAACCTTCGCCGAACCCCTGAGACTGACTCACCGAACCCCTGGGGTTCGATCGAACCCAGGTTAAGAACCACTGCTCTAGGGTTAATTCTGATTTGCGCCAATTGGCCAACGAGCGGCTGAGGGGTTCCCGTGTTCTTACACATGAATGGGCGCCTGGGGACAGAGCCTGGTTGCACTGTCCACAGGTACCGGTGGGTACGTCGCCCAAATTGTTCAAACCTTGGAGAGGGCCGGTTGATGTGATTCGGGTCGTTTGGCCACAGTGTGTCCAGATCCGCTCGGGGTGGCGGAGTTGGTTTGTGCATCCTTCGCACCTCAAACCTTTTATTGCGCCACGCGACTTAGTTCCATCTCCACACCACAGGGGCCGAGTGTCAGATGTGTCTGGCGAGCTGGGGTGCGTGCCCGCTGAGGGTGGTCCTCAGGGGAGTCGTGTGATCCCGTCTCCAGGTGCCGCGCACCTGACGTCCCCAGCACCGCCGCTTGTGCTGTCTCCATTGGATTCAGGAGAGGAGTACCCGTCGACCTGGCCTACTACTCTTCGTGAGGAGCTGGGCTCGACGGGACAATTGCATATTCCCCCTAGAACCTCCAGGGAGAGCGAGTCCACCTCCCCTGAAGGCCCGGCTACGAGAACTCGTTCTAAAACTCTTTGGGTTTCGTTATCTCCATGCACACACACTCCCACTCCCTCAGTTAGTTGTCGCACTCGATAAGCCGTCTCAGTTATTTGCTGAACCTAGCCCTTATTCTGCTTGCGGGTGTTGTTACACGGTGAGGGTGGGAGATGTTGGCGATGAAGGGGATTCCGAGCGTTCGCGGTTCACTGCACTGTTTTTTTCTCTCGTGTTGTTCTGTACTCACACCCTTTTCCCCGTTGCTAATGTACATTTGTAGGTAGTGAAAATATTGTATAGGTGGGTTTGGGTATTTAATAGGTAATTGTTGTTGTTAATTGTTGAGGCACACATAGCATTAATATTTTTTAACTCACTTTATCACCTTACTCACTTAGTTCGTTTCAAGGGGGAGTTGATTGACAGCCGGGATGGTTGAGTGCTACGGAGGGGGGGGGGGGTGATGTAGTGACATCGCAGATGTTACTGTGTAATGCCAGCCCTAGCGAGGCACGGCGTGCAATGTACTCACATTGCGGACATCACGTATGTAGCGACATTGTGTATGTCACTGTGGAATGCTGGCTCTAGTGAGGCACGGCGTGCGATGCATTGTCATCGTGGACACCTCATATGTGGGTGTAGTACCAGCCCTAGAGGGGGCTCGGTGAGCGCTGGGATAGCACAGTGGCACCACGCGTGGCGTGTAGTGCTGACTCCTACAGGAGGGAGTGTGAGAGTGTCAGCCATGGGCTAAGGTTACCCTAGGCCATAGCACTCTGGTTGACCCTGGAAGGCACGTGACCAGGAAGATCTACACAAGGGCCCCAGGTGGGGGGCTTGGGGTGGTCATGTGTCAGGGTAGATCCGACGGGAAGGGTTCAGAAACAGCAAGAGGTTTCTCGAAGGTGGTCATGGCCAAGGGCGAGGCTAGCCACTACCCAGCAGCATACAAACCGGGTCCGCACAGGGGACCGGGGTTCAGTGTTGCTGCCGTCATCTGAAGATCTACGATCTACGTTCTACGTCCAAGAAGAAGTCGCCAATACGTGGACGAGGACCCCAGCCAGGGTCCTGTCTGCTGTAGCTACTCCCAGTATTTAGCATAGTTAGCCTGTTGGTCCACCACCATAGGTTATCTGGTAAAGGGGCAGTAACCCCTTTGTGTTATGTGTTGGTATTAATAAATGTGTTACCTCCAAGAAGTACATGTGCGACTCAGTTGAATCCACTACACTCTGCATAAGACCGGAATCAGGAAGACTTTTTCACAATTTTGTTAAATTAGCCTGACGAAACTGGTTGTAATCACGAGCGAAACATCGTAACTATTGTAAATGTTACGTGTTTCCTCACCATCACACATATAGGTGATTGGAACGTTTTGTTCACGTGACAAACCTTACTAATTGGCTGTGTTGGTGGTGGGTTAATGACACATTTACATTTGCAAGACCTAACCAAAAAACCTTTATGAGGAAAAGAGCGACTTTTCAAGGGAAAGTGGCCAGCATAAAAAAAAAATGACTGGTCAAACAATAAAAGTGACCGTTCAAAAACGAAACAGGTCAACAAAGGAGTGGCCATAAAAAAAATTACTGGTCGAAAAGAAAGTGGCTCTTGTCCCAATTCTAGCCCCAGACCCTGGATCCCGGTCCCAAATCTGGTCTAAGATCTGGCCCCGTGCCAGGTCCTGCCTCCTTTCCTGGAGCCAAAACCAGGTGCTGATTACGGGACAAGTGCGGGCACGCCAGTTCCAGAGGCAGGACCAAGGCTGGGACCGGTGCCGGAATCATGGACAGGGTCATTGAACAGGTATTAGAGCCCAGACCACAGCTGAAATTGTGGCCAAGGCTGGGGACCCTTGGATCCGGGACCAGTGTCATGGGTCAGGACCAAGGCCGGAACTGGGCCCCGGCCTGGAGCCTGGGGCTGGGTCTGGGACCTGGAAGTTAAGAGGCCGTGACTGGGCGGCCGGTGCTGGCAGGCCTGCACCAGGGCTTGATATGGGAGCAGTGCCGAAGCGCCGGGATTGGAACCGAGGCCGTTGGGCCGGGACTCGGGTTGTAGGAGGGAGGGAGATAGAGGAGGGAGAAAGATCGAGGAGGCAGGGAGATAGAGGAGGAGGAAGTGAGATAGAAGGAGGGAGATAGGAGGGAGGGAGATAGAGGAGGGAGTTAGAAGAGGAGGGAGGAAGGTAGACGAGGGAGGGAGGGAGACAAGAGGAGGGAGAAGGATAAGCACAATCATCAGCATTATCATTAACACCATTACTACCATTATCAGCACACTCATTACCATCACTAGCATCATTAGCCACATCATCAGAACCATAATCAACATCACTGCCATGAACACCATATTCACCAATACCATCATCACCATCACTACCATTATCAGCCCCATCATCATCACTACCATCATTAACATCATCATCTCACCATCAATATCATCGCTACCATCAGCAACATCACCGCCATCAGTACCATCATCATCACTATCAGCACCATGACCATCACCACCATCATCAATGTCATCGCGGAGGGGAGGGGTGGATGTCGAGGGTAGTGGGTGGTTTATTGGTGGTATTCGAACCGTGCTTAGCATTGCAGCTTCAACATTTGTAATCTGTAAAATGGGATTTTTCCCCAGTATCATACATACTGGACAAAGGTCCTATTTGGTCGTTGCTCACCCCGAGCTATAAATTCATTGATAGTGCACTATCTTCGACGTTCTCTGGTCTGACACTGGTGAGACTAGGCCGTAAAGAAGGCTGTCTCTGGTGTAGACCAATCAGTTTCAAAGACAATGCATATATTATTAGAGTATGTTTCGATTTAAAGCTTTCGTGACTGCAGGGATTCATCTTCTTGGTTCTTTCGGTAAAGTCACGTAGAAGGGAAGTAATAAAATAATAAAAATAAAACATAATAAAATGAAATAATTCTCACGACGTTTCGGCTACAACGCAAGCAGCCGTCTTCAGGTGAAGAATGAGACACTACCAAGCTAGGAGCTTATATATAAACTGGGTTGGAGGTGGAAGAGCACCTTAACAAAAAGGAATGTGCATATGAAGAGGAATTTAGCATATTCATGGAAAATGCGTAGGAGGTGGGCGGGGGGGGGGGGTTTCAAAGGCATATTATGCCCATGCATTATGCAGGATCAACAGCACCAAGGGGGGGTGCAGGGAGTAGCATTAACAAAGGAAAGGAATGTTATTGATATGTAGCTGCAGTTACTAAACAACCACGTAGAAAACTAAAGTATAAACTACATAAAAAACTAAAATATAAACTGCATAGCACCATCAGTATACTTACTATACTCTACAATAAGCTGAGTTACTAACAGCAAGTAATACATTACAATTCTACGTCGTAAAAATTATATAATATGCTGGGGTCACAAAAAAGATCTCCAAAATCCTGATTAAACACAAGATCCAGGTCCGATTCAATACAGTACATAAAATCCGTAATCTGGTACCGTCTGTAAAAGATGTGGTTCCAGACATACAGTACCCTGGTGTCTACAAACTAAGTTGCCTCTGTGGTAGCAGTTACATTGGGGAAACCAAACGACATGTCTCGTACCGCATCCGTGAACATAAAGCTGACCTGAAACACGGTAGGACAAACACCTCAGCCGTGGCAGATCACTGTTACAACTCAGTGGGCTCACATGACATTGACTTCTCCAAGACAGAGGTTATCTGCAAGCCATCTGGCTATCATGAGAGATTCGTTCATGAGGCGATCCACATATACAAACACAGAGACAATTTTAACCGAGAAGATGGATTCTGGCTTAGCAATCATTGGAAGGACGTAATAAACCATTTCGATACACATTAGGGTGGGTAGAATAATACATAGTGTTATGTTGAAATGTATAAGGTATAGGGTGGTTTATAGTAATACAGTATATAATTTAATGTTGGGTTTATCTATGGCAGTATATAGTACGGTATATGCTCGTGTGATGTAAGAGAATAAAGTTTAGATGGAAGCATATTATATAATTTTTACGACGTAGAATTGTAATGTATTACTTGCTGTTAGTAACTCAGCTTATTGTAGAGTATAGTAAGTATACTGATGGTGCTATGCAGTTTATATTTTAGTTTTTTATGTAGTTTATACTTTAGTTTTCTACGTGGTTGTTTAGTAACTGCAGCTACATATCAATAACATTCCTTTCCTTTGTTAATGCTACTCCCTGCACCCCCCCTTGGTGCTGTTGATCCTGCATAATGCATGGGCATAATATGCCTTTGAAACCCCCCCCCGCCCACCTCCTACGCATTTGCCATGAATATGCTAAATTCCTCTTCCATGAATATGCTAAATTCCTCTTCATATGCACATTCCTTTTTGTTAAGGTGCTCTTCCACCTCCAACCCAGTTTATATATAAGCTCCTAGCTTGGTAGTGTCTCATTCTTCACCTGAAGACGGCTGCTTGCGTTGTAGCCGAAACGTCGTGAGAATTATTTCATTTTATTATGTTTTATTTTTATTATTTTATTACTTCCCTTCTACGTGACTTTACCGAAAGAACCAAGAAGATAGAGTATGTTTGTTCGTATGTTCACCACAAGTACGTGTGTTTAATGCAGACTTGATTCCTTGCAAGAGGTTTCTATTTGGTGTTTGAACATTTTAATACCTGTTTTCTTGCCAGAATAGGTAAAACGTATTCTTAATTTTATACTGTAACAGAGAAGGTCCAGGGTTTGGGTGGATGCCAATGAGTAACGGCAAGTCACCAAAAACAAGTCACTGGCTGATGACCAGCAGGGATCCCTGGCCTGTGATACTGGGAGTGGAGCAACAAGTTAATGACCCAGCACGGCGAGTCGATGGCGCTACTCAGTGGGTCGACAGCGTAACCCAGCATGGTGATGGTTCTACTCAATGAATCGAAAAACGCAACCCAGCTGACGAGGGAAACACCCTCAACTCATCTCAGCGAAACAACGCCAACGAGGTATTCCAATATTTAAACTGCGTGACCGTGGAAGCCACGGCCAATCAGCGTGCCTGAAATTCAGACCGACCAATAGGATATGCTGTGTCGGTCTCGTCTAGGGGCACCTCTTGTGGTAGCTGTCCCTGTGCATCAATTGCTTGCTAGGAGTAGGCGATGAGTCCTTCTGTGTAGCCTAGGTGCACCCCAGTGACAGCTTGCTCTCTGCATCAGTCTGCTGCCAATTAAGGGGCAATGATTATCGCTGTCTGGGTCTAGCCTAGGGGCACCAAAAGTGGCAGCCGGCTTTGTTGATTAGTCTGCTGCCAAGTGGGGGGAGGGGAGGTGATAATTGCTGCAATGCTGCAATTAGTGCATACCCACCCACAACACCGACCAACCCAACCCAAACACTTGCCAACCCCACCCACACACCTACGACCATAACTACAACACCGACCAACACAAATGTAGTGGGTTCGAATTAGGTGCGCACACACGCAGCTTGGAGGCAACACTATTTATTAAACGGTAAGTAACATAACGTTGTACATGAGGTGGTGACCACCTTCCTCAACTCACTAACACTCTGGAACGCGACACAGACTGGACCAGGCAGGCAACGGCCTGCCTGGCCCAGGACGACGACCCATGATGTCTTCACTTCGGAGTACAGTACAACAGCCTCGCTCTGCGTTCACACCACGCTTATATCTGCTTTTGCGTGGCTGGCTCCGCCCCGGCGTAGCTGGCTCTCTTCAGGCCACGCCTCCCTTCCCAGGACACGCCTCACTTCCCCCACCTCTGGGAAGGTCCGGATCCCTCCACCACGTGACCCCCCAGGCACCCCGCTCCAGCACAGCCCCCCCCGTGAGAATCACGCATGCACTGACATGTGAGTGTGGCCATTGGAACGACGGCGTAGGCAATGACCAAGGAGTCTGAGAGGCATGTAGAGCAGCCAGTCTTCAACGAGTCCATGTGGCCGGGCCTGGGGAACCAGAAGCGGCCCAAAGGGCATGGCCCCTCCCCCCAGGAGTCAGAACAGGAGGAGCAGGAGTAGCTGACGCATGCTCCACTCCCCCCCCCAGTCCATAGCCGGTCGGCATAACCGGTGACTCCAAGGTGCCAGGTAGATACTGCCTCCTGTGACGAGAACCAAACCCTCCTGAGGCATCACTCAACGAACACTCGCCTCCGCTCTTCGGACATGACAGTCACCCGTTAGCACCCCCCTGCCTTTCCGACGTGGCGTCACAACCAGTAGCACGCGTCGGCCATATTGGGGGGAAGAATTTCCATGTTACCACCCCACCGCCTTTCCGACGCGGCGTCACAACCAGTAGCACGCGTCGGCCATATCGGGGGGGGAATTTCCATGTTACCACCCCACCGCCTTTCCGACTATCGGGGGGATTTTAACCCAGTCTCTCTCCAAGACTCGCATCGCAGCATATAGCTGTACCGACCGAGCTGAGACCCAGTCTCTCTCCAAGACTCGCATCGCAGCATATAGCTGTACCGACCGAGCTGAGACGACCCAGTCTCTCTCCAAGACTCGCATCGCAGCATATAGCTGTACCGACCGAGCTGAAACGACTCAGTCTCTCTCCAAGACTCGCATCGCAGCAGATAGCTGTACCAACCGAGCTGAGACGACCCATCGTTCACTCACTGCACAACATGCCCCCTAACAACTGAGAGATACAGTCCCAATGTAACAGGACAATTCCACCTGAACCTTACAAATCTCCAGCCCACTGTTTCAACGCACCTCGGAGTGTCTCACTCTCCGGGCCGTCAGGTCAAGCCATCAGACACAGCATGATGGGACCACACTCTCTGAGCCATGTGAGCGCACAGCCCACTAGGCTAGACAAGCCACGGAGTGTCTCGATCTCCGGGCTGTCAGGTCAAGCCGTCAGACACAGCATGACGGGACCACACTCTCTGAGCCATGTGAGCGCACAGCCCACTAGGCTAGACAAGCCACGGAGTGTCTCGATCTCCGGGCTGTCAGGTCAAGCCGTCAGACAGCATGACGGGACCACAATGTTCGTGTTAGACACGCAACTCTCACTGGGCCATCCTGGTCAGGATCTGCGCCCCAAGATAAGTGACAGCCAGCACCACAATTCCAAATCCCTGGCAGCATGTCACCATCGCAATTTAACACCATCACAACACATACAATTTGAATTATGATCCCCCACAGAACTGATCCAATGTCGAACAGGTACGCACAATTTGTGACGATCCCGAATATTCAATGGTCACAACAATACACCTCACATCCCGTATCCGTACACATCATCTCCGAGACTCGCATTGCAGCATGCAGCTGTACCAACCGAGTGGAGAGAGCAACGCAATTTGACAGCAATTAACGGAAACGCACCCCCGATCGATGTAGAACACAAGGGGCATTCCCGCACAAAAGACATCATCTGTGCAACAACGGACAGGAGCCAACCAGTGAGGTTGAAACACACCGAACCTGTCATTTCAAAAACCCCTTCAACATTAACCATGGGACTCAGGGCATTCGAATTTTGAGAGCAAAAAAACTATACACAAACCCCAAGAATCGCCGAATTGATTAATACAGTATATGCAGTATATGAAATTCGTACAGTCAATCATTTGGCGCAATGTTCCATCCAGTCCCCACATGGCAACACACACAATCAATACTCCAGACAATCCGTACATAGTAAATAATCACAAGCAAGTACCCAACAGTCCAGACACTGTTAACAATTCCAAGCAAAGCTCCATACGGTCTGTACCTTTGCAACAATGACGATCAAAGTTTCTTACAGTTACACGTGACAATCACGAGCGAAACTCCATACAGTATACACAATAACAATGGCGATTTCGCAACAAAACGATGTAACAACACGAGTCATTAACACGGCAACCTACAGGATATCAACAGAGCTCGGGACACCCAACAACGAATTAATCATTAACTACACCCAGAAGATACCGATCTCGACGCCGTAATTAACAACAACACTTGTTACAAGCAGACACCCGCATGGAAGCCGCGTCAATTTATCACGCACACAACCGGACGAACACGCTCCGCAAACCAGCGAGTAAAAAAAAACACCCGCGATCGCAACCCGGCACACGCAAGATGGGTGAAGTTATTATTATTTTTCTTGGGGACGGGTGCTTATCATGTCACGACTCGCCTGGCAAACTGTGAATAGCGGAGGGCGGCAAGGTGGAGCACTGGGACGGCCCGAAGAATCTTGCATGGTGAATATGGCCTGCTCTTGCGAACCCATCCACCCTCTCGCGCTCGAGCAGAAGACGGGGGCGCCACCCGAACGGTGGAACTCCCCCTCCGCAGGCGTTGATGTCGACGGGAGCGGCATTTCGGCAGCAGGAGCGGCGTTTTGGCGGGAACAGCGCCCCGACCCGCCGCCGAAATGGCGGGAGCGGCGCTTTGGCGGGAACCGCGCCCCGACCAGCCGCCGAAATGGCGGGAGTGGCGCTTTGGCGGGAACCGCGCCCCGACCAGCCGCCGTAATGGCGGGCCCACCGCGTGGCCCGCATGCCCGGGCCTCCCCCGCCAGCCCCCGCAGCGACGATGGTGTCCTCTCCCCGCGGCTCCGTCGCTCCGTTCCCGATGGCGGCGAAGCAGCAGTGCGATGCCAGTCCCGTCGCTCCGCGTGCAGCGCCATCTCTCTCTCTCACCGGGGCTGCCATCCCCGGGGCTGTCCGAAGGATAGTCGTCACACCGTCCCCGTCGTACGAAGACGTCCAGATGAGTTTTATATTTGTTTTTCGTGTGCCCATTTTACTTCCCTAGGATAACACCTAGCAATATTTATTTTTCCACCTTCTGACGCCAAATGTAGTGGGTTCGAATTAGGTGCACACACACGCAGCTTGGAGGCAACACTATTTATTAAACGGTAAGTAACATAACGCTGTACATGAGGTGGTGACCACCTTCCTCAACTCACTAACACTCTGGAACGCGACACAGACTGGACCAGGCAGGCAACGGCCTGCCTGGCCCAGGACGACGACCCATGATGTCTTCACTTCGGAGTACAGTACAACAGCCTCGCTCTGCGTTCACACCACGCTTATATCTGCTTTTGCGTGGCTGGCTCCGCCCCGGCGTAGCTGGCTCTCTTCAGGCCACGCCTCCCTTCCCAGGACACGCCTCACTTCCCCCACCTCTGGGAAGGTCCGGATCCCTCCACCACGTGACCCCCCAGGCACCCCCTTGGGGCCCCCAGCCTTCGTACAGGCCGACACAGTAGTGACCGTTCTATGTCACTACACAAATATCAACCCATCCACAAACCCACCCCATGCACTCCACATACCCTATGCACTCCACGCACCCCACTCACCGTAACAGCAACAAACATAACATGAATCGAAAACGGCAGCACAATCCGCACTTGCAAAACATGCCACACTCTTGCAAATGTTCTTAATGTGTTTATTTGAGAAAATATTTAAATACAGTGTACATCAACAACAGTAGCGTTTCTAATCACATTGATCCTCACTGCTAACGGGTGGCCCTGGGATTCACCGCACGTCTGGCTTGGTCTGCGTCTCCACCACCACCACCACCAGGCCTTCCCTCCAGGTACCACAGCCCGGGGCAGCTGCCCCTTCCATGTCCTGGACACGATGGCCAGGTCATCCTCTGAGGACCGCCTGGATGAAAAGCAGCATGGAAGGGTCCGGGATGGGGTTGGCTGCGATTCTGGGCTAGTCCAATGTGTGTATGTGAGGCGTGGTGTGTGGTGTGCGTGTGGGATGCGCATGTGTGTGCAGGTGTGCGGGGTATGTATGGGGTGCGCTTGTGTGGTGTGTGCGTGGGATGCGCGTGTGAGTGGCGTGTGCGTGTCGGCGGGGCGCGTGTGTGTGGGCAGGGTGCGCGTGTTTGTGTGCGTAGTGCGCGCGTGTATGTGGAGTCGTGTTGGGGGCGTGTCTATGGGATGTGTGGGATGTGTATGGTGTATGTGGGGAGCAGTCGCGCAACTTTTAGCGTGCTGTGCTACGAACCCGGCCACTCGAGTTTGATTCCCACTCACGGCCAACAAGTGCCGATTATCCGATCCGGTGCTGGGCCTCTGCTAGGTGAACTTGGCCTCAAATGAGTACAGAGTGCAGTCTGTAAACATCGTCACTTGGGAGGCAAAGGACGCCGACCATGGTACTGGCCACCCACCTCCTCCTGCTCCGTGACGGCCTTCATAGCTGCTTGCTCACAGCACTTGCCAAACAGTCTCTTAAGGCTATACGGGGGATCTTTGAAGGGTGTGTGCGTGGGGGGTGTAGTTTGTGGGGTGTGTGTGGAGGGTGTGTGTGGGGGGGTGTATGTTGTTTGTGGGGTGTATGTGTAGGGTCCGTGTGTGGGGGTGTGTGGTGTGTGTGTAGGGTGTGTGTGGTATGTGTGTGGGGGGTGTATGTTGTTTGTGGGGTGTGTGTGGAGGGTGTGTGTCTGGAGGATGTGTGTGTGTGGGGGGTGTGATGGTGTGTGTGTAGGGTGTGTGTGGTGTGTGGGGGGGGTGTTGTTTGTGGGGTGTCTGTGGAGGGTGTGTGTGTGTGGAGGATGTGTGTGTGTGGGGTGTGTGTGTGTGGGTGTGTGTGTAGGGTGTGTGTGGTGTGTGGGGGGTGTGTGTGGAGGGTGTGTGTGTGTGTGGAGGATGTGTGTGTGGGGGGTGTGTGGTGTGTGTGTAAGGTGTGGTGTGGTGTGTGGGGGGGGGGGGTGTATGTTGTTTGTGGGGTGTGTGTGGAGGGTGTGTGTGTGGAGGATGTGTGTGTGTGGTGTGTGTGTAGGATATGTGTGGTATGTGTGTGGGGGGGGTGTATGTTGTTTGTGGGGTGTGTGTGGAGGGTGTGTGTGTGGAGGATGTGTGTGTGTGGGGGGTGTGATGGTGTGTGTGTAGGGTGTGTGTGTGTAGGGTGTGTGTGGTGTGTGGGGGGGGGGGTGTTTGTGGGGTGTCTGTGGAGGGTGTGTGTGTGTGGAGGATGTGTGTGGGGTGTGTGTGTGTGGGTGTGTGTGTAGGGTGTGTGTGGTGTGTGGGGAGGTGTGTGTGGAGGGTGTGTGTGTGTGGAGGATGTGTGTGTGTGGGGGGTGTGTGGTGTGTGTGTAGGGTGTGGTGTGGTGTGTGGGGGGGGGTGTATGTTGTTTGTGGGGTGTGTGTGGAGGGTGTGTGTGTGGAGGGTGTGTGTGTGGAGGATATGTGTGGTATGTGTGTGGGGGGGGGGTGTATGTTGTTTGTGGGGTGTGTGTGGAGGGTGTGTGTGTGGAGGATGTGTGTGTGTGGGGGGTGTGATGGGGTGTGTGTAGGGTGTGTGTGTGTGTGTAGGGTGTGTGTGGTGTGGGGGGGGGGTGTTGTTTGTGGGGTGTCTGTGGAGGGTGTGTGTGTGTGTGGAGGATGTGTGTGTGTGGGGGGTGTGTGTGTAGGGTGTGTGTGTAGGGTGTGTGTGGTGTGTGGGGGGGTGTGTGTGGAGGGTGTGTGTGTGTGTGTGGATGTGTGTGTGTGGGGTGTGTGTAGGATATGTGTGGTATGTGTGTGGAGGGGGGTGTATGTTGTTTGTGGGGTCTGTGTGGAGGGTGTGTGTGTGGAGGATGTGTGTGTGTGGGGGGTGTGTGTTGTGTGTGTAGGATGTGTGTGGGATGCGTGTGGGGGGGGGTGTATGTTGTTTGTGGGGTGTGTGTGGAGGGTGTGTGTGGAGGATGTGTGTGTGTGGGGGTGTGTGGTGTGTGTGTAGGGTGTGTGTGTAGGGTGTGTGTGGTGTGTGGGGGGGTGTGTTGTTTGTGGGGTGTGTGGAGGGTGTGTGTGTGTGTGGAGGATGTGTGTGTGTGGGAGGTGTGTGGTGTGTGTGTAGGGTGTGTGTGGTGTGGTGTGTGGGGGGGGGGGTATGTTGTTTGTGGGGTGTATGTGTAGGGTGTGTGTGTGGAGGATGTGTGTGTGGGGGGTGTGTAGGGTGTGTGTGGTGTGTGTGTGTGGGGGGGTGTATGTTGTTTGTGGGGTGTGTGTGGAGGGGGTGTGGGGGGGGTGTTGTTTGTGGGGTGTGTGTGTTTGTGTGTGTGGGGGGCGATGCTAAATGTGAGCAGGTCTCGTGGTAGTGGTTGTTCCTCCAGTCCTGCCCAGCCAACTGAAGTCCAGCCGTGGTCCCCCACCTCCCCCCACCCTAATCTTTGGGAGCTGCCGTGCCACAGAGGAGCACGCGGTGGAGGAGCGCACGGAGCGACTTCCGCCACTTGCTCTTCCTCTTCTCCTTCTGCAATGCCGGCTCCTCCTCCACCAGCTCCTCCTCTGCCTCCATAACCTCGATCTCCTCCACCTGCTGCACTTGCTCATCCTGCCACTCTTTCGCCATCTGCCACACTTTGGCCGTTTCCCCCTCTTGATCCATACTCGACTCTTCCTCCATATCCCACTCGTCGGCCGTCTGCCATTCTTCCTCCGTATCACACTCTTCATCCGTATCCCACTCTTCCTCTGTATCCCACTCTTCCTCTGTATCCCACTCTTCCATGATTGGGCCCTTGGCGGCGGTGTTGGCGCTGGCGGTGGTGTTTGCGACGGTGGTGGTGGCGTTGAAGATGGCAGAATCCTTCGGGTTGTCACAGAGACGCTCACCTCGTCGTCGATTCGCTCTCCAAATGCTGCTGCTGCTGCCTCGTTCGCATTCCTCTCGACTGTGAGCGTCAACGTAGCTCTGACGTAACAGAGGTGACGTCACTACTACGAGGCTCCGCCCCCACGCGCCCGGCTGGTGTATTACGTAATGCTGTGCTGGTGGTGCACGTGACCGGAAACAGCGGGGGCCTGGATTCTGCCTCCAGACGCCGTGGTCTCCACAGCGTGGGTGAGAGATTGATTGAGTGGGTGGGTGAGTGTGTGGGTGAGTGGGTAAGAGATTGAGTGGGTGAGTGGGTAAGAGATTGAGTGGGTGAGTGGGTAAGAGATTGAGTGGGTGGGTGAGTAAGTGTGTGGGTGGGTGAGTGGGTAAGAGATTGAGTGGCTGAGTTGGTAAGAGATTGAGTGGGTGAGTGAGTGAGTGTGAGTGAGTGGGTGGGTGAGTGTGTGGGTGAGTGGGTAAGAGATTGAGTGGGTGGGTGAGTGAGTGTGTGGGTGAGTGGGTAAGAGATTGAGTGGGTAAGAGATTGAGTGGGTGAGTGTGAGGGGGTAAGAGATTGAGTGGGTGGGTGAGTAAGAGATTGAGTGGGTGGGTGAGTGGGTAAGAGATTGAGTGGGTGGGTGAGTGGGTGTGAGGGTGAGTGGGTAATAGATTGAGTGGGTGGGTGGGTGAGTGAGTGTGGGTGGGTGAGTGTGTGGGTGAGTGGGTAAGAGATTGAGTGGGTGAGTGGAGTTGGTGCGTTCTCTTCCTGTCCTACACAGCGTGGGTGAGTGTGAGAGAGTGGGAGAATGAGAGTGTGGAGTTCTGTTCTCAAGAGAAAGTGTGGCGTGTGTGTGCGCGTTGTGTAGCTGTGTGTACGTCGTGTTTATAGTATCTAAATATTCCACATTACGCTGCAGAAAATAAACATTTGCGCCCTCGCTCTGTGCTGTTTTTGATGTCGCCGTTCCTGCGGCGAGGACTGAAGTGAGGCCTTTAGGCTTGGCATACACCTAGGCCTTAGGCTTCATATTGGTTAATCGCTATTTTGTATAATTGGAATTATTAATGAACTTGTATTACATTTCAAACACCATCTAATTGGTTTATTTACTTTTTAATTTAAAGTTGTAGTATCAACCTATGTAGTTATGTTTATATGGCTGAGGTGGTGGTGGTAGTAGTGTGAATGTGAGTTGCGTGTAATTTATTGTCATGGATTGGTCTATGTGCACCTAGCCTGGCACGGGTATTATGTTTTTTACACAATCGAATATACAAAGAGATTGTATATTCGTGTGTGTCTGTTATGTGTGTCTGTTTCAGTTTTCGAATCTATGTCCGTAGCTGTGTGTCTGTTTATGATTGGTGGTGATGATGATGGGTGGTGACGATGATGATGGCTGGTCATGATGATTGGTGGTGTTCATTATGGGTTGTGATGATACGTGGTGGTGATGATGGATGATGATGGTGATGGGTGCTGATGATGATGGGTATTGATTATGATGGCTGATGATGACGATAATGATTGGTAATGATGATGGCTGGTCATGATGATGGGTGGTGGTGATAATGGGTCGTGGTTATGATGGGTGGTCGTGGTGATGATGGGTGGTCATGATGATGGGTGGTGATTATCTTGGGTGGGGATGATGGGTGGTTGTTTGCTATGATGATGGGTGATGATGTTGATGGTTATTGATGGTGATGATGGATGGTGATGATTTGTTGTAATGATGGGTGGTGGTTATGGTTGATGATGATAAGTGGTGATGATGGTTGGTTGATGATGAATGGTGGTGGTGATGTCACTTGCGTTGGACATTGACGTGCAATACCCTGCCTGGCTCGTCAGCAGAATGCAGTCCACCAAAGTATTGATTAACATAAATATCTCCCTTCTGTATGGCATCGAATGTTTTCTCCCACATATAGCATGAACACCAATTGGCTGAAAACATCTCCGTATGTAATAAAGGTCGTGGAAGCGACTTCTGGAATACGGTCTTTATTTGCCTTTCATTACAACACTCCTTCACGCTGCTGACAGCGTGAGAGGGATAGAGAGAGAGACGCGCGCTGCCACGTGGCAGCCTGGACCCCCGCTCTCGCGTGGCCTCTCCCTCCGTTCCAGTTCTGACCACGTGTTGTTTGTCTTCACCCCTATTTAATACCCGGGTCATGTGGTACCTTTCCACCAATCCTGGTTAGCCTCTATGGAATCTTCCAGACTCCATCGTAGGCTCCCGGGACCACGCCCCTGACTCGTCTCCCCATTGGCTGTGGCTAAAGCCAGCAGAACCAATCCTCTTCTTACAGATGTCACCTTCCCATTACGTCTTCCCCCCCATTGGCTATGGACCAGGACCGGCAGAGCCAATCATCGTGACGAGTTGTGATCCGTCAGCGACCCGGATATATCCTCACATTACACGTATATACAGAACTGCATTGCAATTATTGGTGTCCGCTCACCACTTGGCAGCCTTCCATCTTGGTCTGTATTTCCTCAGCGATTGTGAGATGCAATTATTCACGAACGATGCAAGACAAAATTATCGTTAGAACTTAATATTTTAGATCATAGAATTCACCAAATGACCCCAGCTGGTCCACTCAGGACAAAGAGGTGTGAGACTGATGTTTCCAGGTCAACAAAGTCTTACGTTTATCTCCACCTACTGGGAGCTTCTTCAGGAATTGATTTTTTTTCATATTGACACGAGGTACAATCCGAAAACACTTGGAAGAGCGACACAGCATACATGCCAGAACATATGCGATAATGTCATACGTGTTATTTTCAGTATTATGTGTGGTAAATCCGTGTGCCAGACTATGTGAACACCACGGTGGAGACAATTATGAAAAATTCACAGCGATAACCTGACCTGAATGTGAACACACTCTGTGTTAAGGATTAGTGAGAGTTTGACAGATTGCTTGTTAGTGTGACAGAATGCGTGAGAGTGAGTGTGTGACAGTGCTTGACAGTGAGTGAGAATGTGGCAGAGTGAATGAGAGAGAGTGAGTTAGTGAGAGTGATGATGGGTGGGTTTTGGTGGTGATCGTGGTGATGATGAGAAGTGGTGATTATGGGTGGGTGGTGGTGTGTTGTCGTGATGATGATGGCTGTTGATGATGATAGGTGGTGATGACGAAAGGTTGTTGAGGATTTTACTTAAATTTTTCATCCAGTTCATTAATGCTTATTCATGTGCATGTGGTAGGTAATCAGAGTGCCCAGAGAAAGGCCACCTGTGAGAGAGGATGACACAAACACATTCTCTACTGATAGGTCAGCAACCTACTCCACACACTGAAACAAGATTCTCTCTGTTCGATCCACCTACCCTGCCACTATGCCCCCATTGTGAGTTTGCAGGCTCGTCAGAGGCGTCAGTTTGCGGTGGAAGGGGGTCATCGCGTGGCCATGCTGGACGTGTTTGAGGCATTCGTCAAGGTGAGCCCTCACTGCCGCTATTCACAGCATGTTCTCGCCATGGGCCTGTATCCACACTCGGGATACGACGTTTATATGTCATACAAAGAGTGATCGTTGTATGACATTGAAAATAATTTGTCCAGGCTTTGATGAGCTGAATCCAGAGAATATTACATGTCGTATTCTTTTTTACATTTATTGTTGAAAAAAATCTATATCTGCACTGTGCAGAAGTTTATAACAAATTGGAAGAATTTAGAAAAGAAGTCACTTTAAAAAAGAAATGTTACACAGATTCTAGTATTTAAAACAGAATCTGTTTTATCAAATCCTCCATGACCCACAAAATGTATGGGTTTGTGGAAGAGCCATCGCCCACAATTCCTATTGATAGCCATTTAATCTTTAATACGCTAAGCAGGGGCCTTGCGTTATGGGAATGTCGCACGAGTCAACTCGTAATTTCGAAACGTATGCTATTATTTATTTTATTTTTACGTGACTTTTCCGAAAGAACCAAAGGGTAATTCCTGCAGTCACGGAAGCTCCAAATCAAGTTTGAACCACCTCTACGGGGAGGTTTTAAGTTTGTTTTTTCTCTCTCTGTGTCTCTGTGTTGTCTCTCTCTGTTTGTGTGTCTGTTCTTGTGTCTCCGTGTCTGTGTCTTGTCTCTCTGTCAAATTTCACACTTCTAATTTAGCAATCTTAAGAAGAAGGTGATCAACCAGGCTATGCGTTAATTGTGTGTTGACCGACTGTCTGTGTTGCATTGCATTACATTTCCAAATTTTACTAAGTTTGTTTGCTTAAGTGTTCTCTCTCTCTCTCTCTGTGTCCTCGTGTTGTAGTATTTCCTGTAGTCACGAAAGCTCCAAATCTCTAATTGACATGCTAATTTCTCTACCCCCCCCCCCTCTCTCTCTGCCCCCCGTCTCTCTATTTACGGCCTCGACACAGAGAGGTTGTTTCTCTGTGTGCCTATGTGTGTGTCTCTCTGTGTGTCTCTGTGTTATTTCTCTCTGCTTAAGTGTCTGTCTATGTGTCTCCGTGTCTGTGGTTTGTCTCTCTCTCAAATTTATCAATCTTTGGAAAAACGTAATCACCCAGGTAGGGTTTTGACTGTTATGTTAGCGGACTCTCTGTGTTGTATTGCATTATATTTCTAAGTTTACTAGGTTTGTTTTCTCTTTAATTTGTACCTGATGATGATTGCTTGTGTTGCAATCGAACGTCGAATGCTATTATATAATTGATTTTCTTTCTACGTGACTTTACCGAAAGAGCCAAAGAGTAATTCCTGCAGTCAGGAAAGCTCCAAATCAAGTTTGTATTTGAGTATCTTTGACAGTTGATCAATATGGGGTTACCCTTTGGTTCTTTCGGTAAATGTTTCTCCCTCTCTCCCCCCTCCTCCGTTCCGAGCATAGATGGACTCGTCCGTCTGAACAACGCTAGTCGTTGTCTGTGGTGCTAACGTTAAGAAAAGCTGCCACTTTTTTCGACATAGAAGTGTGATGTATAATGACTTATTGTTAGTAGCTCAGCTTATTGGAGAGTATATTGAGTATATTGATTATATTGATGTAAATTTCGATTTAAAGCATTCGTGACTGCAGGGATTCATCTTCTTGGTTCTTTCGGTAAAGTCACGTAGAAGGGAAGTAATAAAATAATAAAAATAAAACATAATAAAATAAAAGAATTCTCACGACGTTTCGGCTACAACGCAAGCAGCCGTCTTCAGGTGAAGAATTAGACACTGCCAAGCTAGGAGTTTATATATAAGCTGGGTTGGAGGTGGAAGAAGAGCGCCTTAACAAAAGAATGTGCATATCAAGAGGAATTTAGCATATTCATGGGAAATGCGTAGGAGGTGGGCGGGGGGGTTTCAAAGTCATAGTATGCGCATGCATTATGCAGGATCAGCAGCACCAAAGGGAGGGTGCAGGGAGTAGCATTAACAAATGAAAGGAATGTTAATAGTATGTAGCTGCAGTTACTAAACAACCACATAGAAAACTAAAGTATAAACTACATAGCATCATCAGTATACTTACTATACTCTAAAATAAGCTGAGTTACTAACAGTAAGTAATACATTACAATTCTACGTCGTAAAAATTATATAATATGCTTCCATCTAAACTTTATTCTCTTACATCACACGAGCATATACCGTACTATATACTGCCATAGATAAACCCAACATTAAATTATATACTGTATCGCTATAAATCACCCTATACCTTATACATTTCAACATAACACTATGTATTATTCTATAGTACGGTGTATGCTCGTGTGATGTAAGAGAATAAAGTTTAGATGGAAGCATATTATATAATTTTTACGACGTAGAATTGTAATGTATTACTTACTGTTAGTAACTCAGCTTATTTTAGAGTATAGTAAGTATACTGATGATGCTATGCAGTTTATACTTTAGTTTTTTATGTGGCTTTTACTTTAGTTTTCTACGTGGTTGTTTAGTAACTGCAGCTACATACTATTAACATTCCTTTCTTTTGTTAATGCTACTCCCTGCACCCTCCCTTTGGTGCTGCTGATCCTGCATAATGCATGGGCATAATATGACTTTGAAACCCCCCCGCCCACCTCCTACGCATTTCCCATGAATATGCTAAATTCCTCTTGATATGCACATTATTTTTGTTAAGGCGCTCTTCTTCCACCTCCAACCCAGCTTATATATAAGCTCCTAGCTGGGCAGTGTCTCATTCTTCACCTGAAGACGGCTGCTTGCATTGTAGCCGAAACGTCGTGAGAATTATTTTATTTTATTATGTTTTATTTTTATTATTTTATTACTTCCCTTCTACGTGACTTTACCGAAAGAACCAAGAAGATATATTGATGTAGTTTATATTTTAGTTTTTTATCGGTTTACTATATGGTAGTCATTACATAGTGTAGTGTATACCCAGTTACTTAATGTTAATAGCTCAGCTTATCAGCTGTACTCATTGATTATATATATCAATATAATCAATGAGTACATTGATTATATTGATGTAATATTTCGATCTAAAGCTTTCGTGACTGCAGGGATTCATATTCTTGGTTCTTTCGGTAAAGTCACGTGAATTTACCGAAAGAACCAAGAATATATTGATGTAGTTTATATTTAGTTTTTTTTTTAACATCGGTTTATTGTATGGTAGTAGGGTTTTGCAGTTCTTTAGAAACTCCTTTTTTTCCACAATGCACTAGCTTGATACGCGGTGGTTTGGCTGCTGCAGTTCTTTATTATAAAAATTTACCTTCCTTAATTACTGCTAATCCTACATAATACACTAGTATAATATGACTTTGAGACCCCCCACCACCTACACATTCCACAAGGAGTGACTAACCCCATATCTGCATTTGTCATCAACAGGCTAAATTCCTCTTGATATGTAAACTCCTTTGTCAAGGCGCTCTCCTCCTCCCACCCAGCTTAAAATATGCTGCCAAGCTTAGCAGTGTTCATTAGGACGCGGTCTTTCTGACAGCTCTGTTCTTCACCTGAGGACGGCTGCTTGCGTTGTGGCCAAAACGTCGTGATAATTTTTATTGTTTTATTTTTATTATTTTATTGTTTCCCTTCTACGTGACTTTACCGAAAGAACCAAGAATATAAATCCCTGCAGTCACGAAAGCTTTAAATCGAAAAATATTTCGGTAAAGTTACATAGAAAGAAAATAATTTAAATAATAGAATACGACGTTTCGATTGCATACAAGCAGTCGTCATCAGGTAGAACTTAGCTAAATTTGAGAGAGAGAGAAAACACAGACACGGGGACACAAACACACAACCAGAAAGAGACAACCTATACACACAGAGACCCAACGTCTCGGTGCCGAGGCCTTAAATTGAGAGAGCGAGAGAGGGGTGGGGGCAGAGAGAGAGGTGGGTCTGCTGGAGCAGAGAAATTACCATGTCAATGAGAAAGCTGTGTGGACAGCCGTGTGGACGGCCAGGGGAGAGAGAGACCCAGCAAGACTGTTACATTTTAAAGAGTTTTGTGGAAATCCACCCCGAAGCGGCCGGGGAAAAGAAAGAGTGAAATTGTACATTTTAGAGAGAGAAATAGACAGTTTTAGAGAACAAACTTAGATTTTTGGAAATGTATTGCAATGCAACACAGAGAGTCGGCTAACACACAGTTAACGCATAGCCTGGTTGATTACGTTCTCCAAAGATTGATAAATTAGAAGTTAAGTATGAAATTTGACAGACAGAGACACACAGAGGGAGATAAAACAAACTTTAATCCTCCCCGTAGAGGTGGTTCAAACTTGATTTGAAGCTTTCGTGACTGCAGGAATTACTCTTTGGTTCTTTCGGTAAAGTCACGTAGAAAGAAAAACAATTATATAATAGAATACGATGTTTTGATTGCAACACAAGCAGTTGTCATCAGGTAGAACTTAGCTAAATTTGAGAGAGACAAAACACAGACACGGGGACAAATTAAAGTAGATTTCTACAATTGTGGAAATGTACATTTAGTAAGTGAGAGGTTGAAAATGTGTGTGAGGGTTTTATATATGAGATTTGCCACAGCCATAAGTGCAAATGCAGGTAACTCGTCTTATGCCATTGGATGACGATGTCTTAATTCTAGATTTTAAGCTTTCGTGACTGCAAGGATTCATACTCTTTTTCGGTAAAGTCACGTAGGTAAAAATAAATAAATAATAAATGATAAAATGATAGAAATAATAATAGAAATAAAATAAGAAATCACGACGTTTCGGGCGCATCACAAGCGTCCGTCATCAGGTGGGACAACCACAGCAAGAAACAAACACTTCAGCAATTGTTTCTAAGAGGATGTCTTAATTTACTCTAGCTTATGCAGTACGTCCAGTTCATATATGGGACTAAATGAAGAGTAGAGATGATGACTTTTTCACGAAAGAAGGTTTGCTGTGTGAAGAGGAAGAAGTGAGTGCAAACTGTGGTGTATTTGGATACATTTTGCTCTGGCGTGTTTTGTCAAAGACATAAAATGATAATTTAATGTGACAATGCCTTGTTTTGTGAACACTTAGATGTATGTATATTATCTTATCTTCTTATATTTATAATAATGGGAGATCGTTCTTTCCATTGTTTTCAACTGAATTAAAGTTTCATCAGAAGTCTTATTTTCTTATTGGGAATTTAGCATAGTTTGATAGGATGGAAATGTAACGTTTCTTACTTGGCGACTACATTTAATTTTTAGCATTCAAGGAGGTTATTTGATGATGTTGCATTATTCCAGGCTATATCTCTAGGTTTTTTTGTTCATCATTTCTAGTTTTTTGTTAAATATTTGGATTGAACCATGGTGGATGGTTACCCTTTATTATTTACTTGTTTAAGGGGGCATGCATGCCAATAATTTTTAGGAATTTGTTCTTAAAATATGTCCGAGCACTTTCAAAAACTGGAATTTTTGTTCACTTCATTGCAGTCAAAATCTAGAGTGTAATGTATAAATTATTTGAGGTCAAAATGTTTAATTTTAGTATTGGAATGATTTAATGAGTTGATTTAGACATTTTGTAAGAAAAATGCCAAAGATAATGGCATGGCCATTGAGATGTTTACCGGAGACTCCCACTTGAAAGTTACTGGGCTAATTTTTTGGAGAATATCAAGCATGGATGAAAAATATTTTTTTTTACCTTTTGGGTCTAGTGGTTGAAGTATGTTTATTTAGATTGTACTGGTTTTTAAAGTTCAATGCATCATGTGGTAGGATTATCAAACAACGATGACGTCATCCTGCACTATTTAAGACCGGAAGCAGGTGAATGGCTTCACTATTCTGGCAAATCGCCCGAAGATGCTGGATGTAATTTACAGCGAAACATCGTACTACTCAAATTGTAAATGTTGTGGATCCACTCTTCAACACACCAGTGCGCTAAAGTTAAATATTTGTCTTTTGTCAACGTGACACATTTTTTACTGATTGGCCGTGTCGGGTGGTGGAGGGTTGCGACATTTATAAATAACGCGATTTAACCCAAAAACCTTTATTATTAAGAAGCTGTCCACTCTACCGGTCCTAAACAGCCGAGTAGCAGCACAAACAGCAGCCAGGGGAGGACCACTCTCGAGTGGGAGCTCATCTCAGGGTCTTGACCGTGATCTGACTGCTGAGCTCGGGTGGGTTGAAGATGCGCATGAGGTGCCCGAGCTGGTGGAGCGGCATGCCGCCCATGCAGCTGCTGCTGGAGAAGGGGACGCGCACCTTGGCCACCAGCTGCTCGGCCTTGCCGCATGTGCGGCCCAACGGCGCCTCCACTCTGAAGCCATTAGTGAGCAGCAGCGGCATGAGCACCTGGGTTCTTGAACCCCATGTTGAACACCCCCCACGCTGGGCAGCGTGGCTCCCTCACGCGCTCTGTCCCAGTTTCTTCTAGGGGGCGGGCAGCGATACGGAGGAAGAGTGGTAGACAGCCGAAGAGGGGAAGAAAGCTGAAGAGTGGCCAATGATGGAAAAGTGGGAGGATGGGGACATGGAGAAGGAAGAATGGGAGGGGATGGAGGAGCTTGAGGTGGTGGTGGATGGAGGAGATGGTGGATAATACAGAGATGGAGGAGCTGGAGGTGGTGGAGGAGGAGCTGGAGGTGCTGCAGGTAGGGGAGCTCACGAATCACTCACCCCTCACTCACCCATCACCCAACCATCACCTGCCCTGACTCACCAGCCAATCAATCAATCAACCATCACTCACCACTCACTCAATAATCATTCATCCATCGCTCACCACTCGCCCACCACTCAACCATCAGCCACCCTTCAACCATCACCCAACAGTCACTCACCCATCACTCACCAATCACTCAAACATGACTCACCCCTTAACCCTCACTCACTACTTGCTTAACCATCACGCACTCACCAATCACTCAAGCATCACCCACCCCTCACTCACCCATCACTCACCACTCACTCACCTTCCCCCTTTTGTCTCTGTGTTTGGAGCAGCCCCACCCAAAGCAGCTGTTGGGAGAGCTGAGCAGGGAGGTGACCCGGACTGCTACCATCAACCGTCCAGTGCGCACGCCCCTCGTCAGCAAATCACCTGAAGGTGATCTCGCCAATTACTATTAATTATAAAAAAAAATATTATCAACACGAATAATTTAGCACATTTGGCATTCACGCCCCCTCTTCTTCCATTCTGGGGATCTTTGTCTTTGTCCTAGTTGAGTGATTTCTGGTGTAACTTTTTATATTTGGGCCAAACCTAGACCGTGACGAGTGACGTCGCGGGATCTTTAACGTCCACATCCAAGTGAGCGGCGTAGGCTATTTTGCGACCGTGTGTGGAGTATTATCGGCCAAACGTCAAATTGCTACAAAGGTCACCTGGAAAGTGACTCGGCAGTCGGGGTCCCACACAGGAACATCGCCCCCCCTCTCCACCATTCCCTGCCGCGAAAGCATGGACAGGAGCCTCGTGAGACATGTTGAGGCTTTCTTGGGTAAACAAGCATCATCATTAACAATACAGTAGAACCTCTCTTAACTACCACCCCGGTTATTGACTAATCGCTCAACAACAAGCCTTCATAAAGTATAGTAGTTTAAGGTAGTGTATAGTGTAGTGTATAGTAGTTTCGTATTTAGTAGTGGTATATAGTAGTCTTGTGTATAGTCGTGTATAGTGTAGTGTAGAGTACAACTCCTCTTAACGACCATCCCTGTTAACAACAAATCGCTTAACGACCGACCTCCATAGCTCCCAATGTGTTCGCTTACCGACCATTCTCCTGTTAACGATGGGCTGTTGTAGGTGTCGTGACATCGGGGATGTCACTGTATGGTGCTGGCCCGGAAGGGCCGTGGCGTGCGATGCATTGTCATCGTGTCCACCCCGTGGTGGGTGTAGTACCAGCCCTAGTGGAGCTTGGTGAGCGCTGGGATAGCGCAGGCACCACGCATAGCGTGCAGTGCAGTCTCCCACGAGGGGGAGCGGGAGAGTGTCAGCCCAAGGACAGGGTTGCCTCGGGCCATGACACTCTGGTTGACCCTGCAGACACATGATTTAGAGTGTCCACAGAGAGGCCCCTAAGTGGGGGGACTAAGGGGTGTATATGTGTCCGGGGAGAGCTCTTGAGCTAAAAGGCTCCAAAAGGCGGACTGGGCCAGGGGCGGAGTGGCCCCGACCTGTGGGGGGATATAAGGCGGGTCCCTGAGAGAGACCGGGGTCGCTGCATTCTACAAGCTGATAGTCCACGTCCACCAGCTGATACTCCACGTCCTCCAGCTGAAGCTCCACGTCCACCAGCTGAAGCTTTACATCTCAAGCTGGAAGCTCTACGTCTTACGAGGCAAACACGTGGTCGCGGACCCGAGTGAGGCCCGACCCTTTCTAGCAGTAACTCCTATGCATAGTGTTGTTAGCTGGGTGGTCACCACCCTAGGCTGTTTCTGGTGAAGGGGCAGTTACCCCTTTGTGTTACGTGTTACAAATAAAGTGTTGCCTCTAAAAGGAACAACGTCTGCGACTCAGTTGGGCTCACTACATAGGTACAGTAAATATTAATGTATGCGTTGATTAACCGTGTTTCTTTTGATATTATGTGTTTATAATGTTGTTAGTACCTTCGTGTATTAATATACATTGAACGTGTATTTTCTATGCTCGCTTAACGACCAAATCACTTAATGACCAGTTTTATGGAACCAATTAACATCATTAAGAGTTCAACTGTACAATACTGCTGCTGTTGTTCTTGTCTGCAGGCATCTTGCAACTCTACGGTCACCTACTAAGTAACGGCCAGATAAAGGAGGTCCTGTCCACACATGAGGTTTGGTATTTTGGGATACACAATCAAGCAGTGGGCACCAAGAACTTATATAGCTATCACGTGATAGATGACCATTATAATTTGTTAAGAGTTCGGAGAATCCGGAGGATACCCATGCAAAACTAGGGGGAGAACATACAAACTCCACATACTCACTCACACTCGCACAATACAAAGATAAAGACAAATATCGTCCTTATAGTCTTTACAGGCTGTTGGGGCAAGTACTGTTAGTGAGCACCTATGAAGGCCCACACGGCTTATGCAGGTGGTGTGGCCAGCAGCACATGCCAGCTGCCTTTGTCTCCCCAGTGTTGATGTTTACACCCTGCTCCAGATATTCATTTATGGTTGAGCTGACCTAGGGGGTGCCCAGGACTGGTTCAGGTATTCGCCACATTGGACACCTTTTAAATGATCCATCCTCTGCTTCCCGAAATTTGTATTATCGTAACCTCTAAGCGTGAACGACTTCTGCCGCTCTTCATCTAGGGTAACCTGCATCTCTGGAACCGCGTGCGGCTCTTTAAGGACTGCTTAGTAACGTTATTTATTCAGGACCACCATCTCGTATTCACCACACAGTGCATTACGGCTCTTGAAAAATGTAGTTTTTTTCCCGAATAAAAAAAAAATTATCTTGTTATTTTCGTTATCGACCCCTGGTCTAGGGCAACATCTTGGTCAAGGACTCCGTGGCTGGGACCGTGCGGGTAACGGACTTTGGTTGCAGCTTCCATTAGACTTCTCAGAGTAAGTGACCTCAACTGCATGCATTAGTATGTGTGTCGGTGTGCGAGCGGTGGTGTAGCGGTTCGCGTGCTGCGCTACGAACCTGGTGACCCGAGTTCAATTTCCGCTCATGAGCAACACCAGCCGGGAGCCGTTCCCTGTTCATCTTGGGGTGCGACAGGCATCTCATCTGGCTCCTACATTATTTACATCATCTTCGACCATATAGTTCGAGAAGCCTTCCATGGATGTACCTGTGGAATTTTAATTTGGTACAGATACAATGGTAGGCTGATCCTCCTGGTTTACCATGTTATGCACAGTGATTACCTGGTGGTTGATGCATACTGATGAGTTGGAGGTTCTGCTGCTGACCCTGCAGCATGCCACTAACAGATAGACCTTACCATCAGCACCACCAAATTAAGCACCTGCTCCAGTATTTTGTATAATCCAATACTCCACTGAGTCAACTTCCCATCGTGATGGTGCAGTTGTGGAGAGAGTGGAGAAATGTGCTTATGACCAAATCCAGTTGGGCAGCGGAGGTCTTCCTCCGAATCAGTCGAGCGGCATTATCTTTTGATCAGCTGCTTAACGCTGTGTGGAGCTACCTGGTCTGTTACTCCACACGAAGATCCTGGTATTTTCGGCAACAGTCTTGCCCTCCCTTCTCTTTGCTTGCGGAATGTGGACCCCTCTCATAGAATATCTTCACTGGTTCGAAATTATCAGGATGGCCTGCCTATGATCCATATTGTGTTTAACCAGGCTGGATTGTGCGAGGAGCACACAAATCCTTGAAAGATCTGGACACATTCCCATCAGTGAACTCCCCCAATGGGCAATGCTGCATTGGCTGTGTCATGTAGCCCACATGCCCAGCCACTGCATGTGTAGTGTGGGTTTTCATGAAAGTGGAGACGGACGGTTAGAGGCAACACGTTTATTAACAATTGCTACGATACAGCACGTAGCGAACCCTAACACTTGAAGGGGTAATGGCCCCTTCACCCGCTGCCTAAGGAGGTACCGCCTTCGGACTGGCGTGCCCTACTTTTGGGACTACAGTCTCTGGGTCCTCCGGCTAAGGGTGACCTAGGGGAGGCTATTCTGACCTCACCCAGCCAAGGTACAGGTCCCGACCACAGGGCCGCTCGGTCCCGGCCCTTACAAGGACGTTGGGCCCCGAGGGTTCCAGGGTTGCATCACTGGCCCACTCAGACCCGGCCCTTACAAGGACGACGGGTCAGAAGACTCCCAGGGTCTTGGCTAGCTGGTCTTCAGTCTTCAACTGGCTTGACCCTTCCAGAGGTCCGGCTTTTATACAGCTCCGGAAGCGTGCCCATCCTCGGCCACGCCTCCCTTCTATAAAGTTCCAAGGGGGGTCCCGGGGGATCCCAGCACACCCCGCAGCCCCCTTGCCTCAGAGCTGGGGAATCTTGCAGCCGCTATGGTGGTAGTGGTGGTGGTGGTAGTGGTGGTGGTATTGCCCCTGGTGGACCCTGTCTGCAACTGCAGGTAAGTAGCGCGACCCATTTAGTATATATATAGCCCTATGTAAATAATAATAATTGTTCAATTTGTAACACGCGCAAATTTGCAGAAGTAGTGGCCGCAACTCAGAGGCGCGGAGCCAAGCTCAGAGTCGCTCAAAAGCATGATTGTAGAGGTGAGTTTTTAAGTCTCTCTTGAAGGAGGCGATTGAGGTGATGCTGCGAATGTGCAGAGGGATATCGTTCCAGACTGTTGAGGCTGCCACCGAGAAGCGGCGCATAGACATGACCATCCTGGATCTTGGTATCAAGAGGAGGTCGTGAGTCGCGCTGCGCAGGCATCTGCCGTGTGCTGAGCTGCAAGTTGTCAATAATGAAAAAAGGTACTGCGGGCAGGCGGATATGAAGGCATTGTGGCAGAGGCAGGCGGTCTTGTATGTGACGCTACTGGCGATGGGTAGCCAGTTGAGAGCACGGAGACAAGCTAGTGAGTCGAGACGGGGATGAGTGTGGGCAATGACGACGCGTGATAGGTTAATTTGTAGTCTTTGAAGTTTCTTTAGGTTGCCAGCGGATTCCGGACTAGGACGGAGTTGCAATAGTCAAGGCGAGACCCAACTATGCAACATGCCAATGTGTTGGCAATTTCAGTAGAGATGAGAGGACGTATGTGTCTGAGAGCCTTCAGGTGAAAGTTACATGAGCTATGATATTGTTGGTTTGACGGTCGAAGGATAAAGTTGAATCTAGGATGACACCGAGGTAGCTGAAGCGGTCGGTGAACTTGATGCTGTGACCGAAGATGTGTATGTGTGTGGGGAGTGCTGCTGAATTGAGACGTTGCTTGGTACCTAACATAATGGCCACAGACTTTTTCGGATTAAGGGCTAGGTTGTGTGCAGTGAACCATTGTTGCACGGCGGTGGTACATTCCGAGAGCCTCTCGAATCCAGATGCATTGCTAGAATCGATGGCGGTGAATAGAATCGTGTCATCCGCGTATGAGTGATGCTTAACACCGAAGCTTGCGATGAGCTGGCCGATCGGGGAAGTGTAGGCTGTGAAGAGCAGGGGACCTAGTACAGAGCCCTGGGGATCCCCGCATAATGCTATTGTTTCAGGCGATGTGGACATGCCCACCCTGACTGAAGATTGCCGGTCAGAAAGGTACGAAACTATCCACTTGAGTGCTGAGCCGCATATACCAAAGTCGGATTTCAGGAGGGAAGTAAGGAGCGAATGGTTGATGGTGTCGAAGGCTGACGAAATGTCCAGACTTACAAGTGCAACAGTTGAGCCGGAATTAATGATCGTTAAAATGTCATCGAGCACTCTAGTGAGTGCTGTTTCTGTGGAATAGTTTTGACGATAAGCTGACTGGAAGCAGCAGTCGTTTGCGGAGGAGGTGATGTGTGGTTTTAGCTGGGCGAGGGCTAGTCGTTCAAGGAGTTTAAAGAGGTTCGAGAGGTTAGTGATGGGACGATAACTAGATGGGTCATCCGGGTCTAGACTTGGTTTCTTTAACAAGGGAGAAACCAGGCCAGGTTTGAGGTTGGACGGAAAACACCCCGAAGAGAAGGAGGCATTTGCGATGTTCTTGATCATGATGGCGAGTTCCGGAGCACATTGCTTGAACAAGGAACCTGGGAGCACGTCGAGTGGAGATGACTTCAAATGAAGTGATTCAATTAAAGAGAAAACGTCTTTTGTAGACACCGGCTTTAGTGTAATAGAAGAGTGTCTGGGTTAGTGGTTACAATTTTAGGTTCCATGAGCGGGGTACAATGGTGCGATGTGTCGGTAGACGTGCACGAGTTTGCGACAGTGATTAGCTTGTTGGTGAAGTAAGTATTAAAAGAGGTGGCAAGTTTCATTGAGGCAAGGGGATCGCTAAGGTGAGGGACCATGATGCTACCAGGATGTAGAAGATCTTTGAGGTTTTTCCATAGAATGCACGGTTTTCCGGTTGCTTTTTTGATGCGTTCCTCAATGTAGGAGGAACGTGAGACTAGGATCAGTTTGTTAGTTTTCCTGCAGGCGACTCTGTAAGCAAGTCGATCAGCAGGTAGACCACTGCGGGATGCGATACTTTCAAGGCGCCTCCTGGTTCGCTTAGCAATGATGGCATCTCTTGAGAGCCAGTGAGTGTCGTGGGAAGACTGCCTAGCGGTTCGTGATTTTAATGGAGCTAGTTTGTCCAGCGCTGCCCTCATGTCAGCTTCTAGTTGGAGAGCGCAGACGGTTGGATCCGATGATGGGGATAACATTGAAAGCGAATTTGCAAGGAGGTGATGAAAAGCAGAAAACTCGATACCCTTAAAATTACGCAAGTTGCGGGTGAATTTGATGGTGATTGGCTTGGGAAATTGGAGGGAAGAAAGTATGAGGCGGTGGTCGGAGTAACCAGTTTGGAAAACTCCCAGTGCAGTGATGCGTCGGTGCTGGTCAGGTTCCAGAACCAGGTCGAGCATGCTCTCAACGTTTGTTGACGAAGCTCTGGTGGGGCCTGAGTTTGTGATGACCAGGTTATGGCAGGCCAAAGTTGACTCAAGGTGACTATCGATGGAGGCTGGGGTATTGCCGGGGCAATTAAAGTCACCTGTAAGCACGAGCCTGTGAGATGGGTTAGGAATCAGATATAGGAATTCCGAAAGCTCATTTAAGAAGGTGTTGATGCTGCCATCTGGAGGGCGATAGATGGAAATAATGGAAAAGCACTCGTTGTTAGTAGTAAGGGATACGGACTGGACCTCGAAGGTGGCGGGAGCCATTGGTAGATAGAGCTCTTTAATTTTCAAGTGAGCATTGTAAACAACCGCTAAGCCACCACCCCGCTGGTTAGTTGCGCGAGGTTTATGAAGAACCTTGTATCCTGGGGGCGCAACTTCCAGAGAGATGGCTGGCGGGGAGTCTTGCCTGCACCAGGTCTCAGTGATGAGCAAAAGGTCGATGTGGTGGTCCGAGATGGTGTCGTGAATCAGGGCTGATTTATTGGTGATGGAGCGTGCGTTGAGTAGGCCGAGGCGGATGTGTGAAGGTAGATGTGAAGATCCGTGCAGGTGAGGCGTCGAGGGAATAGAGGAGTTGGCTGGTTCGAGGTCGACCTGTGAACGGTGGCCCCTACCACCTCTGCAACCACGGTGCCGATGCAGTCTCCGACGTTGACCTCGGAGAAGCCCAAGGACAGAGAGCGTCCTCAGGAGCGCGGGTTCCAGGTGCAGATGATGAAGAGATGGCGCATGTCGTAGCCCTATTATATCAGCCCGTGCTGCACCGATGGTGCTGATGAAGGGGCCCGGATTCGGGTGGACTCCAATCAGCGGCTCTGCTGCCCTGAGCAGCAAGTCGAGGTGGCGTTGTCCAAGCTCCACGCTGTCAGCAAGCACTTCCCCGTACGTAGCGGATGGAAACACGCCTGTGTAAACACTCGTTGAGCGCGTACACGGGCGTACAGAACCACGCAGGCGGGGCGTACAATGGAGCAGCCAGAAGAACACGAGGTCCAGTGGATTAGCTGACCACGCGCTGTGCTCCAGCTCGCAGGTGATGCAGCAGGATGGACGAACCTCGCAGAGCTCCCGTTCACTGGTGGTGCTGGGCAGCAGGCAAGCCAACTCTCTCGTGTTGAGGAGATGACAGTCTGCTTCGCGTTCCCACTCGCTGATGGTGGTGAACATTGGACGGAGCACGTAGATCTCCCACTTGCTGGCGATGCTGGGGCACGCCAAGCTCACACTCGCTGATAGAGGAGGAAGAGGTGCCTTGTGAGGACGTTGCTGGCAAGAACCGTACCCGGGGCGGCTGTTAAGCCGCGCTGCATGAACAATACAGCCAGCGTCCTCCAGCTTCGTGAGTCGAAGCAGCAGGCCTCGTTTACTCGCACTGCCCAACAGCTGTGCGATGCGGCAGTTAAGGCGGGTTGTGTGACACTGCAGTAAACGGCATTTGTCAGCTGTTGTAGCGCCGCGAGGCGTGTGCAGTGAACACGGAGGCGGGCGGGTTTGGGTGCAGGGATCTCCTGCCACCCAAAACTCGGGCGACGCCAAAGTAATAATGAAAATAATGAAAATAAATTATATGAAAAATGTAATGGAAGATGAAAGTAAGAAGAGCGGTGGTGAGTGAAGAAGGACGTGGGTAAGGTACGAGGTGTGGTTACGGTTGATAAACCGTGAGAGCGATCCGGGACTGCAGCCAGCTGCAGTTTCTGTTTCGCCGGATAGAGAGGGCTAAACAGACGCGGCACGGCCTGGAGAAGAGATGGACTGTTGCAATATGGGAAGGATGTGGAGCTGAGTGGACTTGCTCAAGACTCGCGATGTCATGAAGAACGCTATTGGGCAGTTGGAGGCAGTTACCTTCCAACAACAGAGGGCAGAAGAGCGACGCTCACGACAATGAGCAGAGTGTCAAGTCACTAAAATGCAGCAAGTTGGCAGAGTAAGGGGGCACAGATGCCCCCTCAGTCAGCCAACCCAACACCATGGTGGCGAGATTTTAACTACCTCCCCTGGTATACAGGAGGTTATGAGTACGATCCCGATTCTGACGCCTGTATATTTGGAGTTTGCATTCCTTTCTCTCCGTGGTCACATGGATTTTTCTCTGGGTCCTCTGGTTTTTCCCTCTAAATTTAGAAACATGCTTTTAGTGTATTTGGCACATGATAAGCAAATTCGCTGAGCTATCATTTGTAGCCAGATCGCTTCTGAAAAATAGCTAAATAGCTCAGTGGGCCTTACCTGGTCAAATAAAAAAAAAAGTCTTCTGTCCTCTGACCTGTCAGCAAGCCTTCGGCACTTCACGTGGTCTCGGTGTGCACCTGGCCTGGCACAAGCACCTTGGTGATGTCACCGCCACTTAGTGACGAATGGCAGCTGTTGTTGCTGTGTGTGAGTGTGTGTGTGTATACAAGCATGTGTGTGGGGAGCGGTAGTGTAGCAGTCATTGCGCTGCGCTTTGAAACCATTATCCTCCGTTCGATTTCCGCTCACGTTCAACACCAGTGACGTTTATCGGAACCGGTGATGGGCCTCCCACTCGCTCCACTCAGCTTTAAATGAGTACCTGATGTGATGCATTAACATTCCCACGGATGCGGTCCGAGACATGTCGTTTGTCTCGGACCGCATCCGTGAACATAGAGCAGACTTGAAACACGGTAGGACAAACACCTCAGCCGTGGCAGATCACTGTTACAATTCAGTGGGCTCACATGACATTGACTTCTCCGAGACAGAGGTTTTCTGCAAGCCATCTGGCTACCATGAGAGATTCGTTCATGAGGCGATCCACATATACAAACACAGAGACAATTTCAACCGAGAAGATGGATTCTGGCTCAGCAATCATTGGAAGGACGTAATAAACCATTTCGGATCTTAACTGATTGTTGTTCACGTTTACGGTGACTTTCAGACCGCAGTCCACTCACTGGCATTGACTGTGTATCTTGTGTTCTCCACAGGGAATGCATTATTTGCTCCGCTGCGGGTCTCCTGCCACCGCTCTCATTGACATGTTTCATTACTTCTACATACTATTAACATTCCCTCCCTTTGTTAATGCTACCCCCTACCCCCTCCCTTTGATGCTGCTAATCCTGCATAATGCATGGGCATAATATGACTTTGAAACCCCCCCCCCGCCCACCTCCTACGTATTTCCCATGAATATGCTAAATTCCTCTTGATATGCACATTCTTTTGTTAAGGCGCTCTTCTTCCACCTCCAACCCAGCTTATATATAAGCTCCAAGCTTGGCAGTGTCTCATTCTTCACCTGAAGACGGCTGCTTGCGTTGTAGCCGAAATGTCGTGAGAATAATTTTATTATGTTTTATTTTTATTATTTTATTACTTCCCTTCTATGTGACTTTACCGAAAGAACCAAGAAGAGTTAAATAGATGCGATGCATCGCTTTAAACGGTGTCAAGCATTTGCAGGACAAGTTGCAGGAAGTCAGGATAACCCTGTTACGTTGCCCTTATTCGTAAACAGCTGTCATGACCCCATTGGTTGTGAAAACCTACTTGCTAAATACAGCAATCCCTCGCCAACCCAGGACGGTTAGGTTCCTGGAAAATGCCACGGTTGGCAAAACCATGGTTGGTAAAGTCCAGGGGCCTATGGGAAATAGGCTACGGTCAGACGCATCATCGCTTAACTCAGCTGCCTGCTTATTAATTAAACACCGAATAAAATACAGTACATGACACAACATAAAACATAAATGAACGTGAAATTAACTTTGCATGCCTTTAATGTTGACGACGATGACAGTGAGATGATGAGGGAAGGGCTGGTTAGAAGGAGGAGGGGCAGAGGCTAAACCTACTTTCCTCTTCCTCAAAGCCACAGACGCAACTCTCTCAACTTCACTACTCGCTACCATGCTCCGGGTTCATGAATAAGGGCAAAAGAAACCCTTTCCTGGAATTGGAAGAAAATATGAATTAAAAAAACCTTATCGATACGCAGTACGTCCTTAATGGCTTTACGCATTACCATGATGTCATGCGGTGATGCAATGACGTAATACACACGTCATGTGACGTGCTTAATACCTTACCCGTGGATACTCAAATTTCGAAGGCTGCTGTTGGTAAGCAGGTATACAGAAATAAATCCGCGTATACTCAAACTTCCCAATTGCAGAATTCACGGTTGGCCAGGGATGGCTGCAATCACTCGTCGTTGTTTTTTTTAGATACTTATTTGGTTTTCAGAGAGCACCGTTTATCTGAGGGTCTCAGAGCACTTGGCATGCAATGACTTTCACATATTTTGTCAAGCAGCTGATTGGGCACGCCCATTGGCAGCTGTTCCTGTGTGGCACAATATGACCCAGAAGCTGGCCTACAAACGGGCGTCAGCCTGCCAGTATAAAGCAATTATTGCTGCGGCTGCAGCTGTGTAACCACAGTTTATTAATTTGCAAGTAACTTGGCGAATTTGGGCTGTGACCGGGACCACAATCGCGGACTATCTTCCAGTGACGCGCTATGAATGAAGTAGACGTTGCAGAGTATTTTACAGTTAATAATCCTTGAATTTTCCAGGACGGCCATCGGATTAGAAGCACTGAAACAAGTGGCGAATGGCCTAAGGCCGGACCGTGCCATTAATGCTGCCTGTGCCTAAACCGTGGGGATTGGTAGTGTCGTGGTTAGTGCACGACCCGAGTTCCATTTCCACTGACTATCAACGTCAGTTACGATTATCTAAACCAGTCCTGTGTCTCCACTAGATTGGCACAGCCTGAAAAAGGAGTACCTTAATGTGGTGATTGCTAATAGCACTTTTCACAAAAATCTGGTAAGGCTATATGGGGGGTCTTTGTCTGACTCATGTGTAGGTCCTGGGGGTGCCGCCTCGGTTTGCGTGGAATACTGCTCCCTGCAAGGATCAATACTTTGGTGAGTTGTAGGGGAGGGTGAAATTTGGTTATGTCTGTGTCCTTAGGACCATCCGCCATCCAAAAAGCCAAAACAAATTCAATGACCACATCCACAAGCTTTGAAACGACACGCCAATTATGGTCATTTCAGAACGACACGCCGATTATGGTCGTTTCGGCTCAACCACATCCCATTGTCTCTACTATCAACTCCCCCACCTACAAACTGGCTCGTTTTTTGTCTGAAATCCTGCGTCCTTTCACTGGAAAAACCACCTCTGCGGTACTAAACTCTACTCACCTGGTATTGACAATCAAGGGAATTTCCCTGTCCCCAGATGACCTGCTTGTCAGTTTTGATGTGGTTTCCTTATTCACCAAAGTTCCTCTACCTGACACCATCGCAATCATTGAAGGACTGAATGCTGAGGTACCCCCCCTGGTGAGACACTGCTTAACCAATACATACTTCACCTGGAATGGAACTTTCTACAAACAAACTGAGGGCGGCACCCCAATGGGTTCCCCCCTATCTCCGGTTGTAGCCAACGTTTTCATGAAGAAATTTGAGACTGACGCCATCCAGACTGCCACTCTACGCCTGACCTTATGGAAGAGGTATGTAGATGACACTTTTGTCATCTGGCCACATGGCCGGCCTGCTCTAGACCAATTCCTCGACCACATCAATTCCATACACCCAGCCATCAGATTCACCATGGAAGTCGAAAAAGATGGCAAGCTACCCTTTTTGGATGTCCTAATTAAAAGGAGACCTGATGGTTCAATGAGCCACTCTGTCTACAGGAAAGCCACCCATACGGATGCTTACCTAAAACCGGATTCCCACCAGCATCCATCCCAGAAGAATTCCCTCATCAAGACTCTACACCATAGAGCCCAATGCATCTCCGACCAGGAACATATTGCCAGTGAACTCAAGCACGTATGTAGTGGTGGTGTTGACGTGCGCCGACAGTGATGGATCACGGGGCGGCACGGGGTGTGGGGTTGGGCACGCGTTGTGGGCGTGGTGTGGACGCGCGCGCCGGGAGTGAGAGATTACGGGGCGGCGCGGCGTGAGTGGTGAGGCGCGCTGACACGGTGGGAAAAGAGGATCGTAGCCAGCGCCCAGTGATTGGTCAAATGGGATGGGTGCTCTCAGCGACGTCCGCAGGAGGTGTATAAAGGGTGACGCGCGAGAGCACTCGGGGTTGTTGTTAACCAGTTGAAGATCGAAGACGGAGTGAAGAGGTAGTGCCCTGAGACCCCTAGTCCCGCTGTCCTTGTTGGGACCGGGGCCCTGTGTGGCTCGGAGGCGAGACTGTGGGACCCGGGGTCCGACGCCCATGTGGGTCGGGACTGTGGGACCCAGAGTCGAGAGGGACACCCCGGCTGGGTGTGTTCCGAGAGGCTACGGGGCGTAAGAGCCCGTGTTGGTGTAGCCAGGAGAACCGTGTGGGGTAGGCTGGTGTTGGCCACCCGTGTAGTTAAGTGGGTGTTAGTCACCCGAGTAGCTCAGTGGGTGTTAGTCACCCGAGTAACTAAGTGGGTGTTAGTCACCCGAGTAGCTCAGTGGGTGTTAGTCACCCGAGTAGCTAAGTGGGTGTTAGTCACCCGAGTAACTAAGTGGGTGTTAGTCACCCGAGTAACCAAGTGGGTGTTAGTCACCCGAGTAACCAAGTGGGTGTTAGTCACCCGAGTAACCAAGTGGGTGTTAGTCACCCGAGTAACCAAGTGGGTGTTAGTCACCCGAGTAACCAAGTGGGTGTTAGTCACCCGAGTAACCAAGTGGGTGTTAGTCACCCGAGTAACTACAGTGGGTGTTAGTCACCTGTGTAACGAAGTTGGTGGAATAAAGAGTGTGCTACCCGTGAAGTCGTCTCCCGCCGAGTTACTACATTACAACTGGCGTCAGAAGTAAACCTGTCTTCAAGAAGAATGGATACTAGGAAGACTACCCGTACCCACGAGCGAGATCGGGAAGACGACGGCGTACCGGAGACACCAACCTCGGGAGGAGAGGACGAGGAGTTGCCGCCGATGCAGCACTTCGCGGCGATGGCCGACGCTCTGCTCGCCTCCGACACCAGCCTACAGGACGCACACTCCCGCCTGGCGGAGTTGCTGCTTGCCGCCGCTGCAGTTTTGGCGGAGATCTCCGTTCCAGCGGGCGGAGGGACGGCTGCGGGGTTGGAGGAGGCGGCGCGGCTGGAGGGATCCCGCCAGAAGGCGCTTCGCGCCAAAAGTTTTGAAGTTGGCGCCGTTTTTGAGGGTCCGCCATTAATTGGCGGGAAGCGCGGACACCACGTGGGCGGAGAGCTCCACTCAGAGCGGCCCGCCTCATCGGCGCGCGCCGGAGCCCTCCATTATGCGCCTGCAGACGGAGCCGACATTTTCTACAACCACAGCGACGCGCGGGAAAATCGTTTCGACGACGACGACCGGGTCCTCCAGCAACGATTGCCCGCGCTGTCGGCGTTCAAGGCAGACGGGGGCGACTGGGGAGCCTTCCAACGAAGGTTCCTCGCACATCAAGAAATGTCGGGGTGGTCCGACACCACTGCCCTGCGCGCGCTGCCAGCGATGCTCGACGACGATGCGCTTGCAGCCTTCACATCGGCCCCTAGGTCGTCCCGCTCAACGCTCCAGGCCGCGCTACACCTAATGGCTAAAGTGTTCGGGCCGCCCTCGACCTGTCGCCACCAGTTCTACGATCGGCGAAAGGTGGTTGGAGAAACGACGCTCGCCTATCGCACGGCGCTGCTCGCCCTGGCGGACGCAGCTTTTCCCCGCATGGACAAGGAGGGGAAGGACGCCATGGTGACGGAGCAGCTGTTGGCGTTGGCTCACGGCTTGGGAGTCCCCATCAATACGGCGGACGAAATGGACATCTGCTCCCTGGGGATTGCCACGAGTATTCACGCATACGAGGTCCTCAAGCGCAAGCCAACGGTCATCTGCGCATCGGCGGGGAACGCGGCAGTGGCTGCCACGGTCGCCGAGCCTCAGCCTGCTGCGGCTCGGGAGGAGGCCTTCACTGTATCGAGACCGGGGGAGTGGAGAACGGGAGGTCGTTCGCCCACACGTTCATCCCGCAAGCTGGAGCAACCAAAACCTACGACGTCCCTCGTCGTCTGCTACAACTGCGGCCTTCGGGGTCACGTCGCAGCCGGGTGCCGGGCTCCGCGTCAGCGCGCCACGGGACCACGTCCGGACGACGACCGGGGCCACAAGTCATCGCAACTAAACCCGGCAAGTCGCGGCACCTCACGCGCTCGGTCCCCATACACGGCACGTTCGGGTCGCCGCTTGGCGGTGCGGGGACCGCATAAGGGTACCGGGGGTTCGGTTCGGCGAAGGGGGTTCGTACACGGCCCGAAAGCAGTCGAATGGTCCGAATTGGCCCACAGGATGGTGGCTGCGTCGGCCGGGTCGTCCGTGGTAACGGGGTTTATTGACGGGGTTGAGGTCCGGGTGCTTGTGGACACGGGTGCGTCGGCCACTATCATTTCGGACCTTATTTATAACATTCTTCCCGTCCAATGTCGACCCCTTCTGCCGGTGGACGTACCATTTTACGCGGCGAACGGGGGATCCCTGGGAATTATCGGCCAGATTCGGGCGACTATTTGTATTGGCGATATCAAATTGGCAGGTCCTATTTTTGTATCATCATCGCTGGCCGTTCCTTGTTTACTAGGTACGGACTTTCTGTCCAAAATGCCCATCAAAATTCTCATAGATCAAGCCTGCATTGAGCTTCCATCGGGACGGCGGGTTGCGTTTTTGACGAGCCCTACTAAAATGCGCACGGTTTGTGCGACGGGGCAGGCGCTGGCAACTCAGACTGTACGGGTGCCCCCGGGATCGCAAATGTTGGTACCCCTTCGGTTGAGAAAACCCCTCGGGGTGGATGCGGGGGCACAGGGAGTTCTGTTGGGGCCGTCTAACAGAGCCAAAGGGGGCCTCGACTTAGCGGTAGCTCAGACCATGGTGAGGGGGGACAGTGAGCCGTTCGTTATGGTCCTGAATACGGGGTCGCGGCCGGCCGTAATTACACAGGGAACGGTGCTGGCTCACGCCGCGCCGCTACCCGTCGAGGAACAGCTCGTTGCTCACGCGGGATTGAGTGCCGATACGCATCCTCAAAGTAAGGAGGGGACAGAGTGGGTGGACTCGTTGTGTGCCGGGTCTAGTAACCTGTCCAGTGTGCAGTTGGGAGCATTGAGGGGCTTGCTACTCGAGTTTGCTGACGTGTTTAGCAGTCACAAGTACGATATTGGCTGCACAGACCTGTTGCGCCACCACATAGCTACGGGGGACGCGGCTCCTATTCGACAGAATCCCTTCCGGCTCAGCCCAGCCGAGAAGGAGCATGTGCAGTCGGCGGTTAATGACATGTTGGCGGCCGACATCATTTCGCCCTCTTCCAGTCCGTGGGGTGCTCCTATCGTCCTAGTTAAAAAACAGGACGGGTCCTTGCGGTTCTGTGTCGATTTCCGCCGCCTAAACAAAATCTCTATGGCCGATGCGTATCCGCTCCCCAGGATGGATGAGTCGCTGGATGCCTTGGCGGGAGCACAGTTTTTTTTGACGCTCGATCTGCTGTCGGGATTTTGGCAATTGCCTCTCGATAACGAATCAAAACCTAAAACCGCTTTCCGGACGCCGGGAGGCCTATTTGAATTCAACCGATTGCCCATGGGCTTACATTCCGCTCCCGCCGCGTTCCAGAGGCTCATGGAATTGGTTTTGTCGGGCCTCCAATGGGACACCTGTTTGATCTACCTCGATGATATCATCGTTTTCAGCCGGACTTTTGAGGAGCACCTCCAGCGTCTGAGAGCGGTGTTCCTCAGGATGCGTTCCGCTAAGCTTTAATTTAAACCGGCTAAATGTTTTCTGTTTCGGGAGTCGGTCAGGTACTTGGGCCATATCGTTAGTCGTTCAGGGATCTCGACAGACCCTGCTAAGACGCACTGCGTCAGCTCATGGCCAACGCCAACCTCGGTCACTGAAGTCCGCAGCTTCATAGGATTCACCTCCTATTACCGTCGTTTTGTCAAGCAGTTTGCCACCATAGCCAGGCCCCTGCACGCTTTGACGGCTAAAGGTGTGCGGTTTCACTGGGGGCCGGAAGAGGAGGCTGCGTTCTGCTCCCTTCGTGACGCCTTGGTGCAGGCTCCCCCCTTGTGTTACCCCGATTTCACGCAACCGTTTTTGCTCGACACGGATGCCAGTAACACGGGTATCGGGGGAGTGCTCTCACAGGTGGTCGGGGGGGTTGAACGGGTGGTCGCCTACGGTAGCAGGGTTCTGTCCCCTGCGGAACAACGCTACTGTGTGACACGTCGTGAATTGCTGGCGATTGTGTTTTTTATACAGCAATTCAGGCCGTATCTTTACGGCCGTCATTTTACGGTTCGTACGGACCATGCGGCTCTCCAGTACGCTATGCGGGTGGCGCAGCCATCCGGCCAATTGTCCCGATGGTTGGAGGTCCTTCAGGACTACCAATTCACGACGATTTACCGCAAGGGATTGCACCACTCGAACGCGGATGCCTTGTCGCGGTTGCCGCCGCGCACGGAATGCGAATGTCTGCTGGGATCGGCGCGGTGTAAACCCCCTGTCGCCGTCCCCGCGGAAGTTGTGCTCACCGCCACTGATACTACGGGGGTCGACGCTCCCACGGGGAGGGACTCGCTGTTAGCGTTGCCTCTCATCGAGTGGGGCCATCTGCAAATGGCCGACAACTCCCTACTCACGCTACGTCGGATGGTTGACACTCCCGAGGGGGGGGAAACGCGGGTCGGTTCCTGGGTGTGCAGACAGGGCCTCTTGATGAAGTGGGACAACATGTCCCGGCGTCACGCGCTCGTTGTGCCATTTGCTATGCGGGGAAGGGTCGTTCTGGCTGCTCATGAACGACTCATGCATCTGGGTTTTCACAAAACGCTCGCCCTAATCCAGCGAGACTATTATTGGCCGGGGATGGGCAACGACGTGGCGAACATTCTTAAGGGATGTGTAAGGTGCGCCCAAAGGAAGCCGCCACCAGTAGCGGCTAATCCACCGCTGCAATCCATTCAGGTTTCGCGCACAAACGAATTGGTTGCGTTAGACATCTTGGGGCCCTTTCCCGCTACACCTAGGGGAAATAAGTTCCTGCTGGTTGGCGTAGAGTACTTCACCCGCTGGCCCATGGCGTGGCCACTCGCCAACCAGTCGGCTGCGGCAGTGGCGGACGCCTTCGTCCAAGGTTATGTTTTGGACAAGGGCGCCCCTGAACGCTTGCTGACGGACCAAGGGAAGAATTTTTCGAGCGTTTTGTTGCGCGAGGTGTGCGACCTGTTGGGTACAAAGAAAGTGCGTACCTCCCCGTACCACCCGCAGACTGACGGAATGGTTGAACGTCTGAACAGGACGATTACGTCTATGCTGTGCCAACAGGTCTGCGACGATCAGGTTGATTGGGACTTACAGGTACCGGGGGTGCTCGCGGCCTATCGAATGGCCCCTCATGCGGCGACGGGGTTTTCCCCATTTTTTCTTATGTATGGGCGGGAGGCCGATCCGGCCATGGACGTCCAACTGGGGATTTCCCAGCCACGTGCAAAATCTAAATTGGCAGACCACATCAAGTTTAATATCGCCAAATTGGCTGAAGCGCGAGAGGCTGCGAGATTGAATTCGCAGTCTCGGCAGATCGCGAACGAGAGATTGCATGGACGGAGGGTGCATACGCACGATTGGAAACCAGGCGATAAGGCCTGGCTGCATTGTCCACATGCACCGTTGGCTACGTCCCCCAAGTTGTTGAGACCATGGAGGGGACCGGTGGAAATTGTGCGGGTTGCACGACCCCAGAGTATACAGATTAAATGGGAAAAACGCCGTTGGTACGTGCACCCCTCCCGACTGAAACCCTACGCGGCACCGCGTGACCCCGTTTTGTGCCGTAACGACCGAGCGTGTGATGTGACCGTCGACTCGGGGAGGGATGTGTCGCAGGCTGATCCTCACGTGTCTCCACCTGACCCACCCCCAGGTGTTTCGGGCCTGACGGCGGTTGACCGTCGGGAACCGGAACCCCGCGGCACGCGCGGATCCCCGATGCCTGGCCCGTGCCTTCCTGAACTGCCGGCACCACCGGACGGTCAACCGCGTCTGGTGCCGTACGACGGACTGGCAAGGCGGACTCGGGCTAGGACACAACACTTTTCATGAGAAGAAAAAAAAAAATTAACAAAATTTTTAAACCCGGGCTCACCGCCGTGTTCCCCCTCTGCCGGGGTAATGTCCCATTCAAGGGACGCTCGGGAAGAATGGGACGCTGCACGAGTCAGAAGAAAGAAAAAAAATTTTTTTTTTTGGCATACACATTTATTGTTGTCACTCGCCGGATTGTACATATTGTTCTGTTGTTGTGGTGGCATTTGCTGATTTTTGCGGATGGCGGTGTTCGTGTTGTGTTATGTTGTTATGTTGTTGTTGTGTTACGGGGCACACATGAGGGGGTGTTGTATATTTTTATAGCAGCCGGGTCGGCTGCGAGCTATGTGGTAGGGGGTGATGTAGTGGTGGTGTTGACGTGCGCCGACAGTGATGGATCACGGGGCGGCACGGGGTGTGGGGTTGGGCACGCGTTGTGGGCGTGGTGTGGACGCGCGCGCCGGGAGTGAGAGATTACGGGGCGGCGCGGCGTGAGTGGTGAGGCGCGCTGACACGGTGGGAAAAGAGGATCGTAGCCAGCGCCCAGTGATTGGTCAAATGGGATGGGTGCTCTCAGCGACGTCCGCAGGAGGTGTATAAAGGGTGACGCGCGAGAGCACTCGGGGTTGTTGTTAACCAGTTGAAGATCGAAGACGGAGTGAAGAGGTAGTGCCCTGAGACCCCTAGTCCCGCTGTCCTTGTTGGGACCGGGGCCCTGTGTGGCTCGGAGGCGAGACTGTGGGACCCGGGGTCCGACGCCCATGTGGGTCGGGACTGTGGGACCCAGAGTCGAGTGGGACACCCCGGCTGGGTGTGTTCCGAGAGGCTACGGGGCGTAAGAGCCCGTGTTGGTGTAGCCAGGAGAACCATGTGGGGTAGGCTGGTGTTAGCCACCCGTGTAGTTAAGTGGGTGTTAGTCACCCGAGTAGCTCAGTGGGTGTTAGTCACCCGAGTAGCTAAGTGGGTGTTAGTCACCCGAGTAACTAAGTGGGTGTTAGTCACCCGAGTAACCAAGTGGGTGTTAGTCACCCGAGTAACCAAGTGGGTGTTAGTCACCCGAGTAACCAAGTGGGTGTTAGTCACCCGAGTAACCAAGTGGGTGTTAGTCACCCGAGTAACCAAGTGGGTGTTAGTCACCCGAGTAACCAAGTGGGTGTTAGTCACCCGAGTAACCAAGTGGGTGTTAGTCACCCGAGTAACCAAGTGGGTGTTAGTCACCCGAGTAACCAAGTGGGTGTTAGTCACCCGAGTAACCAAGTGGGTGTTAGTCACCCGAGTAACCAAGTGGGTGTTAGTCACCCGAGTAACCAAGTGGGTGTTAGTCACCCGAGTAACCAAGTGGGTGTTAGTCACCCGAGTAACCAAGTGGGTGTTAGTCACCCGAGTAACTACAGTGGGTGTTAGTCACCTGTGTAACGAAGTTGGTGGAATAAAGAGTGTGCTACCCGTGAAGTCGTCTCCCGCCGAGTTACTACATTACACGTACGCCAAGCTCTTAAGGCTAATGGTTACTCCGACTACACAATCCGCAAAGCCATCAATCCAACCATCAAGAAGGATCCTGTTGAGGAGCCATTCAAAACCATCACCTTACCCTACATTGCTGGGGTCACAAAAAAGATCTCCAAAATCCTGATTAAACACAAGATCCAGGTCCGATTCAACACAGTACATAAAATCCCTGATCTGGTCCCGTCTGTAAAAGATGTGGTTCCAGACATACAGTACCCTGGCGTCTACAAACTAAGTTGCTTCTGTGGTAGCAGTTACATTGGAGAAACCAAACGACATGTCACGGACCGCATCCATGAACATAAAGCAGACCTGAAACACGGTAGGACAAACACCTCAGCCGTGGCAGATCACTTACAATTCAGTGGGCTCACATGACATTGGCTTCTCCAAGACAGAGGTTCTCTGCAAGCCATCTGGCAACCATGAGAGATTCGTTCATGAGGCGATCCACATATACAAACACAGATACATTTTCAACCGAGAAAATGGATTCTGGCTCAGCAATCATTGGAAGGACGTAATGACCCATTTCGGATCTTAACTGATTGTGTTCACGTTTACGGTGACTTTCAGACCGCAGTCCACTCACTGGCATTGACTATATATCTTTTGTATTCTCCACAGGGAATCACTCTCCCATTGACATATTTTGTTGCTTCCTCTTAGTACTTTTCACGTGACGGTCAATTGTATAGTGTATAGCAGATTGTATAATAATAAATAATATGAAAGTGTAATGTCTAATATAATGTATAAGGTAATATATAGTATCGTAATTATATAGTGAATATACAGCAGTGTGGTATACAGTAGGGTGGGTAGAATAATACATAGTGTAATATTACAATGTATAGTCTAAGGTATAGGGTGGTGTATAGTAATGCAGTATATAATTTAATGTTGGGTTTGTCTCTGGCAGTATATTGTACGGGGTAGACCCGTGTGATGTAAGAGAAAAAAGTTTAGCTGGAGGCATATTATATTTTTTGCAACATAGAATTGTAATGTATGACTTACTGTTAGTCGCTCAGCTTATTGGAGAGTATATTTAGTATATTGATGACACTGATGTAGTTTATATTTTCGTTTTTTACGTGGTGGTTTAGCTGCTGTAGCTCCTTACTATTAAAATTCCTTCCCTTTATTACTGCTAACCCTACTCCCTCCCTTTGATGCTGCTAATCCTACATAATGCACGGGCATAATATGACTTTTAGACTCCCCCCACCTCCTACGCATTCCACAAGTAGTGACTAATCCTATATCTTCATTTTCCATAAATATGCTAAATTCCTCTTGATATGCAAATTCCTTTGTCAAGGCGGTCAGGGTCAATGTCGCCATGTCTCATCCCAATTAAGTCATTGGCAGTGTAAATCTTCTAATTCGGACCATGACATTTGCACACAATGGTCTACTCCTTTGGAATTATGTCACGGGGGTATTTAACTGGCACTTGCAAATCAAACGGCTCAAAATATTTCACGATAAAAATTCATACCGCAGTAAAAACCCAGGGTGGTATGGCAGATCCCAACCCCGCGCCGAGTCATCATGCTACGTTTTTTTACGTTTCTGTGCTGGTGGCTATGCGAGGCCGACGTGGTTTGTGACAGTGTTCATCCTGCATCTCGTCATTCCCACAGACGGCTCGGGGATGCCTCGCAATGAGAGAATATTCTTCGGGAGCTACCCGCTCCACGAGGCGATTGCCACTCACGACCCCACCTTGGTAGACTTCGTCTCCAGCTGCCTACGGTAAGAACCCTCCTGCTCCTGTCACTCTCCTCCAAGAGACACCCATAGAGTCACATAGACTTACATAGAGACCCATAGAGTCACATACACTTACATAGAGATCCATAGTCACACACACACAGAGACCCACATGCTTACATATGTAATAAATGTCTCCGACACGGTTCAAACTTCATCTGTATATTTATTCTTAAGTTGCAGTACAGCACGTGTCTCCCTCGTTCCTTCGCAGTTGTCTCTCTCTTGCTCTCGGTACGCGGCGCACGCTTCCCTCACGCCGCCCTAGCACTCGCTCTCTCTCCGCCTCGCCGCTGGCTGACGGCGTGTCGGAAAGAGGGAAGGCTCTGCTGGTGGAGCCCGTCACGTGGGTGATGGTGGTAGCATAGGTGGTGACGACATTGGGACCCAGGGCTCTTCACACCGACGACCCAGAGTCCTGTGCTGCTTCTGCTTATATCCCTCTCGGCGGGGCTAAGCCCCGCCTCTAGCCACGCCCCTCTCGGAACCTTCTAGAGGGCTCTCGAGGCTTCCCGCTAGCTCCGCCCGTTTACCTTTCACCCAGATGAGATGTGAGACAACATAGCACGAATCTGCAATAACCCCCCGGTCGTCCTGTAGGTGGCGCACTCTCATTACCCATACAGACAAAGCAATTGCCTCGTAATATTATTTAGGGCAGCTGCTGTATTCGATGACGAACCTCTTGCAACAAGCAGCGAACACGCCACTGCTACACCACGTCACCGCTGCGTCTGTGTGTGTATATGGGTGTGTTGAGAAGTGGGTATATATGTGTGTGTGTGCACTTGGTGCTGTATGTGGGGAGACAAAGGTGGTAGTGCGTGGTGCTGGCTACCCACCCCCTCATATGCTGTGCCAGCCTTCAAAGGTGCTTGCTAAAAGCATTTGTCCCAGCAGTCTGTTAAGACTATATGGAGGATCTTTGTATTTGTGTGTGTATGTGTATGGCTGATTGGGTGTGTCTTTGTCTTTTCTGTATGATTGATTCAATCGAGCAGCATTATGAAACAAACACAGCAGCAGGACTGCAGCAGTCCTCCTGCTATGTTTGTTTCACACCTGATGACGGTTGCTTGTGTTGCGATCGAAACGGCGTGATCTATTATTATTTTTTCTACCTACGTGACTTTACCGAAAGAACCAAAGAGTATACATGCCCATCTATTTTGCCAGCTGCCCATGCAGCATTGTTTGGCCAGATAGAGCGGACTGACCGGGCACGACAAAGTCTAGATAAGAGATGGACTGATGTGGTATAGGAGGATATGGTCCTGATTTGACTTGCCAAGAACTGGTGCCACCAATGTCAAATCACCCTCTGTAGAGGATGTACATGAAGGACACTTCTGGACATTTCCAGGCTAGATGCACTTGAAGCATTTGGGGAGTTGGAGGAAGTCGCCCTCCAGCAACAGGGGACACAGGAGAGACGCTCACAATGAGCAGAGCATGGGGTGGCTAACATTCAGCGAGGTAGTACAGTGGGGAGCACAAGTGGAATATCTGATGGCCTTCTCAGCAGCAGATGGTCTAAGATGGTGTTGACAACTGCAGAGTATTGCTGCTGCTGCGTCTGTAAGTTCATAGAGCCACTTGGAGATGAACGCGAAGCCTTCAATCATTCTCACCCTCTCCACGTGCGCCACGTGTGTCTGTGCATCACAACAGGTGGGATCTGGCCGAGCGCCCGACACCTGAACAGGCGCTGGCCAACAGCTGGCTGCAGGAACCAGGGTCCGCTATCTGCAGGACTACTACCACCACCACCACGACCACCATGACCACCACCGTCATCACGACTACCATGACCATCACCGCCATCACGACCACCACCACCATGCTGCCCTCACTCGCCATGACCTCAGACGAGCAGGAGGACAAGGAGATGGTGGAGCAGGAGATGGAGGCGGTGGAGCAGGAGGCAGAGGCGGTTTGTAAGAAGAAGAGGTCGCATCTGGCCTGTGTGTCAAAAGCGATCCGCTCATTCTTCTGCCGCGTGCTGCTCTGTGGTGGGTGAGCGTCCACAGAGTAGTTGTGAGTGGTGGAGGCAGTTGGGGGGGGGGGGGCGATGATCATTCTGTTTTGGTGTAAACACCTCGACCATTGCCACATGCACACAATTCACACCACACACACCACGCACATCAGACTATATGCACTACACACATCACATACTCTATGCACACACCACACACACGCTACACACAATCTAAACACAAACTCTACACACACACTCTACACACACATACCACACACACACGGAACTAGCCCAGTAGCATACAGTGAGGGAAATAAGTATTGATCCCCTGCTGATTTTGAACGTTTGCCCACTGACACAGAAATTATCAGTCTATAATTTTAATGGTAGGTTTATTTGAACAGTGAGAGACAGAATAACAACAAAAAAATCCAGAAAAACGCATGTCAAAAATGTTATAAAATTATTAGCATTTTAATGAGGGAAATAAGTATTTGACCCCCTCTCAATCAGAAAGATTTCTGGATGTCAGGGACAAGATTGTAGACATATACAGGGCTGGAATGGGCTACAAGACCATCGCCAAGCAGCTTAGTGAGAAGGTGACAACAGTTGGTGCGATTCTTCGCAAATGGAAGAAACACAAAAGAACTGTCAATCTCCCTCGGCCTGGGGCTCCATGCAAGATCTCACCTCGTGGAGTTGCAATGATCAACTGTTGTCACCGTCTCACTAAGCTGCTTGGCGATGGTCTTGTAGCCCATTCCAGCCCTGTATAGGTCTACAATCTTGTCCCTGACATCCAGAAATCTTTCTGATTGAGAGGGGGTCAAATACTTATTTCCCTCCTTAAAATGCAAATCAACTTATAACATTTTTGACATGCGTTTTTCTGGATTTTTTTGTTGTTATTCTGTCTCTCACTGTTCAAATAACCCTACCATTAAAATTATAGACTGATAATTTCTTTGTCAGTGGGCAAACGTACAAAATCAGCACGGGATCAAATACTTTTTTCCCTCACTGTAAACGGCCCCATCCCGGACCCTTCCATGCTGGTTTTCATCCTGGCAGTCCTCAGAGGATGACCTGGCCACAGTTCTAAGGACATGGAAGTGGCAGGGCTGTGAGAGCTGGAGGTGGCCTGGTGGTATAGACACAGACGAAGCCAAATACACGGCAAGTCCCAAGGCCACCCATTAGGAGTTATGATCAATCTGATTCGTGTTATTATTGTACAGAAATTTTATTTAATAAAGAGATTAAATAAACCCACTGAGAAATTGCCTATTTTGCTAGTGTGGCCTGCATGAAATGTATCTTAGCTTGTGTGCGGTACCCTGGCTTGTGTCAGGCATTCTGGGCCGTCCATTTGTACTGGAGAGCAACTCCCTCCAACGGCCCAGTATTCTCACACCACTATCAGTCTGGCACTGCCCAGTAGGATCTTTCATGTGCCTCTTCCACAGAGGCCTATCTTGGCAATGCTGGTACCAATCATCGGCAAATTGAATTCTTAGTTTGCTTCTGTCCCACATCGGTCTTGGCTTGCGGGCTACCATGACCTAGCCAACCAGCATCGCCTGCAGGAGGAGTTCACTGAATGGGACTGTGTCTAGGCCTATGCCATCAATCACCCTCCGTGTGGGTGATTGATGTGTGATGTCGTGTGTGGAAGGTATGTGCATGTTGTTTGTGCCGTGCGAGTGTGTGAGAATGGCATATCTGTCAACGCTCTATCAGTGCCTACCTTATTACATACCAATTCAGACCTTATTAGTTACCCCGTGCCCCTTATACATCTCAAAGTTCATCCTACAGTGTCCCATCACAAGGGAGAAACAAACAAATCGACAAAAATGATGTTACTAATCAAAAAAGTTTTACATATTAATTTTTATAATTGGTGTTGTGGTGCCACAACCGCGGAGCAAATCCACAAGCGCTGCAACTCCCGCCTGGCCCCTGCACTGAACACACACCCACACGCAGCACTTGCACCCACGTAGTGTCCTGGTGGGGGATTGCCTGGCACATCGGGTTTTAATCCGAAGGGCCTCTAGAGGGAAAGTCCCACGGTTTCCCAGTGCCAGGAGATTGGCCGACTCTCGCAGGACAGGTTACATTGCGATAAAAAATTGTGTAGAGGAGTAATATGGGGACGTGATGGCATGCGTTGCGTCCGGTGCGATGACGTCATGGGAAGTGATGTGATGCACGCTGGGTGGGGCGATGACATCATGTCTCTTCTAGGTACTTAAGGGGGACCCCGTGACGAAAGCGGGGTCACTGTGGGAGCCCGGGATAGTGAACGGTCGACGAGCCAGCCAGGGTTAGAGATAAAGAAGTCTGGAGAGAAGCCGGCGGTAGTCATAGAGGTGCTGCTCTCCCCGGTTGGTCGGTGTTGGCTGAACCCCCGATCCAACTCGAGGGAGAGAGCCCTGGAGCTAGCCGAGTGAAGTGCAGACAGTGCAGGGTCGTGTGAAGGACCCAGTATAGGACCCCTACCCCTGGGGAAGTATCTAAACCCTTAATAAACAACCGGCGCAAGCCCTTACCTGAACACCTGCCTCCGCGTCATCATTTGCACCACAACAATTGTATGGGTGCAGAAAGAAAAGGTTCCCTGGGCCAACCGCAATGAGTTACAGCATTGGGGGGAGGATGGAGGGCGGAATATTAGGCAAGAAAAGCGCAAGCGCCCTTCCAGACAATGGGCAACGAGGGACAATGCGTGGCCGGTGACCGCCATTGCGGACTACAGCAAGGACACAGTAACGGGTGGCGGCAACCACAGGTCGGGCATTTGAAGTGAGGGGATTAGGTTATGGTAGAGACGGTCGAGAGGGACGATGGAGCAGGTAAGCGCACGATTGGCTGCGTGGTACGACGTCACCCTGGGCCTTTGAAGTTTAGAGAATAAAAAGAGTAGCCCAGGACGATTTTAGAGCTCTTGTCCTCAACCTCCGGGTCATCAAGACCGACTCCTTGCCATCCTACCTCCTCGAGCCACTCGCAGCATCCATGTGATGCCAGCGAGTGCTGCTACGAGGCAGTGATAGGTAAAGTTTTCTCTCGTCCTTCTCCCTCCAACTCTCCCAGCGTCCGTGCGACACCATGAGTACAGCTTCGAGGTACGTGGCAAGACGTGACTGGGTTCGTAGGCATTGTTAGGCTAAGCTCTTCTCGCAAAATATTCCCCCCAGGTAGTGTGTATTTGCGCCATTAATAAACTTAATTACAGAGTATCGGTGCGGTATGATTTCTGTGTGGGTGGGTGGAACCTCGGCGTGGTGTTGGTAATTTGAGTGTGTGTGTGAGGCGCGCGTGTAATAAAAATATAAACGGCCGCCGAGGGTCGCGCGTCCATTCAGACGTGCCGCGTGAATATTAGGGCGGGGGCGGGGTGCGTAAAAACCGCTCTCCAATGCCCGCGCGTGTTTACACGCGCGTGTGTGTTAAATTGATCGCCGGTAGGGGCGCGCGCATGCTCGCCGCCGCCGTAGCATTAGTGTTAGCGTGTGTGCGTGTGGAATAACCCCGTGCGGCGGTGAGCCAGCGATTTAGTGATGTCCCTCAGAGGGGGCGCTAACACGGGGGGACCGATCACCCGGTCGGCGGGGGCCCGGCGGGGGCCGATCGACGCGGTGAAGGAGGGAGTGGAGGAGGAAGTCGATGGGGCAAACGTTGCGTCCCACCTGCCCGGCAAGAACGGTGGGGCAGACGTCAGCCATCACAGTGTCAATGATGCTGCTTATACTGGTAGGAACCTCCTGGTTACACCAGCCCATAAGGGATTATTGTGTCCGTCCGTCCGTCGTGAATCCAAAAATAGGAGGGTATGGGCCTTGGGTGGAGAGGGAAGGGTGGGGAGGGGTTAGGTGGGGAGGGTGGGGAGGGGCTGGGTGGGGAGGGTGGGGCTGAATGGGGGGTGGGAGGGGTGGGGCTGGGTGGGGAGGGGCTGGTCACCCCGTGGTGCCCTTATAAAACTCAACGTTTAACCTACTCACGCCGGCTTGTGCCCACACTCACAGTCGACCATATTTGCGGAATACACCACGCCGCCATTGACCCTGGCCATTGACCGAGCAACCCAACGTTCCTACCAGCTCCCTCCGCAGGAATGTGTTTATGCTGCTGTCTGTGATCTTGCATGCTGCTGCTTTCTTGATATGTGGATGCACATATGGGGATACCAGTAGAAGATGTGGTTTCTCAGATTGATGTAGCCCTCAGAGGCATAGGACACATCCATGCGGATGTAGCAAGAGCTGAAATAGCCACTATTCTTAAGAATGCTAAGAAACCCACTTGTAACATTAGCAAAAACGAACGCTCTGAACTCGCGGACCTAAAAAAGAGAGATGATATTGTCATCCTCTCGGCAGACAAGGGAAATGCCACGGTCATCATGGATAAAGATTCATACAACAACAAAATCCTGGACCTACTTAATGATGGGAGTTACTCCAAAATTAAAAACGATCCTACTAACAGCCTAACGACAAAAATTAACAAAATCATCACGAGTTCGACTTCCCTAATCGAACCAACCAAACGTCACTCTCTAAAACCATCAGCGGCAAGACCTCCCAGACTCTATGGTCTTCCCAAGATCCATAAAGAAGGCACCCCGCTACGACCCATCGTGTCGACGATCAACTCTCCTACCTACAAACTGGCCCGGTTTCTATCAGATACTCTGCTTCCCTTCACAGGCAAAACCTCTTCGGCAGTACTCAATTCAACCCAATTAGTCTCTATGGTCAAGGACATGGTACTATCTCCTGATGATATCCTCGTCAGTTTTGATGTAGTATCTCTGTTTACCAATGTCCCAGTACCTGACACCCTAACAATAATTGAGGACTTGGTCCAACATGGATTGAATTCGGATGTACCTGCGCTGGTTAGGCATTGCCTCACCAACACTTATTTTACCTGGAATGGCACCTTCTACAAACAGAATGAGGGTACCCCTATGGGCTCCCCCTTGTCACCAGTGATAGCCAACATGTTCATGGAAAAGTTTGAATCAGACGCCATCCAGACATCCACCCTGCGTCCTTCCCTGTGGAAGAGGTATGTGGATGACACTTTCGTCATTTGGCCACATGGCCTCCAAGCATTGAACCACTTCTTGGACCACATCAATTCCAGACACCCATCCATCAGATTCACCATGGAAGTGGAGAAAGATGGTAAACTACCATTCTTAGATATTCTGTTTGAGAGGAGACCTGACGGATCCTTGGGACATTCTGTCTACAGGAAAGCCACCCACACAGATTCCTACTTGAAACCTGATTCCCACCACCACCCATCTCAAAAGAATTATCTCATCAAAACGCTATACCACAGAGCTCATGGCAATTCTGACCCACACCACCTGGCCAGTGAATTAAGACATGTACATCGGGCCCTCAGGATGAACGGATACTCTGACCGTACCATCCACCAAGCTGTTTCTCCCACCATACAGAAACAGCCACATGAAACTCCGATCAAAACTATCACGTTGCCATACATAGCAGGTGTGGCCAAAAAGATCTCCAAAATTCTAAACAAACATAAGATTCAAGTCCGATTCAGTACAGTACATAAAATCCGTGATCGAATTCCATCTGTAAAATATGTCATTCCTGACTTACAATACCCTGGAGTCTACAAACTGAGTTGCGATCTTACATTAACATGCTAATCTCTCACATTACAATAGCCACCTCCGCGCCCTCGGTGTGGAAGTCGCCTTCCGACTAGCCCCGCCCACGTCGTTTATAACCCTTGGGGACCGTCCATAAATGACGTCACGCACCTAAGGGGGGGGGGGGGTCAGACATTTGTGACGATGTGTGACAAGGGAGGGGGGGGGTTGAGAAATATGACGTCACAAGAAAATGCGCAACTTTAAATAAATATAGACAACACGTTCTACTTAATTAAATATACTTTTTAATACATGTTTTTTCCGACAACAGAGTGCAGCACAACATTAAATACGCAATACAATGACAATAGTTTAAAGCGATTTAAAACAGCCTGCCTCAGCAGCTTTCCCCCTCCTTTTTAAATCCTTTATATTAAGTTCGCTTGCGTGCTTGCTTGCTTACGACCGTGCAAACCTTTCGGTCGTTTTTTAACCCACTTCCCGTGATCCAATCGAGCTGACACACAGACTCGTTGTGCGAGACAATTAATGTTCGTGAAAAAAAATTCCAAAATTTTACACTGTTTAGGGAAAACTAATTAAATATTTAATTACCAATTGTTTAATACTGCAGACAATCATCTGACCCATAGGTGGCAGCCATCTCAAGCCAGAGGACGAGAGGACTCTAGCCGCCACGCATATAAGGGATTTAGAGTGAAAAACTTTGTTTTTACGGGTTATACTTATTTTTTCCTGATGACGAGTTTTTGTTATTCTATTTTTGTTCTACGTGACTTTACCGAAAGACCCCAATAAAAAAAGTTATCCCGCGACTTTTTTTTTTATTTGGCCGTATGTTGTTGTTATTGCCCGCAATAAAACGGCTGTAAGCCGTAAGGAACTCAGCACTCAATTGCCCTGTACAAGAATACGGAGTAAACCGTATGGGTTGACAGCTATGGGATGGCTGAGACATCCTCTACATTTGTATTTGCTTCGCGTAGTTGTTGTAGGATGTCACGAAATGACGTCACGGGGTACACGACCTCATCGGTGAACGAGTGACGTCACGCGACGCGGGCGTTCGGGAAAAAGGGCGGGAAACTCGCAACCGCAATGGCGGCGCAAGGAGGGGAGAGGGAGGAGAAGACGGCGATGAGGAGCCCTGAGGAGACGTCGGTGAGAGCGACTCCCTCGCCTCTGTCAGCACGATCAATCCACCACCTCACGACTCCTCTCTGCCTGCCTCTCTCTGCGTGCGAGTCTGTGTAAGGGTTCAGGATCTGTATCCATCCTGGAGGAATCCGATGAGCCGTGAAGCTCTTTGTCGCACCTCCAGTGATCCGTTCTTCCACTGCGGTGGTGGCCGCCTACCCAGCCCCCGCTCCAACCCGCAGTGGCCGAGTCGCTACTCGCCGCAAGCAGGGATATCAACGTCGCTAGCAGCTGGGGTTGGCATCGTCCCCCTCCTGAGGGGAAATAAGTTAACGACTTTGGTTGCTGCGATGGCTGCTGTGGGAACGCGGCGGTCCAAACCTCCCCAGAGACGCGGACTGCTGCTGAGGAGGAGACCGACTCTGCCCTCGGTGACCCCGCAGTGACAATCAACTTCGCCTTTAAAGCAATCAGTGGGAGCGTGTGGCATAGCTGTCAACCCATAATAATTATCAGTGCCCGACCTTATTAGGGTGCCAATTTAGACCTACAAAGTCCCATCACAAGGGAGAAACACAAACAAATAGACACATTTGTATTGCCCGTATTGAAACGCCTGTACACACCGCATGGACTTGAAAACTCAATTTCCCAGAACAAGAATACGGCTAAACCGTATGGGTTGACAGCGATGTTGTGGTGGTGGTGATTCCCTGTCTGTATTTCAATGCACAGAGCCACCGCTGTGGACTTGTCGCGATGCCGCTCGAGGCATTGGCGGGGCTGCGTTCTGAGTTTGGCAGCGGCCCCCTCGTGGTAGTGTTATTATAACTCATAACTACTACTGTTACTACTACACCGTAGTATTATAACTATCATAACTACTACGGTTACTACCACACCATAGTATTATAACTATCATAACTACTACTGTTACTACCACACCGTAGTATTATAACTATCATAACTAATAATGTTACTACCACACCATAGTATTATAACTAGTATCACTACTACTGTTACTACCAGACCGTAGTATAATAACTACTACTGTTACTACCACACTGTAATATTATAACTACGTCTGTTACTACCACACAGTAGTATCATAACTACTGTTACTACCACACCGTAGTATTAGAACTGCCACTGTTACTACCACACCATAGTATTATAACTACTACTGTTACTACCACACCGTAGTACTATCATAACTACTACTGTTACTACTACACCGTAGTATTATAACTAGTACAGTATCACTACTGCTGTTACTACCACACCGTAGTATTATAACTAAGTCTGTTACTACCACACCGTAGTACTATCATAACTACTACTGTTACCACACCGTAGTATTATAACTACTACTGTTACTACCACACCATAGTATTATAATTACTACTGTTACTACCACACCATAGTATTATAACTAGTATAACTACTACTGTTACTACCACACCGTAGTGTTATTACAACTACTTCTAGATTTGAAGCTTTCGTGACTGCAAGGATTCATATTCTTAGGTTTTTTCGGTAAAGTCACGTAGGTAAAACATTAAAATTAATAAAAGAGAAATAAAATAAATCACGACGTTTCGGAAGCAACACAAGCTTCCGTCTTCAGGTGGAACCGTCACAGCCCAACAGCTGTATCAAGTAAATGAGAGATTACAGGAGATACCACTCCGTATATATAATGGTTGGGGGGGGGGGATGGCCCACTTTTTATTATTATGGTAAGGTGCGGTTTGAGACTATGAATAGACTGCAATACAAAATACTGAGCCTTTATTATGGAGAGGTTCGGTTTGTGACTACGCCTAGCCTACATAATAAAAGTGTGAAAAAAGAAGAAAGCTAAACCCGGTAGAAAGCTAAACCTGGTGAAACAACTGGCTGTCCATCAGTAACCTGCAATAGTTTTCTGTCAAATAAGATGGTTCAAATAAGTGTAGTTAAATCTTTTTTGCGTGGTTAATCACATCTTTCCAATGATTAAAGGTGCGGCTTGAGACTATGAATAGACTGCATAACAAAAGACTGAGCCTTTATTATGGAGAGGTTCGGTTTGTGACTACGCCTGGCCTGCATAACAAAAGTATGAAAAAAGAAAGCTTAACCTGGTAGAAAGCTAAACATGGTAAAACAAAACTGGCTGTCTATCAGTAACCTGTAATAGTTTTCTGTCAAATAAGATGGTCCAGATAAGTGTAGTTAAATATTTTTTGCATGGTTAATCACATCTTTCCAATGATTACTCAGTTTGTAACCATCATCACGGTTGAAATTATGTCTGTGTTTGTATATTTGTATGGCTTCGTGTACAAACCTTTGATGGTAGCCAGGAGGTTTGCAGAGAACCTTGGTCTCGGAAAAGACAATTGCTACAACTCGGTGGGCTCTCATGAAATTGTCTTTTCCGAGACCAAGGTGCTTGCAAACCTCCTGGCTACCATCAAAGGTTTGTACACGAAGCCATACAAATATACAAACACAGACATAATTTCAACCGTGATGATGGTTACAAACTGAGTAATCATTGGAAAGATGTGATTAACCATGCAAAAAAGATTTAACTACACTTATTTGGACCATCTTATTTGACAGAAAACTATTACAGGTTACTGATAGACAGTCAGTTTTGTTTTACCATGTTTAGCTTTCTACCAGGTTAAGCTTTCTTTTTTCACACTTTTGTTATGCAGGCCAGGTGTAGTCACAAACCGAACCTCTCCATAATAAAGGCTCAGTCTTTTGTTATGCAGTCTATTCATAGTCTCAAGCCGCACCTTTAATCATTGGAAAGATGTGATTAACCATGCAATAAAGATTTAACTACACTTATTTGAACCATCTTATTTGACAGAAAACTATTGCAGGTTACTGATGGACAGCCAGTTGTTTCACCAGGTTTAGCTTTCTACCAGGTTTAGCTTTCTTCTTTTTTCACACTTTTATTATGTAGGCTAGGCGTAGTCACAAACCGAACCGCTCCATAATAAAGGCTCAGTCTTTTGTTATGCAGTTTATTCATAGTCTCAAACCGCACCTTACCATAATAATAAAAAGTGGGCCATCCCTGCCCCTCCCCCCTCAACCATTATATATACGGAGTGGTATCTCCTGTAATCTCTCATTTACTTGATACAGCTGTCGGGCTGTGACAGTTCCACCTGAAGACGGAAGCTTGTGTTGCTTCCGAAACGTCGTGATTTTTATTTTATTTTACTTTTATTAATTTTAATGTTTTACCTACGTGACTTTACCGAAGAAAAAACCTAAGAATATTACAACTACTGTTACTTCCACACTGTAGTATTATTATAACTACTACTGTTACTACCACACCGTTTTATTATAACTATTATAACTACTGTTACTACCACACCATAGTGTTATTATAACTACTACCACACCCTAGTATTATTAAACCTATTATAACTACTGTCATTACGACACCGTAGTATTATTATACTAAGTATAATAACTACCACCGTAGTATTATTATAACTACTGTTACTACCACACCGTTGTGTTATAACTAATACTCTTACTACCACATTATAACTATTATAACTACTACTGTTACTATCACACCATAGTGTTATGATAACTATTATAACTGCTGCTGTTACTTCCACACCGTAGTAGTAGTGTAGTAGGTTCAATGAGATGTGGACGACGTAGTCGGAGGCACACTTATTTATTAACCATTTTACTCAATACAGGCCAAGGTACACAACACTCGAAGGGGTATCGGCCCCTTCACCCATCTAACAGGGAGATCCCACTATATCTATCCCGGCTAGCCTACTCCCAGGTCCTCCACTACAGAGCTAGGGGAGGCTAGCTGATCCAGCTCTGGCCAAGCTAGGATCACGGCACCCTTAGTCACCAGACCGGCTCTTACAAGAGCATCGGCTCTGAGCTCTCGGGGCCACGCCACTGGCTTGCCCTGGTCGGTCCTTAGAAGGACAGCGATCCAGGGGAGTCCCAGGGCCTATCTAGCCGGTCTTCTTTCTTCACTGGCTTAAGCTAAACACTCAACCCTGAGCCCACCGGCTCACCGCCTTATATAGCAACATCCCCCCCGAGGGGTGGGGCCGTGGGGGATCACAGCGCCGTTTCAGCCCCCCAGGCTAAACGATGCGGACGTGGATGTAAGCATCCTTCTTCGTGCGGGCATAACCACCCCTGGTGTGTTTGTTCGCCCTCCCGTAACACCTCCACAGTAGTATTATTACTATAAAGATTATCACTACTACTGTTACTACCACACCGTAGTGTTATGATAAATATAACTACTATCACACCGTACTAGTATAACTATTATAACTACGACCTACTACCACACCGTAGTGTTATTTTAACTACTACCACACCGTAGTATTATTATAACTACTACTGTTACTACTATACCGTATTATTATAACTATTTTCACTATTTTTACTACCACACCGTAGTAGTCCGGCAAAAATAATCCCCTACCTCCTCGTCGTGCCGGACGGTAATGCTGTGGTGGGCAGTGCCATGGGGGGATGGCCAATTAGGATTGGCTTTTCCCCTCATGGCATTTGTAACCACCACAGCGTTCAAATGGGGGCTCTGGATTGGTGCGAGGGACTGGTAACCCCTCCACCTTCAATTAATTAAGACAAAACCACGGATAAAATATCTAATTAATAAGCTTGTGCCGGAGGCCCCGGGGGGACAGACGTCTATGACGTTTCCTGGCCAAACCCCATTTGGCGGAGCCAGGAGATTGAATGTTTACCCTCGGGGCTCCTCCAGAAACAACTAAAAGCCACTACGGATGGCCACGTGGAATGTTCGAACACTCACTGTGGAGGAGAGGCTGCCACTTCTCTGTCGGGAGCTGGACCGGTACCGCCTGGATCTCTGTGGTATTCAGGAGGTCCGTTGGACCGGCTCTGGCTCCTGCCTCAATGAGGGGTGGACAGTCCTCTACTCGGGGCAGGAGACTACCAAACAACAGGGAGTGACTTCTTCTGAACAAAAGAATGAAGGGGGCATGGGAGCTTGGTAGTGAGGTGTGGGAAGCGGTAAGCCCCAGACTACTTTGGGCTCGCCTTCCCATCAACCGGAGGCGAGAAGTGGTGGTCGTGGTTACTTATGCCCCCCCACGAAGATGAACATCCGTGGAGGAATGCAGGCAAGGCCGATGAGTCAGATGCCTTCTATGACCTCCTGTCACAGGTGCTAGCTAAAGTGGCCCCTCGGGATCGAGTCATCCTGTTGGGCGACTTCAATGCCCGAGTTGGTCATGATGTTGGCACCTGGTCTGGAGTGATTGAAAGGCATTGGCCCGATCAGCCCAATAACAATGGTAGGAGGCTGCTAGATTTTTGTGCAGCCTATGGGCTTGTAATTACCAACACGCTTTTCCGGCATCGGCGCATCCACACAACGTCATGGATGCATGCCAGGTCCAAGCAAAAACATCTGCTGGACTACGTAGTGACAGAACAGCGGATGGTGGCCCATGTCCTTGACATCAGGACCTACCGTGGAGCGGATCTGCCCACTGACCATCGACTTGTCATCTGTAAGATGCGCCTGCCATTCTTTCACTCAGGTGGTGGGTGTACACCCAGGATGCCATTCAATCCTAAGGTGGCATGGTCTCAGCTAGCAGATGAAAGTTGCAAGCGAGAATTTAATCATCGCTTGCAGCTGGGGTTGGCATCGCACCCAACTCCTCCAGATGTCGAGGTTAAGGATTATGACTCACGCAGCTGCAATGGCTGCATTGGGTACACGGTCCAGACCTCCCAAGAGACCGTGGCTGACAGAGGAGGTGTTCAGGCTGGCAGAGAAAAAGCGACAGGTCCACTCATCGTCTACAGCATCCCATGTCAGAGAATGAGGAGGCTTACCGCAGCCTTCGCTCGGAGGTTCGGAGAGCCGTAAGGCGCTGCAAGGATGGGTAGTGGTTGCGGGTTGCTGAGGAGATGGAGTCTGCCTTAATGGCCCGCGATCACAAATCATTTAAGTCCATCAAAAAAGTTACCATCATTAGGGGAAAAACGATGATCCAATTTCCAACCCCCAGGAACAGGTTTGCAGATTTGCTGAGCATTTCTGTAAAGTCCTGGGGGAGGAGAAATCCCTCGGCATGGAAAACATCGTGGGACAAAGTGGGGATGACCCTGCTGAGGCTGTGGTGTCTCAAATATTGGAAGAAGAAGTAACCCCTTGTGAGTGGCTGGCTGAGGTGCCATCTTTTGAGGAAGTACTAAAGGCGATCCAGAGTCTGAGACCAGGAAAGGCACCGGGCAGAGATGATCTCCCAAGCGAAATGCTGAGGGAGGGTGGCGTTTGTGCACAGACTGCCCTCCATGATATCATAACAACAGTCTGGACCACCGGACGGGTTCTGCAGGATTGGAAGGATGCCCTTGTGGTCCCCCTTTTTAAGAAGGGGGACCGCACAGACTATAAGAACTACAGGGGCATCTCACTCCTCAGTATGCCAGGAAAGGTCCTGGCAAGGATTATTCAACATCGCCACGCCAGGCATGCTGAGGAGAGGCTTGCGGAGCCCCAATGCGGGCCAGTTTGGAGGTGGGTGCACTCATGGTGGAGACGATAGGACGGAGTGGTGTACCTTTTTATGGAGTTTTGGTAAGCAATAAAATCTGGATGGTCTAGCAGCAGAAGGTTTTAAGGAAAGCCGCTTGGTTGGTTTGATTAAAGATGTTGAATCAGTCTATCACCCACCTACAAACTGGCCCGATTTCTGTCTGAGACCTTGCAAACCTTCACTGGTAAGACCACCTCAGCATTACTTAACTCGGCTCACTTGATGTCTTAAATTAAGGACATCTCACTATCGCCAGGTGATTTGCTTGTCAGTTTCGATGTGGTATCTTTGTTTACCATTGTTCCTGTGCCTGACACCATTGCAATCATTGAAGATTTGGTCCAGCAAGGACTGAATGCTGATGTACCGGCCCTGGTTAGACACTGCCTCACCAACACTTCACCTGGAATTGAACATTCTACAAATAAGTTGAAGGTACTCCAATGGGTTCTCCCTTATTTCCAGTTGTAGCCAATATTTTCATGGAGAAATTTGAGACAGATGCCATCCAGGCATCCACCCTACATCCTTGTGGAAGAGATAGGTAGATGATACATTCGTCATCTGGCCACATGGCCTACCAGCTCTGGACCAATTCTTCAACCACAAATTTCATACACCCAGCCATCAAATTCACCATGGAGGGGGAAAAGGATGGCACGTTACCATTATTGGATGTTTTAATCAAAAAGAGACCTGATGGCTCAATGAGACACTGTCTACAGGAAAGCCACCCATACGGATGCCTACCTAAAACCTGACTCCCACCACCATCCATCCCAGAAGAATTCCCTCATCAAAACTCTATACCATAGAGCTCGTTGTATTTCCGACCATCACCACCTAGCCAGTGAACTGGAGCACGTACACCAAGCCCTCAAGAAGAATGGATATTCAGACTACACAATCCGTAAAGAACCATCTGAGAACCCAATCAAAACCATCACCTTGCCATACATAGCAGGGGTCACCAAAAATATTTCCAAAATCATTAGCAAACACAAGATCCAGGTATGATTCAACACAGTTTATAAAATTCGTGATTTGATCCCATCTGTGAAGGATGTGATCCCTGACATGCAATACCCCGGTGTCTACAAACTAAGCTGTGTCTGCGGCAGCAGTTACATTGGGGAAACTAAGCGACATGTCTCGGACCGGGTTCGTGAACATAAGGCAGATCTGAAACACGGTAGGACCAATATCTCAGCCGTGGATGATCATTGTTTTAACGCTGTGGGCATTGAAAGGACGTTATTAACCAGTTTAGGTCATAACTGGCTGTGTTGTTCTCTTCCTACCTACCTATGTTAGCAGTTATTTTTGACTCTGAGTTACATTCACTAACACAGCCACCGTTAACTGTGTTAGTAAATGGCAGCTTGCCATCCTTTTCCACCTCCATGTGGCGATGTCTCTTTCCGAGCTCTCTCCGAGTTTACATTTACAAGCAAATTTCTTACATACTAATCTCTTACAATACAATGGCCACGCCCACAGCTTCGTTTGTCAAGATTTATCCGATCTGACTGTTGTATATGTTGGATTATGATTTTAATAAAATTAATAAAAATTAATAATTTTCCGAAAAATGCGTAAATCGCATAAATTATGTTAATGTGTGTATTAATATGCATACATTATGATAACCACGGAGATAATCGTAGTTATTTATGCGAATGCTTGCGATTATGTTAATGTGTGCAGTTATGATAATTAAGCTTAGTTTCGTTTATCCAGAGTTGTATCAATCAGGATAACACGATTATCATTGATGAAACATTTACTGATTATCTCAGTGTTTATGTTCTGTTAGGTCTCCAATTTCATATCTCATCGCAGGCTACAGTTTTTAGGAATAAGACAGTTTTGCATGGACTTGGAAGGAACACTCGATATGCTTCTGTGTTAACAATTTTATTCTAAACAAACATGTGACATTCTAGCATGCAAGTCAAAAACATACGTCAATAAATTAATGAGCAAGATTATGCAATTAACGAAAATGAATGACTAAAACACTTATTCATTGGCGAGATTATACAATTAACTAAAATGAATGACTAAAACTCTTATTCATTGGCGAGATTATGCAATTAACGAAATTGAATGACTAAAACTCTTCTAACAACCGTAATTTCTACTTTCCCACCAGACATCTCAGTAGTTCCCCCATGTATCGAGCACAACCGGCGACTGGCGGAGTTTTAAAACAGGCATGCGACGATATTCATATGAAGGCAATAAAAGCAACTTATTATACCCCAGAGGCGAAAGTATACGTCAATAGATTCATCGGCAAGTATAAAATCCTTTTAACGAAATGTTTGAGACAAGGGTGGGTGCATGCGTGTTGTGAGAGAGTATCGGCTCTGCTTTGATTAATTCTTATGACAAAGAAACCGGTTTGACAAGATATTCTCTCTCTCTAAACGGGTCGATTCGTAATGAAGATTTCGAGAGTTTGAGTTTGCCTCGACGAATCTATTGATCGCCTATGCGATGAGCGGAACAAAAGAAAAAAAAATTAACCCGTAAAAACTAAGTTTTTCACTATAAATCCTTTATATGCGTGTTCAATGGGCCACAACCCAGCCCACATTGGTCTTTGAAACGGGCGGCTAGAGTCCTCTCGTCCTCTGGCTTGAGATGGCTGCCACCTATGGGTCAGATGATTACATTGCACCATTAAGCAATTGGTAATTAAATATAATATTTTTGTCCTAAACAGTGTAAAATTTTGGAACATTAATTGTCACGCACAACGAGTCTGTGTGCAAAATGTCAGCTCGATTGGATCACGGGAAGTGGGTTAAAAAACGACCGAAAGATTTGCACGGTCGTAAGCAAGCAAGCAAGTGAACTTAATATAAAGGATTTAACAAGTAAACCCGTAAAAACAAAGTTTTTCACTATAAATCCTTTATATGCGTGGCGGCTAGAGTCTTCTCGTCCTCTGGCTTGAGATGGCTGCTACCTATGGGTCAGATGATTGTCTGCCAGTATTAAGCAATTGGTAATTAAATATTTAATTAGTTTTCCCTAAACAGTGTAAAATTTTTGAATTTTTTTTTCACGAAAATTATTTGTCACACACAACGAGTCTGTGTGGAAAATGTCAGCTCGATTGGATCACGGGAAGTGGGTTAAAAAACGAGCGAAAGATTTGCACGGTCCTAAGCAAGCAAGCGAACTTAATATAAAGGATTTAAAAATATATTCGCCTGTGGAGGACGCGGGGATCGATCCCGCGACCTTTGACATGGGAAGCGAGGGCGCTACCAACTGCGCTACTCCGCCACGGCCTGTGGAGGGGTTACGCTCTGGGCTCTTACACTGTGACCTTCAGCCAAAGCCATGAATGAGTTCTATTTGAATATATGTAAAATAATTTTTTTTTTGCCTAAAAAGTGTAAAATTTTGGAAAAAAATTTTCACGAACATTAATTGTCTCACACAACGAGTCTGTGTGGAAAATGTCAGCTCGATTGGATCACGGGAAGTGGGTTAAAAAACGACCGAAAGATTTGCACGGTCGTAAGCAAGCAAGCAAGCACGCACGCAAGCAAGCAAGCGAACTTAATATAAAGGATTTAAAAAAGGCAAGGAAAATAACCTCACTCTTATAACCGATGGACTCTTAATCACTCGATGGGCCACGATTCCTCATGGCCAGCTGATGGTTCATGTAATTGATAATCAGTCTTCTGATAATTGACTAGGATTGATACGATGGTATGGGTGAAACAGATTGTCTCATAGGTAAGTGAGGCGTCGATGCGTGCGTGTGTGGGTCTATGAGTGGGGGAAGTTGTGGGTACGAACGACTTTCGGAGAAGGACCCTCTGGCTTGAGCGGGCTGCGGTGAGCGGCTCGCTTTCCGACTCCTCCCTCGGCTGACCCCGTACGGTGACTGACGGCGCGGCCGCGCTCGTTCGGAAGGCTTTGACTCTCTTTCTCCACTGCTGGACGATTGTTGAGTCGGCACGATGCTCGCCGTCGCTATGGACGTCTTGTCTGTTCTCATTGGGTGTTGGTCGGTGTGTGTATCAAACACACTGCGCATTCGATAGCTCTTTCTCTCTCTTGGTGGCAGCCCCCGGCTTCTCCACTGCTGGACAATTGTTGAGTCGGCACGATGCTCGCCGTCGCTCTGGACGTCTTGTCTGTTCTCACTGGGTGTTGGTCGGTGTGTGTATCAAACACACTGCGCATTCGATAGCTCTTTCTCTCTCTTGGTGGCAGCCCCCGGCTTCTCCACTGCTGGACGATTGTTGAGTCGGCACGATGCTCGCCGTCGCTCTCTCCTTGATCGCTGCCAACTTCACGCGGACACTCGCCCTTATTTCAGGCGGTGTTGCTCAGGCTCTGGACGACGCGGCTTTGCGCGCTCACTGGCTTGGAGCGCTCTGGCGATGAACAATGCTTCGTTCGTTGTCAGCGTTGAGAGGAGATGGAGGCCGAAGCCCCGTGGAGATCTGTGGTGGGGCCGAAGCCCTGGAGATCTGTGGTGAATGGATTTTTCCTCGGCTTATATCGGGAAAATCCACTCAGTTTTCCCGAGTTGTTCAAAGGCCGGGTCATATAACTTTTCCTTTGTTGTGTGCGTTTCGTCCGTGTGTGTCGTGTGCGTGTCCGTCCGTGTGTTTATTAGCTTTGAAGACACAGCTGTGTAATCATTCTGGAAGGAGCGGTGGGCTTCCTCGCGAACTGGCGTCACATAAGTTATCCATTAATCAGACCGACGATTCGCGTTCGCACCGAGTTATAAAAATCATAATCCACGTTTTTGATTATGAATAATATTTGTCGCGAAAACCTACGCGTTAAGCAAGCTTAATGATCCGCTCCCTCGCTCTGGGCGTTATATCCTTTGTCTCACACAGCTTAAGTTGTTTTTGGTTTGGAAGTTGAAATGCGACTTATTTGCTGCTTAGTTTCATTGTGATTTGATTGTAAGTGACTCCATGCATGTCGTAGCCGTGTTCACGGTATTTCATCGTGATTTGATCTCCCTATGGGAAATGTTATTTGCTCGCGTGCGAAAATCTTGCTGTCCGTGCTGCGGGGAGACAAAGACGGCTGTGCTGCGTCATTGGAGCACCCTGATGTGTGTTTATTTATTTATCTTTGGAGGCATGTGTTAATTTCCTTTCTGAGCTGTTGCCCCGACCTTTATGAGGGCCATTTCCTGGCTTGTGTGTGTGCTCCGTGGAGATCCTCTCGGGAAGACAAAGACGGCTGTGAGCTGCTCGCTTTCCATGGAGTGTTGCGTGTTGGTTAATTATGATAGACTTCTCCACCCTTAACTCTCCTAGGAGATCCACTTTAATTTCGTACTTATTATTTGACTTCTTGCTATTATTTAATCTGATATCCCGGGCTAGGGAATTTGTTTTTATGTTTTTTTTTTAGGAGCGACCCTGACTGCCATAATTATTCTTTGATGCTTCGGTCCGGCCGCGTAGAAATGATTAAGGGTACCTAATGTCCGCATGGAATTAATACATGAGGATTCAAACCCGTCTGTGCTTCTTGTTGTCAATGTTATTTCTTTGTTGAGAATATAATTATATATATTTCGTGGCCTGGTTTTGTATTGTAAAAGGGCCTTTGAAGGAATAGGTGTTATCCTAATAACCCTTTGCGACTTCCCCCCCCTTTTGTTCTTGTGTGGACTTTATGACATTTTATTGCCCTCTCTTTCATGCTTTCTGGCCTTTGAAGCGTGGTGTGCACGCCAGTTGGAAAACGGGTTTTTGTTCGTCTTTGTTCGCTTCCAAGTTGCCCCGTGTCTATTAAAAAAAATGTATTATATATGTTGGCAGGATAATTCTTAATATTAATCTAAAAAAGGGGTATATACACAACATGACATTTACATGCAAATTTAATCTCTAGCCCTACCCACTGACCCTTGGGCTACACCCATCTCAAACCTTTATAACTCACTGCCGTAGCAGTGCTCCCGCCATATATATTTTTCCTGCCTCAGCAGCTCTCCCGCTATATTTTTCACCTGATGACGCTTGCTTGTGTTGCGATCGAAACGTCGTGATATTATTATTATTTTTATTATTTTTCTATCTACGTGGCTTTACCGAAAGACCCAAATAATATGAATTCCTGCAGTCACGAAATCTTTAAGTCAAGTGTTATTATTATAACTACTGTAGTTACTACCACACCGTAGTGTTATTATTAGCACTACCATTACTACCACACCACAGTATTATTATTACTATTACTACGGTTAATACAGCACTAACGCTTGGCCGCATCACGGCCAAATATTATACATGCACACACACACGTACACACTCATACACATGTACACTTACACACTCATACACACGTGTACACTCAACAACAGCCGCCATTCCCCACTAAGTGCTGGTGATGTCACCACGGCGCCTGTGCCAGGCTAGGTGCACTTTGAGGCCACGTGAAGTGTCGAAGGTTCGCTGACACGAGGTCACGGGACAGACCCAGGTGCCATGGGTTGACTGAGATGACTGTGTCCCTTACTGTGTAAACTTGCTGCATTTTAGCTGCCCAGCGCTTCGTTCATTGTTGTGAGCGTCGCTCCTCTGCCCTGAGATGTTGTTTAGGACGACTGCCTCCAACTACCCAGTAACGTCTTTCACAAGCCTCCTCCATAGAGGCAAATCTTAACACCGCTGGTACCAGTCTTCGGCAAGTCCATTCAGCTCTACATCCTCCCGTACTGCATCAGTCCATCTCTTCTCCAGCCCGTTGCCCTTTTAGCCCCCTCTATCTGGACAAACAGAAAGAGCTTGGGCATGTGGTGGTGGCGCATGTGGGCTACATGACCCAGCGAATGCAACGCTGCCTGCCGGAGGAGCTCTTTGATTTAAGAATTTGTGAGCTCACACAATCCAGCCTAGTTAAACCAAGGATGAACCGTAGGCAGGCCAGCCTGAATGTTTCTAACCGGCGCAGATGTTCCATTAGGGGGGTCCACATTTCACAAGCACAGAGAAGGCAGGGCATGGCTGTGGCTGAAACGATCCGAAGCTTCGTCTGGAGCGACAGACCAGGTAGCTTCCACACAGCATTACACAGCCGACCAATAGAGAATGCTGTCTGACTGATTCAGAGTGAGACCTCTGCTGTCAAACTGCAGCTGGTAATAAGCACACTGCCCAGATATGGAAAACTCCACTTTCCACTCTCTACAAATGCTCCATTGTATACGTGCACACTTGTACATTTACACACTTGCACACACGTGCACAATTGCACACATGTACACGCATAAAGACAAAGGTCTTGTAGCCTATACAGAATGTTGGTTCAAGTGCTATTAGTGAGCACCTATGAAGGATGGCACTGCACACAAGGGAGGTGGTTTGGCCAGCGCCACGGTCGGCCGCCTTCATCTCTCCCGTGCTGACATTCACTACACACCACACCAGGTTCTCGTATACATCTGAATCTAAGTAAGTTGGTACATTTGTAAATGCGCAACTATTATAAGCCAGGTGATCATGACGAGGAAGATGGAAAATTGGTTATGATGTTTGCTGTCGCCATTCTTAACCGCGAGATTGACTCGAACACGGCTCGCCGGGTCGAAAGCGTGGTGCGCTATCTGCTACGCGAGCGCCGATGCCCCTCAGTTGTTCCTGTCGCGGTTGTTGCCGCTGCTGCTCGTACCTGTCACCCTCATCATCGTCCTCCCTTGTCGTCGTTGTCTCGCAGCGATCCGGCGTCCCGTTTGGCAGTCGCCCGCGGCGGGCGTCCCCATACTTCCAGACCCTCGCCGTGTCCGACTCCCAGCGCCCCGAGCTGGCCTCCCTAAGTTCGCGGGAGGATCTCGACCACTGGTAAAACGGTCGCGGCCGGCCCAAGTTCGAGTACGCGTTCTCCCTTCTTACAGTTGGCCCAACTCGGAATTGGAGCTGGGGAAAACGTCCCAAAGTCGGCAGCCTCTCGCCACCAGTGGGACGGTTCAGAACTGGTTTCTAGTGCATTGTACACGATACCCGCTTGACGACTTGAGACTCAGTAAGGTAAACAGAAGGCAGCTTTAACATTTTGTTATTATCAGTCACCCTTTCACCCTTGTCTCTACACACCAACCTGCAGCATGTTCAGAACTCATCCAGCTGACCGTTCATCAACCCACCCTGGCCACCTGCTCCCCGTCAGCTGTTCCCACAATTGGCCATTCGTCCAAATCGGCTGGCAGTGATCCAGCGCTTTGGAGGCAAGAATTGGTCACTGGGGAGACGGAGTCAGCCGGACGTAGTTCTGGCCACCCACTCCCTTCGTGTGCCCGCTAATAGCACTTGCCCCAACAGCCTGGTTAAGGAAATACAGGGGATCTTTGATTTGAAGCTTTCGTGACTGCAGGAATCCATCTCTTTGGTTCGACGTTTCGGGAGCAACACAAGCGTCCGTCATCAGGTGGGAAAGCACGGTCTGCTGCTGAGGCAGACTGTTTAAAAGGTTTGAAATGGGTGTAGGCCAAGGGTCATAAAGAAGTGGCCGGGGCTAGTGATGTTAATGTGAGAAATTAGCATTAACATAGCCACTTCCGTGCCCTCGTCAAGGAGGCCGCTCTCCTAGCTTACATTTACATGCTAATTTCTCACATTAACATCACTCGCCCCGGCCACTTCTTTATGACCCTTGGGCTACACCCATTTCACACCTTTTAAAACAGTCTGCCTCAGCAGCAGACCATGCTTTCTCACCTGATGATGGACGCTTGTGTTGCGCCCGAAACGTCGTGATTTATTTTATTTTATACCTACGTGACTTTACCGAAAGAACCAAAGAGAGGGGATCTTTGTCTTTGTGTTTCCTTATGTGCTGAATAACAGGGGAGATCAAGGATACCCCAAGACAATGCTCACACACACGGACGATGGCACGGATGTCCAGCCATTGGTGGAGGTTAAGTGGATGACCGCAAAGTGGCACACATCACTGAACATATAGATACCACTCATCACCATCATCGATCACTTTGGCTCATCATCACCAGCCCCATACATAGCTCACTACAGCACTCACCATCAGTCACCTAACTCCATCCCCAGTCATCACTCACTTATGTGAGCGACATGTGAAGGAGTGTGTGATAGTGGACAAATGTGAGTGACTATGCGAGTGCAGGGGATCAAGTGGTTGAATTTAGGCGATTGACCGTATGTTCAAGTAGTGCCTTTGTGCGTGTAAGAGTGGAGACCAGCATTGCAGAGCACTGCGCTACAAACCTAGCGACCCGAGTTCGATTTCCGCTCATGGTCAACACCAACAACGGTTATATGAACCGGTCTTGGGCCTTCCCTTGGCCGACTCAGCCTTAAATGAGTACCAGGTGCGGTGTGTAAACATCAGCCCCGGAGAGACAAAGGCGATCAGGGAAGTGCTGGCCATATCACCCCCTCGTGTGCCGTCCCGGCCTTAACAGATGTTCGCTCGCAGCATTTGCCCCAGCAGTCTCTTGAGGTGATAGGAGGAATCTCTGTCCTCTTGAGTTGGTGACCAAGCGATCGTTTGAGTGACGTGCCTCCCTGCCCACACGTCGCCACCACAGAGCTCGGGTGGCACGGCCCAGGACTCGGGTGAGCTCAGCCTTGCGGTTGCGCACGGAGAGCCGGAAGGGAACCCCAATGAGGACGTGGAACCTATCGGCGACGTCTTCTTTGGTAACGAATGCCCTCCCCCTCCACTCCACTCCCATAACTTCTCAGTTTCCTCATTCCGAGTGGAGCAACGTCTGACAACCCTTGTGTTTTCCTTGTCCCCAATTAGACTGTCAAGAAACGCTCAGCATCTTCTTGAGCGAGTGGAAGCAGCGCATGAGGTGCGGTCTTGGTCGTGAAGCCAGTTGCGCTGATGCTACCGACGGCAGTATCGCGCTTTTATTCTGCTCTCGGCTTCACGTGGTGCTCATGAGGGCCCAGCATTCCACCCCACTCCTTCTCCAGCAACTCAACTACTCTCAATGCGAGGCCACTATTTGATTCCGGACCAGATAGTTTGTATGGTCTCGTTATCATTCGTATCGTTTCTCAATTTGTGTGCTCTGTTAGCCCCGGTGTCTTATTGACCATCGCCACCATGGGCCTAAATGTAAAAAAAAACGATTGAAAATAATTTCTCACGCGCGCAACTTGGCGCTTTTATCAGGTGCGTATCGCGTGGTGTGATTAACGATCGTGTGGTTAGGGTCGGAGCTAGTTTTGTGTTGTTTATTAAAGTCAGGGCCATGGTCCGGTCGGCCCAAGTGCATGTAGAGTGCGGGCTCCACTCGGTTCGGGGTGCTGCTGGTGCCGCCACGCTCGTAACGCTGGCACTGGCGTCTCTCCGCAGCTTGAGTGAGCGCTACGAGGAGGAGATGGTTGTGCGAGCCGAGGCTCTGGTCAATTCCGGCAGGCGGCTGGTACAGAGTTACGAGCAGGAGAAGATCCGTCTCGCCGACGAGCTGCTCCATGTTCACGTGCTGCTCTCGGAGGAGTGCCGAGACCCACGCTCGCACGGACGGCTGGATGACGTCGTGGCCGCCGAACCGCCGAACCACCGACTCGACGGACGACCCCCGACCGACCGCCAGCCTACGGGTGCCCACACCGAGTAAATGACCCAACACGCATCATCCTGACCCACTGACCAAATAACTTACAGACCGATAACTCGCCACCCCATCCTATGACCCAATAAAACACTTTCGCAAAGCAACAATATATATGAACCCGACACCCGACTTGCCCACCCTCTGACTATAAGACACCGAGACCAATACAATACACCGACTTGGTGAAACTCTAACCCATCAATCGATCCATTTGACTACAAGCCAATCCACCGGATCACCAGCTGACTTACTGATCCAATAAACACTCTAACTGCCAACATACTGATCCACCAAATAACCCTATAATCTTGTCACCTAACCTCAGACTAAAGACCAGCTGACCGAATAATCCACAAACCGACTGTCCCACCAGGCTATCCCCACTGAAGGAGGAGTCGGTGTTATAAGTTAATGTTGTGTTTTTGTTCCGCATTTAGGCAGCACTGCCATTACTTTGCCATAAATGTATTTAAGCTCAGGAGTGTCTGTACACTCATCTTTACCAAATGGAAGCTGCTCGTGTTGGAAACTAGTTTAGCGCTAATGGATTTGACTAAAACCACTCGTGCATAAAACCAGTTGAAAAACTATCCTGACATTTTTCTAAATTAATACACACCGCAAGGAGGGTAGTTCCTTAAACACAATGCTCAAAGTGGTCGAGTGACATGGACGTATATTTTCCTGTACGTGCATTACACGTAATTATGTTCTCCTGTAAACGAGGGCTAATCCAAGGAAAATGTGCACAACGCACGCTGCGCTCCCACGATTTCGTCTTTACGATGAACCGTGCTTTCCATGTCACAGCGATCTGCAGGTTCTGCGCTTGTTTAGCGTGAGGCTGTAGTCATCGTTGCGATGCCGCGAGGGAGTCCGCTGAGTGGGCTCCTGCGCCCCATTGTCAATCGAAGGCTCGCGTCGCTAAGCTGTGTGCCGCCAGGCTCGTTCGGAATACGACGGTGGCGTCGTCTCTCCCTAGGTGGCTGGGAGGGCTCGGCGGGTTGTTTAAAAGTTCCTGGGAGACGCCGCTGTGTTTACACAACCAATGGGGGAGCGACGTAGGCTCGGAATGAACTCAGCAAAATGATATCACTTGAGAAGGCTGCAGATTTGTGTCTATGTCATTGTCTCGTTACCAGCTTTCGGTGAACACTTGGGTGTCACGTGTTGCACTTTATCATTCTCGCGACAGACTGCAAAGGCTGAAGTAAAATTTCCTTACACATCCACAGGTTAATCCTGATTAAAATTTGGAATGCCACAATATACGCACAGATACACGGTAAAATTACCCCCGTATTTCCAATATTCCTGTAACCGTGCTCTATTCAAGACACCTATTAACTCTTATCAGTGACACATTTAATAGTCATGTATTTTGCTGGCTGTTTTGTGTGTTTAGGTCTTTGGGAATGTCTGTCATAAACAAAAAAATAAAATGAGTTCCTTGAGTGTTATCCCCTGCATATGCGTAGACTTTCTTCGGGCACTCTAGTTTCCTGCCACACACGACGACCAATTCAGCTCCTGCCCTCGCCCTCAGGACCCTCTTGGAGATGCAGCTTGAGACCCCGAATCATTGCACCGCCGCTCCCCGAATGCAGGATTTTGCAACATTCGTCAAAAATAAAATCCATTCCAGTCATTCTCAGCACATTTGACCATATTTCACCACGCTGGTGAGTGCGAGTTAGCAAAGCATGGGTGCTGGGGGATCGGTCCAAATGTCGCTCGCCACTGATGCGTGCCGTGGATGGGAATCGAACTCGGGTCGCCAGGTTCGTAGCGTGATGCGCTAAGCACTGCGTCACCGCTTCCCAAATTCCCAAACGCAAATATTGCACCATGTACTTGTACTGTGCAAAACAAGTGTTGGCACACGCGCATGTCCTCCCTTTTTACATTTGCCATGACGCTTCTCTGAATCCCCTTGCTGGCAGGTGCTCAAGTCATCCACTCGCTCACCAGAACACTGTCATGGGGCAGCTGCAGGGAAGAGGTTTCTGATGGGGGGGGGGTATCTTTTAAACAGTGCCAGGCACGCCCCCCAATTCTCCATTTCACAGCCTCGAGACGTTTTGCACATTTGTAGATGGAGGGCTTTACATTCCTCGCTCTACATTCCCCCCAGGATGCTACTATAGGCTGACTCGGAGTGGGAAATATTGGCGTAAGGCACTACCACTAGAGCGTAAGGTATGCCTATCCATAATGTTTCAATATTGTCCTCATGATCTTATTTTATGAGTTTATTAACAGATTTATGCAAAATTATGAGGACGAAATAAAGAGAGATGGATGTGGCGTGGCACAATTTTTCCCGGTGCAGCGATCCGAAGCGTTTCAGCTGAAAGTAAACATTCAGTGTCGTGATAGAGAGAAAGAGCAGTCTAATCACAAGAGAATGAGCGATGAAGGGACCGCTTTCTACACCTTGTAGCAAGCAACCCTCCATTCTCACGCCTCTTGATACTTCTCCACTGTCTATCAATGCTCACAACACGCTCGATCGATTCTTTCCTTGTTTTTTATTTGTTCTCGTCGATTCTTTTGCATGGAAGCCCCCGTTTCATCTAGCCCGGTGCTCTCCTCCGTCCCGTGGGTATTCAGACGTGACTCGCCTCCTCTCGTGGAACGTCTGACCAGTTTCCAAGTTCTCCATTCGGTGGCCACACTTCCCCTACAAGGTGACCCTGGCAGCGCGGACCCAGGAAGCTGCGATCCTCCGTGAACGCACCAGCGCTTTTTTTCAGCATCTTTCTCTGGAGGCTTCCTGGGCTCCAGAGCTCCGGGAAGGTGGGAGGTGGCAGGTGGGTTCCAGGCAGCGTAGGCCGTTCTGGCCTTAGTGACGGAATATGGAGGGTGCTTCGGGATACAAATTAAATGTAATTAAATCAGAGTTGATGCCCCAATCATCTGGGTGGCCCAAAAGTCAGGACACAGGGTTATTGTATAGGCTGGCCCAAAAGTCAGGACATAGGGTTATTGTACAGGCTTGCCCAAAAGTCAGGACACAGGGTTATTATCGTACAGGGTAGCCCAAAAATGAGGACATGTGAAGTTATTTTTTATACAGGGTGGTCCAAAAGTCAGGACACATTGGGTTATTATTGGATAATGTGGCCCAATATTCAAGACACATTGGGTTATTTTTTTACAGTGTGGCCCAAAAGTCAGGAAACATCGGGTTATTTTTGTATGGGTTGGCTCAAAAGTCAAGACACGTTGGCTTATTTTTTATACAGGGTGGTCCAAACGTCAGGACACAGGGTTATTATACAGAGTGGCCCAAAATTCAGGACACAGGGTTAATTGTACAGGTTGGCCCAAAAGTAAATCAGAGATATTTTTGTACAAGGTGGCCCAAATGTCAGAACACATCGGGTTACTTTTGTATGGGGTGGTCCAAAACTCAAGACACGTTGGGTTATTTTTAATCAGCGTGGTCCAAAAAAGTCAGGACACAGGGTTATTAGACAGGGTTGCCCAAAAATGAGGACACAGGGTTATTGTTTAAGGGTTGGTCTTAAGGGTTGGCGTTTAAGGCTTGGTGTTCAAGGTTTGGTGTTCAAGGTTTGGTGTTTAAGGGTTGGTGTTTAAGTTTTGGCGTATAAGGTTGGCGTTTAAGGGTTGTGTTTAAGGCTTGGCGTTTAAAGGTTGGCGTTTTAATGGTTGGCGTTTAAGTTTATCGTTCAAGTGTTCGAGTTTGTGTTGGTATTTAACGCTTGGAATATGAGGGATGGTGTTTAAAGGTTGGCCTTTAAGGGTTGGCGATTAAGGGTTGGTTGTTTCAGGGTTGGTGTTTAAGGGTTGGTGTTTAAGGGTTGGCTGTATAAGGGTTAGCATTTAAGGATTGGCTTTTAAGGGTTGGCGTTTAAGGGTTGGTTTTCAAGGTTTTGGTGTTTAAGGGTTAGTGTTGAAGGGTTGGTGTTTTGTGGTTGGTGTATCAGTGTTAGCGTTTAATGGTTGGTGTTTTGGGATTCGTGTTTAAGTTTTGGCGTATAAGGTTGGCGTTTTAGGGTTGTGTTTAAGGGTTGCCGTTTAATGGTTTGTGTTTAATGTTTGGCGTTTAAGGGTTGGTGTTTAAGGGCTTGTGTTTAATGGTTGATGTTTATGGGTTGGCGTTTAAGGGTTGGTGTCTAAAGGGTTGGCGTTATGGGGCTGGCGTTTACTCGTTGGTGCTTAAAGGTTGCCGTTTAAGGGTTGATATTTAAGGTTTGGCGTTTAAGGTTTGGCGTTGAAGGGGTTGGCGTTGAAGGGGTTGGCGTTTAAGGGTTGGTGTTTAAGGGTTGGTGTTCAAGCGTTGGTGCTTAAAGGTTGCCGTTTAAGGGTTGATATTTAAGGGTTGATATTTAAGGGTTGGCGTTTAAGGTTTGGTGTTGAAGGGGTTGGCGTTTAAGGGTGTTTTTTTTTTATAAAGGTTGGCGTTTAATGGTTGGCGTTTAAGGGTTGGTGTTTAAGGGTTGGTGTTTAAGGGTTGGTTGTTTCAGGGTTGGTGTTTAAGGGTTGGTGTTTAAGGGTTGGCTGTATAAGGGTTAGCATTTAAGGATTGGCTTTTAAGGGTTGGCGTTTAAGGGTTGGTTTTCAAGGTTTTGGTGTTTAAGGGTTAGTGTTGAAGGATTGGTGTTTTATGGTTGGTGTATCAGTGTTAGCGTTTAATGGTTGGTGTTTTGGGATTGGTGTTTAAGTTTTGGCGTATAAGGTTGGCGTTTTAGGGTTGTGTTTAAGGGTTGGCGTTTAATGGTTTGTGTTTAATGTTTGGCATTTAAGGGTTGGTGTTTAAGGGCTTGTGTTTAATGGTTGATGTTTATGGGTTGGCGTTTAAGGGTTGGCGTTTAAGGGTTGGTGTTTAAGGGTTGGTGTTTAAGGGTTGGTGTTTAAAGGGTTGGCGTTAAGGGGCTGGCGTTTACGCGTTGGTGCTTAAAGGTTGCCGTTTAAGGGTTGATATTTAAGGGTTGGCGTTGAAGGGGTTGGCGTTAAAGGGGTTGGCGTTTAAGGGTTGGTGTTGAAGGGTTGGTGTTCAAGCGTTGGTGCTTAAAGGTTGCCGTTTAAGGGTTGATATTTAAGGGTTGGCGTTTAAGGTTTGGCGTTGAAGGGGTTGGCGTTTAAGGGTGTTTTTTTTTTATAAAGGTTGGCGTTTAATGGTTGGCGTTCAAGGGTTGGTGTTTAATGGTTTGTGTTTAATGTTTGGCGTTTAAGGGTTGGCGTTTAAGGGTTGGTGTTTAAGGGTTGGTTTTTACTCAAAGTATCACTCGGCCTCAAGATTTCCATTGAACTGCCCATATAGGACTCATCACTGTGATCTCTACATTGGGTCGAACTTAACATCTCTCAATGTTCGACGGCTTGTGCATCAGATCTTATTTATTCATGATGTACTTACAAAAAAATCCGCAGATTACCGGCTGGATCTCCTCTCTGTTTCAAAGAACAAATTTGACCTAAGATCTTCGCTCATTTACCAGCTTCACATTCCCTATTGCCGTACAAATACTGGAGGAAGGGCCTTTGCTATTGATGCCCCCAGAGTCTGGAATGCTATTGCCAATAAACTGCAACTTGAATCACTACCTATGAGATCTTCATTCAAAACTGCTCTAGAGGAGTTGTACACCCCTAGCTGCCACTGCAATTCAGTGGCCTAAAATACAATGTTTCGCTCCGGATGATCGCTGCAAAGTATGATCTGTGTTTTGATTTAGTGTGCTGATCTTAAAGGTGCATTGAAAAATGTTGATACTCCGACTGATACTTCTGCTGTTGTGGAGTGACTCATGCAGCCAGCTATGGCTGCAGAGTTTGGTAGTACATGTTGTTTACGTCGTTTATTGTGAAAATTCGGTCACAGTTCCTATGATCACTGTTTCATTGCTTTTATGGCTTTATTTTGGTGATTTTCGAAAAGTTTTTTGGTTTGTCCATGTTTGTTTGTTGTAGTACAGAGTTAGACTAATGGCCTTAATCTAAGTTGTCTCGTGGTTGTTGTTGTTTGACTTGCATCCCACTGGGATTTTTGCACACAGTGTTGGTGTACGGTGCTTTTTATGCAATATTTTGCTGTCTTTTTTGGATTTTCTATTTGCACATAGTCACTTTAAGATGTTTTCTTGTTCATGTTTTTGCTTTTTGTTTGTTGCGGTTGCACCCGATTCAAGAGCCGAATGGCTCACAGGGCTATACCGCGTTTAAGATTTGGTGTTTAAGGGTTTGTGTTTAATGGTTGACGTTTAAGGGTCGGCGTTTAAGGGTTGGTGTTTAAGGGTTGGTGTTTAAGGGTTGGTGTTTAAGGGTTTGTGTTAAAGGGTTGGTGTTTAAGGGTTTGTGTTAAAGGGTTAGTGTTTCGGGGATGGCATTCAAGGGTTGGCGTTTAAGTGTTGGTGCTTAAAGGTTGCCGTATTTAAGGGTTGGTGTATTAAAGGGTTGGCATTTAAGGGTTGTGTTGTATATGTCGGGTTATGAAATTTTGATAAAAATAATAAAAGTAATAATATTTCAAAGAATGCGCTATTCACATAAATTATGCTAATGTATGTAATTATTTGCATACATTATGATAATCACGGAGATAATCGTATTAATGTATGCAAATGCTTGCGATTATGTTAATGCATGCAGTTATGATAATTAGGCTTAGCTTCGTTATCCAGAGTTGTATCAATCAGGATAAATCGATTATCTTTGATTAAACATTTATTGATTACCTTAGTGTGTTTATGTTATGTTAGGTCTCCAAATTCATATCTCAACACAGGATACAGTTCTTATAAATAAGACAGTTTTTGCATGGACTTGGAAAGAAACATTCAACATACTTCTGTTTTAAGCAATTTTAATTCTAAACAAACATTTGACACTCGAATATGCAAAGGCGAAAGCATATGTCCATAGATTCATGGGCGAGATTATGCAATTAACGAAAATGAATGACTAAAACACTTCTAACAACCGTAATATCTCCTTTCCCACCGCACATCTCATTCATTCCACCGCGTAATCAGCATATACGGCAGTAGGGAGAGTTTTTAAAACAGGCATGCAGCGATATTCATATGAAGGCAGTAAAAGTAACTTATTATACCCCAAAGGCGAAAGTATACGTCAATAGATTCGTGATGAGGATTTCAAGAGTTTCGGTTGCATCGAAAAATCTATTGGTCGTATGTGCGATTAAAAAGATATGAAGGAAAACAAAACCAATAAAACTAAGGCATTAAATGACTTATTCTAATCCGTGACGAGCCGCGATGCCTTCACGGCCAGTCGATGATTCATTGTTTATAATTGGTCTTAGGATTGGCTAGGGTTGATTCCATCGTGTGAGTGCGTGGAATTGTCCTCTTGGTAAATTCTTGTATTTAAACAGACGCTCTCGTGAGTTTGAGTGTAGGGGAGGGAATACGAACGGCTTTCTCTCTCCGCTGATAGATGAGCGGCGTCAGCCCGACGTTGTCCTTGGGGAGGCTTGGTCGCTAGGTGGCGCCAGGCGGCCCTGGTGGGGCTCGGTGCTGGCAGGTGGGCACCCGTCTCTGTAGCTGTTGGCAACGGCGATGCTCGTTCACTCGTACGTTGGTGGCCGGCACCTTTGCGCTCGATGATGGACGACGCGGCTGTGCGCGCTCGCCGACTCCGGGTGCTTTGGCGAAGAACGAAGCTCTCGTTCGTTGCTGGGTTGACGTTAGGTTAACGTTGAGTTGACGTTGGGTGTCTTCGCTATTGCTCGAGAATGATAACTGAAATCAGTTTCACTCGCACCTCGACGGCTCGCTATTCAGCGAGCCCCGTCATACTTGCTGATTTTCTTGAGTCTTCTGTGTTGGTGGTGATGGTGTTGAGATGCTGAGATGATGGTGGCGCTCCTCCGTTGGTGGTGATGAGCGAGATACTCGATGTGTGGCTGTGTCTCCCTTTTTATCTGAATTTCCTCCCTTGCGTTTCTTGCGAGAGGAATTTTTTTTTTTTTAATAAAAATATATGCGTATTCTGTTCTGCTCTTACCCCGTGGCCATGAAATATTGCCCCCCCCCCTTTTTTTCAACCTTTGGTGACCCCGAGCGGGTGGTTTCCGTCAAGTTTATGTCTGATTCCGTTGAAACCAAGACGTGAAGTCCCCTCCCCTCTCGAGGGAAAAACAACCCAAGAAACAGGTGCCCTCTCGGCCCCTCCCTGCGCATCTCTTGCGAGAGAAAAGCAAACCGAAAAAAAAAACAGACACCCTCCCGACCCCTCCGCGCGACCGCCCTGACCCCCCACTCCCTCTGAGTGGGTCATCCCGAGGCCAGACCCCTCCACGGATTTATGGCGGGCCTGTTTTCGTGCCGAACCGTGGAAAGACAAAGGTGGCCGGGGCTTGGTTCTATGGGATACATATTCTCTTAGTTGTGCGTGGTTGACCTATTTTGACTTTCTATTTTTCTGGATGACCGTTGTTCTAATACTTAATAATTATTATTCGGTTTGTGATTTACCACGGTTATTGCCATGTATACTCCTAGAGTTCATTGACATTTGTTGTCTATCTGTATACAGGGATGGCACTGTTTTACTCGAGTTATATTTTAATGTCCTGAGGTTAAGTGTAACTAAGTTTCCACTTAAGCTTTCTTGACTGCTGGAATTCGTATTCTTTAGTTTTGGTAAGGTCATGTAGATAGAAAGATACAATACAAAATAATATATATGCGGTGAGTACGAGTAAAATAAGGAAATTACTAATAAAAAAAGCCCCTATTGTAGGCTGCAGTCATATACCGTTGGTTGATTCTTTTTGTTAAGTTTCTACTTTTTCCGTTAAGGAAAATCGTTACAGAAAACGCGCGTTGTAACAGTTGTTTTCCCTGTTCTGCACGTTATCTGTGCATCTCCAGACCGTCTTGGGAAGGTTAGGCCATCGATCTTTCGTCCATCTGGATATCTCTAGATAGTCTCTGACCTCTCTTTACTCCGAAGTCTTGCCGTTTAATGGCCTTCCACGTTTTTTCAAATGCCTGGTGTGGCCTGTGAAGAGTAGCGGGTTGTTTTCATTATTTAATAAAAAATATATATGCTTTTTTTTTGGCCTAATTATTCTTAATATGAATTTTTGGAAAAAGGGGCATAAATACAATAGTTGGAGTTTAACGGTTGGCATTTAAGGGAATGGCGTTTAAGGGTTGGGTGTTAAAGGGTTGGCGTTTAAAGGTTGGTGTTTAATAGTTGACGTTTAAGGGTTGACGTTTAATGGTTGGCGTTCAAGGGTTGGTGTTTAATGGTTTCTGTTTAATGTTTGGCGTTTTAGGGTTGGCGTTAAGGGTTATGTACTCTTTGGTTCTTTTGGTAAAGTCACGTAGGTATATTATATTATACCTACGTGACTTTACCGAAAGAACCAAAGAGTATGGATTCCTGCAGTCAAGAAAGCTTCAAATCAAGGTTAAGGGTTATGTTTAAGGGTTTGCGTTTAAGGACCAACATTTAAACGCAAATCCTTAAACACAAGGATTTGCATTGAAGAGTTTGTGTTTAAGGGTTGGCTTTTAAAGGCTGGCGTTTAAGCGTTGGTGCTTAAAGTTTGCTGTTTAAGGGGTGGTATTTAAGGGTTAGCGTTTAAGGGTTAGTTTTTAAGGGTTGGTGTTTTAAAGGGTTGGCGTTTTAAAGGGTTGGCGTTTAAGGGTTGGGCTTTTAAAGTTTGGTGTTTATGGGTTGGCGTTTAAGGGTTGGAGTTTAATGGTTGGCGTTTAAGGGTTGGTGTTACAGGGCAGTGGCGGCTCCTGCAAAATCTCTCAGGGGGGGCAAATGTCTGGATGATTGATAAGGATAAGGTCCACCCATGCAATGGATAAATTAACAGCTTAAGCATGTAAAGGCAACTTCACTTCTTTAATATTAATGAAAAATAAAGTGACTCTTACAATACATCTTGTTTGTTTCTATACTCACTATTAAAACAAACCACTCAAGTTTCTTTTATTAAAGATTCCACTAGGTGGCGCCAAATTATATTGTTGGATGAAACGTGCTTACGTATGATGACGTAAGCACGTATGATGACGTAAGCACGTTAGGGCGAGCCCTCCCGGAAGCCATAGAGAATGCATTGCAGCACCCCCGTTCGAAAAAAAACATCTTTGAATGTAAGTCTATGGGACCACTCGGGGCGATTCTCAGCTGGAGGGAAATCGCCCAAAAAGAGGCGGTACTCCACAGAACGTAGCATGACGCTGATTGGACTATATCCAGAGGCACAGTGACGGCTAGCGTGACTCTGTGGTTGAATGACATTGGTGGTGCGTCGCCCAATCGCCCTAATGAAGAAACCGCCCCTGTTACAGGGTTTGTTTTAAAGGGTTGTTGTATAAGAGTTGGTGTTTTAAGGGTTGGTGTTTAAGGGTTGGCTTTTTAAAGAGGTTTAATGGTTGGCGTTTTAGGTTTGTGTTTAAGCGGTGACGTTTAAGAGTTGTCTTTTAAGGTTTGGCGTATAATGGTTCGCGTTTAAGATTTGGTGTTTAAAAGTTTGCGTTAAAGGGTTGGTGTTTGAGGGTTGGTGTTTAAGGGTTGGTGTTAAAGGGTTGGTGTTAAAGGGTTGGTGTTAAAGGGTTGGTGTTTAAGGTTGGCGTTTAAGGGTTGGTGTTAAGTGTTATATTCTCTTTGGTTCTTTCCGTAAAGTCACGTAGGTATTTTATTTTATACCTACGTGACTTACCGAAAGAACCAAAGAGTATTGATTCTTGCAGTCACGAAAGCTTCAAATCAAGGTTCAGGGTTATGTTTTAAACAAGCTACTCCTCATGGGAGACTTTAATGCCAGGGTGGGCTCGGAACACCAGATCTGTGACCGTGTACTAGGCCGACATAGGCTCGGTAAGCAGAACAGCAACGGGCTGCGGTTACTCATCCCATATTCCGAACAACACTAATGGCTCGCAGAGCAGATATCGAAAAACATCCTCCCAGAATATTAGTGGGGCTTCAGGAAAGACAGAAGCACCACCGACATGATCTTTGTGCCACAACAACTGCAGGAAAAATGCCGGGATCAAAACAAAGACCTCTTAATAGCTTTTATCGACCTCACCAAAGCATCCGACACCATCAACCGCGAGATACTCTGGCAGAAGCTCATCAAACTTGGGGTGCTTCCCAAGTGTCAACGCATTCTAACACGTTCCTTCGGAGTGGGCAGGTAGGAACTTGGTTGGACAGCGAATTAGTGCACGAGAGACAACATGCACGACAGACAGACAAATCATCCCTGGTGAGCAGTGTGGAAAATGTTGTTCCTACCTGTGTAGTGGGTTCACTCTTGACACGGACGACGTAGTCGAGGCATAACGTTTATTTCAACACCGGGCAATGATACAACACTTGAAGGGGTAACGGCCCCTTCACCCGTCCTGAACAGGGAAGACCCCGAGCACTATCCCCGGCTGCCTGCTCCCAGGTCCTCCGCTAAGAGTGCTAGGGGAGGCTGTCTGATCCGGCTATGGTTAAGCACGGATCACGGCACCCAGCCGACCAGACCGGCTCTTATAAGAGCATCGGCTCTGAGGCTCTCAGGGCCGCGCTTCTGGCTTGCCCTGTCCGGCCCTGAGAAAGACAGCGAGCCAGGGGAGTTCCAGGGCCTATCTGCCGGTCTTCCGTCTTCACTGGTTCAGCTTGTATACTCGACCACGAGCCTTCTGGCTCCCCGCCTTTTATACCAATTTCCCCCGAGGGGTGGGGCTATGGGGGATCCAAGCGACCACCCACAGCCCCCCAGGGTTAACCGTTGCGGACGTGGATGTAGACACCCCTGTGTGTGGGTGTAGACACCCCTGTGTGTTTGTCCGCTTCCTCTCCCGTAACACACCTGTATAAAAGATAACTTGACTTGAGGTAGCCAGGCAGCCAGCCAGGTAGCCAGCCCCTTTAACTATTGGCCCCTCCCACTTTCTTTGGCACCTCCCCTTACCCCCCTCCCATAGGCCCCTCCCCTGACCTCCCCTCCCTCAGGCCCCTCCGCTGACCCCCCCCCCCTCCATTAGGCCCCTCCCCTGACCTCCCCCCCATATCCTTAGGCCCCTCCCCTGACCACCCCCCATATCCTTAGGCCCCTCCCCTGACCCCCCTTCCCTTAGACCCTCTTCTGACCCCCCCCCCCCATATCCTTAGGCCCCTCCCCTGACCACCCCCCCATATCTTTAGGCCCCTCCCCTGACCACTCCCCCATATCCTTAGGCCCCTCCCCTGACCACCCCGCCATATCCTTAGGCCCCTCCCCTGACCCTCTTCCCTTAGGCACCTCCCCTCTCCGTACCCGACAGTAGGTCTCCACCAATCAAAGAGCTGTTTATATTATATACATATATTTATGCACGACAGACAGACAAAAAATCCCTGGTGGGCAGTGTGGAACATATTTTTCTTACCTGAAAAACAGTTCCATGAAGGAATGCATGCCAGAGTGGTGCTTGGTGGACTTCAATCAGAGCCCTTCAACGTGGAGGTCGGGGTCAATCAAGGCTGTGTTCTGACTCCAGTGATATTCAACATGCTCCTTGCTGCCATCACAAGCCTTGCACACAACTCCCTCAACTCAATCGACAGAATCCAGCTACAGTATCATCTGGATTGAAATCTCTTCAACCAAAAACGCCTCCAAGCCTACACGAAAACCAGACCCCAACAGTTCTTAGAACTGCAATATGCAGAGGACCACTGATGTGTGTGTAAACCTGTGGCAGACAGAATGCATCGCTCCAGTAAGTAAAGTTTCCCACGTTTTAGGTAGTTCTGCCCTCTCCAGTTATACGTCATCCCTCTATGGGGACCTGTTTTTTTAATGGAGGAAAGAATCAGACACTCACGAGGTCACGGGTGGTGCTGCGGTCAGAGTTCATGAAGGCGAAGGCCTGGAGTGCCAGACGCTTGTAGTGAGAAGCCAGTGGCAGGTCAGCGACACCAGGGAATAACACACTGCACCAAGGAGACTGCACGGGGCAGCTGCACAGAAAAAAAAGTGCCGTTTACCCTCAATTCAAAGCATGTGTCATGCATCGGATTGAATGCACGTATCTTTATTTAAATCTGCACGCAAGGATGAAGGCCAGCTTTACAGTCAAGACATGCTCACGACCAGCAAGGCAGCCCAAATGCCAATAATGCAGTACATCTGTGCGATGCAACCATCACTGCATGTAATCGGCCTTGTACAAACCACCAGCTCTGGGAGGCAGAGGGTGGCTGTGTTAACATCCAGAACATCAACCCAAGGAGCATTGTGGCCATCGACATTTTGGATGGCACTGCAATATTGCTTAAACGATGCCAGTACTTGACAGTCACCATTACACGAACTGTTGTCATTGAAAGGGGACGTAATTAGCACAACTCTACTTACGTGGGGGAAGAAAGACAATCAATGTCTCGAACCAGGTTGCCTCTGCAGGTGGCAGTGAGAAGGTTAAGAGAGCACTACCCCGCCCAGCCTCACCCATCCACCACAAGCTTCCATTGCATGGTGTCGGTGTCATCTGCCGTGGGCGTGGCCCAGCAGTCCTTCAGGAAGAGTACCAGTGTGGGGTCAGAACGGTGCAGCAGTGACGCCTGCACGTAGAGTGGCGTTCCCAGAAGCACTACCAGCTGGTACTGCCAGGGCTGGTATGGCGTGGTGTAGAAGTTGTCTGGCAGTGTGCGGACATGGTTCACAAGGCATGTGGATTAGAGGTGGAAAGAGCACATTGGACAAGGCAAAGCACAAATCCCACTATAACGTGTTAATTACTTTTGATCTAGGGCACATTATCTCAACATTTTTCTGGCATAGAAACCGTGGTTGATATTTCATTTGTATTTTCATAATAAATTCTGTCATCCTCACCTCCGATTAGCATGGTTGGCTACATACGGTGTATTCAACAGCATCTCTAAATGTCTGTAGATGTTGTAAGGGGGCACGGTTTCACACGGAGGGGTGGCAATCGGGTGCTAACAGTTGGCCAAGCTCTCCTCACATTTTTTGCCAATTGGTAACCAATGAAACTATTGACCATTCGTTTTAGCAAAGGTGACTTGCAAATGAAGCTAAGAAAGCCAGTCCAATTTCTTTTAACAATACCCTCAAGGAGACTGTTTTGGTTGATGGGTTGGGCAAAAAGACGCATTTGGTAGAGTCATGGGAATTAAAGGGTATTGTCATCCCTTTGAATGTTGGCCCCACATTAAACATGGTTTCAGCTGGTAGCTGCTAGATTCAAAACCTCAGCAGAAATTAGCATTTGAAGTTACACGTCGTACCATGGAGAATGTGCAAGTCGTTCTAGTTGACTTATGGCTAATAATGAACTCTTGACAGGTTCACAATACTCTGCTAGGACGTCGTCCGTTTGTTGCAGTCGTTTGCAGTTCAAGTCCAGCACCCATGCCGATTAATGCTGCAGATGCATCCAAAAATCTCATGCAGCCTGCATCAGTGGAAATTAAACCAGGGTTGAGCTATTAGCTCAGCACTAGATAAAGTAAGCACGACTTGCAGCTGGCTTCAAGCCAGAGATAATACGGAGAATAGACCAAAGTCTTCCCTGGGTAGAGCGACATCACAACCCGTGTTCCCCAAAGTGGCATTTGTCCGCTCAGAGCTGCACGGTGTGGGAGAGGGCAGCACTCACCAGTGAAGACCTGGAGCAGCAGGGAGAGGGGTCTAGTGGCCGTGGCTGGAGGTGGCGGTGGGAGAGTGCTCACCTGCACTCCAAGCTGCAGGTCTCCACTTCCAAGGAAGCGGCATTGAAGAACCATCCTGGTGAACAGACACCACCCGCCAAAGAAATGCGCCACGTCCTCCACTGCAGCAAGGAGATTGCAGGAGCGGCAGTGGACTGACAGGGTGTTTTGCAGATGTACAAATCAAGGGACCACCTTAGTACACGTTCCTTCGGAGTGGGCAGGTAGGAACTTGGTTGGACAGCGCATTTGTGCACGACAGAAAGCTCGCGTTCACGTGATGCACTTCATTCAATCCGGGAGCGTACATGTTTGGGAGGGGCTGTGCACGACAGACAAATAATCTCTGGTGGGCAGTGTGGAACCGTTGTTCCTACCTGTATAATACCGTGTTTACACGAGCCATAAACCATATTCCTACTACTTCAGGAGACGTTAAAGATCCTGTGACGAAGAAGTCGCCCTTGTGCATTGAAGGTCCCAATTTGAAAATTAAATAATTGACTATGGAAGCACAGATTGGTCATGGTTCTGTCGGCATATGCTGCAAATATATAATGTTGCAGGGAGAGTGGCCATTGGTGGGGGTGGGTCTCCTCTGCAAGGCTCATGCGTAACCCTCATGAGCACAGCACTTGCAGAGGGGTGGTGTCAGTGCTTACTTGTGTAGTACCGTTGAGGACGCGTGGACACCGGAGTAGAGGCACACGTATTTATTTCACAACAGTCACTGGGGACATACAGTACTGGAGGGGGTATCGGCCCCCTCACCCGGATAGCTGGGAACACACGGCTAGCTACCCCTAGCCTGCCTCCTAATCCTCCAAATACTGGGCTAGGGGAGGCTGTCTGGCCCGACACTGGTCAGTCGGGCTACGGTACCCGGAGTCCCAGAGTCCTGGCTCTGGTTCACGGGACCACGCCGCTGGCTCGGTCCTGCGCGGCCCTGACAAGGGCGGCGTCCCAGGGGAGTCCAGGGCTCTAGCTAGGTAGTCTTCGGTCTTCAAGAGTTTACTTAAACATTCTGCCCCGAGCCCTCTGACACATCCCCCTTTATACTCCACCCCCGCTGAGGGGTGGGGCCCCGGGCTGCCTGGTGCGGACGTCGTTGAGAGCACCCCCCCCGTGCACTCACGTAGCCCCGCCCACTGTGTTTGTTTCCCATAAGCTGCCATGCATAACGGCTCTCTCTCTAACACCCCTACACTAGTTTCCCGTGTGATCCCATACATACAGCTCCTCCGTAACACCCCTACATCACCCCCCCCTGTACAGCTCGCAGCCGTCCCGGCTGCAACCTTGACAATAAAAGTTTATTCACCCCTCGATCCCCCAGCGTGTGCCTCATTTTTACAACAATAACGCAACGAGAAGAACAACAGGAAGGGAAAATAACCCGACGCACCCCACCCCCGAATAAATACGAAATCCGTACAACCAACGTATATACATTTTTTTTCAGGAAACCCCCCAGCACACACACAACACACAGCGAACACAACATTCGTACAATGCAATGTGCCAGGAACACACCACCGACGCCGCACACAGTGAGCATAACATGTGAACGTACACAGGAAAAAAAAGAAATATTTCCAAAAAAAATTTCTTCTTCTTTTTTTTCCCATTTTCATTCCGTGCATCACAAGAGTCTGCGCATTTTTGCGCGCGTCCTCGCCGCAGGCCCGTCACACGGGATAACCCCGGCCGGCAGGCCGTCGGGTGGCAAGTGTTCATCTCCGAGTGAGTCTGTTGTTGACGTCGCAAGACCCTCGGCATCCCCCGTGGGGGTCGGCGGGCGTGAGCCCGTCACTCCCGGTGCACCTGGGGGCGGGACAGCCGGCAACACGTCAGGCGAGAGCAGCGGAGACGAACTCTTTGAGTCGGTCGCCCCCCCACATGTTCGGCCACGCGCGTGTGTAGTGGGACCTCGCACCGCAACGAAGGGTTTTAGCCTGGAGGGGTGTACAAACCACCGGCGCTTCCCCCATTTAATGCGTACACACTGAGGTCTCAGGACCTCAACCACCTCGACGGGGCCCCGCCACGGCCGCACCAGTTTTGAGGAGGTCACGAGTGGTACCTGGGGACAGTGCAGCCATGCCCTGTCCCCCGGCTTCCACTGTAGCACATGCGCGCGACCCAGTCTGAGGCGCTCATTAGCCCTCTGCCGCATGTCAGAATTCTGCATGGCAGCATCCCGCGCCTCTGTCAATTTTTGCAGGTTAAATTTAACATGTTCGGCCAATTGAGTTTTTCCCTGTGGCGCTGGGATCTGCAGCTGGGCCCGAACAGGTGGGTCAGGTTCGCGGCCATACATGAGGAAGAAGGGGGAAAATCCCGTCGCACCATGGGGGGCCAATCTGTATGCTGCCAGGACCCCCTGAATTTTCAAGTCCCAATCTGTCTGTGAGTCCGAAACCTGCTGTGACAACATCGACGTGATGGTACGATGCAACCGCTCAACCATCCCGTCGGTTTGTGGGTGATATGGAGAGGTACGAATCTTTTTCGTGCCCAGGATCTCACAGACCTGTTGGAGCAATTTGCCAGAAAAATTTTTACCCTGGTCGGTCAGCAGCCGCTCGGGAGCACCTTTGTCAAGGACATATCCCTGGACAAAGGCCTCCACGATGGCTGCTGCCGACTGGTTGGCCAGGGGCCAGGCCATAGGCCAGCGCGTGAAGTACTCCACCCCGGTTAACAAATATCTATTTCCCCTGGGGGTGGCGGGGAACGGTCCCAGAATATCCAGCGCGACAAGTTCATTCACTCGGGAGACCCTGATAGACTGCAGGGGCAGGTTCGACTCCCTCGCTGGTGGTTTCCGCTGCGCACACCTAGGGCACGACCCTAACAGATCCCCGACATCCTTTGTCATGCCCGGCCAAAAAAAATCAAGTTGGAGCAAGGCCAGGGTCTTTTGGGTTCCCAGGTGGAGGAGGCGCTCGTGAGCGGTCCACACCACCCTACCCCGTAACCCCGAAGGGACCACCAGCCAGTGTCGATGGGATTTCCCGTCCCAATGCATTAACAACCCACCGAGCATTTCCCATGCGTCGGCATCACCCCTCCCCCGCCCCCGGTCCCCGACGCGGCGGCGCAACGCAAGGAGGGAGGTATCTTCCATCTGCAAATGCCCCCATTCCGTGGCAGGCAACCCCAACAGGGAATCAGATCCCTGCTGTGCGATGGAATTCGTCATTGACGCTGCGTCGTCAGCAGCCGCCAAGACCGGAACAGGCATTTCACCAGGATGCCTGCACCGACCCGACCCCAGGAGGCATGCGCATTCGGGGGTGGTTGGCATGCGCGACAGAGCTTCCGCGTTGGTGTGGCGAACGCCCTTACGGTACGTGGTCTCAAAATCAAAATCCTGGAGAACCTCCAGCCATCGAGACAATTGTCCCGATGGTTGTTGGACTCGCAGGGCGTACTGTAGCGCCGCATGGTCTGTACGGACGGTGAAACGCTGCCCGTACAGATATGGCCGGTACTGCTGGATGAAATAGACAATTGCCAGCAGTTCCTGACGGGTGACACAATATCGTTGCTCCGCTGGAGACAACACTCGACTACCGTACGCGACCACCCGTTCCACGCCCTCAACCACCTGGGAAAGCACGCCCCCAATACCTGTGTTGCTCGCGTCGGTATCGAGCACAAAGGGTTTTGAAAAATCGGGATAAACCAGGGGAGGGGCATTAACCAGAGCGTCCCGAAGGGAGCGGAATGCAGCCTCCTCCTCCTGTCCCCAATGGAAGCGGACCCCCTTTGACGTCAAAGCGTGCAGGGGCTTAGCAATGGTGGCAAAGTCCGCGACAAAGCGTCGGTAATTTGACGCGAAACCAACGAAGCTCCTGACCTCTCCCACCGAGGTGGGAGTCGGCCAGGAGCTGACGCACTGCGTTTTGGCGGGATCGGTAGCAATACCCGAGCGTCCAACGATGTGCCCCAAATAACGTACCGATTTGTGCAATAAATGACACTTTTGGGGTCTAAATTTCAAATTAGCAGCCCGCATTTTGAGGAAAACGGCCCGCAACCTCTGGAGATGCTCGTCAAATGTTCTGCTAAAGACGATAACGTCATCCAAATAGATTAAACACGAATCCCACTGCAATCCAGCCAAAACCAATTCCATCAATCGCTGGAAAGTCGCCGGCGCCGAGTGTAATCCCATCGGCAACCGGTTAAATTGGAAGAGACCATGTGGTGTACGGAATGCAGTTATAGGCTTAGATTCATCGTCCAGAGGAAGCTGCCAGAATCCCGAAAGCAAATCCAATGTGGAGAAGAATCGCGCCCCCGCCAAGGCGTCCAGCGATTCGTCAATACGGGGAAGCGGGTATGCGTCAGCAACGGAAATTTTGTTGAGGCGGCGAAAATCGACGCAAAACCGCAACGATCCATCCTGTTTCTTAACCAGAACGATCGGCGCTCCCCACGGGCTGGTAGAGGGAGAAATGATGTCGGCGGCTAACATGTCATCAACAGCCGATTTGACATGGTCCTTTTCGGCGGGACTCAGCCGGAAGGGATTTTGGCGTATGGGCGCGCTGTCACCCGTATCAATATGGTGACGCAGCAAATGGGTACAGCCTAAATCGAATTTGTTCTGACTGAACACGTCGGCAAATTCGCGCAGGAGTGTCCTAAGTTTTTGACGCTCTACATCCGACAGGTCCGTCGATCCCGCACAAAGCGCCTCAAGCCACCCTTCATCGGTGTCCGAATGTGGAAGCGGCAGAGTGGCAGTGCCAACGTGATTGGCGACAGGTTCCTCGCAGGGCACCGGCGTTGCGTGAGCAAGCACGGTCCCTTGAGGAATTACCACGGCCTGCGACCCCACATTGAGGACCGCGATGAAAGGGTCCCCGTCCCCCCTTACGATGGTCTGGGAGGGAATTAAATGCGGCCCGCTAACCCCGGCCCTAGATGGCCCCAGCAGGACACCCTGGTCCCCAACACCCTTAGCGAAGGGCCTGCGAAGTTTTAGGGGCACCAACATTTGTGCCCCCGGCGGCACGCGAACCGTTTGAACGACAAACGCCGGTACCGTCGCAAACGCCGACCGAGCCGCAGTAGGGGAAGGCAAAAACGCCATCCGTCGTCCCGACGGGAGCTCAATGCAACCTTGATCAATCAAAATCCGAATTAGCATTTTGCCCAAGAAGTCCGTCCCCAGCAGGCACGGAACCGCCAGCGAGGAGGAAACAAAAATCGGGCCGGACAATTTAATATCACCGATCAAAATTTGTGCGCGAATCTGACCCATGATACCCAATGAGCCCCCGTTAGCAGCGTAGAATGGGACATTAACTGGTAGCAAAGGACGACTCTGGACAGGGAGAATGTTGTATATGAGTTCCGAAATGATAGTCGCCGACGCTCCTGTATCGACGAGGATACGCACTTCGACCCCGTCAATGTGCCCTACTACGGCCGACGACCCCGACGACGCAGCCACAACGCGATGGGCCAACACGGACCACTGCCTGGGTTCGATTTGAGTCCCCATAGTGGTGCGTGTTGGCCCGACGGTGCGCAATGTTGGCCCCCCGTTCGTTGCGGTGTGCTTGTGTGTAACGGGTGTGTGCTTTGGCCAAACATGTGGGGTGCCGCGACTCGCCGGGTCATGTTGATGGAGCTTGGAAGGAGGAGGAGGGCCGGCGTCCCGGCGAGGCGTCGTCCCCCGCTGTCGAGGAGAGCGGCACCCCGAGGCGACGTGGCCCCGGATGCCACAGTTATAGCAGCGCGGGAGCGCAGGCGGTGATGACGGACGGTCGGAGCGGCCCGACCCATCCCGGCCCGCCCGTACTCCCACCCTCTGCTGCTGTCGGAAGTCGGCGGCGTAGACCTCCTCCGTCGGGGGGGGTGACGGCAGCCACCGTACGCCCGGCCGCTGCCCTGCTGGCCTTCCGTCGCTGTGACAGGAGGTTAGCGTGGAGGAGCCGCGCCGCCTGGAGGGAACCCATCTCCGTGTCCTCCTGTGCGACGATGGCGATGTCCAGGTCGTCCGCCAGCAGAAGAATTTTCTCAGTGACCATCGCGTCCACGCCTTGGTCATCCATACGAGGGAAGGCCGTCTTTGCCAACGCCAGAAGGCTCGTACAGTAGGCGAGGGGCGACTCCTTTGCACCCCGCTGGCGATCGTAAAATCGCTGTCTGCATTCCGCCGAAGGTCCGTAGACCCCAGCCAGCAACTGCAGCGCCATCTGAAGAGTGGAGCGCTTGTCCCTCGGTGCCGACGTAAGAGCGGCGAGGGCGTCGCCGTCGAGGAGCGCCGGCAGCGCGCAGAGGGCTTCGGCGTCCGACCACCCCGCCATTTCTTGGTGCGCGAGGAAGCGTCGCTGGAACCCCCCCCAGTCGCCCTCCTCAGCTACAAACTCTTTCAGCGGAGGCAGCCTTTGGTGTAGCGCAGCGATCGCCGTGGAGGCCCGCGCTTTGCTGTCCCCGCAACTCGGCTGAGCGTCGGCACGAACGACAGATGGAATCGCCTGTCGCGCTGATGGTGACGCTCCGTCCGTTGGTGGTGACGCGGCAGCCCCTGCGAGGCCGATGTCGGACCCCAGGTTGAGGCTGGCCACGCCCTCGGCAGCTGCTGCGGCGATGGCGGGAGATTCGAAGTTGTAGTCAGTAGAAATGGCGGGAAGGCGCAATGGTCGTCGGCCGTCCTCGCCCCGCGGCGGTCCAGCAGCCCCCAGCCGAGTGATGCTCTCGAGTGTGGCGGCAGCAGCATACAGCAGCTCCGCCAGCCTCGCGTGCGCCAGCCGAAGTCCGTCGGATGGCGACTCCCCTTCCTCCCGATGCCCCGGTAAGGATGCATTCGGCCCCGGCTGCTCGTTGCCCCCATCAGCCGTCTCTGGCACCGCACTTCCCGCGGTGTCCTCCGCCTCCTGCACCCCGGCCCGAGCTGTTCGGCGCGTGTCCATGTTCGTAGTTGTTCACTTCTGTCACCAGATGTAGTACCGTTGAGGACGCGTGGACACCGGAGTAGAGGCACACGTATTTATTTCACAACAGTCACTGGGGACATACAGTACTGGAGGGGGTATCGGCCCCCTCACCCGGATAGCTGGGAACACACGGCTAGCTACCCCTAGCCTGCCTCCTAATCCTCCAAATACTGGGCTAGGGGAGGCTGTCTGGTCCGACACTGGTCAGTCGGGCTACGGTACCCGGAGTCCCAGAGTCCTGGCTCTGGTTCACAGGACCACGCCGCTGGCTCGGTCCTGCGCGGCCCTGACAAGGGCGGCGTCCCAGGGGAGTCCAGGGCTCTAGCTAGGCAGTCTTCGGTCTTCAAGAGTTTACTTAAACATTCTGCCCCGAGCCCTCTGACACATCCCCCTTTATACTCCACCCCCGCTGAGGGGTGGGACCCCGGGCTGCCTGGTGCGGACGTCGTTGAGAGCACCCCCCCCGTGCACTCACGTAGCCCCGCCCACTGTGTTTGTTTCCCATAAGCTGCCATGCATAACGGCTCTCTCTCTAACACCCCTACACTAGTTTCCCGTGTGATCCCATACATACAGCTCCTCCGTAACACCCCTACACTTGTATGTGGACGACTTGGTGATTGCGACGTTTCCATCGACGCAGAGGTCCCGCTTGGAGACCAACAGTAACTCGTACACGAGCTCCCGGCCACTCCACTGGACACACCAAAAAGTAGTTCACAAAACGATAATGCCATTGAGTGATCAAGCAGAGGAATGATAACTGCTATTGGCCAAGAGTCCAAATTGCTCAAAATTAGCTACAAATTAGATATTAGGATCCCCCTAAATTCTGCTTTGGCGCTCGATTCATTTGACACTCAATCATAAAGTGACCCTACTGTTCTTTATCAACTCATGCGTGATTGTGCTCGGCACATCAAGGAGTGGTGCATCGTGAAGGGTCTGATGCAGCACTTCAGCAAGACCTATGCAAAGACAATCTACAGCAATAAAATAGCCATGATCGATAGCAGCATCTAACTTGAAGGGTCCACATTCTCCTGGTCTGACAGAGTTTGAAGAAACTGGAAAAACGCAAAACGAGACCAACGTTGGTGGTAGACGTTTCTATGTTCTTCGTAAATCTGCCAAAAAACACATCACCTCGACATGTCGATTCCCAAATCATAAGCGGACGCTCTAGTGCAACGGATTGTCCACCTGGAAAATCTTTCGTTTGGCGAGGGCCGTTTCCCAAACCACTTCAAAATAATGCAGGTAACACCCCTCAAAAATGTTGGCTTGAGCCATAGTGATCCCACGAACTATTGCCCCATCTCAAAAGGTGAATAGAGTCTAGGGTCAGAGTGCCTGTGAAGTGGTTACTTTGCAATGTTGCTGCAACAGTCAGATTCAACCCATTGCACTTGGTATACCCGAAGCTCCATAGAACGGAGGTAGCGCCACTAAAGATGCCCAGTTATCTCTACAAGATCATACACGACTGGATCACATACGATGTTTTGACACCATTGACCGAAAGATACTAAATACGGGCAGCCGAATGTTCGGTTTATCCAGTACGGCACTGGGGTGGATCGTCTCATACCGATATGGTCGATCAATTAATCAAGCTGGATGACGGCCATCACCTATGCCACACCTTGTTGGCATACCACAAGGATCCATCCTCGGGCCCTTCCTATTTTTAATCATAGGTCTGCATTTGCCAATATCATATTATCGCATGACAAAGTTCCATCAATATGCCGACGATACTCTGCAGTGAAGTCAATATTTTTGATATGGAGCCTCAGGAATATCGAAGATGCACTAGCAGTGCACCAAACAGATTAATCGGAGGAACCTATCGGAGGTTCTGCTGGTTGGCATAGGAAACACATTTGTGGGATGATCAGGTGTGGCTGTCGCCGACTCTAAGATTGGTTCCTACTCTTATAGAGCCTTGGGCACCATACAACCCAAATTAGTTCAATCAACCACCTTATGCAAAAAATCGTCAGGGCCTGGCATTTGCATATCAGGACTCTACAACATACTCGACCATCATTGAGTCGTCACAGCCAAGTGGCACATAGCATCGTATCGACAAGGTTTGATTATTGCAAGTCTCTATCCTACAGATCATCTGGTAGAAACATTAATAAGCTGCAGTGTCCGAAGCACTTTGGCACGTGTCGTTATGGGTACTGAAAAATCCAACCAAGTCCATCCAGTGCTTGCCAAGCTGTATTGCCTCTCGGTTAATAGGTGAAGTCGTATTCCATTAATTTATGCTCTATTGCGAGGTTTATCTGTGGCTACCAGAAGCATGACCATCAACCAGAAGACCAAATTATAATTTCGGTGCAAGAATTGATTGTTACCTCATTTGCTCAAGTCAAATCCTATGCAACAAGCAAAATGTACAAGCCACGACGAAGGTAAATATGGCAGCGAGTATACAACTGCACCAGGCATAAGTCCACTCGCTCACGAGTGAATGCGTTGGGATTGTTTAACGAAAGAGTCATAATCGGCTCCTGGATCCCATAGTCATAAAGAAAATTTCGTTAAAGAGCAAACCTTAATGACTGCACAAATTGGCTCATGTCAGTGATACTGCACATCACACACGTTCCCACGTGGTGCATTTAATCCCATTCCCCAGTTGATGTGAAGGTTAAGTGAATTGCTATAAAGATTTAGGAGTGTGGTGAACCAGTCACTGGGTTTCATCATGGTCACTGCACCACAAGTTACCCATTTAACTACATCAGGATGGGGGCAGGGCAAAGCCGAGTCCAGGAGCCCAGTACCTGCACAGTGGCACCACACGCTGCCATGGGTACGTCAAAGACTGCAAGGTCTGCAGACACCAGCACGGGGCTGCACTGCGCACCACTACCGCCAGTCAGGTGCACGGTACTCAGGTCCAGCGGTGGAGACGTTAGGTTCCGAGACACAGGCACCACAAAGCGCCCATCTGTGGTGCACACTGGGTGGAGCATGGGGGGGGAGGGTACTGGAGCGTTTGGTGAATCACGAAAAGGTGCCGCATGTAGCCCGTGATGATACAGCAAGTTCAGGGAACCAGCACAACAGGATGCTACTGTGCCAACACAGTACCTCACAGCCAGAGCCTAGTTTAGGTAGTGAACTATGGAACCTCTGGGTTTGAGTCGGCTACGTACCAGCTTCACTGTAGAAGCAGCGGCGTAGAGTGGGGTCGTAGCAGCAGCCACTCTGTGCACAGACGTCCATGCTCGGGACACTCTGCACAGAGTTGCATGGGAAGTCCCTGCTCCGACCAGAGCACGTGGCGATCTATAACAGTAGGAGCACAACAGGTCATCGTACAAAACCCCACGTACTTAAATAAAATTCATCGTTTGAGCCACGTGTCAAGTATGTGAGTGTTATTTGGCACATGACCAAATCACCCGGGCAATTCACCCAATCTCAGAAGCCAATTAGGGTTGAGTGTACAGCAAAGATGGGCAAACACCGTGCTCAGCTGGCTGTAAAAGGCTATGGCAGTGGAGCACAATTTGTTGTATAACAGGTCAGTGCCCACTCAACCTTTGCTAACGAGGTGTAGCGTGGTGAAGCATGGTCAAATTAACCCTCAAGACCCAGGGCAGCACCAACTAGCAGTGCATTAGGAAAATGCGTTTATATGGGGCAACTATTGCAATCCGCCATTAGGGGTTGCTTCGCAAAAGGATTCAAGCAGCAAGTTGGTCCAGTAAAAGCCAAGGGCATGAAACGCACTTGCAGGAAATGCAAAAGCACCAGGACAGATGATCTAGGTCAGGGGTCGGCAACCAAAATAACAAGAAGAGCCATTTCTTTCCAATTCGGTACAAAATTCAGTATTTCAAGAGCCGCAATGCATCTGAGTACATACGTACATATCGTCAAGAAGCAGCCCGTAAAGAGCCGCATGTGGCTCCAGAGCCGTAGGTTGCCGACCCCTGATCTAGGTCGATGTAAAGGGAGTCGTTGACCCAGCAGACCCATTCTATAGCACCAAGTCATAGGTAGTGCAGTCTGTGGGTCCGACTAGCAGAGTCAAGTCAATGGTACTCACCTCCAGCTCTCGCCGATCTTAGGTTCTCAGTACAATCGATAGTGAAAGCCCAGACGAGTCCATTTAGCCCCTGCCGCATCTCCTGCAGCTCCACCTGGACCTTCCTCCTGCCGTACTGGTGAAATCAGCAGCTCTCAAATCGGACTCGGGGCCAGTGCCCCAGGAAGGCTCAAACAAATCAGTAGATTTAGTGCATCAAGTTTGGGTGAGGTCAGGTTGATGACAAGTAAAACTGTTAATAGGAAACCCGCCACCACCTGCCACCCAAATTAAGACAGGCAGACTGCACGTGGGGGTGCATTCCTGGGTAGCCGCACTCCCCCTGCACAGACTCCACATCCACAGCCTCATTCCGCACCGCTGGAGATATCAAGAACAAAGTTAGAAAAACCTGTATTTGGATGGATTGCGCACCACAAGTTCATGTGGTCAGCGTGACTGCAAGAAGAACAACAAAGGATGGTGTCAGTGTCAACTCGAATAGGAAGTCGCCACAGTACCAGGAACGTCTCTAGGACACAGGATACTCAATACACCGCTGGAATTACGGTAATCCAAAACCTGCACAACGACCTCGTCTAATAGTTGCTAGTAAATAAGGCTGCGTGTCAGATTATAGCGACAAGATCTCCCAAGTAGTCAACGGAGGACTCAGGTGGGATATGCGGACGATGCGAGTAGAGAACCAGGAGTCACCAGGTTCAGTTTACAACGGAAGTCACCACCTTGCATTAAATGTTCCAATGAAAGGGAGAGCCCATTGATTAATAAGGGAGTCACCCATCTAGTAAAACACACGCAGTTATTCTATGGAAGATAAGATTTGATTCTCGTCGTCTGTTGTATTAGACTAGTTGAAATGAACCCTGAAGCATGCTTTGAATCCCAGATTCTTAAATTTTCCATCGTTCATGCGAATTACATTTCGCAACGCAGGGGAAGCATTTGAGACCAAACAATTGGCCAGAGAATGTCATCCCCGAATCAATTTGATAGTAATCTTAATTTAGGAGCTTTCGTGACTGCAGGAATTATTCTTTGGTTCTTTTCGGTTAAGTCACGTCTAAAAATAAAATAATAAATTAACATTTTAATTAAAATTTTATTTTTAGACGTGACTTAACCGAAAAGAACCAAAGAATAATTCCTGCAGTCACGAAAGCTCCTAAATTAAGATTGAACCACTTCTACGGGGAAGTTTTAAGCTTATCCTTTTTCTTTCTGGCTATTTGTTCTCTCTGCCTGTGTCCTCTCTTTGGAATTTTCACACTTAAAATTCTAACTTAGCAAATTTTGAAACACGTAATCAACCAGGCTATGCGTTAATTGTGTGTTAACCGACTATCTGTGTTGTATTACATCACATTTTGATATTTTGCTAGGTTATTTAATTTTGGTGTGCCTGTCTCCTAATTTTCAATTTTGCGTGCCCGTTTTCAATTTTGCGTGCCCGTTCCACATTGTCATCTTACTTGCAACAGCAGTACGTTGCCGTACACTCATTGATGCTAATTCTCTCTGCCCCCTCCCTCTCTCCGTCCCCGCCCCCCCTCTCTATATTTAAGGGACCGTCACAGAAACGACCCCTCTCTTTGTGCCGATTTGTGTCCTCTCTCTGTGTGCCGTTGTGATGTCTGTCTGCTTGTATGTCTGTCTATAGTTTTCTAGTTAGATTTTTGTTGCTATTTCTTTTATACCTGATGATGATTGCTTGTGTTGCAATCGAAACGTCGTAATATGTTATTTTAATTTATTATTTTATTTTTAGACGTGACTTAACCGAAAAGAACCAAAGAACAATTTGATAGTATCCTTGAGAAGCGTCATATATGTTTTCAGTCATCATACAATGGCTCAACATGGTTAATTATGTTATCACGATTGAAGGGAAAGCTCGTGGACTCACTCCGTAAAGACACGGTAATCACTGTCAGAGGAGCTGCTCCATCCCACAGAGAAACCCAGAGTGGAGGAGAGGCATTGCTTCAGCAGACCTGGGGGAGGCAGTTCAGAAGTTGAGACGTCAACACCAACTACACCTTATGGAGAAATAAAAAAAAACACAACGTGACGGTTTCTGTATACACAAGTTAAGGCGTTGCATTGTTCTAATTTAGCGCAAATTCAAAAAGGTATGTGCACGACTTGACAGCACGAACCTCACACCAGGGATCGTCAACCTGCAGCTTCGAAGCCGCAGGTTGAAACATGGCTCTTGGTATTTTGTTCGTAGACCCCTGCATTAGACTCTTGAAATTGTAGTGGAAAGTTGCCAAGGTAGACCCTGATATATGCAAATTATCGACACGAGTGCACAGTTCGTTGTTACTACAATGTGTAAAGGAGAGCCAACACAAGATTGCAGGGGTTTCGTCTTTTAATCCTTTTCTCCCATCCACACCTGTCCCCAGCCATCCCAATCTCGTTCCCGCCAAAGGCCCCCTCTTCCCGCCCGTTCTCCCCTTATATCTCCTCGATCACCCTTCCCAATAACCCTCCTATTGGTGGAAATCCTTCCCCTGACACCCCTACATCACCCCCCCCCGAGAAAAAAAAACCGTCCTCGGTTCTGCCTCCCCCATGGACCATTTAAGTCTCCCCATGCCTCCCACCACTGACAGTGATGACAGCCCTTAACCCCCCTACAACCATACAATGCAATAGAACACAACAAAATCAATTGCGCGGCCTGCCCAGGTCTCCAGCCAGCGTCCCGTAACAGCCCGGACATCCACAGGCAGCAAATGACCGTGGCGGCCCCCTCCTTCGAAGGCCCTCTCGTCGCGGTCCCTGGTTCGGTGGTGCCGGTGTCGCCTTGCCTGGCGCCGCTGTCTCTCCGACCCCCGCTCGTGCCGCCGCTCCGTCAGGCCTCACATGGGGTGCTGTAGGTGACAAGGGAACACAGGGCACCGAACCCCCTGCCGGTCGGCGCGTGGTGGTCGGCGACCTTGGCCTGGGTCGGGATGATGATGATGATGTTGGCAGTGATGTTGGTGGTGATGTTGGTGAAAATGACGGTGGAGATATGTATGGCTTAAGGCGGGTGGGGTGTACAAACCATCGTCGCTTACCCAGTTGGACCTGGACGCACTGCGGTCGGAGTGCTTTAATGACCTCGACTGGCCCTTTCCAGGGTCGGTGCAGCTTTGGTGAGAGGCCAACCGGCACCTGAGGACAGTGTAGCCATGCCTGGTCCCCGACTTTAAAGGGCTTGGCTGTCACTGTCCTCTCCCGTATGCGTACATTACTCTCTTGGCTCGTGGCCGATGCGGCCTCGGCTGCTTGGCGGGCCTCTCTCAAATAAATGAGGGAGGTCTTTAGTGCCTTCGGCCATGCGTCAGCTCTTGCGGGAATGTCCGTCAGCTGCACCTCAATAGGCGGAACGGGATCCCGTCCGTACATCAGGAAAAACGGCGAGAACCCCGTCACCGCGTGCGGGGCCACCCTGTACGCCGCTAAGACCGAGGGAATGTGGAGGTCCCAGTCGGAATGGTTTTCGTCCACCACTTGGGACAGCATGGCCGCTATGGTGCGGTTAAGCCGCTCTACCATCCCATCGGTCTGGGGATGATACGGAGATGTTCGGACCTTTTTAGTGCCCAGGATAGAGCAGATGTCCTTCAATAGCTGTGAGGAGAAATTCCTGCCCTGATCCGTGAGCAACCGCTCAGGTGCCCCCTTATCAAGGACATAGCCTCCCACGAAGGCATCAGCGATGGTCTGTGCCGTTTGGTCCGGGAGGGCCCACGCCATTGGCCACCTCGTGCAGTACTCGACTCCGACCAACAGGTATTTATTTCCCCGTGGCGTGACCGGCAGTGGTCCCAGGATGTCCAACGCAACCAATTCGTTGACCCTGGTCACCGTGATGGGCTGTAGGGGCGCCCGGCTTACCCGGGGTGGCGGCTTTCGCCGCGCACATTCGACGCAGGTAGCGACCCATCGATGCACGTCAGCAGTCATACCTGGCCAAAAGTACCAACCCTGTAATGTGTACAGTGTCTTCTGCCCCGCCAGGTGCAGCAGCTGGCGACCGTGTACGTCCATAACCAATTGTTGACGCAGCGACTCCGGAACTACCAGGCATCGCCGGCGCCCTGTCGGGTCCCATCGCATGAGGAGGTCCTCCCATACGATGTACTCCTCCCCCCCTGCCTCTGCTGAGGCGCGTAGCGTACGCAGTGGGGCTTCCTCCAGCTGTAGCCGTCTCCAATCGCCCAAGGTCAGCCCCAGGTCATGGTCGGTCAGCTGGACCTCACCCTGTGCACCCTCCGCCGTGCGTACGGGAGCGATGACCGTCCCCTCCGGCTTCGCCTCCTTGCAGCGTGCCCCGCCTGTGGTGCATGCACAAGGGCCCTGGGGCGCCAGTCGGGACAATGCGTCTGCGTTGGCGTGTCTGGTCCCTTTGCGATGCACTACTTGGTACCTGTACTCCTGCAGGCGCTCTATCCATCTGGCCAGCTGGCCCGAAGGCTGGTCGATGCGGAGCGAATACTGCAATGCAAAGCCGCGTGGTCAGTGCGGACCGTAAATTTGCGACCATACAGGTAGGGTCGGAATTGCTGCATGAAGTGAACGACTGCCAGAAGTTCCCTACGTGTGACGCAGTAGCGCTGCTCCGATGATGAAAGCACGCAACTACCGTAGACGATAACCACCTCCCGACCCTGCTGGACTTGCGACAAAACACTGCCGATGCCCACATCGCTGGCGTCCGTATCCAGGATAAAGGGGAGGCTAAAATCCGGAAAGGCCAATGGTGGTGCATCTGTCAGACATGAGCGCAGCTGCTGGAATGCCTCTTCCTCCAGAGGGCCCCAATAAAACCTCTGGTTCTTCGCCGTCAACATGTGCAAGGGCTTGGCAATGGTTGCGAAGTTCGGTACAAACCGGCGGTAGTAAGAAACGAAACCCACAAACCGGCGTACCTCTGGAACCGTTGTGGGAACAGCCCAGGCCCTCACGCAGGCCGTCTTTTCCGGGTCTGTAGCCACTCCAGACTCACTGACGACGTGGCCCAAGTAGCGTACCGACGACTGCATAAGGTGGCACTTCGACGGCTTGAGCTTCAGGTTCGCGTTCCGGAACCGCAGGAATACCTGACGTAATCGGTCAATGTGTTCCTCGAATAATCGGCTGAAGACAATGACGTCATCCAGGTAGATGAGGCACGTTTCCCATTGGAGGCCTGCTAAGGCCAACTCCATTATGCGTTGGAACGTTGCCGGCACAGTCTGGAGGCCCATAGGCAGGCAGTTGAACTCGAACAGGCCCTGTGGTGTCCGGAACGCTGTTTTAGGCCGGGAGTCCGCGTCTAGTGGGACCTGCCAGAACCCGGACAATAAATCCAGCGTACTGAAAAATGTTGCTCCCGCCAGTGCATCCAATGAGTCGTCGATACGTGGTAGGGGATATGCGTCGGCCAGCGTGACGGCATTGATGCGTCGGAAGTCCACACAGAATCTCAGTGACCCGTCTGACTTCTTGACTAGGACCACCGGTGCTCCCCAGGGACTCGAGGATGGAGAAATTATGTCGGCCCGCAGCATCTCCTGCACCGCTTGTTGAATGTGGCCTTTTTCCATTGGGCTCATTCTATATGTGTTTTGGCGCAGGGGTGTGGCATCTCCCGTGTTAATGTGGTGCTGCGACAGATTTGTGCACCCTAGGTCGAACGGTCCCCAGCCTCAGGAATATCGAAGATGCACTAGCAGTGCACCAAACAGATTAATCGGAGGAACCTATCGGAGGTTCTCCTGGTTGGCATAGGAAACACATTTGTGGGATGATCAGGTGTGGCTGTCGCCGATTCTAAGATTGGTTCCTACTCTTATAGAGCCTTGGGCACCATACAACCCAAATTAGTTCAATCAACCACCTTATGCAAAAAATCGTCAGGGCCTGGCATTTGCATATCAGGACTCTACAACATACTCGACCATCATTGAGTCGTCACAGCCAAGTGGCACATAGCATCGTATCGACAAGGTTTGATTATTGCAAGTCTCTATCCTACAGATCATCTGGTAGAAACATTAATAAGCTGCAGTGTCCGAAGCACTTTGGCACGTGTCGTTATGGGTACTGAAAAATCCAACCAAGTCCATCCAGTGCTTGCCAAGCTGTATTGCCTCTCGGTTAATAGGTGAAGTCGTATTCCATTAATTTATGCTCTATTGCGAGGTTTATCTGTGGCTACCAGAAGCATGACCATCAACCAGAAGACCAAATTATAATTTCGGTGCAAGAATTGATTGTTACCTCATTTGCTCAAGTCAAATCCTATGCAACAAGCAAAATGTACAAGCCACGACGAAGGTAAATATGGCAGCGAGTATACAATAAATATGGCAGCGAGTATACAACTGCACCAGGCATAAGTCCACTCGCTCACGAGTGAATGCGTTGGGATTGTTTAACGAAAGAGTCATAATCGGCTCCTGGATCCCATAGTCATAAAGAAAATTTCGTTAAAGAGCAAACCTTAATGACTGCACAAATTGGCTCATGTCAGTGATACTGCACATCAGCACACGTTCCCACGTGGTGCATTTAATCCCATTCCCCAGTTGATGTGAAGGTTAAGTGAATTGCTATAAAGATTTAGGAGTGTGGTGAACCAGTCACTGGGTTTCATCATGGTCACTGCACCACAAGTTACCCATTTAACTACATCAGGATGGGGGCAGGGCAAAGCCGAGTCCAGGAGCCCAGTACCTGCACAGTGGCACCACACGCTGCCATGGGTACGTCAAAGACTGCAAGGTCTGCAGACACCAGCACGGGGCTGCACTGCGCACCACTACCGCCAGTCAGGTGCACGGTACTCAGGTCCAGCGGTGGAGACGTTAGGTTCCGAGACACAGGCACCACAAAGCGCCCATCTGTGGTGCACACTGGGTGGAGCATGGGGGGGGAGGGTACTGGAGCGTTTGGTGAATCACGAAAAGGTGCCGCATGTAGCCCGTGATGATACAGCAAGTTCAGGGAACCAGCACAACAGGATGCTACTGTGCCAACACAGTACCTCACAGCCAGAGCCTAGTTTAGGTAGTGAACTATGGAACCTCTGGGTTTGAGTCGGCTACGTACCAGCTTCACTGTAGAAGCAGCGGCGTAGAGTGGGGTCGTAGCAGCAGCCACTCTGTGCACAGACGTCCATGCTCGGGACACTCTGCACAGAGTTGCATGGGAAGTCCCTGCTCCGACCAGAGCACGTGGCGATCTATAACAGTAGGAGCACAACAGGTCATCGTACAAAACCCCACGTACTTAAATAAAATTCATCGTTTGAGCCACGTGTCAAATATGTGAGTGTTACTTGGCACATGACCAAATCACCCGGGCAATTCACCCAATCTCAGAAGCCAATTAGGGTTGAGTGTACAGCAAAGATGGGCAAACACCGTGCTCAGCTGGCTGTAAAAGGCTATGGCAGTGGAGCACAATTTGTTGTATAACAGGTCAGTGCCCACTCAACCTTTGCTAACGAGGTGTAGCGTGGTGAAGCATGGTCAAATTAACCCTCAAGACCCAGGGCAGCACCAACTAGCAGTGCATTAGGAAAATGCGTTTATATGGGGCAACTATTGCAATCCGCCATTAGGGGTTGCTTCGCAAAAGGATTCAAGCAGCAAGTTGGTCCAGTAAAAGCCAAGGGCATGAAACGCACTTGCAGGAAATGCAAAAGCACCAGGACAGATGATCTAGGTCAGGGGTCGGCAACCAAAATAACAAGAAGAGCCATTTCTTTCCAATTCGGTACAAAATTCAGTATTTCAAGAGCCGCAATGCATCTGAGTACATACGTACATATCGTCAAGAAGCAGCCCGTAAAGAGCCGCATGTGGCTCCAGAGCCGTAGGTTGCCGACCCCTGATCTAGGTCGATGTAAAGGGAGTCGTTGACCCAGCAGACCCATTCTATAGCACCAAGTCATAGGTAGTGCAGTCTGTGGGTCCGACTAGCAGAGTCAAGTCAATGGTACTCACCTCCAGCTCTCGCCGATCTTAGGTTCTCAGTACAATCGATAGTGAAAGCCCAGACGAGTCCATTTAGCCCCTGCCGCATCTCCTGCAGCTCCACCTGGACCTTCCTCCTGCCGTACTGGTGAAATCAGCAGCTCTCAAATCGGACTCGGGGCCAGTGCCCCAGGAAGGCTCAAACAAATCAGTAGATTTAGTGCATCAAGTTTGGGTGAGGTCAGGTTGATGACAAGTAAAACTGTTAATAGGAAACCCGCCACCACCTGCCACCCAAATTAAGACAGGCAGACTGCATGTGGGGGTGCATTCCTGGGTAGCCGCACTCCCCCTGCACAGACTCCACATCCACAGCCTCATTCCGCACCGCTGGAGATATCAAGAACAAAGTTAGAAAAACCTGTATTTGGATGGATTGCGCACCACAAGTTCATGTGGTCAGCGTGACTGCAAGAAGAACAACAAAGGATGGTGTCAGTGTCAACTCGAATAGGAAGTCGCCACAGTACCAGGAACGTCTCTAGGACACAGGATACTCAATACACCGCTGGAATTACGGTAATCCAAAACCTGCACAACGACCTCGTCTAATAGTTGCTAGTAAATAAGGCTGCGTGTCAGATTATAGCGACAAGATCTCCCAAGTAGTCAACGGAGGACTCAGGTGGGATATGCGGACGATGCGAGTAGAGAACCAGGAGTCACCAGGTTCAGTTTACAACGGAAGTCACCACCTTGCATTAAATGTTCCAATGAAAGGGAGAGCCCATTGATTAATAAGGGAGTCACCCATCTAGTAAAACACACGCAGTTATTCTATGGAAGATAAGATTTGATTCTCGTCGTCTGTTGTATTAGACTAGTTGAAATGAACCCTGAAGCATGCTTTGAATCCCAGATTCTTAAATTTTCCATCGTTCATGCGAATTACATTTCGCAACGCAGGGGAAGCATTTGAGACCAAACAATTGGCCAGAGAATGTCATCCCCGAATCAATTTGATAGTAATCTTAATTTAGGAGCTTTCGTGACTGCAGGAATTATTCTTTGGTTCTTTTCGGTTAAGTCACGTCTAAAAATAAAATAATAAATTAACATTTTAATTAAAATTTTATTTTTAGACGTGACTTAACCGAAAAGAACCAAAGAATAATTCCTGCAGTCACGAAAGCTCCTAAATTAAGATTGAACCACTTCTACGGGGAAGTTTTAAGCTTATCCTTTTTCTTTCTGGCTATTTGTTCTCTCTGCCTGTGTCCTCTCTTTGGAATTTTCACACTTAAAATTCTAACTTAGCAAATTTTGAAACACGTAATCAACCAGGCTATGCGTTAATTGTGTGTTAACCGACTATCTGTGTTGTATTACATCACATTTTGATATTTTGCTAGGTTATTTAATTTTGGTGTGCCTGTCTCCTAATTTTCAATTTTGCGTGCCCGTTTTCAATTTTGCGTGCCCGTTCCACATTGTCATCTTACTTGCAACAGCAGTACGTTGCCGTACACTCATTGATGCTAATTCTCTCTGCCCCCTCCCTCTCTCCGTCCCCGCCCCCCCTCTCTATATTTAAGGGACCGTCACAGAAACGACCCCTCTCTTTGTGCCGATTTGTGTCCTCTCTCTGTGTGCCGTTGTGATGTCTGTCTGCTTGTATGTCTGTCTATAGTTTTCTAGTTAGATTTTTGTTGCTATTTCTTTTATACCTGATGATGATTGCTTGTGTTGCAATCGAAACGTCGTAATATGTTATTTTAATTTATTATTTTATTTTTAGACGTGACTTAACCGAAAAGAACCAAAGAACAATTTGATAGTATCCTTGAGAAGCGTCATATATGTTTTCAGTCATCATACAATGGCTCAACATGGTTAATTATGTTATCACGATTGAAGGGAAAGCTCGTGGACTCACTCCGTAAAGACACGGTAATCACTGTCAGAGGAGCTGCTCCATCCCACAGAGAAACCCAGAGTGGAGGAGAGGCATTGCTTCAGCAGACCTGGGGGAGGCAGTTCAGAAGTTGAGACGTCAACACCAACTACACCTTATGGAGAAATTAAAAAAAACACAACGTGACGGTTTCTGTATACACAAGTTAAGGCGTTGCATTGTTCTAATTTAGCGCAAATTCAAAAAGGTATGTGCACGACTTGACAGCACGAACCTCACACCAGGGATCGTCAACCTGCAGCTTCGAAGCCGCAGGTTGAAACATGGCTCTTGGTATTTTGTTCGTAGACCCCTGCATTAGACTCTTGAAATTGTAGTGGAAAGTTGCCAAGGTAGACCCTGATATATGCAAATTATCGACACGAGTGCACAGTTCGTTGTTACTACAATGTGTAAAGGAGAGCCAACACAAGATTGCAGGGGTTTCGTCTTTTAATCCTTTTCTCCCATCCACACCTGTCCCCAGCCATCCCAATCTCGTTCCCGCCAAAGGCCCCCTCTTCCCGCCCGTTCTCCCCTTATATCTCCTCGATCACCCTTCCCAATAACCCTCCTATTGGTGGAAATCCTTCCCCTGACACCCCTACATCACCCCCCCCCGAGAAAAAAAAACCGTCCTCGGTTCTGCCTCCCCCATGGACCATTTAAGTCTCCCCATGCCTCCCACCACTGACAGTGATGACAGCCCTTAACCCCCCTACAACCATACAATGCAATAGAACACAACAAAATCAATTGCGCGGCCTGCCCAGGTCTCCAGCCAGCGTCCCGTAACAGCCCGGACATCCACAGGCAGCAAATGACCGTGGCGGCCCCCTCCTTCGAAGGCCCTCTCGTCGCGGTCCCTGGTTCGGTGGTGCCGGTGTCGCCTTGCCTGGCGCCGCTGTCTCTCCGACCCCCGCTCGTGCCGCCGCTCCGTCAGGCCTCACATGGGGTGCTGTAGGTGACAAGGGAACACAGGGCACCGAACCCCCTGCCGGTCGGCGCGTGGTGGTCGGCGACCTTGGCCTGGGTCGGGATGATGATGATGATGTTGGCAGTGATGTTGGTGGTGATGTTGGTGAAAATGACGGTGGAGATATGTATGGCTTAAGGCGGGTGGGGTGTACAAACCATCGTCGCTTACCCAGTTGGACCTGGACGCACTGCGGTCGGAGTGCTTTAATGACCTCGACTGGCCCTTTCCAGGGTCGGTGCAGCTTTGGTGAGAGGCCAACCGGCACCTGAGGACAGTGTAGCCATGCCTGGTCCCCGACTTTAAAGGGCTTGGCTGTCACTGTCCTCTCCCGTATGCGTACATTACTCTCTTGGCTCGTGGCCGATGCGGCCTCGGCTGCTTGGCGGGCCTCTCTCAAATAAATGAGGGAGGTCTTTAGTGCCTTCGGCCATGCGTCAGCTCTTGCGGGAATGTCCGTCAGCTGCACCTCAATAGGCGGAACGGGATCCCGTCCGTACATCAGGAAAAACGGCGAGAACCCCGTCACCGCGTGCGGGGCCACCCTGTACGCCGCTAAGACCGAGGGAATGTGGAGGTCCCAGTCGGAATGGTTTTCGTCCACCACTTGGGACAGCATGGCCGCTATGGTGCGGTTAAGCCGCTCTACCATCCCATCGGTCTGGGGATGATACGGAGATGTTCGGACCTTTTTAGTGCCCAGGATAGAGCAGATGTCCTTCAATAGCTGTGAGGAGAAATTCCTGCCCTGATCCGTGAGCAACCGCTCAGGTGCCCCCTTATCAAGGACATAGCCTCCCACGAAGGCATCGGCGATGGTCTGTGCCGTTTGGTCCGGGAGGGCCCACGCCATCGGCCACCTCGTGCAGTACTCGACTCCGACCAACAGGTATTTATTTCCCCGTGGCGTGACCGGCAGTGGTCCCAGGATGTCCAACGCAACCAATTCGTTGACCCTGGTCACCGTGATGGGCTGTAGGGGCGCCCGGCTTACCCGGGGTGGCGGCTTTCGCCGCGCACATTCGACGCAGGTAGCGACCCATCGATGCACGTCAGCAGTCATACCTGGCCAAAAGTACCGACCCTGTAATGTGTACAGTGTCTTCTGCCCCGCCAGGTGCAGCAGCTGGCGACCGTGTACGTCCATAACCAATTGTTGACGCAGCGACTCCGGAACTACCAGGCATCGCCGGCGCCCTGTCGGGTCCCATCGCATGAGGAGGTCCTCCCATACGATGTACTCCTCCCCCCCTGCCTCTGCTGAGGCGCGTAGCGTACGCAGTGGGGCTTCCTCCAGCTGTAGCCGTCTCCAATCGTCCAAGGTCAGCCCCAGGTCATGGTCGGTCAGCTGGACCTCACCCTGTGCGCCCTCCGCCGTGCGTACGGGAGCGATGACCGTCCCCTCCGGCTTCGCCTCCTTGCAGCGTGCCCCGCCTGTGGTGCATGCACAAGGGCCCTGGGGCGCCAGTCGGGACAATGCGTCTGCGTTGGCGTGTCTGGTCCCTTTGCGATGCACTACTTGGTACCTGTACTCCTGCAGGCGCTCTATCCATCTGGCCAGCTGGCCCGAAGGCTGGTCGATGCGGAGCGAATACTGCAATGCAAAGCCGCGTGGTCAGTGCGGACCGTAAATTTGCGACCATACAGGTAGGGTCGGAATTGCTGCATGAAGTGAACGACTGCCAGAAGTTCCCTACGTGTGACGCAGTAGCGCTGCTCCGATGATGAAAGCACGCAACTACCGTAGACGATAACCACCTCCCGACCCTGCTGGACTTGCGACAAAACACTGCCGATGCCCACATCGCTGGCGTCCGTATCCAGGATAAAGGGGAGGCTAAAATCCGGAAAGGCCAATGGTGGTGCATCTGTCAGACGTGAGCGCAGCTGCTGGAATGCCTCTTCCTCCAGAGGGCCCCAATAAAACCTCTGGTTCTTCGCCGTCAACATGTGCAAGGGCTTGGCAATGGTTGCGAAGTTCGGTACAAACCGGCGGTAGTAAGAAACGAAACCCACAAACCGGCGTACCTCTGGAACCGTTGTGGGAACAGCCCAGGCCCTCACGCAGGCCGTCTTTTCCGGGTCTGTAGCCACTCCAGACTCACTGACGACGTGGCCCAAGTAGCGTACCGACGACTGCATAAGGTGGCACTTCGACGGCTTGAGCTTCAGGTTCGCGTTCCGGAACCGCAGGAATACCTGACGTAATCGGTCAATGTGTTCCTCGAATGATCGGCTGAAGACAATGACGTCATCCAGGTAGATGAGGCACGTTTCCCATTGGAGGCCTGCTAAGGCCAACTCCATTATGCGTTGGAACGTTGCCGGCACAGTCTGGAGGCCCATAGGCAGGCAGTTGAACTCGAACAGGCCCTGTGGTGTCCGGAACGCTGTTTTAGGCCGGGAGTCCGCGTCTAGTGGGACCTGCCAGAACCCGGACAATAAATCCAGCGTACTGAAAAATGTTGCTCCCGCCAGTGCATCCAATGAGTCGTCGATACGTGGTAGGGGATATGCGTCGGCCAGCGTGACGGCATTGATGCGTCGGAAGTCCACACAGAATCTCAGTGACCCGTCTGACTTCTTGACTAGGACCACCGGTGCTCCCCAGGGACTCGAGGATGGAGAAATTATGTCGGCCCGCAGCATCTCCTGCACCGCTTGTTGAATGTGGCCTTTTTCCATTGGGCTCATTCTATATGTGTTTTGGCGCAGGGGTGTGGCATCTCCCGTGTTAATGTGGTGCTGCGACAGATTTGTGCACCCTAGGTCGAACGGTCCCCGGCTGAACACGTCCGAGAACTCATGCAATAACGAGTGCAGCTGCTGTTTCTGGTCGAGCGGCAATCCCGGCTCAGGCCCCGCCAGCTGGTCCATCCACGATTCGGCCCCTCTGTCCTCGGACTGGCTGATGCTGCCTACAAGCTCGGGCTCTGTCCCTGGGGCTCCTAGTGACAAGGGACTAACGTGGGCCAGAACTGTTCCCTCCTGCACCGTCGCTGTTCTATCGGAGGTGTTCAGCACCTGAATGAACAGATGCTGGTTCCTCTGTACAATAGTTTCGGCTCCCACCAGCGCATGGTGATCCATGGCAGCTGACGCCGGAGACACCAAGATGGGTGAGTCTGGTCGGGCTGTCACGAGGGGGGACTGATATCGCAGCGGAATTAGCATCTGGGCTGCCGGGGGAATGGAGACAGACTTACTGACCAGAGCCTGCACGTAGGGTACACCCCGGCTGGCCCCCTCTGCCTTTAGGAAATGGAGATGCGTTCCCTGGACTTCCACCCGCCCATTGGCCAGATCGATTTTCATTGGCATCCACCTCAGAAAGTCCGTCCCCAACAGGCAGGGTACGGGCAACCTTGCGGAGACAAGGATGGGTCCTCCTACCGAAAGCTGCCCAATCTGTATCGGGGCTTCAACCTGGCCCAGGAAGCCCATGCTGCCTCCATTTGCTGCAATGAACGTTGTCTTGACGGGGACTAAAGGTCGGATTTTATCCGGCAGCATCTCGTGTGTAACGGGTTCCGGAGACACTTGTAGAGGTAACGTCTTTATTACAATCCAACACCACTCCAGCACTCCAACTCTCCAACAGTCCTGATACTCTGTTACAGCCTTGATACACAGCCTAGATACTCTACTCTGGCTATGCTCTGGAACTCGCCCTCACAAGGTTGTAGAGTCTGGAGTTCCAGTCCCACCACTGGCTCTCACAGCGTCCCAGGGTCCTCCGATGGCTGGTCTTGGGTCTTGGGTCTTGAGCTACGACTGGCCCTGATCATCCAGGGAGCTCCCCTTTAATGCCTAGTCCCCAACGAGGGGTGGGGCCGTGTGCGCCCCCAGATATCCCACAGAGCACACACAGCCCCCCCCTTTGGCGGCGCCAAGGGGCTTAAGCGCCTGGGAACCCAACGCCTGGCGCCAAGAGGCTTAAGCGTCTGACCCGCCTGGGAACCCAGCGCCTGGCGCCAAGAGGCTTAAGCGCCTGGCCCGCCCAGGGTCCCAGAGCCCCCAGCAGCACCTCCCTTCTTATGTCACTACACGTGCATGGTGCTCGAGATGATCGTGGCTGATGCCCCCATATCCACCAAGATACGTACCGACACTCCCGCGATTTCACCGACCAGGACCGAGGTTCCTGACGTGGCCGCTACCACCCGCCTTGCCAGCTTCCTCCATTGTGTGGCTGAGTCCGGCCACTGACCACGCGGCGTCTCGTTATCCTGTGGTGCATGGTGAGATGATGGGGGATGGATGTGAATGGACCGAAGATGGGGTTCCTCCCTTTGGAGTGCGTCGCAGCAGGGTGAACGCGCCCTTGTTACATAGTGTGGGCTTCCCCCTGGGTTGCGGGCTGGGCTCTCTATGTGGTGCAAATTGCCCCCCTTGGTGACGTAGGATGGGCCCCCCTCGTGGTGTGGGGGGGCCCCCCCATTGTAGGGGGCGGTGGGGACTGGGGGGTGGGCCTTCCTATGAGCCCCTCCCTTCTTCCCTCCCTTTCCTTTGTCACGGGGGCGTGGTCCCCCTGGTTCCGTCTCGCTCCGCCGCAATGCGGTGGTGAGGCGGGCCGTGGAACTGCTCCAGGGCGCAATGTCAATTTTGTGGGCTGCCTCAGCCCAAGAGCCGTTGCCCCTGGCAACTCGCCGGCGTCGCAGGTAACTGGTGACGTCACGCCCGCCCGCGACGTCACGCCCGCCCACGAAACCACACCCGCCCGCGAAACCACGCCCGCCCGCGATGTCACGCCCGTCCGCGACACCACGCCCGGCCACGACGTCACTGCCGGCCGCGACGCCCCCCCCAGCCGCGACGTCACTTCCGCCCGCGACACCACGTCCGCCCGTGATGTCACCTCCGCCCGCGACGTCACCTCCGCCCGCGACGTCACCTCCGCCCGCGACGTCACCTCCACCCGCGACGTCACCTCCGCCCGCGACGTCCCTCCCGACCTCGGCGCGATTCCCGGCGCGGTCCCCGGCCTCGGCGCGATCCCCGGCGCGGTCCCCGGCCCCGGCGCGATTCCCGGCGGGGTCCACGGCCCTGGCGCAATTCCCGGCGCTATTCCCGGCGCGATCCGTGACACCACTTTCGGCCGCGACGTCACTTCCGGATGCAACGTCACGTCCGTTCGCGACGCCACTCCGGGTCGCGACGCCACTTCTGGTCGCGACACGATCACCGGCCCCGGCGCAATCCCCGGCGCGATCCCCTTCCCCCGACCAGGACAGTGGGGACCGGGAACCGACACCGATGGCGCCCACCCCGAGGAGACTCCCGGTGAGTTCGCGGCGTCGGGGTTGTAATTGCTCGGCCCGACCGAGAGGCTGGGTGGGACGGCGTCACTCGCCTGGATCCTGTCGGCGTTCGGCCCCGGCGGGTTCCAGGTGGCGTTGGCGGCCTCCGGCTCCGTGCGGCACCCCATCGCCACATGCCCCTCTCGACCACAATGGTGGCAGACCCACGGGGCGTTCCGTCGGGGGGGCTCAGCGCGATGTTGTAGAGGCGCCTGCCAGCGACGCGGCGGCTGGTCGCGCCCCTGGTCCCTCTGCTCCGCCAGTCCCCGGATCGCCGCGTACACCTCCCGCAGCGATGGCTCCGGCTCAGACGTCGGGGGTCCGTTCCCAGCTGCCCCACAGGCAGCCTGTGGCGACGGTGCAGGTTCGGCGGTTGCTGTCGCTGGACCCAGTAGCGTCGCAGCAACGGCTCGGCTCTTCCCCCCCGCCGCGCCAGCCACCCTGCCCACGGGTGGCGCCCGGCCCATGACCTGCTCGTGGGCTTGGATGGTCCGGGCAGCCCACAGCGAGGTGCGTTCCTCCGGCGTCACCACGGGCATTACAACACCAGCGCGGCAAGCGTAGGCGATGAGGTGCTCGACCACGAGGTCCTCGAGCGCTTCTTCAGCCAGGCGAGGGAAAGCCCTCCTCGCCAACACGAGCAGCGCACCCCTGTAGGCTAAAGGGGATTCTCGAGCCCCTCGCTGGCGGTCCTGGAACCGTTTAAAGGCTCCTTCCGCCGGGCAATAGATCTCCCCCAAAGCCTCGTAGGCCGCCTGTAGCGTGGTCTTGCTGTGCGAGGGAAGGGAGGTGTAAGAGGAGAGTGCTTCTTCGCCAAGAACGGATGGCAGCGCTCGTAGTGCCTCTTCGTCTGTCCACTCAAGAGCGTGGAAGGCAGCCTCGAATCGGCAGACAAACCCCTCCCAATCTTCTTCCTTGGCCACGAACTTGTTGACGGGCCCCAGCCGACGCGGCCGTCCTGCCACCTGTTCTCCGTGTTGGGTGTTTAGCCCTGGGGGTTTTGGCGGGAGCGGCGGCGGCTGGCCTGACGAGGTTGGTTGCGGCTCGTGCCCGGCCGGCTGGTCGGCCTCCGGGTCCCGTGGCTTCTCCTCCCGTGGTACGCGTGGGGGTGGGGGTCCCGGTGCTGGCGGGCCCCCCATAGGGAGCCTCTGCAGTAGCTCCTGGAGTGCCCTCTCCACGCGGGCCATGCGGTCCTCCATGGGGTCCTCCAGGCGATCCAGGCCCCCTGCTGCTGCTTCTGATAGCAGGCCCCCTTGTTGCCCGGGATGGGAAGGATCCCCGGCCCCTGCTTCCTCTTCTCTTGGCTCTTTTCCGCGGGGATTCTTCTTTGTAGCCATTGTAGAATCCCACCGCTGCCACCAGATGTAAAGGAGAGCCGACACAAGATTGCAGGGGTTTCGTATTTTAATCCTTTTCTCCCATCCACACCTGTCCCCAGTCGTCCCAATCTCATTCCCGCCAAAGGCCCCCTCTTCCCGCCCGTTCTCCCCTTATATCTCCTCGATCACCCCTCCCAATAACCCTCCTATTGGTGGAAATCCTTCCCCTGACACCCCTACAAATGGAAAGGAAGAAGGCCATGATGATTTTGCCACGCGAGTGTTACGTATAGGTCGTGTGCAGTCAAATGGTGTACAATTCACTATTTTAAGTATAGTTGTAAGAGCCGTGCCAATCAGTCATAATCCATATTTTTCGAAAGCGTTATTATCGTAAAAAGGAACGTGCAAGGGAGAGTTAATGTCCCCGAATGCCCCCTTTTCCATGCGCTGGAGGATTATGAATCATCCCCGTGCCGGCCCGTGCCCAGCAGCCATCACGTCGCGTCACGTGACTACTGCAGCGCCAGACGCTCAAAGGCACCCCCCCCCACCTCGTCCAGGCAGCGCTCTTGTGGGCAACTCATGTCGCCGGTAACGGTTTTCCAGTTCACCGAGAGACGCCGCCATTCTAATCTTGCACACGGCGGTGTCTGTACACACGAGGTGATATTGAGAGAATGAGCGATGTGGTTGTCATGTGGCTCCAACAGCAGCGCCCCCTACCACTCGGCTCCCCCAGCGTCCGCGGTCCCAGCGACTGGCGAAGCCTCGCGAGGACGGAGCCCAGGCAGAGAAAGCTGCGGGGAGCACGAGAAACGTGACCGCCAAGACGAGAGATCGCAGGGGGAGAAGGGAGGCACCCCCCCCACTCCCAAAAAAAATGAAGTGGCCAGTAGCGACTTTAGTGAGCACCTATTCAAGGCCAGCACGGTGCACGATGTAGTTGGTGTGAACAGCGCCACACAAAGCCGCCTTTGGAACCCCTACGACCCACAATGGTGCAAGCGAGACATTTCAGGACCGCATTTCTCCATGCAGGTCAGTTACCCAAAAACGTACACAAGACGTCATTATCCAGAGCTGTTGAGGAACATCCCTGAACATCACTCGGCACGCTCCTCCGCCTCCTCACCTGGTCAGGAGCAGTAGAAGAACTCGCAGTGTCTCCATCGTAAAACAAATACTCGGCTGCGTCGCCTCCCTTAGGCCACGGCATCCCTTTTATATGGAAAACCCTCAGCGATCCCGATTGGATCAGATCCACCCACGCATTGTCTCATCAGCGAGATTTTATCAGAGCAGATGCACTCACCCTTTCACCAAGCTATTTGAGCTTTTTTTTATTCCACTAGTATCGCACTAGGTAATAAACCCCACGTCTTCCTCCCTTTTTTAGATGAGTGCAGAGCTGCTGTCTTACGAGAACTACCTCTACTACTGCCCGACGTCCAACACGGGCATTGTCCGCACAAACTACGTCGCTGTGCCGGTCGTTTGCCGCTATCCCAGGCGAGTTCACCAGCAGTCTCGTTTTGACGTTTGCTTCATTTAGAAGTCCAGCTAAACTGCTTGCAATTCTACCGCTGTCTTTAAAAAACTTCGTGCCGTTTCGGTGGCTTTAGCTTTGCGAGGCCTGAATTGCAATAAAGCCAAAATGACAGCGAGTTAATCCACCGATGGAAAGTCTCCCTGTGCTCTCTGTCGTGGGGGTTTTTGTGCAAACTTGGGTTCACATCAAGCGCCTGTGTCGTGGCCTGCCTCCAACATCCTGCCTTGCAATTGTCCACGCCTGAAGTGGTGCATGCATTGCATACTGTGTGAACCACGGTCCCCTGAATTATACTCCAATGCATAGCATTCATCGCACCAAGTCTCATACTTAATCTTATTTGGTCCTCGTCGGATATAAGTCTTGCACTTTGCGATGTTAAATGTACTCTGAAAATGTGGTTCAGTATATCTTAGCTTGTCTACTTACGGCATTGCAATAAGACTCTGGTCATAATTGGTGCTGTTGAGCATCACCCACTTCTGCTCGTTGTAGAGAATGTGTGCCTGATCTCCTTACTGCAGGAAAGGAAACGTGTCCAGCAATGCCATCAAAGACACATGGATCCCCTTCAGGAGCGCCAAGGTTATGCAGCAGCAGCTGAGCTTCACGCTGAGGCTCATGACCGGTCAGTGGTGATGTGAGGACGTTGATTGCTTATTATGCACATAGCAGTTTAGACTTCAAGATGTTTGCTTGGTATTGAAGAATAGGCCAGATATATGCCCGAGGTCCCTAAACTTTATCTGAGGTTTAATAGGTTTTCCCTTTTTTTTTTCTGGCAACAAAACGGGTGTTAAGATGTTAAAACACCAAACAAAACTTTTGCAAGGAATCATGCCTGCAGATACTTGTGGTGAAAATATAAACAAAAAAACATGCTCTGACAGTATATACACTGTCTTTGAAACTGATCCACACCAAAGACGGCTTTCTTTAGAGCCTCGTCTCAAACAGTGTTAGATCAGAGGACGCCAAAAGGCAAACAGCACAAAGACAATGCACTATCAGGACACTGAGAGCTCGGGTGAGCAGCTACATCATGGGACCTCCTTTGCCAGTGTTAAAATATAAGAATAGGTTTCCCCTTTCAGGCAACAAAACAGCTGTTAAGATGTCCAAACACCAAACTGAAACCTTTTAGAAGGAATCATGTCTACATTAACCACAATACTTGTGGTCAGAATAAAAATGTGGAAGTTTTTAGTTTGTTTGCATTCTGACCACAAATGTTGTGATTTAATACAGACATAATTCCTTGTAAAGGGTTTCAGTTTGGTGTTTTAACATCTTAACACCTGTTGCCAGAAAGGAAAACCTATTCTCATATTTTGCTACTGGCAAAGGGGAGGTCCCATAATTTCTGGGATTCTTCCACAAGCAGTGGCGTGAGCAAGCACTTTCCTGGCTGCGCTTTTAGTCTGCACTCGACATTGGCAATTGTGTTTTTTGAAGTTGTCTAATTGTTTTTTTATGAAGACGACTGGAGTGTGGCGCGACCTTCCACCATATACCAGCTGGGCCAGACTCTGCATGTCGAGGTGAGCGTGCAGATGTAACGGGTTCCAGAGACACTTGTAGAGGTAACTTCTTTATTACAACACAACACTCCAACAGTCCTGATACTCTGTTACAGCCTAGGTACACAGCCTAGGTACACAGCCCCCGATCGTCTAGGGAGCTCCCCTTTTTATGCCTAGTCCAACGAGGGGTGGGGCCGTGTGCGCCACCAGACATCCCACAGAGCACACACAGCCCCCCCCCGTTGGCGGCGCCCAAAAGGCTTAAGCACCTGGAAACCCAACGCCTGGCGCCCAGAGGCTTAAGCGTCTGGACCCCCTGGGAACCCAGCACCTGGCGCCCAGAGGCTTAAGCGTCTGGACCCGCCCGGGAACCCAGAGCCCCCAGTAGCCCCTCCCTTCTTATGTCACTACATTACCCTCCTCTACGTAGCCTCCAGCCGACCCGGCTGTCAAAAAAAATACAATTGTACAATAAATTATTTGTTAACCATCAGAATGAGTGTGTGACAACTCAAGAAAAAAAAAAAGAGAAGAAAGCGCCTCTCCCCCTCCTGTGGTCACCGATGCAGAACAACACTGTATAAACACATATATGCAGGATGAACGCACGCCCCAATCGCCCACTATACATGATGGCAAGGTGAGTGGCGTCGCGTTGAGACGAGAGTTCGTGGGCGGGGGTCATGAAAATCGTTTGAGTTTTGAGCGAGTCCGAGTGGCAGGTCCATCGGTTGCGACGGAGGCGGGAGGGGACCAACGACCCGCTGTTGCGCTTGTGTCCTGGGTCGCTGATCCCGCGGGCAAGCTTGTTCCCGCTGGGTCGGCCGTGGCGGGTTTCATTCCCAAGCCACCTGAGGGCGGGACAGCGGGACCTGCCCGAGAGTTAGAAGCAGCATCATCGCGGCACGGCTCGTCAGACATGTCGCGCTCTCGGCCCCGGAGAAGTGAAGGAGGTGTGTAGGGTTGAATGTAAGGTTTTAGACGTGACGGGTGCACGAACCAACGTCGCTTGCCATGCTGGATCCTGACACACTGCGGGCGGAGAACGCGAATAATAACAACCGGGCCTCTCCAAGGCTTAAGCAGTTTTGAGGAAGTAGCCAATGGTACCTGCGGGCAGTGGAGCCAGGCGCGGTCCCCTTCTACCCAAACGTGGCGGGATGTGCGGAGATTCCGCAACCGCTCGTTGGCAAGCTGACGGGCTTCTGAGTTATTTTGAGCAGCCTCCCGGGCATCCACGAGACGACGCACATTAGCACGGATGTGGTCGGCACTCTTAGCCTTAGGTGCGGGCTGTTTAATGTGCAATTGTACGTCGATTGGGGGCCAAACCTCCCTACCATACATAAGATAGAATGGCGAGTACCCCGTGGCCGCATGGGGCGCCATTCTATAGGCGGCCAAGACACCAGGTATGTGGAGATCCCAATCAGTCTGTGACTCAGACACCTGGTGGCTTAGCATGGAGGTAAGTGTCCTATGTAATCGCTCGACCATACCGTCAGTCTGGGGGTGATATGGCGAGGTGCGAATTTTGTGTGTCTCTAGCAGGTTGCACACATCCTGCAACAGGGTGGAAGAGAAATTTTTTCCTTGGTCGGTCAGCAGGCGTTCGGGAGCACCCTTATCCAGGACATAGCCCTGGAAAAAGGCCTCCATAATGGCTGCTGCAGACTGGTTGGGGAGTGGCCAGGCCATAGCCCATCGGGTAAAATATTCGACCCCAACCAAAAGGCACTTACTACCCCGAGGAGTAGCGGGAAACGGACCCAAAATATCCAATGCGACGATCTCATTGACCGGCCAGAAAAATTCCAATTGGATTTTAGCTAGTGTTTTCTGAACACCCAAGTGCAAGAGGCGACTGTGGGTTTCCCACACAAGTCGCCCCTGCAGGGAGGTGGGCACCACCAACGTGTGGGATTTGGACCCCCCATCCCAATGCATGAGGACGCCTTCCCGGATGACATATGATACGGGGCCCCCCTGCCCTCTGTGACCCTCGGCATCCCTAGCGCGGCGTCTCAATTTGAGGAGGGAGACGTCTTCCATCTGAAGACGTCCCCAGTCGTCCAACCCGAGGCCCAGCAATGCGTCCTGCGGAACTTGTGTGGAGGGAGCCCTGTGGTCCCCGACCCCATCCCCGGCCGCGGCCGCAAGGGATGGGGGCGGTACCCCGTCAGGCTGCCTACAATGCCCCGCACCCAAAAAACAAGCACAGCGCCCATTGTTCGGCAGTCGCGACAACCCGTCGGCGTTCCCGTGTTGAATCCCCTTGCGGTAAATGACAGTGAACGCAAAGTCCTGGAGGATCTCGAGCCAACGCGAGAGCTGTCCAGATGGTTGGTCCACTCGCAAGGCGTATTGTAGCGCCGCGTGGTCGGAGCGTACTGTGAAATGCCTGCCATACATGTATGGTCTGTACTGCTTTATAAAAAAAACGATAGCAAGCAATTCGCGGCGTGTCACGCAGTAACTTTGCTCCGCGGGCGACAGCACCCTGCTGCCATAGGCGATGACGCGCTCCACTCCATTGACAATTTGCGACAGCACCCCTCCAATTCCGGTGTTGCTGGCGTCTGTATCCAGAATGAACGGAGTGGTAAAATCTGGATAAGACAGGGTAGGAGCATCGACCAGTGCTTTTCGGACGGCATTGAACGATGCCTGTTCTAACTCTCCCCAACGGAATTTTACCCCTTTGGCCGTTAATGCGTGGAGGGGCTTCGCGATGGATATGAATCCCGCAACAAATCGTCGATAATATGAGGCGAAGCCGATAAAACTCCGCACCTCCCCAACAGAGGTAGGAGTTGGCCATGAGCGCACGCAATTTGTCTTTTCGGGGTCCGTGGCAATTCCCGAGCGGCTGACAATATGGCCCAAGTAACGAACCGAATCCCTCATGAGGTGGCACTTTTGCGGTTTGAATTTGAGGTTAGCCGCTCACATTTTAAGGAAAACTGCCTTCAATCGCGTGAGGTGTTCATCAAAAGTTTTGCTGAACACGATTACAACGTCGAGGTAGATTAGGCAAGAATCCCACTGGAGCCCAGCGAGGACCAGCTCCATCAGGCGCTGGAACGTCGCCGGGGCCGAGTGAAGACCCATGGGAAGTCTGTTGAATTGGAACAGTCCCTGCGGTGTGCGAAAGGCCGTCTTTGGTTTGGATGCGTCATCAAGGGGTAGCTGCCAAAACCCCGAGAGGAGATCCAAGGTGGAGAAGTAGTGCGCACCTGCTAAGGCATCGAGCGACTCGTCCATCCTGGGAAGCGGGTAGGCGTCGGCCACAGAAATCTTATTAAGTTTCCTGAAGTCAACACAAAAGCGGAGGCTCCCGTCGTGCTTCTTAACAAGAACGATCGGCGCCCCCCATGGGCTATTTGATGGCGCAATGACATCGGCCGCCAACATATCGTTGACGGCCACCCGTACATGTTCCTTTTCGGCCGGGCTCAACCGGAATGGGTTTTGACGAATTGGAGCGGCATCACCCGTGTCGATGTGGTGGCTTAGCAATTTAGTGCAGCCAATGTCGAATTTGCTTTGACTGAAAACGTCGGCGAAATCGCTCAACAGCGTGCGTAATTTAGCATGCTGTAATGGTGACAAATCGGCAGAGGTGGAGCAAAGCGCGTCGAGCCATCCTGTGTCAGGACCTGGCTTGGCAACGGAAGAGGACTCGCCCCCTACGTGACCCACGATCACATCTTCTGGCGGGGCTGGCGTCGCGTGAGCAAGCACCATTCCCTGACAGATAACGGTCGTTTCCAATCCCGCATTAAGGACCTGGATAAAGGGGTCGTGGTCGCTTCGCACGAGCGTTTGTGCACACACGAGGTCCGACACCCGCTCAGCTGAACGCGAAGGCCCGATCACAGCACCCCCCATGAACGCGTTGTAATCAAGGGGTTTACGAAACCGGAGGGGAACTAACATCTGAGAGCCAGGAGGAATGTGAATTGTGCACGCCGCCAACGCCTGCACCGTCGTAGATGCGGAGTGCAACCGAGTGGGTGTGGGTAGGAAGGCCATGCGTCGGCCGGAGGGGAGCTCAATACACCCTTTGTTAATGAGAATTTTAATGAGCGTCTTCCCCAAGAAATCTGTTCCGAGGAGGCACGGAACGGCGAGGGTTGATGAGACCAAAATGGGCCCAACTAATTGGACGTCAGCAATGCGGATCTGAGCATTGATCTGTCCGGTGATGCCCAACGAACCCCCATTTGCGGCATAGCATGGAACATCAACTGGCTGCAAGGGACGGCATGTATCGGGCAGAATGTTATAAATTATGTCTGAAATGATGGTCGCCGACGCACCCGTATCGATCAACATACGAACATCAACGCCCTCGATGGAACCCACTACGGCAGAGGACCCTGCCGCCGCGGCAACGACCCTATGGGCCAACTCGGACCATTGACCTGGTCCGAGCGCCCGGTTGTTCAATGATGGGCCCGAATCCCCCTCCTTCGAAGCATGACCCCCCTGTGTGGTGTGAGGGTGCGTGCTTGTTGTAAGTGGGGGCCGAGAGTGCGAGGTGTCGTGACTCGCCTGAGTATGCCGAGGATACGGTGGTGGCCAAGGCGCCGGAGGTCCTGAAGTCCGGCATCGGGGGACCCGGCAGCCGGACGCCACATGGCCCCGAAGGCCACAGTTGTGGCAGACGATGGACGCCCCGTCCTGGCGCGAGATTGGCCGGTCCCGCTGGTGGTGATCTCGCTGGGATCGCCAGTTGGACGATCCGCGATTTTGTGTTGCCGTGAAGGCCTGATGAGGCCCCGAATACACGTCATAGGCTTGTGCATCAGGTGGGCCTGCGCAGGCGGCGATGGTCGTGTCCTCATCGCAATGTAGGTGTGCTTGGATGCACCTGGCAGCACGTAGCGACGTGAAGTCGTCGTCGTCGGCTGTCGGCATGGCAACTCGAAGCTGGCGGGCCAAGCTCATGAGCTTCTGCAGCACGAGTGACTCCACAGCGTCTTCATCCATGCGAGGGTAGGCAACCCGCGCCATGGCCAGCAGCGCGCTGCGGTACCCCATCGCCGACTCGAAGGCCTTCTTCCTCCTCGCATCGAAGCGGTGACGTGCTTCGGACGGGGATCCATAAATCAGCCGCATCTGATGAAGGGCATCCGTGAGCGTGGCACGTTTCGCTCGTGGCACCACAAGAAGTGCTGCGAGGGCGTCGTCGTCGAGCATGGCCGGGAGGCTCTGGAGCGCTTCATACTCCGACCAGCCGGACGTCTCTATAAGAGAGACGAACCGGCGTTCGAACGCTGCCCACTCACCCCCCTCTGAAGAAAATGCCTTGAGTTCCGGCAGGCGTTGCTGGACGTGAGCCAAGCGCTCGTTGCCTGGCAACCCGGCTGAAGCTGGCTTCGCGTTCGCAGCGCTGTCACTCGGCGGTGAGGGACGCAGCGCTGATGACGCGGCGTTGCTAGGTTGCAGACAGCTGTCACCCGGCGGTGAGGGACGCAGCGCTGATGACGCAGAGTCGTTTGGTTGGCCGACGCTGGGCCCAGAAGTGACGTCGCTCCCAGCGGTCATTGCTCCCCCGGCAGAAGTGACGACACACCCGGATGTATTTGCGGCGGGAACGGCTGCCATCTTTGTGTGGGAGCCGGCGGAATGGAGCGGCCGCTGCGCCGCCTCTCTCCCTCCTGTCTCCGCCTGTGAGCGACGCATGTCGTCCAGGATGGAGACGGTGGCGTGGAGCAGCTCGGTGAGGCGAAGCAGCGTTTCCTCCATTGCTGCTCCCGACGCTGGAGGAGGATCGGCAGGTGTGGTGGACGACTACTCAGCCGGCGGTGCGGCGTCGTTGTCGGCCCGAGTTGGCTGCCCCGTCGCCGCTTGCTCTTCAACATCGCCGTCAGGACTGAAGGTACGTGGCTTACTTCTTGTCTCCATTGCCACTTCTGACGCCAAATGTAACGGGTTCCGGAGACACTTGTAGAGGTAACTTCTTTATTACAACACAACACTCCAATAGTCCTGATACTCTGTTACAGCCTAGGTACACAGCCTAGGTACACAGCCTAGATACTCTACTCTGGCTACGCTCTGGAACTCGCCCTCACAAGGTCGTAGAGTCGGGAGTTCCAGAGTCCCACCACTCGCTCTCACAACATCCCAGGGTCTTCAGATGGCTGGTCGTGGGTCTTGGGTCTTGAGTTACAACTCGCCCCCGATCGTCTAGGGAGCTCCCCGTTTTATGCCTAGTCCAACGAGGGGTGGGGCCATGTGCGCCACCAAACATCCCACAGAGCACACACAGCCCCCCCCCCCCCCCCCCCCCCGTTGGCGGCGCCCAAAAGGCTTAAGCGCCTGGGAACCCAACGCCTGGCGCCCAGAGGCTTAAGCGTCTGGACCCGCCCGGGAACTCAGAGCCCCCAGCAGCCCCTCCCTTCTTATGTCACTACACAGACACTGAACCACGTTCCACTCAGGATCTTTGTGGTCGGCTGCCTTTGCAACCCTGGTTCTGTACAGGGACTCTCCCCTTCACTACCAAATAATTTCAAACTCTGGATGAGATTTCTCTCTCCACTGCTTGAATATATAACATAGCCTGACCTTGGAATTCCGCTGAATCTTGCTCTGGTTAAGCCTGACCAGGTGTATGGTTAATGCTTTTCATCATGTGGTGTCTGTCGGTACACTACTGATGAGAGATGTGGTCAATGTGCGCCATTGGTGACTGCTTTGGTTTGCGGGTGGCGCGGGTGGGAGGAGCCCCTCAAGAGGTGGGCTTGGCGCACCCTCGGTGCAGTATTATACAGTGGAAGAGGAGTGCTACATCTCCTAGCGCTGGCTTTCTGCTGGCCTGCCCTATGTAAAGCCACGTGTCATACGTCTACGTTGTCTGTGCAGGTGTCTTGTGGATGGCAAAGTCTCGTATGATGCTCACCTTACTTCTGGCTTCCTGCTCCAGCAAAGTGACAACGTCCTTCGCTTCTTCATAGATTCCTTCCGCTTCCTTGCGAAGTTGACCAACAATGGCGATCAGGTGATCTACTGTCATGCAGGCTTCTACAGAAACCACCTTTAGCCACATGGTGGTAGGCAGTGTGGTTGAGGTGAGAACCCATCTTCCTCTTCTCAGTCCAGGTTTTCGTCTTCTGCCAGCTGAAGGTTGCAGATGTTGCTACAACTCTAAACGGCTGTCAATAAAGCTTGCACCTACAGCCCCTCGGCTGCATACAGGTTGGTCTGCTTCCTTACATTGCCCATGAATTTGTTTTTCAGTGTCTTCCATCCAATAGCTCAATCCATGCTTTGCATGTGGGCTACACCATATTGCTTGTAGTGGTTTTTGGGTATTTTTGTCTTAGTGATTTTTTGGTGTTTGTGGGTTTTCGGTTTTTGGGTATTTTTTTCAGTTTAGTGATTTTTGGGTATTTCAGGTTTAGTAGTTTTGGGGTTTTTTTCTGTTAGTAGTTTTTGGGTATTTTCTTCAGTTTGTAGTGGGTTTGGGGTATTTTCTTCAGTTTTTAGTGTTTTTGGGTATTTTCGTCGTGTTTTTTCGGTTTTTGTTTAATGATTTTTCGGTATTTTATAAGTTTTTAGTGGGTTAGGGGTATTTTTGTCTCTTTTTACTGTTTTTGGTTACTTTTTCGGTTTTTAGTGTTTTTTGGGTATTTTTTCAGTTTAGTGGTTTTGGTTTATATTCGTCTGGTTTTAGTGGTTTTTGGGCATTTGTCGGTTTTTAGTGGTGTTTGGGCATTTTTGGGGTTTTTAGTGGTGTTTGGGCATTTTTTCAGTTTAGTGGTTTTGGGGTATTTTCGTCTCTTTTTAAATCCTTTATATTAAGTTCACTTGCTTGCTTATGACCGTGCAAATCTTGGTCGTTTTTTAACCCACTTCCTGTGATCCAATCGAGCTGACATTTTGCACACAGACTCGTTGTGCGTGACAATTTCTTTTCGTGAAAAAAAATTACCAAAATTTGACACTTTTTAGGAATTTTTTTTAAATATTTAATTACCAATTGCTTAATGGCGCCAGGCAATCATCTGACCCATAGGTGGCAGCCATCTCAAGCCAGAGGACGAGAAGATTCTAGCCGCCACGCATATAAAGGATTTATCGTGAAAAACTTTGTTTTTACGGGTTAATTTTTACTGTTTTCTTGGTTACTTTTTCGGTTTTTAGTGTTTTTTTTGGGGTTGTTTTAGTGTTTGGGTATTTTTTTAATTTAGTGGTCTTGGGGTATTTCCGTCTGTTTTTAGTTGTTTTGGGGTACTTTCGTCTGTTTGTTGTTTGGTATGTTTTCAGTATTTAGTGGTTTTGGGGTATTTCAGTCGGTTTATAGGGATTTTTGGGGGTTTTTTCGGTTTTTAGTGTTTTTTGTTTCGGTTTTTAGTAGTTTTATTTTTTCTTCAGTTTTTAGTGTTTTTTGGGATTTTTCGATTTTTAGTGGTTTTTGGGTATTCTTTCAGTTAATGATTTTTGGGTATTTTTTCAGTTATTAGTGTTTTTGGGTATTTGTTTAGTGGTTTTTGGGTATTTCTGTCTGTTTATAGGGTTTTATCGGTTTTTAGTGGTGTTTGTATTTTTTCAGTTATTGGTGTTCTTGGGTATTTTTTTGGGATATTTCCATTTCTTTTCAGTGTTTAGTGTTTTTTCGGTTTTTAGTGGTTTTTTGAGCTTTCAGTTTTTAGTGATTTTGGGGTATTTCCGTCTGTTTCTAGTGTTTGGAATTTTTTCGGTTTTTAGTAGTTTTTGGGTATTCTTTAAGTTTCTAATGGTTTTGGCGTATTTTTTTCAGTTACTAATGCTTTTGGGTATTTTTTTGTGGTTTTGGTATTTCCGTCTTATAGGGTTTTTTTTTGTTTCATTTCGGTTCTTGGTGTTTGGGTATTTTTTCAGTTATTAGTGTTTTGGGATATTTTCAGTTTTTAGTGGTCTTGGAGTATTTTCGTCTGTTTTTACTGTTTTTTTGGTTGCTTTTTCGGTTTTTGTTTTTGGGTTTTATTCCTGGTTTTAGTGGTTTTGGGGTTTTTCCGTCTGTTTTTAGTGTTTTTAGGGATTTTTTTGGTTTTAGTGTTTTTTCAGCATTTTTTAGTTTTGGTGTTTCGTTTTAGTGTTTGGGTTTTTTTTTCAGTTTTTAGAGGTTTTGGGATATTTCCGCTGGTGGTGGTGTTGATGGTGGTGACCACCGAGGTACAAGTGCACAGCGCTCCCATGTGGCCACCACCACGAGGTACACGTGCACAGCGCCCCCGTGTGGCCACCACCACGAGGTACACGTGCACAGCGCCCCCGTGTGGCCACCACCACGAGGTACACGTGCACAGCGCCCCCGTGTGGCCACCACCACGAGGTACACGTGCACAGCGCTCCCGTGTGGCCACCACCATGAGGTACACGTGCACAGCGCTCCCGTGTGGCCACCACGAGGTACACGTGCACAGCGCTCCCGTGTGGCCACCACCACGAGGTACACGTGCACAGCGCCCCCGTGTGGCCACCACCACGAGGTACACGTGCACAGCGCCGCCGTGTGGCCACCACCACGGGGTACACGTGCACAGCGCTCCCGTGTGACCACCACCACGAGGTACACGTGCACAGCGCTCCCGTGTGGCCACCACGAGGTACACGTGCACAGCGCTCCCGTGTGGCCACCACCACGAGGTACACGTGCACAGCGCCCCCGTGTGGCCACCACCACGAGGTACACGTGCACAGCGCCCCCGTGTGGCCACCACCACGAGGTACACGTGCACAGCGCCCCCGTGTGGCCACCACCACGAGGTACACGTGCACAGCGCCCCTTAAACACCAACCATTTAAACACAACCCCTCAATGCAAACCATTTAAACAACCCTTAAACGCAACCCTTAAACACAACCCTTAAACGCCAAACATTTCAAACACAACCCTTAAACGCCAACCATTTAAACACAACCTTTAAACGCCAACTCTTAAACACCAACCATTTAAACACAAATCCCTTGAACGCTAACCATTAAACGCCAACCATTTAAACACAACCCTTAAACGCAAACCCTTAAACGCATATCCTTGAGTTGTGTTTTAAATGGTTGGCGTTTAAGGGTTGTTTTTGAAATGTTTGGCGTTTAAGGGTTGTGTTGTAAATGGTTGGCGTTTAGGGGTTGTGTTTAAATGGTTGGCGTTTAGGGGTTGTGTTTAAATGGTTGGCGTTTAGGGGTTGGCGTTTAAGGGTTGTGTTTTAAATGGTTGGCGTTTAGGGGTTGTTTAAATGGTTAGCGTTTAGGGGTTGTGTTTTAATGGTCGGCGTTTACATGGTTGGCGTTTACATGGTTGGCGTTTACATGGTTGGCGTTTACATGGTTGGCGTTTACATGGTTGGCGTTTACATGGTTGGCGTTTACATGGTTGGTGTTTACATGGTTGGCGTGGGGCCGTTGGCCCCCGAGGTCTCTCCCTGCTGCGTGCCGACTGCAGGGGTCCCGCCGTTTGCCGACCCCTCGCTGGTCTGCGAACAGCTGCTGCCGCCGCTGGGCTCATCGCTCGACGGCTCCCCTCCCTGGTCCGCACCTCCGCGAGCTCGCGTGAGAGGCATGGCTCGTCGCCGACTCCCGTACGCCTGTAAACACTGCGTTGGCTCTCCGCCAATCACACGCTCTGAACGGAGGGTCAGGGGTCGAAGGGCGAATGACGTTGCTCGCACCCGCGCGGCCTCCACGAGCGGGCGAGAACGCTCGTTTAAAGGGACCGCGGAACAGGTGTTTACGGTGGTTGTGAGCCCTCACACCGCACAAGTCTCCGCGGCGACAGACGGAGCGGGTACCCGTGGACGCACCGACCACCCACGTTACGAGCGTACACACATACACACAGCACCACGCGCTTTCACCCACTCGTAAAACCACACGAGGCTGCGATGGGTTATTAATGATTTATTATTGGCCGACTGCGATTTACTTTTGGTCAGTATGGATCGGCGAGGCAGGTCTACGCTATCGTCCCAGGGTCTGTACCCGATTTATCTGATTTGATAGGCTCTAAGCGGTTCTGGTTCCTCTAGCCTCTATCCCAATACTCCCTTTCCGCTTACTCACGGTTAGATGCCCACGGCGTTCCGTTGGTCTCGTCCTCGCTGCGCACCTCGACGCGTCACACGGACGTTCGAGTGGCCGAGCTAGAGACCGTCCCGAGGGCTGACTACATCAAAGGCCTCCGACCCGAGGGCCCTCCCGGCCAATCAGGTCGTCGTACTCGTTCAGCCGTATTCCCGGTTTCCCTAACAATGGCCGGCCGCGGCGCCGGTGGCGCCGGCGGCGGCCCACGGGTGCCTTTGTTATGCCAATCAGCCGCGGCTTCCGTAACAAAGGCTCGCCGTGGGCTGCTGCGCGCCGGCGGTTCCCGAGCACACCGCCATGCCAATCAGCCGCCCCCCCCCCCCTCTGGCTTCCCCTTAGTTCGTGGTTGTGGACCCCTGCCTGCCTCGCCGATACGTGTGTGGGGGGTGCGTTTCAACCGCGGTGGCTGGGCAGCCCCCCGCCGTGACCATGCAATCTTAACCCAGGTCACAGCGCCGTGGTGCGAATTAGCATCGGGGGGTCGTCCAATTCCCTGGCCACAGGAAACCGTGAAGATTATCCCTACGAGGGCTTTTGGGTGAACCTGCCAGCCAGGGGACCTCCCCTCGGAGCTTAATGGGGGGGGGGGAATTGTGTGAGGGTGTGTTTGTGGGGAGCGGTGAGGGGGAAGCGGGGTAGGCCCCATCGCTTGGTGGTGGCGAGGTCGTAGATGGGGCACCCGCCGAGCGGCTTCGCGGTGGCGACATCACAGTAGGCGTTTTAAGGGTTGTGTTTACATGGTAGGCGTTTAAGAGGTTGGCGTTTAAAAAAGGGGTTGGCGTGTTTAAGAAAAAAAGGGGTTGGCGTGTTAAAGAAAAAAAGGGGTTGGCGTGTTTAAGAAAAAAAAGGGGTTGGCGTGTTTAAGGATGAAAAAAAGGGGTTGGCGTGTTTAAGAATGAAAAAAAAGGGGTTGGCGTGTTTAAGGATGAAAAAAAGGGGTTTGCGTGTTTAAGGATGAAAAAAAAGGGGTTGGCGTGTTTAAGGATGGAAAAAAAAGGGGTTGGCGTGTTTAAGGATGAAAAAAAGGGGTTGGCGTGTTTAGGGATGAAAAAAAGGGGTTGGCGTGTTAAAGGATGAAAAAAAAGGGGTTGGCGTGTTAAAGGATGAAAAAAAGGGGTTGGCGTGTTTAAGGATGAAAAAAAGGGGTTGGCGTGTTTAAGGATGAAAAAAAAGGGGTTGGCGTGTTTAAGGATGAAAAAAAAGGGGTTCGTGTATTTAAGGATGAAAAAAAAGGGGTTGGCGTGTTTAAGGATGAAAAAAAAGGGGTTGGCGTGTTCTTGGTTCTTTCGGTACAGTCACGTAGAAGGGAAATAATAAAATAATAAAAATAAAACATAATAAAATCAGTCTCACGACGTTTCGGCCACAACGCAAGCAGCCGTCCTCAGGTGAAGAATGAAACACCACCAAGCTTGGAGTGTATATTTGAGCTGGGTTGGAGGGGGAAGAAGAGCGCCTTGACAAAATAATTTGCATATAAATAGGAATTTAGCATATTTATGGGAAATGCGTAGGAGGTGGGTGGGGGGTTTCAAAGTCATTATGCAGGATTAGCAGCATCAAAGGGAGGGGATAGGCGTAGCATTAACAAAGGGAAGGAATGTTAATAGTATGTAGCTGCAGTTACTAAACCACCACGTAAAAAACTAAAGTATAAACTACATAGTATCATCAGTATACTAAATATACTCTCCAATAAGCTGAGCTACTAACAGTAAGTAATACATTACAATTCTATGTCGCACAAAATACAATATGCTTCCAGCTAAACTTTTTTCTCTTACATCACACGGGTCTACCCCGTACTATATACTACCATAGACAAACCCAACATTAAATTATATACTGTATTACTATACACACTCTATATCTTCGACTATAATATTACCCTAAGTATTATTCTACCCACCCTACTGTATACCACACTGCTGTATATTCACTATACAATTACGATACTGTATATTACCTTATACATTGTATTAAACATTACAATTTTATACTATTTATACAATCTGCTATACACTATACCATTGACCGTCGCGTGAAAGGTACTAAGAGAAAGCAACAAAATATGTCAATGGGAGAGTGGTGGTAGGAGACTTGCAGCGGAGCAAAGAATCCATTCCCTGTGGAGAATACAAGATATATAGTCAATGCCAGTGAGTGGACTGTGGTCTGAAAGTCACCGTAAACGTGAACACAATCAGTTAAGATCCGAATACATTATGTTAATGAGCCCCCAGTCACCGGGCGTAGCTTCGCTCAAATAAGGATTGGCACTGGAAGATATCGGCAGCGGCCAAGAAGAGGTGACGTCACGCTCAAGAGCGCGTTGGTCGGGGGTGGGGTGAATACCTTGGTGACATGACGTCACTAGCGAGGCACACCTCCCCCTGGCGTTTGACGCCGATGAGGTGGGTGGGGAGGGGATGGTGGGGAGGGTGGGGCTGGGTGGGGAGGGGCTGGTCACCCCGTGGTGCCCTTATAAAACTCAACGTTTAACCTACTCACGCCGGCTTGTGCCCTCCCTCACAGTCGGGCATATTTGCGGAATACACCACGCCGCCGTTGACCCTGGTCATTGACCGAGCAACCCAATGTTCCTACCAGCTCCCTCTGCAGGAATGTGTTTCTGTTCATTTCCCATCACAACAACGGCAACAATGAAATAACCTAAGAGTTAAATATTACCGCTTGATGGAATAAATTATCCTTCACTTGCTCTAAGTGGAGAGGAATTTACTGTTGCGTTGCACAATTTGTTGAACAAATTGTGATAGCCTTGTGACCTTTACAACTGACACACCGCCCCAAACAAGATGTACATTTTGATCTTGTTCAAGGGTTATTAAAGGCCCGAACATTACAACTGTGTGCGGTTTTTTTTGTGCGTTGATATGCAAATTCCTTTGTCAAGGCGCCCTCCTCCTCTAACCCAGCAGCTTAAATATACGCTGCCAAGCTTGGTGGTGTTCATTTAGACGCTGTCTTTCCGACAGCCCTGTTCTTCACCTGAGGACGGCTGCTTGCGTTGTGGCCGAAACGTCGTGAGAATTGTATTTTATTGTGTTTTATTTTTAATATTTTATTTCCCTTCTACGTGACTTTACCGAAAAAACCAAGATGATGAATCCCTGCAGTCACGAAAGCTTTAAATCGAAATCTTTAGAAATAGTTTTAAACAATCCAGGACGGTTTGTTTTTATGGCAACATTCCAACTGATTGTATTTGTTTGGGATGTCCCCGCGGCAGTCGAGATTTATGGCAATTATCTGCAGGGATGGTGCGTTTCCGTTCCCAGCCGCGAGGGCATATCATTGTTACTGCGCTGTCCGTTAGCGTTGGTTCACGTTCGGAGCAATGAGGAAGCCTGCTTATCTTACTTATGTTGTTGAGTTGCGTCGGCAATAAACCCAAAGGGCAACCTTACCCGGTAAATACAGTAAACCACATAGTAAACCACTGTAGTCTTCGTTCCTGCAATCAAGGAATAACAAAGCAACACCAACTCTCTCCCGAAGCCCTCTTCTGGCTAACAGACCTCGACATTTTCATTTATCTCCTGAACATATTGCCAGAATTGGAGTAAATTGTAATATGGTGCCACCTAGTGGCGATACAGCTCAGGCGAGTCTTAAGTAAACATGCGGCAAAGCTTAGTTATAGATTCATGTTCATCATCATTATCAACCATAATTAAATCCAATGCTGGATGGAGGCCTCTCCAAGCTGTCATCAAATTTTCTTGCAATGCAACAATTCACGGAGCACCTGCATATGAGCTGATTTCAGAGCTCTCCATCTTTGATCTTTAAAGGTGCATTTGAAATTGTTTTTTATACTCCTACTGATGCTCCTGCTGTTGTGGAGTGACTAATGCAGCCAACTATGGCTACAGGGTTTGGTGGTACATGTTTTTTGTCGTTTGTTGTGAAATTTCGGTCACAGTTCCTATGATCACTGTTACATTTCTTATGGCTTTATTTTGGTGATTTCAAAAAGTTTTTTGGTTTAGCCATGTTTGTTTGTTGTAGTATGGAGTTAGAATGATGGCTTTAATCTAAATCGTCTTGTGGTTGTTGTTGTTTGACTTGCACCCCACTGGGATTTTGCACAGCGTTGGTGTACGGTGCTTTTTTCTGGAAGACTTTGCAGTTTTCCCTGGATTTTTCTGTTTGCGCATAGTCACTTTGAGATGTTTTCTTGTACATGTTTTTGTTTATTTGTCGCGGTTACACCCGATTCAAGAGCCGAATGGCTCACAGGGCTATACCAAATAAATGAAAATGAAACTGTTTAGACTATATGGGGGATCTTTGTGCTTGTGTTAGGTGCTCGCTAACAGCACTTGCCCCTACAGTCTGTCCAGGCTATACGGGATTTATTTGTCTTTGTGTGTTGGGAGCAAGTTTGAGTCCCGTGTAGTCGTGGGAGTTGAACGGGAGCCTGCTGCTACTGACATTCGTTGACTCAGGTTGGACAGACGCTGATAGACAGACACACAGAGACAGACAAGACAGGCGGACAGACACAGACAAGAGGAACACAGAGACAGAGATACAGAGACAACATAGACACAGAGGCAGAGAGAGACACACAGAGTCGAACAGAGACACAGACGGACAGAGAGATGTTGAATCGACCACACTGAACTCGCTCCATTGAAAGAGTTTCCTCGATCTTTGCCCATCCCCGGAAGTCGTCCTAGTTTCTATTTCATTGTGTGTGGTGTGTAGTGTAAGCAATGTGGGATATCGATGTACACGGACATGAACAAGATCAGCAGACAAGACGTATTTCATACTCTTTGGTTCTTTCGGTAAAAAGTCACGTAGGTAGAAAAAATAAAATAATAAATAAATCACGACGTTTCGATCGCAACACGAGCGGTCGTCCTCAGGCGAAAACATCCAGACATTGTCGCGGCAGAAGTCATGTGAGCTACGGCACGTGACAAAGATGAGGTGACCCCCCCCCTCCCCCCGTGGCTCGCCCCGCTCAGCTGAGCATTGTTTTAATGCGGTGGGCTCACGCGAAATAGATTTCTGCAGGACGAAGGTACTTTGAAAACCCACTGGCGATACTCTTTCATATAAGCGCACAACTTCATCTATCTGTGACGAACGCTGCACTTTCCGTCGTTTTCATGCAGGGGGCGCTGCAAACCTACGCACCCTCTGCATGAACAACGGAGGCGCAGGGACAGACGTTTGATCGCGTTGGAATTGATCTGCAGACGGCGGTCTTCTCGCACGGCCAGCTCTGTCACCTTTTCTCGATCCCGTGATCCCAACCAGGTGAAAGTCCGCATCGAACCGCACACCCAGCAAAGCCATCTACTTAACGACGAGAGAAAATTCACACGAAGTGTCGTTTTCAATTAAGTCTTCCAGATGTAAAATGATATCAGCTTTTAATTAAGAAATACAATTATCAAATTCTAAACATAATACAATTCAAAGTTGTTTCATTTTAAAACTTCAAAACGGAGCATCGGGTGCTTGCGTGGATGCGTCGTTCGTGTGCAATTTTTTTCATGACTTTCCTGGCCCAAGGCCGTAAATGGTTGTGAGGGGCACCGCAGGCGGTCCGGCTTGCTTCAACCCATGGTTGTCAACATCCAGACTTTAATCAGTAAGGAGCATTTCTCGTCCTAATTCGACAAAATCTACGTCAACAAGTAATACAAAATTATAATCCGTGTTGTAGAGAATGTATCTCCTCTACGTGTAACTTTTGAGTGGTATGCCTTGTAACTGATGAATGATCGGAGTGTGCTCCCTATTTCAAAGACAAGGAGTTGCTCCAGAGGGAGATGCTTCCTGAAAACACAAAAATACCCTTTGACCTGTATCACAAGAACGAGTCTCACCTGAGTTATCTGTACAGGTTACTTCCAAAACACACACTGTGTCCTAACATCACTTATTCAATGTTTGACCCTTATAGACAAAATGTTACATGTACGCACACCATCAGACAAGTATTCATTCAAAATTATTGACAGGCATGTTAACAAAATTGAATTACTGCACTGAAATATACTGCATCAGATTTTGATTTAAAGCTTTCGTGACTGCAGGGATTCATATTCTTGGTTCTTTCGGTAAAGTCACGTATAAGGGAAATAATAAAATAAATAAAATAATTATTATTTTAGTATTTCCCTTCTACGTGACTTTACCGAAAGAACCAAGAATATGCTGCATCAGGTTACATTGCATTAACAAGAAGCTAATAAAAAATACGCACCGTCTGCTTAACAGTGTATGTGTAGTGGTGGTATTGACGTGCGCCGACTGTGACAGTGATGGATCACGGGGCGGCGCGGGGTGCGGGGTTGGGCACGCGTTGTGGGCGTGGTGTGGACGCGCGCGCCGGGAGTGACAGATGACGGGGCGGCGCGGCGTGGGTGGTGAGGCACGATGAGATGTGGGAAAAGAGGATCGTAGCCAGCGCCCAGCGATTGGTCGAATAAGTGGGTGCTCGCAGCGACGTCCGCAGGTGGGGTATAAAGGGGGACGCGCGAGAGCACTCGGGGAGAGTTACCCAGTTGAAGACCCGAAGACGGAGCTGAAGACCTAGTGCCCCGAGACCCCTAGTCCCGCCGTCCTTGTGGGGACCGGGGCCCTGTGTGGCTCGGAGGCGAGGCTGTGGGACCCGGGGTCCGACGCCCCCGTGGGTCGGGCTGGGGACCCACAGTCGAGACGGATACCCCGGGCAGGGAGTGTCCCGAGTAGCTCAGTGGCGTTAGTCGCCGAGTAGCTAAGTGGATGTTGGTCATCCGAGTAGCTCAGTGGCGTTAGTCGCCGAGTAGCTAAGTGGGTGTTTGTCACCCGAGATACTAAGTGGATGTTGGTCATCCGAGTAGCTCAGTGGGCGTTAGTCGCCGAGTAGCTAAGTTGGTGTTTGTCACCCGAGATACTAAGTGGGTGTTTGTCACCCGAGATACTAAGTGGGTGTTTGTCACCCGAGATACAAAGTAGGTGTTAGTCACCTGTGAACGAGTTTGATAAAATAAAGAGTGTGTTACCCGTGAAGTCGTCTCCCGCCGAGTTACTACATTACAACTGGCGTCAGAAGTAAACCTGTCTTCAAAAAGTATGGACACGAGGAAGACTACCCGTACCCACGAGCGAGGTCGGGACGACGACGGCGTACCGGGGACACCAACCTCGGGAGGAAAGGACGAGGAGTTGCCGCCGATGCAGCACTTCGCGGTGATGGCCGACGCTCCGCTTGCCTCCGACACCAGCCTCCAAGACGCGCACTCCCGGTTGGCGGAGTTGCTACTCGCCGCCGCCGCTGTCTTGGCCGACATCTCCGTTCCGGCGAGCGGAAAAACGGCTGCGGGGTTGGTGGAGGAAGCGACGTTGGAGGAATCCCGCCAAAAGGCGCTTCGCGCCAAAAGTCTGGAAGTTGCCGCCGTTTTTGGGGGGCCGCCACCGATTGGCGGGAAAGACGGACGCCACGTGGCCGGACACCTCCGCTCAGCGCAGCCCACGTCATCAGCGCGCGCCGGAGCTCTCCATTTTGCGCCTGACAACCGAGCCGACATTTTACACAACTACAGCGGAGCGCGGGAAAATCTCTCCGACGTCGACGACGATCGGGTCCTCCAGCAAAGATTGCCCGCGCTGTCGGCGTTCAAGGCGGATGGGGGCGACTGGGGAGCCTTCCAACGAAGGTTCCTCGCTCATCAGGAGATGTCGGGGTGGTCCGACACCACTGCCCTGCGTGCGTTGCCAGCGATGCTTGACGACGACGCGCTTGCAGCCTTCACATCTGCTGCAAGGTCGTCCCGCTCTACGCTCCAGGCCGCACTACACCTGATGGCGAAGGTGTTCGGGCCGCCCTCCACGTGTCGCCACCAGTTCTACGATCGGCGGAAGGTGGCTGGAGAAACGACGCTCGCCTATCGCACGGCACTACTCGCCTTGGCGGACGCAGCTTTTCCCCGCATGGATAAGGAGGGGAAGGACGCCATGGTGACGGAGCAGCTGCTGGCGTTGGCCCACGAGTTGGGGGTCCCCATCAATGTGGCGGACGAGATGGATATCTGCTCCCTGGCGATCGCCACGAGCATTCACGCGTACGAGGTCCTCAAACGCAAGCCGGGGGTCGTCTGCAAATGGGCGGGGAACGCGGCACTGGCCGCCACGATCGCCGAACCTCAGCCAGCTGCGGATCAGGAGCAGGCCTTCGCTGCATCGCGTCCGGGGGAGTGGAGAACGGGAGGTCGTTCGCCCACACGTTCACCCCGCAAGCTGGAGCAACCAAAACCTACGACATCCGTCGTCTGCTACAACTGCGGCCTTCGGGGTCACGTCGCAGCCGGGTGCCGGGCCCCGCGTCAGCGCGCCACAGGACCACGTCGGGACGACGACCGGGGCCACAAGTCATCCCAACAAAACCCGGCAAGTCGCGGCACCTCACACGTTCGGTCCACAAACACGGCACATTCGGGTCGCCGCTTGGCGGTGGGGGGTTCGCGGCTGGGTGCCGGGGGTTCATTTCGGCGATGGGGGTCCGTACGCGGCCCGCAAGCAGTCGAGTGGTCCGAATTGGCCCACAGGATCGTGGCTGCGTCGGCCGGGTCGTCCGTGGTAACGGGGTTCATTGACGGGGTTGAGGTCCGGGTGCTTGTTGACACGGGTGCGTCGGCCACCATCATCTCGGACCTTATTTATAACATTCTTCCCGTCCAAAGTAGACCCCTTCTGCCAGTAGACGTGCCATTTTATGCGGCGAATGGGGGATCCCTGGGGATCATCGGCCAGATTCGGGCGACTATTTGCATTGGTGACATCAAATTGGCGGGCCCTATTTTTGTATCATCATCGCTGGCCGTTCCCTGTTTGCTAGGTACGGACTTTTTGTCCAAAATGCCCATCAAAATTCTTGTAGATCAGGCCTGCATAGAGCTTCCGTCAGGTCGGCGGGTTGCGTTCTTGACGGGCCCTACAAAAATGCGCACGGTTTGTGCGACGGTGCAGGCGCTGGCAACTCACACTGTACGGGTGCCCCCGGGATCGCAAATGTTAGTACCCCTTCGGTTCAGGAAGCCACTCGAGGTGGGTGCGGAGGCACAGGGGGTGCTGTTGGGGCCGTCTAACAGGGCCAGAAGGGGCCTCGACTTAGCGGTTGCTCAAACCATGGTGAGAGGGGACAGTGAGCCGTTCGTAATGGTCCTGAATACGGGGTCGCGGCCGGCCGTAATTGCGCAGGGAACGGTGCTGGCTCACGCCGCGCCGCTACCCGTTGAGGAACGGCTCGTGGCTCAAGCAGATTTCACTGTCAAGTCGCATCCTCCAAGTGATGAGGGGACTGAGTGGTTGGACTCGTTGTGTGCCGGTTCTGCTAACTTGTCCGAGGTGCAATTGGGAGCATTGAGGGGTTTGCTACTCGAGTTTGCTGATGTGTTCAGCAAACATAAGTACGATATCGGCTGCACTGACCTGTTGCGCCACCACATAGCTACAGGGGACGCGGCCCCTATTCGTCAGAATCCCTTCCGGCTCAGCCCAGCCGAGAAGGAACATGTGCAATCGGCGGTTAATGATATGTTGGCGGCCGATATCATTTCGCCCTCTTCTAGTCCGTGGGGTGCTCCTATTGTTCTAGTAAAGAAACAGGACGGGTCCTTGCGGTTTTGTGTCGATTTCCGCCGCTTAAACAAAATCTCGATGGCGGATGCGTATCCGCTCCCCAGGATGGATGAGTCGCTGGATGCCTTGGCGGGAGCACAGTTTTTTTCCACACTCGATCTGCTTTCTGGATTTTGGCAATTGCCACTCGATAACGAGTCTAAACCTAAAACTGCTTTCCGGACACCTGGTGACCTATTTGAATTCAACCGTTTGCCCATGGGCTTACATTCCGCTCCCGCCACGTTCCAGAGACTCATGGAATTGGTTTTGTCGGGCCTCCAATGGGATACCTGTTTGATTTATCTCGACGATATCATCGTCTTTAGTCGGACTTTCGAGGAGCACCTCCAGCGACTGAGAGCGGTGTTCCTCAGGATGCGTTCCGCTAAGCTTAAATTTAAACCGGCTAAATGTTTTCTGCTTCGGGAATCGGTCAGGTATTTGGGCCATATCGTGAGTCGTTCAGGGATCTCGACGGACCCTGCTAAGACGCATTGCGTCAGCTCATGGCCAACGCCAACCTCGGTCACGGAGGTTCGCAGTTTCATTGGTTTCGCCTCCTATTACCGTCGTTTTGTCAAGCAATTTGCCACCATAGCCAGGCCCCTGCACGCTTTGACGGCTAAGGGTGTGAGGTTTCACTGGGGGGCGGAAGAGGAGGCTGCGTTCTGCTCCCTTCGTGACGCCTTGGTGCAGGCTCCCCCCTTGTGTTACCCCGATTTCACACAACCGTTTTTGCTTGACACAGACGCCAGCAACACGGGTATCGGGGGGTTGCTCTCACAGGTGGTCGGGGGGGTTGAACGGGTGGTCGCCTACGGTAGTAGAGTTCTTTCCCCCGCCGAACAACGCTATTGCGTAACTCGTCGTGAATTGTTAGCGATTGTGTTTTTTACACAGCAATTCAGGCCGTATCTTTACGGCCGTCATTTTACGGTCCGTACGGACCATGCGGCTCTACAATACGCTATGCGCGTGGCACAGCCATCGGGCCAATTGTCCCGATGGTTGGAAGTCCTTCAGGACTACCAATTCACGACGATTTACCGCAAGGGATTGCGACACTCAAATGCGGACGCCTTGTCGCGGTTGCCTCCGTGCACGGACTGCACATGTTTGTTGGGATCGGCGCGGTGCAAACCCCCGGTCGCCGGCACCCCGGGAGTTGCGCTCGCCGCTTCTGACACCCCGGGAGAGGACGCCCCCACGGGGAGGGATTCGCTGTTGTCGTTGCCCCTCGTTGAGTGGGGCCGTCTCCAGATGTCCGACAGCTCCCTACTTACGCTACGTCGGAAAGTTGGCGCTCCCGAGCTAGGGGAGGCGCGGGTCGGTTCCTGGGTGTGCAGACAGGGCCTTTTGATGAAGTGGGACAACATGTCCCGGCGTCACGTGCTCGTTGTGCCTGTTGCTATGCGGGGTAGGGTTGTTCTGGCAGCTCATGAACGGCTCATGCATCTGGGTTTTCACAAAACGCTCGCCCTAATCCAGCGAGACTATTATTGGCCGGTGATGGGTAACGACGTGGCGAATATTCTTAAGGGATGCGTAGGGTGCGCCAAAAGGAAACCGCCACCATTGGCAGCTAATCCACCGCTGCAATCCATTCAGGTTTCGCGTATAAATGAATTGGTAGCGTTGGACATCTTGGGGCCCTTTCCGGCTACACCAAGGGGAAATAGGTTCCTGCTGGTTGGCGTGGAATACTTCACCCGATGGCCTATGGCATGGCCGCTCGCCAACCAGTCGGCTGCGGCGGTGGCGGACGCCTTTGTCCAGGGTTATGTTTTGGACAAGGGCGCCCCCGAACGCTTGCTGACGGATCAAGGAAAGAATTTTTCGAGCGTTTTGTTGCGCGAGGTGTGCGACCTGTTGGGTACAAAGAAAGTGCGTACTTCCCCCTACCACCCGCAGACTGACGGGATGGTTGAGCGTCTGAACAGGACGATTACGTCTATGTTGTGCCAACAGGTCTGCGACGATCAGGTTGATTGGGACTTACAGGTGCCGGGGGTACTCGCGGCCTATCGAATGGCCCCTCATGCGGCGACGGGGTTTTCCCCATTTTTTCTTATGTATGGGCGGGAGGCCGATCCGGCCATGGACGTCCAACTGGGGATTTCCCAGCCACGTGCAAAATCTAAATTGGCAGACCACATCAAATTTAATATCGCCAAATTGACTGAAGCGCGGGAGGCGGCGAGGTTGAATTCGCGGTCGCGGCAAATTGCGAACGAGAGATTGCATGAGCGGAGGGTGCATACGCATGATTGGAAACCGGCCGATAAGGCCTGGCTGCATTGTCCACATGCACCGTTGGCTACGTCCCCCAAGTTGTTGAGACCTTGGAGGGGACCGGTGGAAATTGTGCGGGTTGCACGACCCCAGAGTATACAGATTAAATGGGGGAAACGCCGTTGGTATGTGCACCCCTCCCGACTGAAGCCCTATGCGGCACCGTGTGACCCCGTTCTGTGCCGTGACGACCGGGCGTGTGATGTGACCGTCGACTCGGGGAGGGAGGTGTCGCAGGCTGATCCTCACGTGTCTCCACCTGACCCACCCCCAGGTGCCTCGGGCTTGACGGCTGCTGACCGTCGGGAGCCTGAACCCCGGGGCACGCACGGGTCCTCGATGCCTGGCCGATGTCTTCCTGAACCGCCGGCACCACCGGACGTTCAACCGCGTCTGGTGCCGTACGACGGACCGGCAAGGCGGACTCGGGCTAGGGCTCAACAATTTTCATGAAGACGTTTTTTTCTCTACACCGAGCTCGCCCGGTGTTCCCCTCTGCCGGGGTATTGTCCCGTTGTAGGGACGCTCGGAAAGAAGGGGACACCGCACGAGTCGAAAGAAAAAAAAAAAAATTTTGTCCATTTATTTTCCTTTCTGCATACACATTGCTATTGTCACTCGCCGGTTTGTATATATTGTTCTATTGTCGCGGTGGCATTGGTTGATGGTTGCGGATGGTAGTGTTCGCGTCGTGTTGTGTTGTTACGTTAGTTGTTGTTCTTATTGTTGTGTTGTGTTACGGGGCACACAGGGCGGTTTGTATATTTTTATAGCAGCCGGGTCGGCTGCGAGCTATGTGGTAGGGGGTGATGTAGTGGTGGTATTGACGTGCGCCGACTGTGACAGTGATGGATCACGGGGCGGCACGGGGTGCGGGGTTGGGCACGCGTTGTGGGCGTGGTGTGGACGCGCGCGCCGGGAGTGACAGATGACGGGGCGGCGCGGCGTGGGTGGTGAGGCACGATGAGATGTGGGAAAAGAGGATCGTAGCCAGCGCCCAGCGATTGGTCGAATAAGTGGGTGCTCGCAGCGACGTCCGCAGGTGGGGTATAAAGGGGGACGCGCGAGAGCACTCGGGGAGAGTTACCCAGTTGAAGACCCGAAGACGGAGCTGAAGACCTAGTGCCCCGAGACCCCTAGTCCCGCCGTCCTTGTGGGGACCGGGGCCCTGTGTGGCTCGGAGGCGAGGCTGTGGGACCCGGGGTCCGACGCCCCCGTGGGTCGGGCTGGGGACCCACAGTCGAGACGGATACCCCGGGCAGGGAGTGTCCCGAGTAGCTCAGTGGCGTTAGTCGCCGAGTAGCTAAGTGGATGTTGGTCATCCGAGTAGCTCAGTGGCGTTAGTCGCCGAGTAGCTAAGTGGGTGTTTGTCACCCGAGATACTAAGTGGATGTTGGTCATCCGAGTAGCTCAGTGGGCGTTAGTCGCCGAGTAGCTAAGTGGGTGTTTGTCACCCGAGATACTAAGTGGGTGTTTGTCACCCGAGATACTAAGTGGGTGTTTGTCACCCGAGATACAAAGTAGGTGTTAGTCACCTGTGAACGAGTTTGATAAAATAAAGAGTGTGTTACCCGTGAAGTCGTCTCCCGCCGAGTTACTACATTACATATGTACAACATACTATTGCGCCATTCAAAACGAGTCGGCCATTGCATGCTGGTATCTTGGTAAAAATGTAGCAAATTCCAAACATTACCTACAAACTCCACAACTGAGATGCCACATCAACCATCGCCCCCTACTGACAGGCTCTTGTCCACATGCAGGCCGGTGCAGGGCCACCACCTTGTGCCACACAGGGGCAGCTGCTACTTGGGGGTGCTGTTAGAGTGTTTGAAATGAGATACGATGCAAAACTCCGAGTTGCCGAGGTGATTAAGCAAGCACCATATAAATGCAATTCATAACATAGTGAATGCTTGGGAGCTTATTGGCTCCCACTCCTGGTTAGAGATCTACCCAAGCCAAAGGTCCACAAAGACTGGCCGCTCTTACCCTGCAGGTTGCACCTAGGAATTGAGTGTTCAACTTCACATTCTTGTCATTAAAGGCCTGTGACAAAGGTGCGTCTATTGGAGCGGCATCGTCTCTGGCTTATACATCTACCGGGTCTCCATTTGACTTTGTATTGTCTCGGAGGAAGTCCACCCACACCTCCACTTCCACAAACTGCTGGGAGTTGCCTCGCTCTGCCTCACAGTCAGAATTCTCCTCCTGCTTCACGTTGCCTCCATCGATGTGAAGGTCCGATTTTGGATTTGAATCATGTTCACATTTTACCATCACTTCTTCGCTCTTCACCATCACTTCTTCACATTTCACCTTCACCTCTTCATATTTCACCTCGATACCTTTAACAGTGTCCAAGCTGGTATTTTCTTCCGGTTCTTGTTTCATGAGGGATGGGCTCATTGCGGCACTTTGACTTTCACAAGCTGATTTCAGACTCCACTCCTGATGGATCTTCTGATGCTTGTGTGTTCTCTGGTGTGCTACAAAATCAGACGAATGTGCAAATGTCTTCTCACACACACTGCACTTGAAGGGTTTCTCTCCTGTGTGAGTTCTCTGGTGTGCTACAAAAGTAGATGACTGTGCAAACGCCGTCCCACACACACTGCACTTGAAGGGTTTCTCTCCCATGTGCGTTCTCTGGTGTTCTACAAGAGTAGATGAAAGTGCAAACGCCTTCCCACACACACTGCAATTGAAGGGTTTCTCTCCCGTGTGTGTTCTCTGGTGTTCTGCAAGAGTATATGAACGTGCAAACGCTATCCCACACACACTGCACTTGAAGGGTTTCTCTCCCGTGTGTGTTCTCTGGTGTATTACAAGAGAAGATGAATGTGCATACGTCTTCCCACACACACTGCACTTAAAGGGCTTCTCTCCTGTGTAAGGTCTCTGGTGTGCTACAAACTCAGATGAATGTGCAAATGTCTTCTCACACACACTGCACTTGAAGGGTTTCTCTCCCATGTGAATTCTCTGGTGTGCTACAAAAGTAGATGACTGTGCAAACGCCGTCCCACACACACTGCACTTGAAGGGTTTCTCTCCCGTGTGAGTTCTCTGGTGTTCTACAAGAGTAAATGAATGTGAAAACACCTTCCCACACACACTGCACTTAAAGGGTTTCTCTCCTGTGTGAGTTCTCTGGTGCCGTGTCAAATTGCCAATATAATCCGTGCTGTATGCACACCGGTCGCATTGATGCCTTTTTGCACCGAGCCGCGCCGAGTACCTTTGCTCCATGAGACAAATTCTGCAGAGGAAGCGACAGAGGAAGCAGCAGCTGGAGACAGAAAAAAAGAATATCCACACCATCTACACATCAGTATCGATGCACAGAGGAATGCATATATACACTGTAACACATGACTTACACGTCTACTTATTCAGATATAGTGAAAAAGTGTCCTAAATTCATCACACGGGCTGTTATGGCACACAATGAGAGGGCAAATGGTCATAAACATGCCTGGAAGCCCTCATATTTTCAAAATGAATGTTAACACAATTGCGGCTGTCTGGCTTGAAAAGGATATTTTATAAAAGCTAAATTCAGCTGACATAGAAAAGGGTGTTGAAAATAATACTATTTGTGTTATGCAGAAATGTTCAATTGCAACTTAGAGGTGTGAAGCCAGGCACAGATGTCCTTGAATGCTGGGATGAACAGTTTCGACTTCTGCTGCTGCACGTGTGCTGTGATAACTTCCTGACTCCATTCTTACAAAGAGTTCCAGAGGGAAAAAAAACTGTTTTGGAAAAACCTCCATGCTCAATAGAGTTAATAGACTTTACTGCAAATACAAACATGACACTGTCCACACTCAGAGGCGGAGCCAGGATTTTCGGGTGGGGGGGGGGGGCAACCCTTCCAGCAATGAAAAATGATAGGAGTTGTTAGTAAGTAAGGAGTTGTTATTAAGTAAGAACCTCGGCATCGCGCTCGCTGAAGGTGTTGATGCTTTCAGGGAAGTCGTGTACTGTATACGCCACTGCGCACAATTCTGCGAGTAGCTTGCAACTGCTTTGCCGTTACTTATTGCCAATTATGGACACGGACTGTTGTCCTCTCATAGAGTCCCTGGCACGTAATAACATGCCACTCGGTGGCGGTGGGGGTCGCAAAATGCTGATTTATCTATGTGTAGTATTGTGAATTACAGCGGGAGACCACTTGACGGGTAGCACACTTTATTAACTCTTCTCTTGGGCACAATGACACGTGTGGACAACTACAGCTCTTCCTTAGCCACAATAACACGTTTGGACACTACATCTCTTCCTTAGCCACAATAACACGTGTGGACACTACAGCTCACGCTACGCGTTCCACCCGGCTACACACACACGGGCTCTCCAGCCCCGTAGCTTCCAGGGGAACCTACAGACCCACCCCAGCTTGGGTATGGGTCACGATCACTGGGTCCCGTGGCCCGGTCCTCACACGGACGTCCGGCCCCGGGTCCCAAGGTCCCGCCTCTGAGCCACACAGGGTCCCGGCCCTTACAAGGACAGCGGGACTAGGGGTCTCAGGGCCCTACCTCTTCCTTCTCCGTCTTCTGTCTTCACTGGTCACCCACTCCCCGAGCACCCGCGCGCACCGCCTTATATAGCCCTCCGCTCCCGAGGAGACGGAGTCTATGGGGACCGCGATGTGAGCACCCACTAGTCGACCAATCACGACGCGCTGCCCTACGATCCATTTTCCCAGCGTGTGTTACCACCACACAACCACTCGCCCCGCGCTGCCACACGATCACTCCCTGTCAGCGCGCGTCACCGACACACAGCCAATCACCACGCGCTGCCACACGATCCTTACTGTCAGCGCGTATCACCACTACATCACCCCCTCCCACATAGCTCGCAGCCGGCCCGGCTGCCAAAAAAAAAAAAAAAAAAAAAAAAAAAAAAAACCCACTCACGAAGTGTGCCCCGTAACATTAACCACAATGCAACACAGCAACACAACACAACACCTGAACGTTAACTAGTAACAAGAACGAACTATGTACAAACCGACGAGTAACCGAATAAAAGTTATTTCGAAAAGACCGACGAGTCCAGTGTCTCCTCGACTCCCGATCCCCCTCCCGCTTGCTCCTCGAACGGAACGATAGAGCGGTCGAACGGACGGGGAATGCCGTAACGAGACGATCCGGGCGACTCGTCCCGCACCTCCACCTCATTTATTGGGTCAGGAAAAGTTGCGCGATCTAGCGCGAGTCCGCCTGGCCGGTCCGTCGTATGGGACAGGACGCTGTCGACCGTCCGGTGGCTCCGGCAGCCCAGGAAGGCACGGATCGGGCCTGGAAGAACCGTCCGTGCCGCGGGGATCCGGTCGCCGGTCGTCGGCAGCCGTCAGTTCCGAGACACCTGGGAGCGGATCAGGCGAAAACATGCGAGGATCAGGCGGAGACATTTCCCTCCCCGGGTCGTCGGTCACATCACATGCTCGGTCCTCCCGACACAAAGGAAGGCCATATGGTGGCGAGAACGGTTTCAGCCGGGAGGGGTGAACGTACCAACGCCGCTTTCCCCATTTTATCTGCACACACTGGGGGCGTGCAACCCGCACGACCTCCACGGGTCCCCGCCATGGCCTCAATAATTTAGGCGACGTAGCCAAAGGTGCATGAGGGCAATGCAGCCAGGCCCTATTGCCCGGTTTCCAATCGTGCACGGACACCCTCCGTGCACGGAAGCGCTCGTTGGCGATTTGGCGAGACCTCGAATTAAGCCGTGCGGCCTCCCGTGCCTCGGCCAGTTTTGCAATGTTAAATTTAATATGGTCGGCCAACTTGGCACGGAAAGTCCCAGCTGAGTCTCCATGGGCGGATCGGCCTCCCAACCGTACATCAGATAAAATGGGGAAAATCCCGTTGCTGCATGGGGGGCCATTCTGTACGCGGCGAGGACCCCCGGGACCTGCAAGTCCCAGTCAACCTGTGCCTCGCACACCTGCTGGCACAACATGGAAGTTAACGTTCTGTGGAGCCGCTCCACCATCCCGTCAGTCTGTGGGTGGTACGGGGAGGTACGCACCTTTTTTGTTCCCAACAGGTCGCACACCTCCTGCAGCAATTTGCTCGAAAAATTCTTTCCCTGGTCGGTCAGCAAGCGTTCGGGAGCCCCCTTGTCCAAGACGTAGCCTTGGACAAAGGCGTCTGCTACGGCCGCCGCCGACTGGTTGGCGAGTGGCCATGCCATAGGCCATCGGGTAAAGTATTCCACACCAACCAACAGGTACTTGTTACCCCTAGGCGTGACAGGAAAAGGCCCCAAAATATCCAGCGCAACGAGCTCGTTAGTGCGGAGACCTGAATGGACTGCAGCGGTGGATTCGGCGCAACGGGCGGTGGTTTCCGTTTGGCGCAATCCACACACCCCTTCAGTATATTGACCACATCGCTCCTCATCCCCGGCCAATAATAGTCACGCTGGAGCAGAGCGAGCGTTTTGTTTACACCCAAATGCAAGAGGCGCTCGTGTGCGGCCAGAACGACTTTGCCCCGCATAGCGGAAGGCACGACATCTCATTAGCAGGCCCTGCTTGAGCAGCCAGGAGCCAGCTTGCTTTCGACCCTCCTCGGGACCCCCCGCCCTGCGACGCAACGCGAGCAGGGAGCTGTCAGCCATCTGGAGTCGGCCCCACTCAACGAGAGACAGTGAGAGCAGCGAGTCCCCGCCCGCAGGGGTAGGCGGGAACGTCAACCATCGGCACATTCGCGGCCGCGACCAACTCACTCTCAGGTACAGCACCCGGCGGTTTACAGCGCGCCGACCCCATCAAGCACGCACATTCGGGACGAGGCGACAACCGCGACAGGGCATCTGCGTTGATGTGGCGCAACCCCTTACGGTAAGTGGTCGTAAATTGATAGTTCTGGAGGACTTCCAACCACCGTGACAATTGGCCTGAGGGTTGGGCGACCCTCAATGAATACTGAAGCGCCGCGTGGTCCGTCCGGACCGTAAAATGACGGCCATAGAGATAAGGTCTAAATTGCTGTACAAAAAAGACAATAGCCAGCAACTCGCGACGGATGACGCAGTAGCGCTGTTCCGCAGGCGACAAAACCCTGCTACCATAAGCGACCACCCGTTCAACTCCCCCAACGACCTGTGAAAGCACCCCCCCAATGCCCGTGTTACTAGCATCAGTATCCAGCAAGAAGGGACTCGTAAAGTCAGGGTAACGTAAGGGCGGGGCACCCACCAAGGCGTCCCGGAGAGAGCAGAACGTGGCCTCCTCCTCTGGCCCCCATCGAAACCTGACTCCTTTGGCTGTTAGAGCGTGCAAGGGTTTGGCAATGGTGGCGAAATGCTCAACGAATCGGCGGTAGTAGGAAGCAAAACCAATGAAGCTGCGGACCTCAGAAACCGACGTGGGCGTTGGCCATGAACTGACACAGTTCGTCTTCGCAGGATCGGTGGAGATCCCTGAAGAATCGACAATGTGGCCCAAGTACCTTACGGATTTCCGCAAAAGGTGGCATTTCGCCGGTTTAAACTTCAACTTAGCCGATCGCATCCGCAAGAACACCCCTCTCAATCGCTGGAGGTGTTCCTCAAAAGTTTTACTGAAACAATTACATCGTCGAGGTAAATTAAGCAAGTATCCCATTGCAGACCCGACAAAACCAATTCCATGAGGCGCTGAAACGTCGCGGGAGCGGAATGGAGCCCCATGGGCAAGCGGTTGAACTGGAACAGGCCCCCTGGGGTCCGGAATGCGGTCTTAGGTTTAGACTCATCGTCGAGTGGCAACTGCCAGAATCCCGACAGTAAGTCAAGCGTAGAAAAATACCGCGCCCCGGACAATGCGTCCAGGGACTCATCCATCCTAGGGAGCGGATATGCGTCAGCCACAGAGATTTTATTAAGGCGACGGAAATCTACACAAAAACGCAAGGAGCCGTCTTGCTTCTTAACCAGCACGATAGGTGCTCCCCACGGACTGGATGAGGGCGAAATGATGTCGGCCGTCAGCATGTCATTGACGGCCGATTGAACGTGTTCCTTCTCGGCAGGACTCAGCCGGAAGGGATTCTGCCAGACTGGTGCCGCGTCACCTGTGTCAATGTGGTGGCGTAACAGGTCCGTGCACCCAATATCATATTTGTGCTTGCTGAACACATCGGAGAATTTGATGAGCAGAGCACGCAGCGCACCAAATTGCACCCTTGACAAATCAGTGGAGTTCGCACACAGCGAATCGACCCATCCAAGGTCATCACCCAGTAGAATTTTCTGCGCCGGGACGGGATCAACATGTGCAATAAGGCGCTCTTCCGCAGGGACCCGTGACGCATGAGCAAGCACAGTGCCCTGCGGAATAACGGCCGGCCGCGAACCAGCGTTTAAAACCATAACGAACGGGTCCTCGTCAGCCCGAACCAACGTTTGAGCCACCGCCAAATCCAGACCGCCGACAGCTCTATTCTATGGACCCAAAAGCACGCCTTGTCCCGTAGTCTCTGCACCCAATGGCTTCCGCAACCGGAGGGGTATCAACATTTGCGAACCCGGGGGCACGTGCACCGTCTGTGTCGCTAGCGCTTGGATCGTTGCGCACGCCGTCCGTATTTCAGTAGGATTAGACAAAAATGAAATACGGCGACCCGATGGCAGCTCAATACAACGTTGATCCACGAGAATTTTAATGGGCATCTTAGCCAAAAAATCTGTGCCCAACAGACAAGGAACCGCTAGGGAAGAGGAGATGAAAACAGGTCCCGCCAATTTAATATCCCCTATGCAAATGGTCGCCCGAATTTGACCGATAATACCCAATGAGCCCCCATTTGCAGCGTAAAATGGCACGTCCACCGGAAGCAGAGGTAGACATTGGACGGGGAGAATGTTATAAATGAGGTCGGAAATTATAGTCGCCGACGCTCCTGTGTCCACCAACACCCTGACCTCGACCCCGTCTATGAATCCCGTAACGACCGAGGAACCCGCCGATGCAGCCACTATTCTGTGGCCCAACTCGGACCATTTAATGTCCCCCCGGCCCCGTACGAACCCCCCTCTCCGAACCGAATCCCCGATCCCCAATCGCATATCCTCCGCCGCAAAGCGACGGCCCATGTGTGTCGTGTATGTAGGCCGAGCATGTGAAGTGCCGCGACTTGCCGGGGGTAGTTGGGACGACTTGGGGCCTTGGTCGTCGTCCAGCCGAGATCCCGTGGCACGCTGACGTGGAGCGCGGCACCCGGACGCCACGTGGCCCCGAAGGCCGCAGTTGTAGCAAGTGATGAGAGACGTCGGAGGTCTCGGTTGCTCCAGCTTGCAGGCCGATCGCAGAGGCGAATGACCCCCCGACCTCCAATCCCCCGGTCGTGCTGCAGTGAACGCCTCCTCCCGTGGGTGAATGACCTGGGGCTCGGTGACCACCGTGGCCGGAGCTGAGACCCCGGCAGCAGTGCAGACGACCACCTGTTTCCGTTTCAGGACCTCGTGCCCCTGGATACTCGTTGCAACACGCAACGAACATATGTCGACTTCGTCGGCTGTGTTGATGGGGACCCCCAGGTCGTGCGCCAACTTCAGCAGCTGTTCCAAAACCATAGCGTCCTGCCCCTCCTCGTCCATACGAGGGAACGCGGCGTCCGCAAGGGCCAACAACGCCGTGCGGTAGGCGAGTGCGGTCTCCGTGTCCGCCTTCCGTCGTTCGTAAAATTGGTGGCGGCAGGCCGATGGTGGGCCGTACACCTTGGCCATGAGGCCCAGCGCAGCCTTGAGCGTGGAGCGGGCCGATCTCGGTGCGGACCCGAAGGCCACGAGCGCATCGTCGTCCAACATGGCAGGCAGAGCCCGCAGCGCCGTAGCGTCGTACCAGGCCGACATCTCTTGATGGGCGAGAAATCTTCGCTGGAATGCGCCCCAGTCACCCCCTTCCGCTTTGAAGGCTGTCAACGCGGGAAGACGCTGCTGGAAAATAATGTCGTCCTCCGCCTCGTGACTCTCCCGCGCCGCCCCGTCGACATGCAAAATGGCGGCCCCTGTGGCGGGTGGCTGATGGCGGCCCGTAGCGCGCGATGATGACGTGAGCGGCAGAGATTGGAGGACCCCCGCCACGTGTTGCCCGCAGTTCCCGCCAAAAGATGGCCGCTCAGCAGAAATGGCGGGAATTTCAAAGTCATTTTGGCGGGAATCAGCAATGCGAGCCCTTTCAAGGTCCGTCGGCGTTCTCGCTCCTCCAGCCATGGTGATCTCCGCTAGGATGGACGCCGCGGCGAGTAGTAGCTCTGCCAGGCGGGAGTGCGCGTCGCGGAGTCCTGCATCAGCCCCCAGCCGCTCGTTGGGCGCCCATGAGGGGTCCCCTGTGGCGCCGGCATGTCCTCCTCTTCTCCCCCTGATGCCTGCTGGCCCGAGTCGTCGTGGTTTTCCTCCCAGTCACGCTCGTGAGTCCGATGAGTCTTCCTGGTATCCATGGCAGGAAGACTGTTTCACTCCTGACGCCAGTTGTAGTATTGTAGATTACAGCGGGAGACCACTTGACCGGTAACACACTTTATTAACTCTTCTCTTGGGCACAATGACACGTGTGGACAACTACAGCTCTTCCTTAGCCACAATAACACGTGTGGACACTACAGCTCTTCCTTAGCCACAATAACACGTGTGGACACTACAGCTCACGCTACGCGTTCCACCCGGCTACACACACACGGGCTCTCCAGCCCCGTAGCTTCCAGGGGAACCTACAGACCCACCCCAGCTTGGGTATGGGTCACGACCACTGGGTCCCGTGGCCCGGTCCTCACACGGACGTCCGGCCCCGGGTCCCAAGGTCCCGCCTCTGAGCCACACAGGGTCCCGGCCCTTACAAGGACAGCGGGACTAGGGGTCTCAGGGCCCTACCTCTTCCTTCTCCGTCTTGTCTTCACTGGTCACCCACTCCCCGAGCGCCCGCGCGCACCGCCTTATATAGCCCTCCGCTCCCGAGGAGACGGAGTCTATGCGGACCGCGATGTGAGCACCCACTAGTCGACCAATCACGACGCGCTGCCCTACGATCCATTTTCCCAGCGTGTGTTACCACCACACAACCACTCGCCCCGCGCTGCCACACGATCACTCCCTGTCAGCGCGCGTCACCAACACACAGCCAATCACCACCACATAACCCATGACCCCGCGCTGCCCTATGATCCCTCACCGTCAGCGCGCGTCACCGACACACAGCCAATCAACACGCACTGCCACACGATCCCTACTGTCAGCGCGTATCACCACTACATATGTATATAAAAAAGGGAAATTTGTGAATGTCTGTTAGAAATGTTAAGCATACTTCCCAACATGCAACAAACTTGAAATTTGGCATGTGGGTAGCTTCCAGACTGTACACAACGCGAAAAGTATAAAAATAGACTTTTGTATTTTGGGGAGGGGGCAGGGGCGCAATATTGCATATATTTTGCATGCAAGTGAGCGGTGACATCACATCTGTGATCACATCTGTGATGTCACACCCGCATGCGGCAGCGTTACACAGTGTGCTTGCTGACGTCACCCCCCCCCCCCCCAAACACTCCGCGTAGGCCGTATTTTAATCCAAGACAAGAATCCAAGTCCCGGGCGAAACCGGGTAGTAAAGCTAGTCTATATATAAAAGGGAAATGTGTAGATATGTGTGTGTCTGTTCTAAATGTTAAGCATACTTCCCAACATGCAACACACTTGAAATTTGGCATGTGGGTAGGTTCCATACTGTACACAATGTAATAACTATACGAATAGACTTTTGTATTTTGGGAGGGGGGGAGAAATGACCATGGAGTGTGTGGCGTCAACCCGCAACACACCTGAGTTAAGCGCTCTGCAACGCTTACCCCTACCATATGGCTCTTCGTGCGCCATACTTCTAGGGAGATTTTAGGTGGCGCTTCGCTCCTGGCCGATGAAGCCATTGGCTTCTCGGAGTTTCAATACATATCCGTGTGAAGAACGGGTACAACTGCTATCTTAAGTATAAAGCAGAAATTACATCTGTTTGTTTGTGTGAAGCAGCAAAACCTCTCCCAACGCTGAGCTCTGGCGTCATGAAATTTGCACAGCTTATGTTGTCTGGAATTTCTATGTGAACGCGACTATTTTCAGCTTGCCACGTCATTCCCTTCCCGAGTTGCCAAAATCGACATTACGTAGAAGTGGGTTAAGGTTAAATTTCCTTCAGTGAAAAACATCCGATTTAGTTAAATTGATTTCTTTCAGCTTTTTTCTTTCTTACAAGAATAACATTTTCAGGGTTTTTCAGTGACATGGTTCACAGGTGGTGGTGAATCCAGGCCCACGCTTGGCCACCTTCACCTGCTCAGTATTAATGCTTCCTCAATCCACCAAGTAATTCATTGAGGATCAACCAACACAGCCGAGACTGCGTGCCTCTCTCTCTAGTGAGTGAACACCGCCACTCGTCCAGAGTGAACACCGCGACGCGTCCAGAGTGAACACCGCCACGCGTCCAGAGTGAACACCGCGACGCGTCCAGAGTGAACACCGCCACACGTCCAGAGTGAACACCGCCACGCGTCCAGAGTGAACACCGCCACGCGTCCAGTGTGAACACCGCCACGCTGTTGACGAGCCCCACCTTGTTGTTGTTGTTGTGGGCAGGTCGCTTCTGAAAACAAGAGCGGTACAGCAGCTCAAGCGTGCTTGGCCTGGTAAAAATAAAAACTGTGTTAATATTTAAAGTAAAACAAAGTTACAAAGTGGCGAGCTGGGTGAAGACAAATTCAACTTAAGTGAGAGAATTGAAGCAAACGCGATCAGCCGAGGGCAGGATGCAAGGCCCCGCGTTGTAAAGTTCCAACCTGGACATCGCTTCCATGCTCGCTGCTACTCAAATGACATCCCTACGAGAGAGAGAGAGAGCGAGGCTCTACCTCGGTAAACAACAACCACAACCACCACCACCACAACCACCACCACCACAACCACAACCACCACAACCACAACCACCACCACAACCACCACCACAATCACCACCACCACCACCACCACAATCACCACCACCACCACAACCGCCACCACAACCGCGATGAGAATTTCTCACCTCGGATTTCAGTGCACAGGCGAAGCGGCAACTTCCTGGTCCCTCGCGACGTCACGCGGCAGCAGGTGACATGACGTCACTTGCGGGGTACGATGACACTCCCCTCCCACAATGAGTGGCTCTCAACTCGCGACGGCTTTCACGAATATATTATGTTAATGAGCCGCCAGTTACCGGGCGTGGCTTTTCCCAAACAAGGATTGGCACTGGAACAGATATCGGCAGCGGCCGAGCGGAGGTGACGTCACGCTCAAGAGAGCGGTGGTCGGGGTAGGTGACATGACGCCACTAGCGAGGCACACCTCCCCCTGGCGTTTGACGCCGATGAGGTCACGCTGCGCGGTGACGTCAGAGTGCGGGGTCAGAGTTCAAGTTTGTTGACAGAAGGGGAGCGGCAGTGTCGACTCGGCCTCAAACGAGTACCCGGTGCGGTGTGTCAACATCGCCACTAGGGAGACAAAGGCGGCCGGGCGTGGTGCTGGCCACCCACCCCCTCGTGTGCCGTGACGACCTCCATTGTAGATGTTGTGGCTTGGCTCTCCAGCACACCGATGGCGACATTTCACGATGACATTTTCACGTCCATAAAAAGATAATCGCCATACCAACCTATGCCGTTATTTTTAGCAAAATTGGCCCAATTTTCCGAGCTTTATTTTTCAACGAAAGTGCATTCCTTGGTTGTGTTTAGCCTGAGTAGCCGATATATTACGTTAAAAAGTGGGGAAATTCATGCTTTCAATTTTCGAATACTGTGCTGATTTTAAGCCAAATAAGCCCAACTTTCACAGCTTTATTTTTGGACGAAAGTTAATTCCTCTATTGTATTTACTCTTAGTATGCATTAGATTAAAAGTGGAACATTTTATGATGAAATGTTCACGTCCCAATATAGAAAATCGGCATACTAAGGCCGTTTTGGCCAATGGCCAAATTTTGACAGCTTCATTTTTTAAGAAAAGTGCAATCCTCGGGTGTGCTTTGCCTTAGTATCCTATATATTGCATAAAAAAGTAGTAAAAAGACTCTGACATGGCTGTCTTTGATAATTGTTTTTTTACCCTTTTATCTGGCAACAAAACTGACACCTTTTTTTACAAGGAGTCATGTTTGCAGATGTAGTGGTGATACGCGCTGGGGTAAGGATCGTGTGCCAGCGCGTAGTGATTGGCTGTGTGTGTTGGTGACGCACGCTGACGGTGAAGGATCATGGGTCAGCGCGGGGTCATGGGTTATGAGGTGGTGATTGGCTGGGTATCGGTGACGCGCGCTGACAGCGAGGGGATCGTGTGGCAGCGCGTGGGGATTGGTCAACTAAGGGGGTGCTCATGTCGCGGTCCGCATACGCTCCGTCTCCCGGGAGCGGAGGCTATATAAGGCGGTGCGCACAGGCGCACGGGGAGTTGGTGACCAGTGAAGACAGAAGACGAAGGAGGAAGAGATAGGGCCCTGAGGCACCTAGTCCCGCTGTCCTTGTGGGGACCGGGGCCCTGTGTGGCTCAGAGGCGGGACCTTGGGACCCGGGGCCGAACGTCCCTGTGAGGGCCGGCCCGCGGGACCCAGAGGTCGGGACCCACGCCCAAGCTGGGGTGGGTCTGTAGGCTCCATGGACGCTACGGGGCTGGAGTGCGCGTGAGCGTGTACCGTGAGCGTGTAGCGTGAGCCGTAGTAACCACACGTGTCAAGTGGAATGTGCAGCGTGAGTTGTAGTGACCGCACTTGTCAAGTGGAGTGTGTAGTGTGAGAAATAGTGACCACACGTGTTATTGTGGAAAGACAAGTTTTAATAAGGTGTGCTACCCGTCAAGTGGTTTCCCGCCGTCATTCCGAATACTTCAACTGGCGTCAGAAGTGAAACAGTCTTCCAGGCATGGATACAAGGAAGACTCGTCGGACTCACGGGATTGACCGCGAGGATAACCTCGACGACTCGGGCCAGCTGGCATCAGGGGGAGAGGACGAAGAGATGCCGACGCCGCAGGACCCACCGGGGGCGCCCGACGAGCGGCTGGGGGCTGATGCCGGACTCCGCGAGGCGCACTCCCGTCTGGCAGAGCTGCTACTCGCTGCGGCGTCCATCCTGGCGGAGATCACCACGTCGGGAGGAGCGGGGACGTCGGCGGACATTCAACAGGCTCGCCTCGCAGATTCCCGCCAAAATGACTTGGCAGTTCCCGTCATTTCAACCACGCGGACATCTTTTGGCGGGAACGGCGAGCAACAGGTGGCGGGAGTTCTCCAAGCGCGCCCGCTTACGTCATCAGCGCGCGCTACGACTGCCATCAGCCACCCGCCATAGGGGCCGCCATCTTGCAGACCGACGGTGCGGCGGAGAGGAACCACGTGGCAGAGGACGACTTCATCTTCCAGCAGCGCCTTCCCACGTTGACAGCCTTCAAGGCGGAAGGCGGGGACTGGGGCGCATTCCAACGCAGGTTTCTGGCGCATCAAGAAATGTCGGCCTGGTCCGACGCTACGGCGCTGCAGGCACTGCCTGCCATGTTGGACGACGACGCGCTCGCGGCCTTCAGGTCCGCACAGAGGTCGGACCGCTCCACGCTTAAGGCTGCGTTGGGCCTCATGGCCAAGGTCTATGGACCTCCTTCGGCTTGTCGCCATCAGTTTTACGAGCGACGGAAGGCGGACACGGAGACCGCGCTCGCCTACCGTACGGCGTTGTTGGCTCTCGCCGACGCCGCGTTCCCTCGTATGGACGAGGAGGGCCAGGATGCGATGGTCTTGGAGCAACTGCTCAAGTTGGCGCAGGACCTGGGGGTCCCCATCAACACGGCCGACGAAGTCGACATATCTTCATTGCGGGTCGCAACAAGTATACAGGCGCACGAGGTCCTCAAGCGTAAACAGGGGGTCGTCTGCACTGCTGCCGTGGCCTCAGCTCCGGGCCCGGTGGTCACCGAGCCCCAAGTCGTCTGCCCACGGGAGGAGGCGTTCACCGCTGGATGACCGGGGGACTGGAGGTCGGGGGGTCGTTCGCCTCTGCGATCGGCCCGCAAGCTGGAGCAACCGAGACCTCCGACGTCCCTCATCACGTGTTACAACTGCGGCCTCCGGGGCCACGTGGCGTCCGGTTGCCGCGCTCCACGTCAGCGCGCCATGGGACCTCGGCTGGACGACGACAAAGGCCCCAAGTCATCCCTACTACCCCCGGCAAGTCGCGGCACTTCACATGCTCGGCCTACATGCACGACACACATGGGCCGTCGCTTTGCGGCGGTCGTTACGGGATTCATAGACGGGGTCGAGGTCAGGGTGTTAGTGGACACGGGGGCATCGGCGACTATAATTTCAGACCTCATTTACAACATTCTCCCCGTCCAATGTCGACCTCTGCTTCCGGTGGACGTGCCATTTTATGCGGCAAATGGGGGCTCTTTGGGCATTGTCGGGCAGATTCGGGCGTCCATTTGCATAGGGGATATTAAATTGTCGGGACCTGTTTTCGTCTCCTCTTCCTCAGCGGTTCCTTGTCTGTTGGGCACAGATTTTTTGGCTAAAATGCCCATTAAAATTCTCATCGATCAACGTTGCATTGAGCTACCATCGGGTCGCCGTATTTCTTTTTTGTCGAATCCTACGGAAATTCGGACGGCGTGCGCTACGATACAAGCGCTGGCGACACAGACCGTGCATGTGCCCCCGGGTTCGCAGAAGTTGATTCCCCTCCGGTTGAGGAAGCCATTGGATGGGGAGACCTCGGAACAGGGCGTGCTGTTGGGTCCATCAAATAGGGCTGTCGGAGGTCTGGATTTGTCGGTGGCTCACACGTTGGTTCGGGCTGACAAGGACCCGTTCGTTATGGTTCTAAACGCTGGTTCGCGGCCGGCCGTTATTCAGCAGGGCACTGTGCTTGCTCACGCGGCACGGGTCTCTGTGGAAGAGTGCCTTGTTGCGCATGTTGATCCAGTCCCGGCGCAGAAAATTCGATCGGGGGAGGACCTTGAATGGGTCGATTCGCTGTGTGCGGACTCAAAGGATTTGTCAAGGGTACTGTTGGGTGCGCTGCGTGCTTTGCTGATAGAATTCTCTGATGTGTTCAGTAAGCACAAATATGACATTGGGTGCACGGACCTGTTGCGCCACCATATTGAAACAGGCGATGTGGCACCGGTCAGGCAGAATCCCTTCCGGCTGAGTCCTGCTGAGAAGGAACACGTTCAGTCGGCCGTCAACGATATGCTGGCGGCCGACATCATTTCGCCTTCTTCCAGTCCTTGGGGAGCACCTATCGTGCTGGTTAAAAAGTAAGACGGGTCCTTGCGATTTTGTGTAGATTTCCGTCGCCTGAATAAAATCTCCGTGGCTGACGCGTATCCGCTCCCCAGATTGGACGAGTCCCTCGATGCATTGTCTGGTGCGCGATATTTTTCTACTCTTGATTTATTATCGGGATTCTGGCAGCTGCCACTCGACGACGAGTCTAGACCTAAGACAGCATTTCGGACTCCAGGGGGCCTGTTCCAGTTTAACCGGTTACCCATGGGACTTCACTCCGCTCCCGCGACGTTTCAGCGCCTTATGGAGTTGGTTTTGTCGGGTCTGCAATGGGATACTTGCTTGATTTACCTAGACGATGTCATTGTTTTCAGTAAAACGTTTGAGGAACACCTCCAGTGGTTGAGAGGGGTGTTCTTGCGGATGCGATCGGCTAAATTAAAGTTTAAACCGGCCAAATGCCACCTTCTTCGAAAGTCCGTGAGATACTTGGGCCACATTGTCGATTCTTCGGGGATCTCTACCGATCCCGCGAAGATGAACTGTGTCAGTTCATGGCCAACGCCCACGTCGGTTTCTGACGTACACAGTTTCATTGGTTTTGCTTCCTACTACCGCCGATTCGTTGAGCATTTCGCCACCATTGCAAAACATTTGCACGCTCTAACGGCAAAAGGAGTCAAGTTCCGATGGGGACCGGAGGAGGAGGGCGCGTTCTGCTCCCTCCGGGACACCTTGGTGGGTGCCCCGCCCTTACGTTATCCTGACTTTACAAGTCCCTTCTTGCTAGATACGGATGCTAGCAACACGGGCATTGGGGGGGTGCTCTCACAGGTCGTTGGGGGAGTCGAACGGGTGGTCGCCTATGGTAGCAGGGTTTTGTCGCCGGCGGAACAGCGCTACTGCGTCACCCGTGGCGAGTTGCTGGCTATTGTTTTTTTTGTACAGCAATTTAGACCGTATCTCTATGGCCGTCATTTTACGGTCCTGACGGACCACGCGGCGCTTCAGTATTCATTGAGGGTCGCCCAACCCTCGGGCCAATTGTCACGGTGGTTGGAAGTCCTCCATGACTATCAGTTTACGACCACTTACCGTAAGGGGTTGCGCCACACTAACGCGGATGCCCTGTCGCGATTGTCGCCTTGTCCCAAATGTGTGTGCTTAATGGGGTCGGCGCGCTGTAAACCGCCAGCTGCTGTAAGTGTGGGTGCGTTGGCCGCGACCGCGAATGCGCCGATTGGTGACGTTCCCGCTACCCCTGAGGGAGGGGACTCGCTGCTCTCGCTGTCTCTGATTGAGTGGGGCCGTCTCCAAATGGCTGACAGCTCCCTGCTAGCGTTGCGTCGCAGGGCGGGGGGTCCCGAGGAGGGCCGGAAGCGAACTGGCTCCTGGCTGCTCAAGCAGGGCCTGCTAATGAGATGGGGCAATTTGTCCCGGCGGCACGCACTCGTGGTGCCTTCCGCTATGCGGGGAAAAGTTGTCCTGGCCGCACACGAACGCCTCTTGCATTTGGGGGTAAACAAAACGCTTGCTCTGCTTCAGCGTGACTATTATTGGCCGGGGATGGGGAGCGATGTGGTAAATATACTAAAGGGGTGTGTAGACTGCGCCAGACGGAAACCACCGCCCGTGGCGTCAAATCCACCGCTGCAATCTATTCAGGTCTCGCGCACTAACGAGCTCGTTGCGCTCGATATTTTGGGGCCTTTTCCAGTCACGCCTAGGGGTAACAAGTACCTGTTGGTTGGTGTGGAATACTTTACCCGGTGGCCTATGGCGTGGCCACTCGCCAACCAGTCGGCGGCGGCTGTGACGGACGCCTTTGTCCAGGGCTACATTCTGGACAAGGGGGCTCCCGAACGCTTGCTGACCGACCAGGGAAATAATTTTTCGAGTAAATTGCTGCAGGAGGTGTGCGACCTTTTGGGTACTAAGAAGGTGCGTACCTCCCCGTACCACCCACAGACGGACGGGATGGTGGAGCGACTCCACAGGACTTTGACTTCTATGCTGTGCCAGCAGGTGTGCGAGGCACATGTTGACTGGGACCTGCAGGTCCCGGGGGTCCTCGCCGCGTATAGAATGGCCCCCCATGCAGCAACGGGATTTTCCCCATTTTATCTGATGTATGGTCGGGAGGCCGACCCGCCCATGGAAACTCAGCTGGGTCTTTCCGCGCCACGAACGAATTCAAAATTGGCCGAATATATTAAATTTAACATTGCTAAGTTGACCGAGGCATGGGAGGCCGCACGGCTTAATTCGAGGTCTCGCCAAATCGCCAACGAGCGCTTGCGTGCACGGAAGGTGTCCGTGCACGACTGGAAACCGGGCGATAGGGCCTGGCTGCACTGCCCTCAGGCACCTTTGGCTACGTCGCCTAAATTGTTGAGGCCATGGCGGGGACCCGTGGAGGTCGTGCGGGTTGCACGCCCCCAGTGTGTTCAGATAAAATGGGGAAAGCGCCGTTGGTACGTCCACCCCTCCCGGCTGAAACCGTTCTCGCCTCCGTATGGCCTCCCTTTGTGTCGTGAGGACCGAGCATGTGACGTGACCGACGACCCGAGGAGGGAAATGTCTCCGCCTGATACTCACATGTCTCCGCCTGATCTGCTCCCAGGTGGCTCGGAACTGACAGCTGCCGACCACCGGCGGCCGGATCCCCGCGACACGGCCGGTCCTTCCAGGCCCGATCCGTGCCTTCCGGGGCTGCCGGAGCCACCAGACGGTCGTCAGCGTCCCGTCCCGTACGATGGACCGGCCAGGCGGACTCGCGCTAAGTCGCGCAACTTTTCCTGACCAACTGAATGAGGGGCCGATGCGGCCAGAGCGTCTCGTCACTGCGTTCCCCATCCGCTCGACCGCTCTATCACCCCGGTTGAGGAGCGAGCGGAGGGGGGGATCGATAGTTACAGAGACACTGGACACGTTTTTTTCTTGGAATTACTTTTATTGTGTTGTTCGTCGGGTTGTACATAGCTTGTTGTCTGGTGTTGTATGTTGTTGTTGACTTTTTATTGTGTTGTTCGTCGGTTTGTACATAGGTTGTTGTCTGGTGTTGTGTCGTTGTGTTGTTGTTGTTGTGTTACGGGGCACACTGGGGGGTGGGGATTTTGTTGTTGTTACTATTGTTGTTGTTGTTGTGTTGTTTAGCAGCCTGGCCGGCTGCGAGCTATGAAGTCACGCTCTAGGCTACACCTAGCCTACTCCTAGGTCCTCCACTATCGGGCTAGGGGAGGCTAGCTAACCCATCCCTGGTTAAGCTGGGATTACGGCACCCTGAGTCCCCAGACTGGCTCTGACAAGAGCATCGGCTCTGGGCTCTCGGGGCCACGCCACTGGCTTGCCCTGGTCGGCCCTGAGAAGGGCAGCGATCCAGGGGAGTCCCAGGGCCTATCTAGTAGATCTTCCTTCTTCACTGGTTAAGCTCAATACACACTGCCTCGAGCCCTCCGGCTCACCCCCTTATATCAACTCTCCCGCTGAGGGGTGGGGCCGCGGGGGATCCCAGCTCCGTGTCAGCCCCCCAAGCTGAACGGTGCGGACGTTGCTGTAAGTACCTCCTCGCGTACAGACATAGCCACACCCAGTGTGTTTGTTAACCATTCGACACAACTGTATAACACCCCCTCCGTAACACCCCTACATTACCCCCCCCCCCCCCCCCCCCTGTACAGCTCGCAGCCGTCCCGGCTGCAACAGAATAACAATAAAGATGTACCCCCCCCAAATCCGTGTGTGCCTCGCGTAATTTTAACAAGAACAACGACAAAAATGAACAATAACAACAGGAAAGAGAAAATAACCCGACGCACCCCCCCGAATAAATACCGAATCCCGTAAAAAAAACGCAACATATATACAATTTCCAGGACCTCACAAAAGTCTGCGCGTTTTGGCGCGCGTTCTTGCAGCGGGCCCGTTACACGGGGCAACCCCGGTTGGCCCAGTGGTGGGTGTCAACAGTCCGGTTGCGAGAGAGTCAGGCTTCGCCGCTCAGTGACCCCCGACCCCCCCGGGAGGGGTTGGCAGTCGTGAGCACGTCAATCCCGGTGCACCTGGAGGTGGAACAGTTGGCGGCAAGTTAGGTGAAAGCAGCGAAGTCGGACTCCGGGAGTCGGTGGACCCCTCACATGTTTGGCCATGCGTGTGTGAAGTGGGAACATGGGCCGCAACGAATGGTTTCAATCTGGAGGGGTGCACGAACCACCGACGCTTCCCCCATTTGATACGCACACATTGTGGCCGCAAAACCTGCACCACTTCCACGGGACCCCGCCACGGCCGCACCAGCTTAGACGAGGTCACCAGTGGTACTTGGGGACAGTGCAACCACGCCTTGTCACCCGGTTTCCACTGAAGCACATGCGCCCGACCCAGCCTGAGCCTCTCATTAACCTTCTTGCGGAGGTCCGAATTCTGCATGGCCGCCTCCCGTGCCTCTGTCAATTTAGCGATGTTGAATTTAACATTGTCGGCCAATTTAGATTTACCCTGCGGCGTGGAGATCTGCAGCTGAGTCGGAACAGGTGGGTTAGGCTCACGGCCGTACATCAGGAAGAAGGGCGAAAATCCGGTCGCCGCATGGGGGAGCCATTCTGTATGCCGCCAAAACCCCCGGAATCTGAAGGTCCCAATCGGTCTGTGAGTCAGAGACCTGTTGGGACAGCATGGACGTGATAGTCCGATGCAGACGCTCCACCATCCTGTCAGTTTGCGGATGATATGGGGAGGTACGAATCTTTTTCGTTCCCAGGAGCTCGCAGACTTCATGGAGAAGTTTACCCGAAAATTTTTTACCCTGGTCGGTCAGCAGCCGCTCCGGAGCACCTTTGTCGAGGACGTAGCCCTGGACAAAGGTCTCCGCGATGGCTGCTGCCGACTGGTTGGCGAGGGGCCAGGCCATAGGCCAGCACGTAAAATATTCTACCCCGGTCAATAGGTATCTATTTCCCCTGGGTGTAGCGGGGAATTAGCCTAGAATATCAAGCGCAACGAGCTCGTTAACCCTGGAAACTTTGATAGACTGCAATGGTGGGTTTGACCCCTGCGCTGGTGGTTTCCGTTGCGCACACTGAGTACACGACCCTAAAAGATCCTCGACGTCCCTTGCCATGCCCGGCCAAGAAAAATCCAGCTGAAGCATGGCAAGGGTTTTGTGAGTCCCCAGGTGAAGGAGTCGCTCGTGCGCAGCCCACACCACTCTACCCCTCAAAGCGGAAGGCACCACCAGCCGGTGTCGGCGGGATCTCCCGTCCCAATGCATCAACAGACCTTGAACCAACCCCCACGAGTCGACATTTTCCCCCCCTCGACCAGCTCCCCCGATGCGATGGCGCAAAGCGAGGAGGGAGGTGTCCTCCATTTGGAGGCGCCCCCATTCCGCAACAGACAACCCCAGCAAGGAATCCCTCCCCTGTTGCTCAATAGGACCCGTACTCGAAGGCGCGTCAGCGGCGGCCGCCAGGACCGGATCAGATATCCCATTCGGAGGCTTGCAACGCCCCGAACCCAGGAGGCATGCGCACTCGGAGGTGGTTGGTAACCGTGACAGAGCGTCTGCATTCGTGTGGCGAACGCCCTTACGATACGTAGTGTCAAAATCGAAATCCTGGAGAATCTCCAACCATCGAGACAATTGCCCCGATGGCTGTTGAACTCGCAAGGCATACTGCAGCGCCGCATGATCTGTGCGGACGGTGAAATGACGACCGTACAGATATGGGCGATACTGTTGAATGAAGTTAACAATTGCCAATAGTTACCGACGGGTAACACAGTATCTTTGTTCCGCCGGAGACAACACCCGACTGCCGTACGCCACCACACGTTCCACGCCGTCAACAACCTGTGAAAGCACGCCCCCAATGCCCGTGTTGCTCGCGTCCGTATCGAGCAAAAAGGGTTTAGTGAAGTCAGGATAAATCAATGGCGGAGCCCCCACTAGAGCGTCCCGGAGGGAGCAAAAAGCAGCCTCCTCCTCCTGTCCCCAGTGAAACCTGACCCCCTTCAATGTTAAGGCATGTAAGGGCTTTGCATTTGTCGCGAAATCAGCGACAAAACGTCGGTAGTATGACGCGAATCCAACGAAACTCCTGACCTCTCCCACGGAGGTGGGAGTCAGCCAGGAGCTGACACATTGCGTTTTGGAGGGATCAGTAGCAATACCCGAGCGTCCGACAATGTGGCCCAAATACCGCACTGATTCGCATAGCAAATGACATTTCTGGGGTTTGAATTTCAAATTAGCAGCCCGCATTTTGAGGAAAACTGCACGCAACCTCTGGAGGTGTTCGTCGAATGTTTTACTGAAGACGATGACATCGTCTAAATAAATCAAACATGAATCCCATTGCAACCCAGCCAAGACCAATTCCATTAATCGCTGAAAAGTTGCCGGCGCTGAGTGGAGCCCCATCGGCAAGCGATTAAATTGGAAAAGGCCGTGCGGCATACGGAAAGCAGTTTTAGGTTTTGATTCGTCATCCAGAGGGAGCTGCCAGAATCCTGAAAGCAAATCCAATGTGGAGAAGAATCACGCCCCTGCCAAGGCATCAAGCGATTCATCCATCCGAGGAAGCGGGTATGCGTCGGCTACAGAAATCTTGTTCAGCCGACGAAAATCGACATAAAAGCGCAACGAGCCGTCATGTTTTTTAACTAAGACAATCGGCGCACCCCAAGGGCTGGTAGAAGGAGATATGATATCGGCGGCTAACATGTCATCAACAGCCGATTTGACATGGTCCTTTTCGGCGGGACTTAACCGAAAAGGATTTTGGCGTATTGGCGCGCTGTCACTCGTGTCAATATGGTGTCGCAGCAGTTTAGTACAACCCAGATCGTATTTGTGTTGACTAAAAACGTCGGAAAACTCGCGCAGGAGGATTCGAAGTTTCTCACGCTGTGAGTCGGACAGGTCCGATGATCCCGCACAAAGCGAATCGAGCCACCCTTCATCACGGTCCGCATGTGGTTGCGACGGAGGAGCAGTGCTTACGTGACTAATGACGGGTTCCTCACAGGGCACCGGCGTTGCGTGCGCAAGCAGGGTCCCTTGAGGAACCACAGCCGTATGCGACCCCACATTGAGGACCGCGATGAAAGGGTCCCAGTCCCCTTTTACAATGGTCTGGGCCGATATTAAGTCAGGTCCGTTAACCCTGGCTCTAGATGGTCCCAACAACACCCCCTGGTCCCCAATCCCCTTAGCAAATGGTCGACGCAGCCTAAGAGGCACGAGCATCTGAGCTCCCGGCGGTACGCGTACCATCCTCGCAACCAGCGCTGGTACCGTCGCAAATGCCGTCCGACCCATAGAGGGGGAGGGCAGGAACGTAACACGTCGGCCCGACGGGAGTTCAATGCAACCCTGATCGACTAGGATACGAATCGGCATTTTGGCCAAGAAATCCGTCCCCAACAGGCACTGATAGCTGTGCCATCATCGGGGATTGCTGTGCCTGTCAATGTGTGTCTTTGAGTCCATATGTGTGTGCGTGTAGAGCCATGCGTGTTTTTAAGTCCATATGTGTGTGTCTTAGTCCATATGTGTGTGTGTAAGTACATATGTGTGTTTACGTCAATGTGTGTGTAAGTCCACGTATTGCTGTGTGTGAGTCGGTGTGTGTGTGTACATCCATATATGTGTGTGTAACGCCATGTGTGTATATTTCAAGTTGATCACTATGTGTGATAGTCCACATGTGTATGTGTGTGTACGGCAATGTGTGTGTACGTCGATATGTGTGTGTAACTCCATGTGTGTGTATCTCAAGTGCATGTCTATGTGTGTATGAGTCCATATGTGTGTGTGTGTGTCTGTAAGTCGATGTGTTTATGTGTGTGAGTCCATGTGTGTGTGTCTCAGTCCATGTGCATGTGTGTTAGTCGCTGTGTGTGCATGCCTCTGTGATGCCGCCGCCACGAAGCCGTTCAGCAGGCGCCCCATCTACGACCTTGCCACCACCAAGCGACGCAGCCGACCCCGCGTCCCCCTCACCTCACCTCACATGAACACACCCGCACGCATTTCCCCCCCCCCATAGAGCTCCGAGGGGAGGTCACCTGACCGACCGGTTTTTATCCGAGAAACCCTTATCGGGATTAACTTTCACGGTTTCCGGCGACCAGGGAATTGGACGACCTCCCCCGACGCTACTTTGCACCGCGGCGCTGCGACCGGCCTTAAGATGGTATGGTCGCGGCAAAGGGCATTCGGCCACCGCGGTTGAAACGCATCCCCCCACACACCCCCACGGGTCGACGAGACAGGCAGAGGAGGGACGGGGCAGCATAGTTTAGCGTGCCAAAGCGTGCTCGAGTGCGTAGGTGCCATCGTTAGGGAAGTTAAAGGATAGGGCGGGAATGGCAAATAATCAGAGAGGCGACTTGGACGCATAGTGTGCAATTGATGGGGCAGGTGGTGGAGACATGCGGAGGCTCCGCGCTTAATTCCACAGCAGGCCGTGGTGATGGACGCCGCTGCATAATGCGCAAGACCAAGGCGCCATGCATGAGAAAGGGATTAATTAGAATAAACGCCGCAACACGCAGCGCAGATGATTAGCATAGCAAGGGCGCCCGGAACCGCCGTATGCGTGCTGACGGGCACGCGCCCATTGTTAAAGAAAAACCACGCTCAGAGCCGCATCCCTTTGATGTAGGAAGGATAAAAAGGGGGCGCAAAGGGGAGATCGGTCTCTTACTCCAGCATCAGGCGACAAGACGCTCTCCAGCCCAGCGACCCGGACGTCCGTGAGACGCACCGAGGTACGCTGCGAGCACGGGATCAACGGACCGCCGTGAGCACCTAACAGTGAGTAAGAAGGTGAATTAGGATCGTAGCCGATAAATAGGGAATAGGTCCAGGGGTAGTAGAATAGGCCAGCCTCGTCGATTCATACTGACTCAACCACCAGTCCCAGGTAGCAAACAATAAATCCTTAATAGCGGACCGTGTCTCCATGTGATCTCGCTGAGAAGTGGGAACGCGTGTGGTGCTGTGTACACAGTGGCTCGGCACGTGGGAGCGCTGCGTAGAGCGGCGCACGAGTGGGTGTCGCGTGTGTGCAGGTGTGTGCGCTCGTAGCGTGGGGAAAGGGGTCGGTGCGTACACAGGTACCAGCTCCGTCTATCGCCGCAGGGACTCGCGCGGTGTGAGGGCAGCGTCATTCGCCCTCCGACCCCTGACCCCCGTTTAGAGCGCGTGATTGGTGGAGAGACAACGCAGCATTTACAGGTGAACGAGAGCGTGCGGCGAGCTATGCCTCTCACACGAGCTCGCGGAGGGACGGACCAGGGAGGGGAGCCGTCGGGCGATGAGCCCAGCGACGGCAGCAGCTGCTCGCAGAGTAGCAAGGGGTCGGCGAACGGCGCAGCCCCTGCCATAGGCACGGAGCAGGAAGGGACTTCGGGGACCAGCGGCCCCAACAATTTGGTGTCAGAAGTCGTACGAACCCTCACATCTTCACGGGAAGGTGGCGCGCTACTCCATGCAAAGGTAAGGCATGTGTTCACCGGCCAGGGGACCCCTACATGGAAAGCGTTTTCCCGCAATATCATAGGGGCTAAAGAGCTTAATGGCTGGTCGGACGCGCAGGCATTACGACAACTTACGTTGAACCTAGATGGGCGGGCAGCCGACTTTGTAGAGGCACTACCCGAAAGCGCGCAAACCCAACTAGAAGAACTAATGCGTAGATTAGACCTGCGTTTCGGCACGCGCAACGCGATATGGGCAAAGACGGCCTTAGAGGCGCACCGACGCCAACCCGGCGAGGACTTCCAAGACTACGCCGAGGACGTGCGGTCACTAACCCGGATCGCCCGTCCAGAGTTCGCGAAGGAGGTCATTGACGCGCTAGCTGCAGACAAGCTACTCAGGTACCTAGCTCGCACCGCGTGGTGGCAGCCCAAAAGGGGTAGCGCAGGCCTCCCCTTCGATACCCTAGTCGAGCAAGCACTTTAGTGTGAGGATATCTCCAGCGAACGCGCGCAGTTCCGAGGGTCGGGACAGGAGTGCACCGTGGCGAGCCTGATCCCTGACGAGGAGGAAGATGAGGAGGAGCCCGCCAGCCCAATAAGGAGACGGGCAAGAGAGCCCCAGAGACCCTGCGAGACAACCCCGGGGTGGGTAGCCAGGTTACAGACCGGCATGGGAGATATTGCTGGCCGAGTAGACCAAATGGACGGTAAGTTAACCCAAGTAGGTGAGAGGGTAACCCACGTAGGTGAGAGGGTAACCCAAGTACGCGAGGAAGCAAATAAAAATATGAAGACCCTCCAGTCTGAGATGGGGGAACTACGCTCGACAGTAGGGGGGCTGGCCGGAAGGGTAGCCCAATTAGAGTCTGATGTGGGACAACTGCGTACTGGGGGAGAGGGAGCGGACAGGGGACCCGCTACGGAGCCACCCCCCCTCCCCGGACATGTTACATGTGCGATCGCCGAGGGCATCTAGTGAGAGACTGTCCTGAAATCACCCGAGCTAGGCAGACGCGGGGGTTAAACTCCAACGCCCCCTAGAGCGTGGACCAACTAGGGGTGCAATCGACGCGGTCCCGATACAAATAGACGATAATGAGAATAATGGCGAGCGAGTGATCTCCACACAGGTTCCAGCAACAACGCCCACGGAAACGGTGACTCCTGGCGACTGCCTACGGGAGCTGGTGGCGGGGATCACGGGGGCCACGTCGCTCGTGGAAGGGGAGGTAAACGGAATGCGTACCCGAATCCTGCTGGACATGGGGGCGGTGGCCTTGCTCGTGAGCGCAGCGCACTGCAGCACGATCGGGGTCGACGTGCGTCACCTGCAGGCCCCAGACCGCGTGCTGCACACGGCGAGCGGAGCAGGAATGGGGCTGCTGGGGAGAGCCACCCTAGAGGTTCGCATAGGCAGCCAGGTGTGCACCCAGGAGTTCTACGTGTCGAGTGCGTTGTGTCACGAGTGTATTGCAGGTACCGACCTCCTAGAACAGCTGGGACTCAACGTGCAACCCCGCCAGCGATGCGCCACCATGGAAAGCAACGGCGAGCGGATTCCGTTCCTGGGACGAGAGCCGACGCGCCCCCGCTTCGCACCTGTGGCCGCTATCCTGGCGATGGCAGTCACCATCAGGCCGCTCACTGAGATGCTGGTGCCGGTGGCAACATCCCCCACCGACCCCGCGCTTCGACCATCAGGGGAGGTAATGCTAACTCCTCACCCGGAGTTGGCAAAACGGTATGGGGTCGTGGGATCCGCCACGTTGGTAAACGCAGATGGGGACCGATTGTTTATGCGGATGTTTAACCCCCACAGTACCCCAGCGATACTGCGACGGCGCACCCCGATAGCCACCGTACACCCCCTGCACGCATGCCACTCTAACGACTCGGTGTTCGCACTCTGGGCTGAGGACCCCGGTCGTCCTGAGGGTGACCAGGACCTGGCCTGGCGAGTCGGTCCGACTCCCCGAGCCGAGGTCGTTCACCTGCTCGACGCGTTACATGTACCATGGGCGGATTTACCTAAGGGAGAGGCCAATCGGCTGCGTGAGTTACTGCGGGAGTATGCCGACGTGTTCAGCGAACACGACTCGGACGTGGGTCGGACCGACCTTGTTAAGCACCGAATTGACACCGGTGCAGCCCGACCTATCAAACTCCCTGCATACCGAGTGGGCGCACCCGAACGCACCCAGATCAAAGTGGCGGTTGGGGACATGCTTCGCGATAACATAATTCAGCCCTCGGCGAGCCCCTGGTCAGCCCCGGTGGTACTAGTAACGAAAAAGGACGGGTCAACCCGGTTCTGCGTCGATTACCATAAACTGAACGCAGTCATGCTCGGCGACGCCTTCCCCATACCCCGCATCGACGACACGTTTGACAGCCTCGCCGGAGCGCGATATTTTTCCACCCTCGATCTTGCGTCCGGGTACTGGCAGGTGGAGATGGCGGAGGAGGATCGGCCGAAAACCGCATTCACCACCCCGATGGGACTATTCGAGTTTCGAGTACTCCCGTTCGGACTCACCAATGCGCCCGCGACGTTCCAGTGGCTGATGGAGTTGGTGATGCAGGGCTTGCAATGGGAACAGTGCCTGATTTACTTGGATGACGTGATCGTGTTCAGTAGATCTTTGTCTGAGCACTGGTCCAGGCTACGAGAGGTGTTCCAGTGACTGCGAGCGGCTCATCTCAAGCTCAAGCCACGTAAGTGTTACATCGCACAATGCGAGGTGGGGTACCTCGGGCACCGCGTCAGGAGGCAGGCGTGCACACCGATTCGGAGAAGGTACGTGCCGTAGTGGAGTGGCCACGGCCAAGGAATCTGACAAAGATCAGATCATTTTTAGGGCTCGCCACCTATTATCGTCGATTTGTAAAGGGATTCAGCGAGATTGCACGCCCCCTCACCCAACTCACCTCCCCTAAGCACCCCTATCAGTGGACGGGGGCCTGCCAGACGGCCTTCACCACTCTCAAAGACCACCTCACCCACGCCCCCACCCTCGCTTTCCCCGATTTTACCACCGATTTTATTTTGGACACCGACGCCTGCAGCAGCGGGCTGGGCGCTGTGTTGTCACAGGTACAGGATGGGACGGAACGAGTCATCGCGTACGCCAGCCGGACCTTGAGTGGGGCCGAACTGAACTATTGCGTGACCCGCCAAGAGTTGTACGCCGTGATTTTCGCATGTAAGCAGTTCCGGCCGTATTTGTACGGCAGGAAATGTCGCGTATGCACTGACCATTATGCTCTGCAGTTTCTTCTTACATTCAAGGAGCCGCGGGGGCAGATGGCCCGGTGGTTGGCGCAGTTGCAGGAGTACAACCTGCAAATAGAGTATCGGGCTGGCCGGACGCATGCAAACGTGGACGCCTTGTCGAGGCAGCCCACGGTGTACGCCGATTCAAGGGCGGAGGAGGCCTGCCCGTGTTTCACGGGGGGATGCTGCCGGCAGGCAACGGACCCCCGAGAGGCCGCGGCCACTGACCCCCCCCCAGCGAGAGAGAGTGCAGTGTGCGCCACAGAGACCCTCACAGGTGGCACCGAGGACCCGTCGACCGCCCGGCAAGCGCGGGACCCACGGCTCGGGACCCGGTGGATCACCCCACCCCGATCGGACGGATCCAGGAGGACGTTGGCTGCACCTTCCCGGGCCTGAACGACGAGCAACGGATCTGGCGGCAGTGGAGGCGGCACTGCGGGAGGAAAAGAGTGCCCTACCAGGACCCTGGAGCGGTTTGTATGGCCGGTTGTGTGTGCAGAACGGGGTGATACGGGAGTTAACCGAGGCCGGCCAGCCGGGGTGCATCTGTGTTCCTGCCCAGGTACGACCCCAGCTGCTACGGCTGGTGCATGATCACCCGCTCGGGGGCCATGACGGGGAACGACGCACTCGAGAGACCCTGCGTCGCCAGTATCTTTGGCCCAAATTGGCACAAGACGTGGCCGCCTGGGTACAGGGCTGCCGCGCCTGTCAGCAGTGCGGGCCGAAACCAGCACGATACCAGGTACTCCTAAGGCCGTTCCGCGTCAGCCGCACGAATCAGCTGGTCGGGATCGACCTACAGGGGCCATTCCCGCGATCCCATCGAGGCAACCGGCATATCCTAGTCGCAGTAGAGTATTTCACCCGCTACCCCGTGGCAGTGGCCATCCCTGATAAAACGGCCTTGGTGGTGGCCCGGGCATTCGTGGAACATTACGTACTTAAGCACGGGATCCCAGAACGAGTCCTCACTGACCAGGGTAGCGAGTTCGAGGCCGAGCTGTTCCAGGCACTGTGCCGAGAATTCGGAATCCAGAAGGACCCAACCACAGCGTACCACCCCCAAGTGAACGGTATGGTAGAGCACATGAATCAGACCCTAGCGGAAAAACTCAAACGTATGGTGGCCGCAAATCAACGGGATTGGGACGAACACCTCCCCTATGCCCTTTTCGCCTACGCCACCACCATACACACGTCGACGGGACAAACCCCGTTTTTAATGATGTTCGGCCGTGAGTCTCGTTTACCCGCAGATCTGCTATTCGGCGTTCCTTCCCCCCAGCCGGAGGAGGGAAGCCGCCCCGTGGAACACCGAGAAGCCCGAGGCCGAGCATACCCGCAAGGGGAAGCCGCGCATCGGCGGCAGGAACAGGGCACCCGACCCCGCATGGAACCCCCCTTATTCCTGACAGGCGCTAAGGTATGGCTACACACCCCTCGCGTCGGGACCGGGCAGGTAGGGAAACTGACGACCTACTGGCGGGGACCCTGGACCGTGGTGCGGCAGATCTCCCCCTGGACAGTACTAATCTATGGCGGGGAGAGGGGTCGAGAGACGGTGGTCAACGTCCGCCGCTTAAAACCATGGAAAGTGGCCCCAGCGAGAGAGAACCCCATCACCCGAAGGCCCCGAAATCCCGGGGTACCCACACCCCTCGTGTTGGGGGGCCTCGCACACTACATGGGCCCTGCCGGGCCCCCGAGACGCCCCGATCCAGTCAGGAGACGGCGCGGACGACGGCCCCTAAACCCTTCCGCTGCTGAGTTCGTGCCCCAGCCCACAGGTGCCGGAGGACGGGGAGAGCCGCTGGAGTGGAAGAGGAGGCCGCCGCAGGAGCTACAGAGGACAGAGCCACCGACCCCGAGACCAGCCACAAGGTCCGGACGGATCCCCCGGACCCTGTACGTTTCCTCGTGGGCGCGGCCCAAGCAAGGTGCTCCAGTCAACCCGGGACGGGGACTGGCACCTCGGGGGGCTATGTGATGCCGCCGCCACGAAGCCGTTCAGCAGGCGCCCCATCTACGACCTCGCCATGTTGTAGCTATACCCCTTTTTATTTTATTTTATTATTTTCATTAAGAATTATTCTGCCAACATATATAATACATTTTTTTTATAGACACGGGACAACTTGGGAGCGAACACGCTCCCAACACTTCCACAGATGCGCGCATACCTCACCTCAAAGGCCAGAAAGCATGAAAGAGGGCAATAAAAGGTCATAAAAACTCCCCCAATTTCACACAAGAGGAACAAGGGAGGGGGGAATTGCAAGCGGGGGTTAGGATGACATCCATTCTTTAAAAAGCCTTTACAAAACCAGGCCACGAAATATATAATTATATTCTTAACAAAGAAAACAACATTGACGGCAAGAAGCACAGACGGGTTTTGAACCATGTTAGATAAACAAAGTTACCAACTTAGCCATGAAGATTAAGCAAACAGTATCTATCCTCACTCCAATTGGAAACCAGACTACAGTCTGCACCAGGGTCGCGACCCATCATTTGTTAATTAAATACTGACATTATTTACCTTTAATTAATTTCTACACGGCCGGGCCAAAGCATCAAAGTATAATTATGGCATCAGGGTCGCTCCAAAAAAAAAACATAAAACAATTTCCCTAGCCCGGGATATCAGATTAAATAATCACAAAAAGTCAAATAATAAGTACGGAATTAAAGTGGATCTCCTAGGAGAGTTAAGGGCGGAGAAGTCTCTCATAATTAACCAACACGCAAAACTCCATGGGAAGCGAGCAGCTCACAGCCGTCTTTGTCTTCCCGAGAGGATCTCCACACCCACACACAAGCCAGGAAATGACCCCATAAAGGTCGGAGCAATGGCTCAGAAAGGAAATTAACACATGCCTCCGAAGATAAATAAATAAACACACGCGCAGGGTGCTTCCACCACGCAGCTCACAGCCGTCATTGTCTCCCCGCAGCACGGACAGCAAGACTTTCGCACGCAAGCAAATAACATTCCCCATAAGAAGATAAAATCACGATGAAATACCATGAACACGGCTACGACATGCATGGAATCACTTACAATCAAATCACAATGGAACTAAGGAGCAAATAAGTCACGTTTAAACTTCCAAACCAAAAAAACTTAAGCTGTGTGATACAAAAGATAACGCCCAGAACAAGGGAGGGGATCATTAAGCATCGCTTAACGTGTAGGTTTTCGCGACAATATTATTCATAATCAAAGACATGGATTATGATGTATAACTCGGTGCGAACGCGAATCGTCGGTCTGGTTAATGGATAACTTAGGTGTCGCCGTCGCAAGGAAACCCCACCCCTCCTTTCAGAATGATTACACAGCTGGTCTTTAAAGCTCCCATAAACACACACACACGACACATGGTCGGACACGCACACGACACACACGGACGCAGATGTGTTCACCCCCACAGAAACGTTTTATGACACAGCCTTAGAGCAACTCGGAAAAACGGAGTGGATTTTCCCGATATAAGCCGAAGAAAAATCCATTCAATATAGATCGTCAGGGCTCTGGCCCCCACCACAGATCCCCACGGGGCTTCGGCTCCATCTCCTCTCGTCACCGCCAACGAAGAAGCTTTTCGTCGTCCAGAAGGACGATGTGCGTGGGGTAGCGACGTGCATCAATAAGCCGAGGTCTGCACCACCTGAGAAGAATCGCTACCCCGACTCGCCGAGCTGCGAGTGAAGCTAACGGAGATTCCAGCTATCACTCTCGAGCCAACAAAGACACCCAACGTCCACCCTGCAATGAACGAAGCATCGCTCATCGTCAGAGTGACGACCAGCGAACAACCTGCAGAAACGGCGGAAATCGCCAAGCGTCGACGAAGCGAGCAAAGCAGAGAGCGCGAAGCAGTGGAGAAAGCCTGATCGAACGGCTGTGAGGAGGAGGACAGCGCCATCGAATGCGCCGTGTGTTCAAAACACACACCGACCAACGACCAGTGAAAACAGACAAGACGTCCAGAGCGACGGCGAGCATCGTGCCGACTCAACAATCGTCCAGCAGTGGAGAAGCCGGGGGCTGCCACCAAGAGAGAGAAAGAGCTATCGAATGCGCCGCGTGTTTAATACGCACACCCAGATCAACCAGCATCAACCAAAACAGACTCGTCATCCCGCAGTGGAGAAAGAGAGTCAAAGTCTTCCGAACGAGCAGCGCCGTCAGAGCTGCAGAGAGCGCGCCACCGCGCCGTCAGCTACCGAGGACCAACGAGCGCCACCGCTCACCTCGCAGCGGAGAAAGTCTCGGCTGAAACCCGCACGGACAGAGGAATCTCCTGATCGGTCGTATTACTTCCCCACACACAGACTCAAGGAAGCATACAGAGAATATCTTGTCAAACCGGTTTCTTTGTCATAGAGTCTCGCCGAAGAATTAATTAAAACATAGCCAGATTAGCTCTCCCACCACCACACACACCCTCACCCACCATTGTCTCAAACATTCCGTTAACAGATATAATCTTTCCAACTAATCGATTGAAGTATGCTTCGCTTTCGGGGTACAATAAGTGCTTTTATTACCGCCATATGAATATTGTGTCATGCTTGTTTCCAAACTCGGCCAGTCGCCGATTGTGGTCGATACATGGGGGAACTAATGAGATGCCTGGTGGAAAGGTAGAGGTTACGATTGTTAGAAGAGTCTTAGCCTTCAGTTTAGTTAATTGCATAATCTCGCAAATGAATAAGTGTTTTAGTCATCCATTTTCGTTAATTGCATAATCTCGCAAATGAATAGGTGTTTTAGTCATGCATTTTCGTTTATTGCATAATCCCGCAAATGAATAAGTGTTTTTAGTCATTCATTTTAGTTAAATGCATAATCTCGCAAATGAATAAGTGTTTTAGTCATCCATTTTCGTTAATTGCAGAATCTTGCTCGTGAATTTATTGACGCATGTTTGACCTGCATGCCAGAATGTCACATGTTCGTTTAGAATAAAATTGTTATCACAGAAGCATATCGAGTGTTCCTTCCAAGTCAATGAAAAACTGTCTTATTCCTAAGAACTGTAGCCTGTGATGAGATATGAATTTGGAGACCTAAAATAACATAACACACACTAGGATAATCGTGTTATCCTGATTGATACAACTCTGGATAAACGAAACTAAGCCTAATTATCATAACTTAACATAATCGCAAGCATTTGCATAAATTACTACGATTATCTCCGTGATTATCATAATTCATGCATATAATTACATACATTAACATAACTTATGCGATTTGCGCATTTTTCGGAAAATTAGTCATTTTCATTATTTTTATCTAAATTTCATAATCCAACACATACAACATAATGGGGTGGCTCGTCCGGGATCTCCCGCAGACAGTGTTTTGCATGGATGAAGGAATGAATCACTACGTCTTAACCAGAATATCGTGATCGAACATTGCATGGTGATTGTAAACGGGCATAAAACAAAAAAAACGCCCTCTGAGGTTAAAATCCAGAATAGCAGGTTGGAACAAAGACAGTGGAATTAAGATAATATCATATCGACCTGTGATAAATTGTGTCAGAGATACGCACTCTGAATCAGAAAATAACAGAATAGTCGAGTCAAACTGACTACACTCTGTGAGATAATTGTTTTATATGCACTCTGAAAGGGAATGTCAAAGTAACTCCTGCCATACTTGAGATGCTAGGATTAAGAATAATTTTTGAATGGATTAGGGAATACGGGAACTCGTATTAAAACGTACCGACCGATCTGTACAAAGCAGGAAGGCAGAGAGACATGTGGGGAGGGAGCTGTATCTATGACACTAACACACTCCGTGGGAAACTAAGTGACTGGATAAAATGTAACAAAGGCGAACACGATGTAAAAACTGCGGGAAAGGCAGGACAGGACTCATTCCTTTTCACACAGGCATACAGACAGGGATTGTGGAATGAGGAAAAATTTGGAAAGGAAACGGGAGAGAAATCGTCTCTAATAAACGAGGAGAAATGTCCTCACACCCTCGATAGGGAGGAGAAATCAGTGCTCGCGACACCAGCGAAACTCACAGACGTTGATCCACAGAATAAATATGAAAGTAACAGTAAATCACACTCTTGGGTACGTGGACAGAGTCCAGGGACTGATCGCACAAAAATCATGGGTATCGAACAAAATATACTTGTCAAGGAAAATCCCTCACAATTCGAGAAGGGATGGAGAGATACAGATGCAAATAAAAACATGTGGGACTGACAACTTCGCAGCAAGAGGGAGGCAAAATGTTAAAGTAAAGTCGCCAGGAGATACTTCACTAAGGGCAGAGGCAAAAACTGCAGGGAAATGGCAACGAGCGACACAGCCTAGAGCGCTCACACAAAAAATGCACGCTGCTAAAACACGCCCGACACAGCACAGATCAAAGTGACAGATTGCCTGATGATAACTTGTTTGATGATGACGCTGACGGCGATCAACTTTCGGAATACTTATTCAACAGTAAAACCCTTAACTTGATGGACAAAGCTCTCGCCAGAATTCCCGATTTTGACCCACACAATAAGACCATGGATATACACACACATATCGCAACAGTAGAAGAGGAGGCAATGATTAGAGGGCTGATGAGACGGGATGAGAAAGCGAGTTTGTTGAGAAGGAGCTTACATGGAGAATCTATACCATGGGTAAAGTCGCTACCATACCAGGTTAGAAATGATTTTAAACAACTGAGCCTGGCAGTGGTTCGGAAGTTTGGAGAATATTCGACACTCACTGAGGGGTTTTATGCGGTAAAATCGATGACCCAGGGCATGGACCAAGACCCACGTGACTACCTTTTACAATTTAAAAGAGCGTATTACGCAGGCGATGTGAATCGATACCACGAAGGGGGTAACATGTTCAAAATTATGTTTTTTTAATCCTTGAGCCCAGAGATTACAGAAAGGGTGAGAATGGTTTTGAATCCGAAAACCGCATCCTTACGCCGCATAGAGAGCAAGGCGTACATGGCATGGTTATACAGAGCTAAGAATCATAATTCGGATCCAGAACGCAGGGAGAGGGATAAGGAACCTAGCCTCTCAGAGAGAAATAAAAATTACCGAGCAGTCCCACAATGCAGGGAGGAGCAAAAACGCACGCACCTATGGCAAAATAACCCAGAGAGAGGTTGGCACGAGAATGAGAGCGGCACAAAGCCGAACATTCAGGAGAATCGCAGAATGTGGAGACCAAGGGCAGAACCATATCAACACCCCATGCCACGACACACGCAAGGCCAAAGTTACACACAAAGATGGCGAGATAACCATCTAGCGGGAAGGTGGTACACAGACTGTGGAGGTACGGAGGCGAGCATTCAGGAAAATCGCAGAATGTGGAGGCCAAGGGCAGAATCATATCAGCACCCCATGCCCCGACATACACAAGGTCAAAATTACCCACAAAGATGGCAAAGTAACAATCCAGGAAAAATTTGGCACCCAAATGGGAGTAATACTGGGCCAAAAATGTACGAGAATCGCAGGAGGGGGAGGTTCAGAACAGAACCATATCAACACCCCATGCCACGACACACACGACGTCAAAGTTACACACAAAGAATGCGAGATAACCATCTAGCGGGAAGGTGGCACATAGACTGCAGAGGTACGGAGGTGAACATTCAGGAGAATCGCAGGATGGGAGGTCAAACACAATCGGTCCAATTTCGACCAATTTCTCCACCGGCTATACCAGAAGGGAATAGAGAGACAACACCAAATGCGGTCCAAATACGTGATGAACCACCCACAGTGATTAAGAGCGAGCTGGTCACACGCGCCCCACCCGCGGAGTGGAAACTAAATCCGGGGCTCAATGGGAAATGCAAGCAGGCTGCAAGTGACAGGGCGGACAAATACCACCACGATCGGGAAACGTTAAATGCATACGATGCGGTAAGAAACGCGGACAGTGCTCCCGTAAATGACGCGCAGATCGAATGCAAGGACAGGGCTGAATTGAAGTGTGATCGGACAGTAGATAACAGACAGCAGAGACAAAGAGGACAACCAGAGCGCACAGGAAAAACAGTGCCGCACGTCGCAGGAGCGCGCAATGGTGGTGCAGAGAGAGAGAACACAGAGACACGCCCTGAGGAGTGCAGGCGCGAGCCTTTGAATGAAAAATATCCAAGGGAAACCAAAATTAAGATGGATCGGAGTGCTAAAATGGAGACGAATGTTCATGACATATCGGGAATGGTGTTGTAATCTAACACACTCGTAAAAACAAAGAGGGCAACATTACGAGGCACAGAATTAAATGGACACGCTGACTTGGTAAATGTGGATGTAATCGCAGAGAGTGCAAGAGCCACGAACAAAGTGTCAAAGTTGGTTGTGTGCGCGAGTTCTGGTTATGTGCAACACAATTTCACACCACACACTCCCACGACGCGAGAGAGTGATAGAGGAAATTACAAAAACTAACCTGAAAACCGTGATCGAAAGATCAAAGTGATAAGCACTACGGACCAAGTTAATGATGTTGGGAGATTGCATGAAAGAGTCAAGGGTTACTCTAAAATATCTGGCTATGAGAATATGGTTAATGGACAGGAAAAGGCTATGAACGAACCAAGTCTGAAGGACAGGGCATGGGGAGCAGCATTGCAACCTAAAATAAAAGTGGCAAACCAGATGATGATAACTTGGTAAAAAGATTGCAAGGAGGTAACAGGAGGAAAATAACGCAAAAATGCGTTCGAAACCGCTACCTAACGTTTCCCAGGATTTAACAAAAACAAAAATTAATATTAGCCGTAGTTATGATGGATGAGAACCGATGTAACATGTGTAGTAGGTTCAAATTAGGTGCACACACACGCAACTTGGAGGCAACACTATTTATTAAACGGTAAATAATATAACACTCTACATGAGGTGGTGACCACCTTCCTCAACTCACTAACACTCTGGAACACGACACAGACTGGACCAGGCAGGCAACGGCCTGCCTGGCCCAGGACGACGACTCGGGACTTGACGACCGAAGATGTCTTCACCTTGGAGTACAGTACAACAGCCGCCTCGCTCTGCGTTCACACCACGCTTATATTTGGTTTGGCGTGGCTGGCTCCGCCCGGGCGTGGCTGGCTCTCTTCAGGCCACGCCTCCCTTCCCAGGACACGCCTCACTTCCCCCACCTCTGGGAGGGTCCGGATCCCTCCACCACGTGACCCCCCAGGCACCCCCTTGGGGCCCCCAGCCTTCGTACGGGCCGACACAGTAGTGACCTTTCTCTATCACTACATCACCCCCCCCCTGTATAAACACACAGCCGTCCCCGGCTGTAACACAACTGTGAAACATCGAAAAGGTGTGCCTCCGAACCAACAACATCAATAAATGACCGGCGACCGATAAGAAATACAATCACGTAATATATACAGAATCGACGAGGGTAAAAGGGAACCGCATAGAAAACGGGGAATTAACAACAATTATACATGAAAACTGGCTAACCCACTTACGCTCCAGCACAGCCCCCCCCCTCGTTAGAATCACGCATGCAATGACAGTCACCCGTTAGCACCCCCCGCCTTTCCGACATGGCGTCACAACCAGTAGCACATGTCGGCCATATCGGGGGGGGAATTTCCATGTTACCACCCCACCGCCTTTCCGACGCGGCGTCACAACCAGCAGCACGCGTCGGCCATATCGGTGGGATTTTAACCCAGTCTCTCTCCAAGACTCGCATCGCAGCATATAGCTGTACCGACCAAGCCGAGACGACCCATCGTTCACTCACTGCACAACATGCACCCTAACAACTGAGGGATACAGTCTCAACGTAACAGGACAACTCCACCTGAACCTTACGAATCTCCAGCCCACTGTTTCAACGCACCTCGGAGTGTCTCACTCTCCGGGCCGTCAGGTCAAGCCATCAGACACAGCATGATGGGACCACACTCTCTGAGCCATGTGAGCGCACAGCCCACTTGGCTAGACAAGCCACGGAGTGTCTCGATCTCCGGGCTGTCAGGTCAAGCTGTCAGACAGCATGACGGGACCACACTCTCTGAGCCATGTGAGCGCACAGCCCACTAGGCTAGACAAGCCACGGAGTGTCTCGATCTCCGGGCTGTCAGGTCAAGCTGTCAGACAGCATGACGGGACCACACTCTCTGAGCCATGTGAGCGCACAGCCCACTAGGCTAGACAAGCCACGGAGTGTCTCGATCTCCGGGCTGTCAGGTCAAGCCGTCAGCCATTGCACGACGGGACCACACTCTCAGAGCCATGTGAGCGCACAGCCCACTCGGCTAGACATACCACGGAGTGTTTCAATCTCCGGGCTGTCAGGTCAAGCCGTCAGCCATTGCATGACGGGACCACACTCTCCGAGCCCTGTGAGCGCACAGCCCACTAGGCTAGACATGCCACGGAGTGTTTCAATCTCCGGGCTGTCAGGTCAAGCCGTCAGCCATTGCATGACGGGACCACACTCTCCGAGCCCTGTGAGCGCACACAGCCCACTAGGCTAGACATATCACGGAGTGTTTCAATCTCCGGGCTGTCAGGTGAAGCCGTCAGCCATTGCATGACGGGACCACACTCTCCGAGCCATGTGAGCGCACAGCCCACTAGGCTAGACATGCCACGGAGTGTTTCAATCTCCGGGCTGTCAGGTCAAGCCGTCAGCCATTGCATGACGGGACCACAACGTTCATGTTAGACACGCAACACTCACTGGGCCATCCTGGTCAGGACCTGCGCCCCAAGATAGGTGACAGCCAGCAGCACAATTCCAAATCCCTGGCCGCATGTCACCATCACAATTTAACACCATCACAACACATACAATTTGAATTATGATCCCCCACAGAACTGATCCAATGCCAAACAGGTACGCACAATTTGTGACGATCCCGAATATTCAATGGGTCACAACAATACACCTCACATCCCGTATCCGTACACATCATCTCCGAGACTCGCATTGCAGCATGCAGCTGTACCAACCGAGTGGAGAGAGCAACGCAATTTGACGGCAATTAACGGAAACGCACCCCCGATCCATGTAGAACACAAGGGGCATTCCCGCACAAAAGACATCATCTGTGCAACAACGGACAGGAACCAACCAGCGAGTTTGAAACAAACCGAAGCTGTCATTTCAAAATCCCCTTCAACATTAACCATGGGACTCAGGGCATTCGAATTTTGAGAGCAAAAAAAAACTAGACACAAATGTCCAAAATCGCCGAATTGATTAATACAGTATATGCAGTATACGAAGTTCGTACAGTCAATCATTTGGCGCAATGCTCCATCCAGTCCCAACATATAAACAACAACAATCCTAGACAACCGCAACAACGAACCAATCCTAAACCCCTACGCCAAGCATCAAAAACGCCACACAGCAACACACCACAACACCAAGCACCCAACTAACATCCCTATGAATAGCAAACCAAAAGCCCTAAGCCAACCTCTTCCTGGCCACAACATCACAACAACAATATAACACCAAATAACACTCGCACAAGCCAAAATGCAAAAAGAACAGAGGGAAAAACCGTCCGCGAGGAACACAAAACCGGAGAGTCAAACTGAAAAAGTCCCTCCCAGCAGTGTCTCCAACGTCGAAACCCTCTCTTCAATCACGGGCCCCTCTCGCTCTCACCACCGATGCCCTCCCCCGCTCTTCTTACTTCAATGTGGGGACGGAGGCCCATAATCACAGGGCTGCAGCGGCGCGCCGCCAGGCCGGCGCAGCACACAAGGCGCAAAAGGCGGGAACGCCGCCACCGCGAAACCACTGCCGCGGTGAAAATGGCGGGAACGCGGCTGTGGGAAGTGCGGGAACGCCAACACGTTGAAATGGCGGGAACGCCGCCGCCGCGGGAACGCTGGCACGTAAAAAAATGGCGGGAACGGCGGCACGTTGAAGTGGCGGGAACCGCCGGCATGGTGCAAATGGCAGGAACGCCGGCACTGTGAAACTGGCGGGAACGCCGCCGCAGTGAAATGGCAGGAACGCCGGCACCGCCGAAACGGCGCGAACGCCACAGCTGCGTCATCTTGCAATTTCGCCATCACTCACCAACACCCGGCCACTCCCTTGCCACCAGCAGCTGGTCGAGTTGACGAGCGACGTCGCTCCAACTCGCCGTCGATGGCGACCAGCCCGGGCCCGCAGCCTCCTCCCATGCAGGCTGCAGTCGCCCATCCCCCGGGGCACACCACCGGGGCCCCGGACTCCAGGGTCGTCGCAGGGAGAGGCCAGGTGCAACCCACACCGTCCATCCGCACCTCCGGTTGGGTCTTGCACTTCGCTGCCAGCTTTTACACCATGGCAGCGAAGGGTACAGCTTCTTCAAATTAATCAGCGAAAGTTCGATAACCACTTCTACACCAAATGTAGTAAGACCGAATTAGGTGCACACACACGCAACTTGGAGGCAACACTATTTATTAAACGGTAAATAATATAACACTCTACATGAGGTGGTGACCACCTTCCTCAACTCACTAACACTCTGGAACACGACACAGACTGGACCAGGCAGGCAACGGCCTGCCTGGCCCAGGACGACGACTCGGGACTTGACGACCGAAGATGTCTTCACCTTGGAGTACAGTACAACAGCCGCCTCGCTCTGCGTTCACACCACGCTTATATTTGGTTTGGCGTGGCTGGCTCCGCCCGGGCGTGGCTGGCTCTCTTCAGGCCACGCCTCCCTTCCCAGGACACGCCTCACTTCCCCCACCTCTGGGAGGGTCCGGATCCCTCCACCACGTGACCCCCCAGGCACCCCCTTGGGGCCCCCAGCCTTCGTACGGGCCGACACAGTAGTGACCTTTCTCTGTCACTACACATGTAATATCGATGTTTAACGTCTTGTTTTATTTTCTTTGCTCATTTCAAATGTAACCATGTTAAGATTGTGATACGTACGCGCGCGTTGTAAAAATAACCGCCGAGAGTGAGGGCGGCTGATGGGATTCATAACACAAAAAAAGGGGCATTAACTTGTTTGAAAATTCGCCAGTGGCCAAATCGACCCCTGATAATTTTCAAAAGGGCGGACTGTTGTATCTATACCTCTTTTTTATTTTATTATTTTCATTAAGAATTATTCTGCCAACATATATAATACATTTTTTTATAGACACGGGACAACTTGGGAGCGAACACGCTCCCAACACTTCCACAGATGCGCGCATACCTCACCTCAAAGGCCAGAAAGCATGAAAGAGGGCAATAAAAGGTCATAAAAACTCCCCCAATTTCACACAAGAGGAACAAGGGAGGGGGGAATTGCAAGCGGGGGTTAGGATGACATCCATTCTTTAAAAAGCCTTTACAAAACCAGGCCACGAAATATATAATTATATTCTTAACAAAGAAAACAACATTGACGACAAGCACAGACGGGTTTTGAACCATGTTAGATAAACAAAGTTACCAACTTAGCCATGAAGATTAAGCAAACAGTATCTATCCTCACTCCAATTGGAAACCAGACTACAGTCTGCACCAGGGTCGCGACCTATCATTTGTTAATTAAATACTGACATTATTTACCTTTAAATAATTTCTACACGGCCGGGCCGAAGCATCAAAGTATAATTATGGCATCAGGGTCGCTCCAAAAAAAAAACATAAAACAAATTCCCTAGCCCTTGATATCACATTAAATAATCACAAAAAGTCAAATAATAAGTACGGAATTAAAGTGGATCTCCTAGGAGAGTTAAGGGCGGAGAAGTCTCTCATAATTAACCAACACGCAAAACTCCATGGGAAGCGAGCAGCTCTCAGCCGTCTTTGTCTTCCCGAGAGGATCTCCACACCCACACACAAGCCAGGAAATGACCCCATAAAGGTCGGAGCAATGGCTCAGAAAGGAAATTAACACATGCCTCCGAAGATAAATAAATAAACACACGCGCAGGGTGCTTCCACCACGCAGCTCACAGCCGTCTTTGTCTCCCCGCAGCACGGACAGCAAGACTTTCGCACGCAAGCAAATAACATTCCCCATAAGAAGATCAAATCACGATGAAATACCATGAACACGGCTACGACATGCATGGAATCACTTACAATCAAATCACAATGGAACTAAGGAGAAAATAAGTCACGTTTAAACTTCCAAACCAAAAAAACTTAAGCTGTGTGATACAAAAGATAACGCCCAGAACAAGGGAGGGGATCATTAAGCTCGCTTAACGTGTAGGTTTTCGCGACAATATTATTCATAATCAAAGACATGGATTATGATGTATAACTCGGTGCGAACGCGAATCGTCGGTCTGGTTAATGGATAACTTAGGTGTCGCCGTCGCAAGGAAACCCCACCCCTCCTTTCAGAATGATTACACAGCTGGTCTTTAAAGCTCCCATAAACAGACACACGACACACGGACGGACACGCACACGACACACACGGACGCAGATGTGTTCACCCCCACAGAAATGTTTTATGACACAGCCTTTGAACAACTCGGAAAAACTGAGTAGATTTTCCCGATATAATCCCAGGAAAAATCCATTCAATATAGATCGTCAGGGCTCTGGCCCCCACCACAGATCCCCACGGGGCTTCGGCTCCATCTCCTCTCGTCACCGCCAACGAAGAAGCTTTTCGTCGTCCAGAAGGACGATGTGCGCGAGGTAGCGACGTGCATCAATAAGCCGAGGTCTGCACCACCTGAGAAGAATCGCTACCCCGAGTCGCCGAGCTGCGAGTGAAGCTGACGGAGATTCCAGCTATCACTCTCGAGCCAACAAAGACACCCAACGTCCACCCTGCAACGAACGAAGCATCGCTCATCGTCAGAGTGACAATCAGCGAACAACCTGCAGAAAGGGCGGAAATCGCCAAGCGTCGACCAAGCGAGCAAAGCAGAGAGCGCGAAGCAGTGGAGAAAGCCTGATTGAACGGCTGTGAGGAGGAGGACAGCGCCATCGAATGCGCTGTGTGTTCAAAACACACACCGACCAACGACCAGTGAAAACAGACAAGACGTCCAGAGCGACGGCGAGCATCGTGCCGACTCAACAATCGTCCAGCAGTGGAGAAGCCGGGGGCTGCCACCAAGAGAGAGAAAGAGCTATCGAATGCGCCGCGTGTTTAATACGCACACCCAGATCAACCAGCATCAACCAAAACCGACTCGTCATCCCGCAGTGGAGAAAGAGAGTCAAAGTCTTCCGAACGAGCGCCGCAGTCAGAGCTGCAGAGAGCGCGCCACCGCGCCGTCAGCTACCGAGGACCAACGAGCGCCACCGCTCACCTCGCAGCGGAGAAAGTCTCGGCTGAAACCCGCACGGACAGAGGAATCTCCTGATCGGTCGTATTACTTCCCCACACACAGACTCAAGGAAGCATACAGAGAATATCTTGTCAAACCGGTTTCTTTGTCATAGAGTCTCGCCGAAGAATTAATTAAAACAGAGCCAGATTCGCTCTCCCACCACCACACACGCCCTCACCCACCATTGTCTCAAACATTCCGTTAACAGATATAATCTTGCCAACGAATCGATTGAAGTATGCTTCGCTTTCGGGTACAATAAGTGCTTTTATTACCGCCATATGAATATTGTGTCATGCTTGTTTCCAAACTCGGCCAGTCGCCGATTGTGATCGATACTTGGGGGAACTAATGAGATGCCTGGTGGAAAGGTAGAGGTTACGATTGTTAGAAGAGTGTTAGCCTTCAGTTTAGTTAATTGCATAATCTCGCAAATGAATAAGTGTTTTCGTCATCCATTTTCGTTAATTGCATAATCTCGCAAATGAATAAGTGTTTTAGTCATCCATTTTCGTTAATTCATAATCCCGCAAATGAATAAGTGTTTTTAGTCATTCATTTTAGTTAAATGGATAATCTCGCAAATGAATAAGTGTTTTAGTCATCCATTTTCGTTAATTGCAGAATCTTGCTCATGAATTTATTGACGCATGTTTGACCTGCATGCCAGAATGTCACATGTTTGTTTAGAATAAAATTGTTATCACAGAAGCATATCGAGTGTTCCTTCCAAGTCCACGCAAAACTGTCTTATTCCTAAGAACTGTAGCCTGTGATGAGATATTAATTTGGAGACCTAAAATAACATAACACACACTAGGATAATCGGTAAATGTTTAATCAATGATAATCGTGTTATCCTGATTGATACAACTCTGGATAAACGAAACTAAGCCTAATTATCATAACTGCTCACATTAACATAATCGCAAGCATTCGCATAAATTACTACGATTATCTCCGTGATTATCATATTTCGTGCATATAATTACATATGTAATGCGGGCGTAAACGGCTTCGCGGATATGACGTCATGGGGGGGAGGAGTTAGGTCATGTGGGAGAGAGGGGTGAGGTCTTAAGGGAGAGATACCGGAAGAGACAGGGGAGTGTGGGAGACAGAGTTAGAGTGAGGTCACGCAGGGCGGAGGTCGAGGAGTGGCGAGATCGCCACATGCACGGAGGGTAAGACTTGGCACCGTCGGCCAGCGGTGACCAAGCACGGAGGAACGACGGGCAGCGGTGGAGCTGCAGTGGGGCAGCGGTGGAGCTGCAGTGAGGGCAGCCGGAGGACTGCACAGGGGATCTGCAGCAGAGCTGCAGAGGTGTGGAGGCTACGGGAGCGAGAGCAGCTATGGAGCTGCCAAGGGGAGAGCTCTGAGCGAGGGCCGTGTGGGAAAAGTGTAAGAACCCGAATAAAGGACGACGGAGACAGAACCAGGATCGAGTCCCTTATTACACTGGTGTCAGAAGTGAAACGGCATGTCAAAACAGCTCAGAAGAAAGAATATTTCTGCGCCATCGTCTGCTACAACATCCGACAACGACGACCTTCCTCGGGCGGTCGACCTGCCTGCGATGGAGGAGGAGATCCGTGCGGGAACAAGTGCGGGTCCGGGAGTCCAAGAGGTCGCCGCGTCGGTGGACCCGTCTGCACCTGAGGACGCGGATTGGCGATGGAGGCAGATGGCGGCGCAGACGGAGACGCTGAAAATCGTGCTCGCGCAATTGTGCGAGCTCGTCACGCCGAGGACGGCATTGGGGGGAGCCGATGGAGGTCCGCAGGTCGCTGCCTTGCCTCCGCTGTCGGCGCCATTGGCCACACGGCAAGAAGACGTCATCTTGGGCGTGGCAGGAGAAGAACGGCGGGAAGCCGCCATCTTGCGCTCTCCGCGGCGAGAGGCCGCCATCTTGAACACGCGGCGATGCGACGCCATTTTGAATATGCCGCCTGGTGAGTCATCGGCTGAGGACGGTGCAACAAGGAGTCGCAGTCGTCATCTCACGACCGTCAAAGAATTCTCCATCGGGGGCGATTGGAGTGCTTTCGCCTGCAGATTTCTGGCGGCGGTACGCTCAGCAAGGTGGACGGACGCTGAGGCATTGGAGGTTTTACCGACTCTTCTCGATGACGAGTCGGTGAGATTCTTCCGCTCCATCAAGGCAGAGAAGAAGAAAACATTGAGAGGAGTTTTCGACGAGATGGCAGATGCATATGAGCCACCGGATGATGCTCATCGCCGGTTTGTTCAACGTCAGCGAGCACCCGAGGAGTCGCCGGTGGCATACAGGGGTGCGGTATTGGAGTTGGCCATGGCTGCATACCCGGAGACGGAGCCTGACCTGCTCGAACCTCTCATCTTGGGTAAGATGCTCGAGCTGTCCCGGGATTTGGGGATTCCTATGCCGGTGTGTGGCCACGAAAAGCTTACGTCCCGGGCGGCCGCTAAATGTCTTGATGCCCAGTTCAACCTGCGCCGTTGGAAGCAAGTCACGGCGTGGACGGGGGGGCCCATCGTCGAGGGAGGTGCCGCGGGTTGGGATCCCAAGAAGGCGGTGTACGTTCCTGACGGGGGGGGCCCGCAGGAGCTGACAGCCGCCTCTGCTCAGTGGTCGGCCCGCAGTACGCCGGGGCCACGATCTGCGCCACCGCCACAGGAGCGTCGGGACGGGGTGCCTGCGCCGCGGCGTAACAACATCGACTGCTTCCGCTGCGGCCGTAAAGGCCATTACGCAAGGAACTGCTGGGCCCGCGTCCCGGGTCTGCCCCAGAAGGAGGCCTCGTCAGCGGACGTGCCACGGAAGGATCCTCCAGGACAGGCAAGTCGGTGCGCACCAGACACCCGGCAAGGCTTGACACCTCACTCATCACCGTTGTCGTGCGATCCGGGTGTTGTTAATAACGGGGGGAAGCCATCGACTGGGCCATGTCGCTCGGTTACGCAGTGGCGTAAATTGGCACGGCGGGTCGTCGCGGCCGCTACTGGTTCGTCCACCGTACCTGGTTCTATACAAGGGGTGGACGTACGTGTGTTAGTGGATTCCGGGGCGTCCGCGACCATTATATCGGATGTCATTTTCCATTTGTTGAACATCCCACCTGAGGCCGTGCTTCCGGTTTACGATTCTTGCGTCGCTGCCAACGGGGGTAGCATGGGCATTGTGGGCCAGGTGGACGCACAATATCTATCGGGGGAGTGTCGGCCTCGGGAATTGTGTTAATTTCGAGGTCCCTCGCGGTTCCTTGCTTGTTGGGAACTGACTTCCTGGCCAAGATGCCCATTCTAATTCGAATTAATCAAAACTGCATTGAATTACCGGGTGGGCGAAAAATTACATTTCTACCGTCGCCCTGGGGGCGACCTGCTCCGGTCGCTCAGGTGCAGGCACTGTCCGAGGTATCTGTTGATATTCCACCTGGCTCACAGATGCTTATCCCCTTGCGATATCGGAAGCCTGTACCTGGTCGTCAGGGTGCAATTGGGATTTTGTTGTCGCCGTCCGCCACTATAACGGGCGGAGCGGCGCTCGTTGGGGCGCAAACTATTGTCCGGCATGACCAGCAGCCGTTTCTGCAGGTGCTTAATGCAAGTTCCGAGAATGTGTGTGTGCCGGCTGGTACGGTTGTGGCATATGCCACCACGGCGTTTACGGCACAAGATCATCTGGGCAGCCAGTTCTTCCCTTTCCGGTGAACAACGTTGTGCGCTTCGTAAATTATTATTGAGTTATTCTGATGTGTTTAGCTCCGACGATTTGGACTTGGGAAGCACCTCGTTGCTTTACCATCACATTGACACAGGGGACGCTGCCCCTATTTGGTTGAACTCGCATCGGATGAGTCCGGCGGAGCGAGATCAGGTTCGAGGGGCAGTGGATGACATGTTGGCTGCGGACATAATATCTCCATCTAACAGCCCATGGGGCGCGCATGTTGTTTTGGTTAAAAAGAAGGATGGCAAATTGCGCTTTTGTGTCGACTTTCGTAAGTTGAATAAAGTGTCTGTGGCAGATGCGTACCCCCTGCCGCGTATGGACGACTCCCTCGATCCCTTGTCGGGGGCGAAGTTCTTTTCAACGCTAGATCTCTCTTCGGGATTCTGGCAGCTTCCCCTTGACGAACCCTCGCGGGAGAAGACTGCTTTCCGTACGCCGCAGGGGTTATTCCAATTTAATTGTCTTCCGATGGGGCTGAATGCTGCCCCTGCCACATTTCAAAGGTTGATGGAGTTGGTGTTAACGGGGTTGCAGTGGGAGACATGTCTGATATATTTAGATGATATTATCGTCTTCAGCCGCACATTTGATGAGCATTTACTGCGGTTGGAGGCGGTGTTCGCCAGGATGCGTTCCGCAAATTTGAAATTTAAGCCTAAGAAATGTCACCTACTGCAACGGTCCGTGCGCTATTTGGGGCATATCGTAAGTGCGGACGGGGTGGCCACGGATCCGGACAAGACAGCATGCGTCCGTGACTGGCCGACCCCGGCCACGGTGGGGGATGTACGTCGCTTTTTGGGGTTTGCCTCATACTATCGGAGGTTTGTTCCGGATTTCGCGACGATCGCGAGGCCCTTGCACCTCCTTACGGGTAAAGGAAGGAAATTTGCTTGGGGACCGCCGGAAGAGGCAGCGTTTCAGGGCCTACGCGATCGACTGGCTACGGCACCGACGTTAGATTATCCTGATTTTGATCACCCCTTCATTCTGGATACGGATGCGAGTGACACGGGCATTGGGGCCGTGTTGTCTCAATCAAAAGGTGGTGTGAAACGCGTGGTGGCGTATGGTAGCCGGGTTTTGTCTCCCGCAGAAACTCGCTACTGTGTCACACGCAGGGAACTTTTGGCTATTGTTTTCTTTCTCCGCCAATTTCGACCGTATCTCTACAGTCGTTCGTTTATTGTTCGCACGGATCATGTGGCCTTGCAGTATGCTCTTAAGATGGACCAACCATCCGGCCAGTTGGCGCGGTGGTTGGACACGCTGCAAGAATTTTCCTTCCAAATTCACCATCGGAAGGGGATGCGTCACGCGAATGCGGATGCGCTTTCTAGGTTGCCGCAGCGATCCCCTTGCGCGTGCGCGTCGGGGATGCATAGATGTGCGCCGATTCAGCAACCCCCTCAGCCTGTTGCATTGGCGGTCGACGTGCCTGAAGCTCCAAAGGAGCCGGGACCGGCTGATGGGATTCTGAATCTTCCAAGGGTTGTGTGGATTCGGGAACAAATGTTGGATGGTTCATTGGTCTCGTTACGGAATCGGACTGCGAAGAAGAGTGGGGGACTGGGTACGGGGGGTATGCCGGAAACCGCTCTCCGCAATGGTCTGCTGATGTGGAGGGAAGGGTTACAGGAACGCTGGCGTCTGGTTGTACCGGCATCCTTGCGGTACGAGTTGATTAGGACTCTGCATGGGGACACGCTTTTACATCTGGGGGTGCAGAAGACCCTATTGACGCTGCAGCGAGACTATTTTTGGCACGGCATGACAACGGATGTCGTCGGTCACGTTCGCGCGTGTCCCGATTGTGCCCGGCGAAAACCACCTAAACAACCATATGTGCCGCCCATACAGTCTATTCAGGTGTCTAGAGTTAACGAATTGGTGGCGTTGGACATTTTGGGACCCTTCCCGCCATCCGCTAAGGGAAATAAATACTTGGTAGTTGGGGTAGAGTACCTCTCCCGCTGGCCGATGGCCTGGCCTTTGCCTGACCAGTCAGCGGCGTCTATCACAGACGCCTTTCTATTCGGGTACGTTATGGACAAGGGGGCGCTGGAGAGGCTCTTCACAGACCAAGGCCGTAATTTTTCTTCTAAATTGTTGGGGGAGGTGTGCGCGGCTCTTGGAACTAAAAAGATACGGACATCTCCCTACCATCCGCAAACGGATGGTATGGTCGAACGGCTAAATCGGACATTGTCCGCCATGTTGTGTCACACCGTGAGTGAAAAACAATCGGATTGGGATTTGCATATCCCTGGGGTACTTTCGGCATACCGAATGACGCCGCATGCGGCTACAGGATATTCGCCGTTTTTCTTTATGTATGGTCGCGAGAACGTGCCGCCAATGGATGTGCAGTTGGGAACTGGAGTGAGGGGACCTGCTAAGCCTCTTCCTGATTACATTCGGGATACCGTTCGCTGGGTTACTGAGGCACGGGAGGGGGCCCGCATGGCTACTGCCAAAGCCCAGGCCTGGAACGAGCGGTGTGCTCGACGCTCGAAGGGGGAGTGCCCCTGGAAGGTGGGGGACATGGCCTGGCTCCATTGCCCGCAGGTGAGGCCAGGTACCTCTCCTAAATTACACAAACCATGGCAAGGGCCGGTCCGCCTCATCGAGGTTCCCAACCCACAGTCTGCGCGTGTTCGGTTTGGATCTCGGCGTTGGTTCGTTCACATGTCGCGCTTGAAACCATATGTGGCCCCTCGAGACGATGCGTCATCTCCCGATGTTGCCTTGCCGGGGTCTGTGGCTGCCGACTCATCCCTGCCTGTGCCTGTTGACCTTGCAAGAGCACCTGTCGTGCCTTTTACAGATGTAGTGGTGGTATTGACGTGCGCCGACTGTGACAGTGATGGATCACGGGGCGGCGCGGGGTGCGGGGTTGGGCACGCGTTGTGGGCGTGGTGTGGACGCGCGCGCCGGGAGTGACAGATGACGGGGCGGCGCGGCGTGGGTGGTGAGGCACGATGCGATGTGGGAAAAGAGGATCGTAGCCAGCGCCCAGCGATTGGTCGAATAAGTGGGTGCTCGCAGCGACGTCCGCAGGTGGGGTATAAAGGGGGACGCGCGAGAGCACTCGGGGAGAGTTACCCAGTTGAAGACCCGAAGACGGAGCTGAAGACCTAGTGCCCCGAGACCCCTAGTCCCGCCGTCCTTGTGGGGACCGGGGCCCTGTGTGGCTCGGAGGCGAGGCTGTGGGACCCGGGGTCCGACGCCCCCGTGGGTCGGGCTGGGGACCCACAGTCGAGACGGATACCCCGGGCAGGGAGTGTCCCGAGTAGCTCAGTGGCGTTAGTCGCCGAGTAGCTAAGTGGATGTTGGTCATCCGAGTAGCTCAGTGGCGTTAGTCGCCGAGTAGCTAAGTGGGTGTTTGTCACCCGAGATACTAAGTGGATGTTGGTCATCCGAGTAGCTCAGTGGGCGTTAGTCGCCAAGTAGCTAAGTGGGTGTTTGTCACCCGAGATACTAAGTGGGTGTTTGTCACCCGAGATACTAAGTGGGTGTTTGTCACCCGAGATACAAAGTAGGTGTTAGTCACCTGTGAGCGAGTTTGATAAAATAAAGAGTGTGTTACCCGTGAAGTCGTCTCCCGCCGAGTTACTACACTACAACTGGCGTCAGAAGTAAACCTGTCTTCAAAAAGTATGGACACGAGGAAGACTACCCGTACCCACGAGCGAGGTTGGGACGACGACGGCGTACCGGGGACACCAACCTCGGGAGGAGAGGACGAGGAGTTGCCGCCGATGCAGCACTTCGCGGTGATGGCCGACGCTCCGCTTGCCTCCGACACCAGCCTCCAAGACGCGCGCTCCCGGTTGGCGGAGTTGCTACTCGCCGCCGCCGCTGTCTTGGCCGACATCTCCGTTCCGGCGAGCGGAAAAACGGCTGCGGGGTTGGTGGAGGAAGCGACGTCGGAGGAATCCCGCCAAAAGGCGCTTCGCGCCAAAAGTCTGGAAGTTGCCGCCGTTTTTGGGGGGCCGCCACCGATTGGCGGGAAAGACGGACGCCACGTGGCCGGACACCTCCGCTCAGCGCAGCCCACGTCATCAGCGCGCGCCGGAGCTCTCCATTTTGCGCATGACAACCGAGCCGACATTTTACACAACTACAGCGGAGCGCGGGAAATTCTCTCCGACGTCGACGACGATCGGGTCCTCCAGCAAAGATTGCCCGCGCTGTCGGCGTTCAAGGCGGATGGGGGCGACTGGGGAGCCTTCCAACGAAGGTTCCTCGCTCATCAGGAGATGTCGGGGTGGTCCGACACCACTGCCCTGCGTGCGTTGCCAGCGATGCTTGACGACGACGCGCTTGCAGCCTTCACATCTGCTGCAAGGTCGTCCCGCTCTACGCTCCAGGCCGCACTACACCTGATGGCGAAGGTGTTCGGGCCGCCCTCCACGTGTCGCCACCAGTTCTACGATCGGCGGAAGGTGGCTGGAGAAACGACGCTCGCCTATCGCACGGCACTACTCGCCTTGGCGGACGCAGCTTTTCCCCGCATGGATAAGGAGGGGAAGGACGCCATGGTGACGGAGCAGCTGCTGGCGTTGGCCCACGAGTTGGGGGTCCCCATCAATGTGGCGGACGAGATGGATATCTGCTCCCTGGCGATCGCCACGAGCATTCACGCGTACGAGGTCCTCAAACGCAAGCCGGGGGTCGTCTGCAAATGGGCGGGGAACGCGGCACTGGCCGCCACAATCGCCAAACCTCAGCCAGCTGCGGATCAGGAGCAGGCCTTCGCTGCATCGCGTCCGGGGGAGTGGAGAACGGGAGGTCGTTCGCCCACACGTTTACCCCGCAAGCTGGAGCAACCGAAACCTACGACGTCCGTCGTCTGCTACAACTGCGGCCTTCGGGGTCACGTCGCAGCCGGGTGCCGGGCCCCGCGTCAGCGCGCCACAGGACCACGTCGGGACGACGACCGGGGCCACAAGTCATCCCAACAAAACCCGGCAAGTCGCGGCACCTCACACGTTCGGTCCACAAACACGGCACATTCGGGTCGCCGCTTGGCGGTGGGGGGTTCGCGGCTGGGTGCCGGGGGTTCATTTCGGCGAGGGGGGTCCATACGCGGCCCGCAAGCAGTCGAGTGGTCCGAATTGGCCCACAGGATCGTGGCTGCGTCGGCCGGGTCGTCCGTGGTAACGGGGTTCATTGACGGGGTTGAGGTCCGGGTGCTTGTTGACACGGGTGCGTCGGCCACCATCATCTCGGACCTTATTTATAACATTCTTCCCGTCCAAAGTAGACCCCTTCTGCCAGTAGACGTGCCATTTTATGCGGCGAATGGGGGATCCCTGGGGATCATCGGCCAGATTCGGGCGACTATTTGCATTGGTGACATCAAATTGGCGGGCCCTATTTTTGTATCATCATCGCTGGCCGTTCCCTGTTTGCTAGGTACGGACTTTTTGTCCAAAATGCCCATCAAAATTCTTGTAGATCAGGCCTGCATAGAGCTTCCGTCAGGTCGGCGGGTTGCGTTCTTGACGGGCCCTTCAAAAATGCGCACGGTTTGTGCGACGGTGCAGGCGCTGGCAACTCACACTGTACGGGTGCCCCCGGGATCGCAAATGTTAGTACCCCTTCGGTTCAGGAAGCCACTCGAGGTGGGTGCGGAGGCACAGGGGGTGCTGTTGGGGCCGTCTAACAGGGCCAGAAGGGGCCTCGACTTAGCGGTTGCTCAAACCATGGTGAGAGGGGACAGTGAGCCGTTCGTAATGGTCCTGAATACGGGGTCGCGGCCGGCCGTAATTGCGCAGGGAACGGTGCTGGCTCACGCCGCGCCGCTACCCGTTGAGGAACGGCTCGTGGCTCAAGCAGATTTCACTGTCAAGTCGCATCCTCCAAGTGATGAGGGGACTGAGTGGTTGGACTCGTTGTGTGCCGGTTCTGCTAACTTGTCTGAGGTGCAATTGGGAGCATTGAGGGGTTTGCTACTCGAGTTTGCTGATGTGTTCAGCAAACATAAGTACGATATCGGCTGCACTGACCTGTTGCGCCACCACATAGCTACAGGGGACGCGGCCCCTATTCGTCAGAATCCCTTCCGGCTCAGCCCAGCCGAGAAGGAACATGTGCAATCGGCGGTTAATGATATGTTGGCGGCCGATATCATTTCGCCCTCTTCTAGTCCGTGGGGTGCTCCTATTGTTCTAGTAAAGAAACAGGACGGGTCCTTGCGGTTTTGTGTCGATTTCCGCCGCTTAAACAAAATCTCGATGGCGGATGCGTATCCGCTCCCCAGGATGGATGAGTCGCTGGATGCCTTGGCGGGAGCACAGTTTTTTTCCACACTCGATCTGCTTTCTGGATTTTGGCAATTGCCACTCGATAACGAGTCTAAACCTAAAACTGCTTTCCGGACACCTGGTGGCCTATTTGAATTCAACCGTTTGCCCATGGGCTTACATTCCGCTCCCGCCACGTTCCAGAGACTCATGGAATTGGTTTTGTCGGGCCTCCAATGGGATACCTGTTTGATTTATCTCGACAATATCATCGTCTTTAGTCGGACTTTCGAGGAGCACCTCCAGCGACTGAGAGCGGTGTTCCTCAGGATGCGTTCCGCTAAGCTTAAATTTAAACCGGCTAAATGTTTTCTGCTTCGGGAATCGGTCAGGTATTTGGGCCATATCGTGAGTCGTTCAGGGATCTCGACGGACCCTGCTAAGACGCATTGCGTCAGCTCATGGCCAACGCCAACCTCGGTCACGGAGGTTCGCAGTTTCATTGGTTTCGCCTCCTATTACCGTCGTTTTGTCAAGCAATTTGCCACCATAGCCAGGCCCCTGCACGCTTTGACGGCTAAGGGTGTGAGGTTTCACTGGGGGGCGGAAGAGGAGGCTGCGTTCTGCTCCCTTCGTGACGCCTTGGTGCAGGCTCCCCCCTTGTGTTACCCCGATTTCACACAACCGTTTTTGCTTGACACAGACGCCAGCAACACGGGTATCGGGGGGGTGCTCTCACAGGTGGTCGGGGGGGTTGAACGGGTGGTCGCCTACGGTAGTAGAGTTCCTTCCCCCGCCGAACAACGCTATTGCGTAACTCGTCGTGAATTGTTAGCGATTGTGTTTTTTACACAGCAATTCAGGCCGTATCTTTACGGCCGTCATATTACGGTCCGTACGGACCATGCGGCTCTACAATACGCTATGCGCGTGGCACAGCCATCGGGCCAATTGTCCCGATGGTTGGAAGTCCTTCAGGACTACCAATTCACGACGATTTACCGCAAGGGATTGCGACACTCAAATGCGGACGCCTTGTCGCGGTTGCCTCCGTGCACGGACTGCACATGTTTGTTGGGATCGGCGCGGTGCAAACCCCCGGTCGCCGGCACCCCGGGAGTTGCGCTCGCCGCCTCTAACACCCCGGGAGCGGACGCCCCCACGGGGAGGGATTCGCTGTTGTCGTTGCCCCTCGTTGAGTGGGGCCGTCTCCAGATGTCCGACAGCTCCCTACTTACGCTACGTCGGAAAGTTGGCGCTCCCGAGCTAGGGGAGGCGCGGGTCGGTTCCTGGGTGTGCAGACAGGGCCTTTTGATGAAGTGGGACAACATGTCCCGGCGTCACGTGCTCGTTGTGCCTGTTGCTATGCGGGGTAGAGTTGTTCTGGCAGCTCATGAACGGCTCATGCATCTGGGTTTTCACAAAACGCTCGCCCTAATCCAGCGAGACTATTATTGGCCGGGGATGGGTAACGACGTGGCGAATATTCTTAAGGGATGCGTAGGGTGCGCCAAAAGGAAACCGCCACCATTGGCAGCTAATCCACCGCTGCAATCCATTCAGGTTTCGCGTATAAACGAATTGGTAGCGTTGGACATCTTGGGGCCCTTTCCGGCTACACCAAGGGGAAATAGGTTCCTGCTGGTTGGCGTGGAATACTTCACCCGATGGCCTATGGCATGGCCGCTCGCCAACCAGTCGGCTGCGGCGGTGGCGGACGCCTTTGTCCAGGGTTATGTTTTGGACAAGGGCGCCCCCGAACGCTTGCTGACGGATCAAGGAAAGAATTTTTCGAGCGTTTTGTTGCGCGAGGTGTGCGACCTGTTGGGTACAAAGAAAGTGCGTACTTCCCCCTACCACCCGCAGACTGACGGGATGGTTGAGCGTCTGAACAGGACGATTACGTCTATGTTGTGCCAACAGGTCTGCGACGATCAGGTTGATTGGGACTTACAGGTGCCGGGGGTACTCGCGGTCTATCGAATGGCCCCTCATGCGGCGACAGGGTTTTCCCCATTTTTTCTTATGTATGGGCGGGAGGCCGATCCGGCCATGGACGTCCAACTGGGGATTTCCCAGCCACGTGCAAAATCTAAATTGGCAGACCACATCAAATTTAATATCGCCAAATTGACTGAAGCGCGGGAGGCGGCGAGGTTGAATTCGCGGTCGCGGCAAATTGCGAACGAGAGATTGCATGAACGGAGGGTGCATACGCATGATTGGAAACCGGGCGATAAGGCCTGGCTGCATTGTCCACATGCACCGTTGGCTACGTCCCCCAAGTTGTTGAGACCTTGGAGGGGACCGGTGGAAATTGTGCGGGTTGCACGACCCCAGAGTATACAGATTAAATGGGGGAAACGCCGTTGGTATGTGCACCCCTCCCGACTGAAGCCCTATGCGGCACCGTGTGACCCCGTTCTGTGCCGTGACGACCGGGCGTGTGATGTGACCGTCGACTCGGGGAGGGAGGTGTCGCAGGCTGATCCTCACGTGTCTCCACCTGACCCACCCCCAGGTGCCTCGGGCTTGACGGCTGCTGACCGTCGGGAGCCTGAACCCCGGGGCACGCACGGGTCCTCGATGCCTGGCCGATGTCTTCCTGAACCGCCGGCACCACCGGACGTTCAACCGCGTCTGGTGCCGTACGACGGACCGGCAAGGCGGACTCGGGCTAGGGCTCAACAATTTTCATGAAGACGTTTTTTTCTCTACACCGAGCTCGCCCGGTGTTCCCCTCTGCCGGGGTATTGTCCCGTTGTAGGGACGCTCGGAAAGAAGGGGACACCGCACGAGTCGAAAGAAAAAAATAAAAAATTTTTGTCCATTTATTTTCCTTTCTGCATACACATTGCTATTGGCACTCGCCGGTTTGTATATGTAGTGGTGGTATTGACGTGCGCCGACTGTGACAGTGATGGATCACGGGGCGGCGCGGGGTGCGGGGTTGGGCACGCGTTGTGGGCGTGGTGTGGACGCGCGCGCCGGGAGTGACAGATGACGGGGCGGCGCGGCGTGGGTGGTGAGGCACGATGAGATGTGGGAAAAGAGGATCGTAGCCAGCGCCCAGCGATTGGTCGAATAAGTGGGTGCTCGCAGCGACGTCCGCAGGTGGGGTATAAAGGGGGACGCGCGAGAGCACTCGGGGAGAGTTACCCAGTTGAAGACCCGAAGACGGAGCTGAAGACCTAGTGCCCCGAGACCCCTAGTCCCGCCGTCCTTGTGGGGACCGGGGCCCTGTGTGGCTCGGAGGCGAGGCTGTGGGACCCGGGGTCCGACGCCCCCGTGGGTCGGGCTGGGGACCCACAGTCGAGACGGATACCCCGGGCAGGGAGTGTCCCGAGTAGCTCAGTGGCGTTAGTCGCCGAGTAGCTAAGTGGATGTTGGTCATCCGAGTAGCTCAGTGGCGTTAGTCGCCGAGTAGCTAAGTGGGTGTTTGTCACCCGAGATACTAAGTGGATGTTGGTCATCCGAGTAGCTCAGTGGGCGTTAGTCGCCAAGTAGCTAAGTGGGTGTTTGTCACCCGAGATACTAAGTGGGTGTTTGTCACCCGAGATACTAAGTGGGTGTTTGTCACCCGAGATACAAAGTAGGTGTTAGTCACCTGTGAACGAGTTTGATAAAATAAAGAGTGTGTTACCCGTGAAGTCGTCTCCCGCCGAGTTACTACACTACACAGACAAGCCGGCCGTGACATTGCTGGAGACAGGAGACTCTGCTCGGGGTGTGCCTACCACGGCTGCGGGGACTCCGAGCCCCGCCGCCCTTCCGACCCCGTCGCAGACACGATCGCGACGCACCCCCGACGCTGGGCCTTCAGGGACACGGGACCGGGACGTTGACGGGCCTCCAATAGCGACAGGACGACTTCATCCTGTCGCTCCTAAAACCCCGTCACGTTCCCGGTCTGCATGAGGGCCGCCGCCCGTCCGGGACGGACCGGCAACCCGAACGCACTCAAAGTCCCTTACATTTCGTTAAATTTTTCTGTTGTGTTGTTGTTGTTGTTATATTTATTGTATGCTTCGTTGTCCTTGAATGTGTGATGGTTGTGTTCGCTCGCATTACTTGTCTCGTTATTGTTCAGCCGAGGTCGGCTGGATTTTCTCTACGGGGGAGGGTGGTGTAATGCGGGCGTAAACGGCTTCGCGGATATGACGTCATGGGGGGGAGGAGTTAGGTCACGTGGGAGAGAGGGGTGAGGTCTTAAGGGAGAGATACCGGAAGAGACAGGGGAGTGTGGGAGACAGAGTTAGAGTGAGGCCACGCAGGGCGGAGGTCGAGGAGTGGCGAGATCGCCACATACACGGAGGGTAAGACTTGGCACCGTCGGCCAGCGGTGACCAAGCACGGAGGAACGACGGGCAGCGGTGGAGCTGCAGTGAGGGCAGCCGGAGGACTGCACAGGGGATCTGCAGCGGAGCTGCAGAGATGTGGAGGCTACGGGAGCGAGAGCAGCTATGGAGCTGCCAAGGGGAGAGCTCTGAGCGAGGGCCGTGTGGGAAAAGTGTAAGAACCCCAATAAAGGACGACGGAGACAGAACCAGGATCGAGTCCCTTATTACACATACATTAACATAACTTATGCGATTTGCGCATTTTTCGGAAAATTATAATTTTTTATTATTTTCATCAAAATTTCATAATCCAACACATACAACAGCCACCACCAAGCGACGGAGCCGACCCCGTGTCCCCCTCACCTCACATGAACACACCCGCACGCATTTCCCCCCCCCCCCCCCCCCCCATAGAGCTCCGAGGAGAGGTCACCTGACCGACCGGTTTTTATCTGAGAAACCCTTATCGGGATTAACTTTCACGGTTTCCGGCGACCAGGGAATTGGACGACCTCCCCCGACGCTACTTTGCACCGCGGCGCTGCGACCGGCCTTAAGATGGTATGGTCGCGGCGAAGGGCATTCGGCCACCGCGGTTGAAACGCATCCCCCCACACACACCCCCACGGGTCGACGAGACAGGCAGAGGAGGGACGGGGCGGCATAGTTTAGAGTGCCAAAGCGGGCTCGAGTGCGTAGGTGCCATCGTTAGAGAAGTTAAAGGATAGGGCGGGAATGGCAAATAATCAGAGAGGTGACTCGGACGCATAGTGCGCAATTGATGGGGCAGGTGGTGGAGACATGCGGAGGCTCCGCGCTTAACTTCCACAGCAGGCCGTGGTGATGGACGCCGCTGCATAATGCGCAAGACCAAGCGCCATGCATGAGAAAGGGATTAATTTGAATAAACGCCGCAACACGCAGCGCAGCTGATTAGCATAGCAAGGGCGCCCGAAACCGCCGTACGCGTGCTGACGGGCACGCGCCCATTGTTAAAGAAAAACCACGCTCAGAGCCGCATCCCTTTGATGTAGGAAGGATAAAAAGGGGGCGCAAAGGGGAGATCGGTCTCTTACTCCAGCACCAGGCGACAAGTCGCTCTCCAGCCCAGCGACCCGGACGTCCGTGAGACGCATCGAGGTACGCTGCGAGCACGGGATCAACGGACCGCCGTGAGCACCTAACAGTGAGTAAGAAGGTGAATTAGGATCGTAGCCGATAAATAGGGAATAGGTCCAGGGGTAGTAGAATAGGCCAGCCTCGTCGATTCATACTGACTCAACCACCAGTCCCAGGTAGCAAACAATAAATCCTTAATAGCGAACCGTGTCTCCGTGTGATCTCGCTGAGAAGTGGGAACGCGTGTGGTGCTGTGTACACAGTGGCTCGGCACGTGGGAGCGCTGCGTAGAGCGGCGCACGAGTGGGTGTCGCGTGTGTGCAGGTGTGTGCGCTCATAGCGTGGGGAAAGGGGTCGGTGCGTCCACAGGTACCAGCTCCGTCTATCGCCGCAGGGACTCGCGCGGTGTGAGGGCAGCGTCATTCGCTCTCCGACTCCTGACCCCCGTTTAGAGCGCGTGATTGGTGGAGAGACAACGCAGCATTTACAGGTGAACGAGAGCGTGCGTCGAGCTATGCCTCTCACACGAGCTCGCGGAGGGACGGACCAGGGAGGGGAGCCGTCGGGCGATGAGCCCAGCAACGGCAGCAGCTGCTCACAGAGTAGCGAGGGGTCGGCGAACGGCGCAGTCCCTGCCATAGGCACGGTGCAGGGAGGAACTTCGGGGACCAGCGGCCCCAACACCTCCATGTTAGTCAGTGTAACTCCATTTCTTTGCGTGTCTGTAGGTCCATGTAGGTCCATCTTAGTCCATGCGTTTGCTTTATTGACCTGCTGGGTTGCTCTTTGTGCTTTCCGAGTCCCTGACCCACTGATCACCATCCTTAAGGACCTTCATGATGGTGAGCGGCCCCGCGTCTAACTACGTGGCCGTGAGTCAGAGCCATTGCCTTTACACCTTGGGGTGCAACAGGGATGTCCTCTGGCTCCCACATTATTTTACATATGTTTGGACCACGTAGTTCGTCAAGCCTTCAATGCCTGTGTAGTGGTGGTATTGACGTGCGCCGACTGTGACAGTGATGGATCACGGGGCGGCGCGGGGTGCGGGGTTGGGCACGCGTTGTGGGCGTGGTGTGGACGCGCGCGCCGGGAGTGACAGATGACGGGGCGGCGCGGCGTGGGTGGTGAGGCACGATGAGATGTGGGAAAAGAGGATCGTAGCCAGCGCCCGGCGATTGGTCGAATAAGTGGGTGCTCGCAGCGACGTCCGCAGGTGGGGTATAAAGGGGGACGCGCGAGAGCACTCGAGGAGAGTTACCCAGTTGAAGACCCGAAGACGGAGCTGAAGACCTAGTGCCCCGAGACCCCTAGTCCCGCCGTCCTTGTGGGGACCGGGGCCCTGTGTGGCTCGGAGGCGAGGCTGTGGGACCCGGGGTCCGACGCCCCCGTGGGTCGGGCTGGGGACCCACAGTCGAGACGGATACCCCGGGCAGGGAGTGTCCCGAGTAGCTCAGTGGCGTTAGTCGCCGAATAGCTAAGTGGATGTTGGTCATCCGAGTAGCTCAGTGGCGTTAGTCGCCGAGTAGCTAAGTGGATGTTGGTCATCCGAGTAGCTCAGTGGCGTTAGTCGCCGAGTAGCTAAGTGGGTGTTTGTCACCCGAGATACTAAGTGGATGTTGGTCATCCGAGTAGCTCAGTGGGCGTTAGTCGCCAAGTAGCTAAGTGGGTGGTTGTCACCCGAGATACTAAGTGGGTGTTTGTCACCCGAGATACAAAGTAGGTGCTAGTCACCTGTAACCGAGTTTGATAAAATAAAGAGTGTGTTACCCGTGAAGTCGTCTCCCGCCGAGTTACTACATTACAACTGGCGTCAGAAGTGAACCTGTCTTCAAGAAGTATGGACACAAGGAAGACTACCCGTACCCACGAGCGAGGTCGGGACGACGACGGCGTACCGGGGACACCAACCTCGGGAGGAGAGGACGAGGAGTGGCCGCCGATGCAGCACCTCGCGGTGATGGCCGACGCTCTGCTTGCCTCCGACACCAGCCTCCAAGACGCACACTCCCGGTTGGCGGAGTTGCTGCTCGCCGCCGCTGCAATCTTGGCCGAGATCTCCGTTCCAGCGGGCGGGAAAACGGCTGCGGGGTTGGAGGAAGGAGCGAGGCTGGCGGGATCCCGCCAAAAGGCGCTTCGCGCCAAAAGTCTGGAAGTTCCCGCCGTTTTTGAGGGGCCGCCATTGATTGGCGGGAAACACGGACGCCACGTGGCCGGACACCTCCGCGCAGCGCAGCCCACGTCATCAGCGCGCGCCGGAGCTCTCCATTTTGCGCCTGACAACCGAGCCGACATTTTAGACAACTACAGCGGAGCGCGGGAAAATCTCTCCGACGTCGACGACGATCGGGTCCTCCAGCAAAGATTGCCCGCGCTGTCGGCGTTCAAGGCGGATGGGGGCGACTGGGGAGCCTTCCAACGAAGGTTCCTCGCTCATCAGGAGATGTCGGGGTGGTCCGACACCACTGCCCTGCGTGCGTTGCCAGCGATGCTTGACGACGACGCGCTTGCAGCCTTCACATCTGCTGCAAGGTCGTCCCGCTCTACGCTCCAGGCCGCACTACACCTGATGGCGAAGGTGTTCGGGCCGCCCTCCACGTGTCGCCACCAGTTCTACGATCGGCGGAAGGTGGCTGGAGAAACGACGCTCGCCTATCGCACGGCACTACTCGCCTTGGCGGACGCAGCTTTTCCCCGCATGGATAAAGAGGGGAAGGACGCCATGGTGACGGAGCAGCTGCTGGTGTTGGCCCACGAGTTGGGGGTCCCCATCAATGTGGCGGACGAGATGGATATCTGCTCCCTGGCGATCGCCACGAGCATTCACGCGTACGAGGTCCTCAAACGCAGGCCGGGGGTCGTCTGCAATTTGGCGGGGAACGCGGTACTGGCAGCCACGATCGCCGAACCTCAGCCAGCTGCGGTGCAGGAGCAGGCCTTCGCTGCATCGCGTCCGGGGGAGTGGAGAACGGGAGGTCGTTCGCCCACACGTTCGCCCCGCAAGCTGGAGCAACCGAAACCTACGACGTCCGTCGTCTGCTACAACTGCGGCCTTCGGGGTCACGTCGCAGCCGGGTGCCGGGCCCCGCGTCAGCGCGCCACAGGACCACGTCGGGACGACGACCAGGGCCACAAGTCATCCCAACAAAACCCGGCAAGTCGCGGCACCTCACACGTTCGGTCCACAAACACGGCACATTCGGGTCGCCGCTTCGCGGTGGGGGGTTCGCGGCTGGGTGCCGGGGGTTCATTTCGGCGAGGGGGGTCCGTACGCGGCCCGCAAGCAGTCGAGTGGTCCGAATTGGCCCACAGGATCGTGGCTGCGTCGGCCGGGTCGTCCGTGGTAACGGGCTTCATTGACGGGGTTGAGGTCCGGGTGCTTGTTGACACGGGTGCGTCGGCCACCATCATCTCGGACCTTATTTATAACATTCTTCCCGTTCAAAGTAGACCCCTTCTGCCAGTAGACGTGCCATTTAATGCGGCGAATGGGGGATCCCTGGGGATCATCGGCCAGATTCGGGCGACTATTTGCATTGGTGACATCAAATTGGCGGGCCCTATTTTTGTATCATCATCGCTGGCCGTTCCCTGTTTGCTAGGTACGGACTTTTTGTCCAAAATGCCCATCAAAATTCTCATAGATCAGGCCTGCATTGAGCTTCCGTCAGGTCGGCGGCTTGCGTTCTTGACGAGCCCTACCAAAATACGCACGGTTTGTGCGACGGTGCAGGCGCTGGCAACTCAGACTGTAAGGGTGCCCCCGGGATCGAAAATGTTGGTACCCCGTCGGTTGAGGAAGCCACTCGAGGTGGGCGCGGTGGCACAGGGGGGGCCGTTGGGGCCGTCTAACAGGGCCAGAAGGGGCCTCGACTTAGCGGTTGCTCAAACCATGGTGAGAGGGGACAGTGAGCCGTTCGTAAGGGTCCTGAATACGGGGTCGCGGCCGGCCGAAATTGCGCAGGGAACGGTGCTGGCTCACGCCGCGCCGCTACCCGTTGAGGAACGGCTCGTGTCTCAAGCGGATTTCACTGTCGAGTCGCATCCTCCAAGTGATGAGGGGACAGAGTGGTTGGACTCGTTGTGTGCCGGTTCTGCTAACTTGTCCAAAGTGCAATTGGGAGTCGACGCTCCCACGGGGAGGGATTCGCTGTTGTCATTGCCCCTCATTGAGTGGGGCCGTCTCCAAATGTCCGACAGCTCCCTACTTACGCTACGTCGAAAAGTTGGCGCTCCCGAGGTAGGGGATGCGCGGGTCGGTTCCTGGGTGTGCAGACAGGGCCTTTTGATGAAGTGGGACAACATGTCCCGGGGTCACGTGCTCGTTGTGCCTGTTGCTATGCGGGGTAAGGTCGTTCTGGCAGCTCATGAACGGCTCATGCATCTGGGTTTTCAAAAAACGCTCGCCCTAATCCAGCGAGACTATTATTGGCCGGGGATGGGTAACGACGTGGCGAACATTCTTAAGGGATGCGTAGGGTGCGCCGAAAGAAAACCGCCACCATTGGCAGCTAATCCACTGCTGCAATCCATTCAAGTTTCGCGCACAAACGAATTGGTTGCGTTGGACATCTTGGGGCCCTTTCCTGCTACACCGAGGGGAAATAGGTTCTTGCTGGTTGGCGTAGAATACTTCACCCGATGGCCCATGGCATGGCCACTCGCCAACCAGTCGGCTGCAGCGGTGGCGGACGCCTTCATCCAGGGTTATGTTTTGGACAAGGGCGCCCCCGAACGCTTGCTGACGGATCAAAGAAATAATTTTTCGAGCGGTTTGTTGCGCGAGGTGTGCGACCTGTTGGGTACAATGAAAGTGCGTACTTCCCCCTACCACCCACAGACTGACGGGATGGTTGAGCGTCTGAACAGGACGATTACGTCTATGTTGTGCCAACAGGTCTGCGACGATCAGGTTGATTGGGACTTACAGGTGCCGGGGGTACTCGCGGCCTATCGAATGGCCCCTCATGCGGCGACGGGGTTTTCCCCATTTTTTCTTATGTATGGGCGGGAGGCCGATCCGGCCATGGACGTCCAACTGGGGATTTCCCAGCCACGTGCAAAATCTAAATTGGCAGACCACATCAAATTTAATATCGCAAAATTGACTGAAGCACGGGAGGCGGCGAGGTTGAATTCGCGGTCGCGGCAAATTGCGAACGAGAGATTGCATGAGCGGAGGGTGCATACGCATGATTGGAAACCAGGCGATAAGGCCTGGCTGCATTGTCCACATGCACCGTTGGCTACGTTCCCCAAGTTGTTGAGACCTTGGAGGGGACCGGTGGAAATTGTGCGGGTTGCACGACCCCAGAGTATACAGATTAAATGGGAAAAACGCCGTTGGTACGTGCACCCCTCCCGACTGAAGCCCTATACGGCACCGTGTGACCCCGTTCTGTGCCGTAACGACCGGGCGTGTGATGTGACCGTCGACTCGGGGAGGGAGGTGTCGCAGGCTGCTCCTCACGTGTTTCCACCTGACCCACCCCCAGGTGCCTCGGGCTTGACGGCTGCTAACCGTCGGGAGCCTGAACCCCGGGGCACGCACGGGTCCTCGATGCCTGGCCGATGTCTTCCTGAACCGCCGGCACCACCGGACGTTCAACCGCGTCTGGTGCCGTACGACGGACCGGCAAGGCGGACTCGGGCTAGGGCTCAACAATTTTCATGAAGACGTTTTTTTCTCTACACCGAGCTCGCCCGGTGTTCCCCTCTGCCGGGGTAATGTCCCGTTGTAGGGACGCTCGGAAAAAGAAGGGGACACTGCACGAGTCGGAAGGGAAATTTTTTTTTTTTTTTTTCCATTTATTTTCCTTTTTGCATACACATTGCTATTGTCACTCGCCGGTTTGTATATATTGTTCTATTGTCGCGGTGGCATTGGTTGAGGGTTGCGGATGGTAGTGTTCGCGTCGTGTTGTGTTGTTAAGTTAGTTGTTGTTCTTGTTGTTGTGTTGTGTTACGGGGCACACAGGGCGGTTTGTATATTTTTATAGCAGCCGGGTCGGCTGCGAGCTATGTGGTAGGGGGTGATGTAGTGGTGGTATTGACGTGCGCCGACTGTGACAGTGATGGATCACGGGGCGGCGCGGGGTGCGGGGTTGGGCACGCGTTGTGGGCGTGGTGTGGACGCGCGCGCCGGGAGTGACAGATGACGGGGCGGCGCGGCGTGGGTGGTGAGGCACGATGAGATGTGGGAAAAGAGGATCGTAGCCAGCGCCCGGCGATTGGTCGAATAAGTGGGTGCTCGCAGCGACGTCCGCAGGTGGGGTATAAAGGGGGACGCGCGAGAGCACTCGATGAGAGTTACCCAGTTGAAGACCCGAAGACGGAGCTGAAGACCTAGTGCCCCGAGACCCCTAGTCCCGCCGTCCTTGTGGGGACCGGGGCCCTGTGTGGCTCGGAGGCGAGGCTGTGGGACCCGGGGTCCGATGCCCCCGTGGGTCGGGCTGGGGACCCACAGTCGAGACGGATACCCCGGGCAGGGAGTGTCCCGAGTAGCTCAGTGGCGTTAGTCGCCGAATAGCTAAGTGGATGTTGGTCATCCGAGTAGCTCAGTGGCGTTAGTCGCCGAGTAGCTAAGTGGATGTTGGTCATCCGAGTAGCTCAGTGGCGTTAGTCGCCGAGTAGCTAAGTGGGTGTTTGTCACCCGAGATACTAAGTGGATGTTGGTCATCCGAGTAGCTCAGTGGGCGTTAGTCGCCAAGTAGCTAAGTGGGTGGTTGTCACCCGAGATACTAAGTGGGTGTTTGTCACCCGAGATACAAAGTAGGTGCTAGTCACCTGTAACCGAGTTTGATAAAATAAAGAGTGTGTTACCCGTGAAGTCGTCTCCCGCCGAGTTACTACATTACACCTGTACCGGAAGAATTCCCATCTGCTAGAGATACAATGGGAGGCTGATCGATGCCCGGGTGCGGTCAAGGGATGGCTCCCTATAGCTCAACCACGTTATGTATGCCGATGATCTGCTAATTGCTGCTCACTCGGAGGAGGAGTTCGATGTGCTGCTGCTGAATCTGGAGCTTGCCACCAAGAGGTGGGGCCTTACCATCAGCCCCACCAAAACGAAGCACCTGCCTGGGTATTTTATACCGTCGAACAATCCACCCCCACAACTCACAATTGGTGATGCGGCAGTTATGGAGAGATTGCCGACATTCTCATACCTGGCCAATGTGCTCATGACCGGCTCCGGTTTAACAGCAGAGGTCTCACTCCAAATCAGTCGAGCACCATTATCTTTTCATCGGCTGTGTTACGCCGTGTGGAAGCTACCTGGTCTCTCGCTCCGCATGAAACTCCAGGTCTTCTCGGCCACGGTCATTCCCTCCCTTCTCTACGCTTGCGCCCCCCTAATGGAACATATTCGCCGGTTAGAAACATTTAGAATGGCCTGCCTACGATCCTTCCTGGATTTAACCAGGCTGTATTGTGAGGAGCTCACAAATGCTTTAAAAATGTGGACTAAGTCCCATCGGTGAGCTCCTCCGCCAGGTAAGGCTGCGTTGCCTGAGTCATGTAGCCCGCATGGCCAGACACCGCTTGCCTAAACATCTTTTGTTCGGCCAGATCGAGGGGGCTAATCTGCCCGGCACGGGCTAGAGAAGACATGGAGTGATGTGGTACAGGAGGACGTGGAGCTGAATCAACTTGCCGATGACTGGTACCAGCCGTGTCAAGATCGGCCTCTGTGGAGGAGTCTCCTGAAGGACGCTACTGGGCAGTTGGAGGCAGTCGCCCTCCAACAACAACGGAGGGCGGAGGAGCGACACTCACAACAATGAGCGGAGTGCCGGGTGGCTAAAGCACAGCAAGTTGCCGCAGTAGGGGGCACAGATGGTGCATCAGCCAGTCGTCTCAGTCAGTTGGCCTGTGCCATCTGGGTCTGCCCCGTGACTTCCTCCCAGCGGGCGTTCGACACTTTACGTGGCCTCAAGGTGCACATAGCCTGGCACAAGCGTTGTGGTGACGTCACCACCACTTACTGGTGAATGGCGGTTGTTGTTGTTCAGTCTATGTATGAATGTGCGAGTCCATTTGTGCATGTAACTCTATGTGTGTGTATCAATGGATTTGCGTGTGTAACTACATGTCTGCCTTTTTCGCCCAGGCAACGCCGGGTACTCACCACTAGTAGTTTCAATAAAAAAATGGCTTCCCGGTGGGCCGCGTTACCTGCAGGAACAAATCGGCCATGTTGATCCAGCGGCCGTAGAAGAGCCAAAGCTGCGGCAGCACACCTCATGCTGCAGCGACGCGTAGCGAAGAAACAGCCAGGTGGGGTTGGGCCAGCACACCTCGTGCAGGTAGCGGAAGCAGCCCTGCATGGCGTCGTCCCCGACGTCGCTCCCGCTCTCCCCAGATTCTGAATGCTGCCTCCTGCCCTCCTGCTGGCACAGGGTGCGCGAGCGTCAGGACCCACGGTTTAGCTTGCGGGAACTCCCGCACTACAACACGGGCTTACGCGCGCCGAGGCTCGTAACAACGTGAGCATTCACAGAAACATTTTTCCGTAGTTTTCAAACGCTATAGTCAATCCACTTCAGGATGAAGGGTTCACCCAAGCTATTGAAAATCACTCACGATCGTGAATGTCTAATAATCCTGTGAGTGACGAGTGTGAATAAGTGACTGAGCGACTGTGAAAGTGAGCGTGAGCGACCAGGACCATACCGAGTCGTGTCGGGCACAAACACGGCGGGATGGTACCGGAACAAGTCCTGCAGCTGCTGGTTGGAGCACTCTGCCTGCAGGTACTCGTACACGGTGTGGATGTGCTCTGACGCGGTGCAGAAGGGCACTCCTCTCTCGATGGAGACCCCTTCCTCCTCAACCGCACCCCCGCTGCACCAGGAGACGGGGACGCAAAAGAAGCACTCAATATACATACATCTTATTGGTTCTTTCGGTAAAGTCACGTAAAAGGGAAGTAATAAAATAATAAAAATAAAACATAATAAAATAATTCTCACGACGTTTCGGCCACAACGCAAGCAGCCGTCCTCAGGTGAAGAATGAAACACCACCAAGCTTGGAGCGTATATTTAAGCTGGAAGAAGAGCGCCTAGACAAAATAATTTGCATATCAAGAGGAATTTAGCATATGGAAATGCGTAGGAGGTGGGCAGGGGGGTTTCAAATTAATATTATGCCCGTGCATTATGCAGGATTAGCAGCATCAAAGGGAGAAGGAAGGGGGGTAGCATTAACAAAGGAAAGGAATGTTAATAGTATGTAGCTGCAGTTGCTAAACAACCACGTAAAAAACTAAAGTATAAACTACATAGCATCATCAGTATACTTACTATACTCTACAATAAGCTGAGTTACTAACAGTAAGTAATACATTACAGTTCTACGTCGTAAAAATTATATAATATGCTTCCATCTAAACTTTGTTCTCTTACATCACACGAGTCTACACCGTACTATATACTGCCATAGATAAACCCAACATTAAATTATATACTGTATTGCTATAAACCACCCTATACCAGACATACAGTACCCTGGCGTCTACAAACTAAGTTGCCTCTGTGGTAGCAGTTACATTGGAGAAACCAAACGACATGTCTCGGACCGCATCCGTGAACATAAAGCAGACCTGAAACACGGTAGGACAAACACCTCAGCCGTGGCAGACCACTGTTACAATTCAGTGGGCTCACATGACATTGACGTCTCCAAGACAGAGGTTCTCTGCAAGCCATCTGGCTATCATGAGACATTCGTTCATGAGGCGATCCACATATACAAACACAGAGACAATTTCAACCGAGAAGATGGATTCTGGCTTAGCAATCATTGGAAGGACGTAATAAACCATTTCGGATCTTAACTGATTGTGTTCACGTTTACGGTGACTTTCAGACCGCGTTCCACTCACTGGCATTGTATTCTCCGCAGGGATTGGATTCTTTGCTCCGCTGCAAGTTTCCCTCCACGACTCACCCATTGACACGATGGTCAATGGTACAGTGTATAATAACAAATTGTATAACATTTATATGCTTAATACAATATACAAAGTAATATATAGTATCGTAATTGTATAGTAAACATATAGCAGTGTGATACACACTTACTGTTAGTAACTCAGCTTATTGTAGAGTATAGTAAGTATACTGATGATGCTATGTAGTTTATACTTTAGTTTTTTACGTGGTTGTTTAGCAACTGCAGCTACATACTATTAACATTCCTTTCCTTTGTTAATGCTACCCCCCTTCCTTCTCCCTTTGATGCTGCTAATCCTGCATAATGCACGGGCATAATATAAATTTGAAACCCCCCTGCCCACCTCCTACGCATTTCCATATGCTAAATTCCTCTTGATATGCAAATTATTTTGTCTAGGCGCTCTTCTTCCAGCTTAAATATACGCTCCAAGCTTGGTGGTGTTTCATTCTTCACCTGAGGACGGCTGCTTGCGTTGTGGCCGAAACGTCGTGAGAATTATTTTATTATGTTTTATTTTTATTATTTATTACTTCCCTTTTACGTGACTTTACCGAAAGAACCAAGAAGATGTATGTGTATTGAGTGCTTCTTTTGCGTCCCCGTCTCCTGGTGCAGTGGGGGTGCGGTTGAGGAGGAAGGGGTCTCCATCGAGAGAGGAGTGCCCTTCTGCACCGCGTCAGAGCACATCCACACCGTGTACGAGTGCCTGCAGGCAGAGTGCTCCAACCAGCAGCTGCAGGACTTGTTCCGGTACCATCCCGCCGTGTTTGTGCCCGACACGACTCGGTATGGTCCTGGTCGCTCACGCTCACTTTCACAGTCGCTCAGTCACTTATTCACACTCGTCACTCACAGGATTATTAGACATTCACGATCGTGAGTGATTTGCAATAGCTTGGGTGAACCCTTCATCCTGAAGTGGATTGACTATAGCGTTTGAAAACTACGGAAAAATGTTTCTGTGAACGCTCACGTTGTTACGAGCCTCGGCGCGCGTAAGCCCGTGTTGTAGTGCGGGAGTTCCCGCAAGCTAAACCGCGGGTCCTGACGCTCGCGCACCCTGTGCCAGCAGGAGGGCAGGAGGCAGCATTCAGAATCTGGGGAGAGCGGGAGCGACGTCGGGGACGACGCCATGCAGGGCTGCTTCCGCTACCTGCACGAGGTGTGCTGACCCAACCCCACCTGGCTGTTTCTTCGCTACGCGTCGCTGCAGCATGAGGTGTGCTGCCGCAGCTTTGGCTCTTCTACGGCCGCTGGATCAACATGGCCGATTTGTTCCTGCAGGTAACGCGGCCCACCGGGAAGCCATTTTTTTATTGAAACTACTAGCGGTGAGTACCCGGCGTTGCCTGGGCGAAAAAGGCAGACATGTAGTTACACACGGCTGCTTGCGTTGTGGCCGAAACGTCGTGAGAATTATTTTATTATGTTTTATTTTTATTATTTTATTACTTCCCTTCTACGTGACTTTACCGAAAGAACCAAGAAGATGAATCCCTGCAGTCACGAAAGCTTTAAATCGACACATACATCTATGAATATTGTCTGTATTGTGACTAAATATCATTTTAAAATCCGAGCGAGTATTTAGACCTTTTTCAAAAGTGACCTTTCAGAGAGTCAGGCTGCACATTTTTCAAATGTTCCTGCATGAGAGAGGACACGGCCATCTCTGACCCTTAACACTGAGAGCATTCCTCGCTCCTCCCAGATTTCCTCCTCTTTATCCCTCCTCCCCTTCCCTGTCTCCATCTCCTCGCATCTCCTCTTACATCCGTACCTTTCATTTCCTGCCATCCCATCTCCACTCCTCTCCTTACGCCCCTCTCTCCTCTTCCCGTCTGCCTCTCCCACCCATGCTCTGCACACATCTCTCCCCCCCCGTGCCCTCACGCTCACTGAGGTCGCCGGCCAGCATGCTGTTTGCCGACATCTCCAGGGCGAGGTACGCGGCGTGGCACCCGAGCAGACGCCGTAGGTTGCTGACGCGCAGGTAGAGGTCGCAGGCCCGGCCGAACGACGGCAACGTGGAGCCGGGTGGCCAAACTGCCTCGGTCGGCAGCCACGGCAGCATTGTCAGGTAGATGAGGAAGGATGAGTCCACCTCCTTGAGCAGCCACCCGAGCGAGTCGAGCACGTGCTCCATCTTGTACTGCGAGTAGCGCGAGCTGTCGCGCGTGCACGCAAGGGTCCTGCCAGACTGCGGGCAGAAGATTCGGCGCGTGAAGCCGATCCTCCCGCGTCAATCTCTTTTTTCATCAAAGGGCCGATGCGCGCTACGGACGAGTTGCTGCAGTTACAAAAGCCTGCGCTTGCACATCCTGCTAGGGACGCGTGGCATTGAAACGTGTTCATTAACCACTCATCATTGACGTGTCATCACTACCAACACCAACCACCCTCCACTATCACAACTGCCACCAGAATCACTAAAATTATCTTCTCGCCAGAGTCGCTTGCCTGGCCACCCATCCAGCGAGCTCTTTAAATCTTTTCAAGGAGCTGCACTGCTTACCAGTGCATAAGAAAGTCCAGTTCAAGGCCGAGGTACTCACTTTCATAGCAAAGGTTAACCAAGTACAATGCCATCCACCCGAATGTACCGAAACCAACGCTCATCTGCTATGAACCTGCTGCTGCTGTGTGTCCACTCGAGATCCACCGAGCTTCGGACAGAAGCCCCGGTGGTTTGGAACAGTCTGCCAACTGAAGACCGCTCAACGATGACACTCGGTCTTTTAAAGACTCGACTAAAAACATGCATTTCTCTTGTTTCGCTGAATATATTTAAACCTTCTCAGTGCCTTCTGCCCTTGAACTTCAGCTATTTTCTGAATATGGTGCATTATAAATACAGTATTGGATGGATTTATTTGACCATGATCATCGACACCATCATCACCACTGCCACATGGCCCTGCTTACGCATCGCACCGTGTCACTACCACCACCACCATCAAAGACAAAGATCCGCTGTATAGTCTTAACACACTTGGGGCAAGTAGTGTGAGCGAACACCTATGAAGGCCGGTATGGTACACAAGGGGGTAGGTCGCCAGCACCACGCCCAACCGCCTTTGTCTCCCCAGTGACAATGATTTTACAAAGCGCACCAGGTACCCTTGGGAAGACCCAGGACCGGTTCAGATAATCGTCCCTGGTGTTGGACGTGAGCGGAAATCGAACTCGGGTCGCCGGGTTCGTAGGGCAGTGCGCTAAGCGCTACGCTACCGCCACTGCCGTCGCCACCGCAGTCACCACCGCCGCCGCCGCATGGCTCCGCTCATCCCTTGTCCCACTCGCCATCGAGCAGGCAGAGCAGCAGCCGGCGGCGCTTCGAGTTGGGAGGCGGTGAGCAGCGCGTGCAGCTCAGCGCACACCCAGTCCTCCAGATGGGAGCCGCGAGGGTCAGTTGGGGCAGAGATTGGCGCCGGCTTTCGGAACTCTCGCACCCAGCGGTGGAGGGGCTACGGTAGGCGATGATGACGGCGCGGCCGCCCCGGCCGAGGTGCCGGCGTTGCAGCGATGGCGGTGGGCTGCTGCTACTGTGGCGGCGGCGTGGCCATGGTGCGCGCGTGGCCCGCGCTGTCGGGCTGTGCTGCAGCGACAGCTTGTTGTCTGTGTCCAGCACAAATATCGTGTCACTGCTGACCATCTGTGGGGAGGCAAGGCAGACGGTGGGGGGGAGGTAGAGAATTGTAGCAGTGGTCACATGGTACTGCATGCAAGACGTGGCGGCAGTCGGGCCTTCCTGCTGTTTCTGAGCACACCTCTGTGTGTGCATGCACGTTTAACTTATTTCGCGCCGTACGTAGCCGACCGTGCTAATCAGAGGTGCGGATGAGCGTGGATTGTTAAATCCAAGGAGGGAGAATGGTTGTGGACGTCTGTGAAAAAGATCTGCATAGCTCATCGGATTTCTCTAGGATAAATAAAAATCCTGGTTCTGGAAATGCCGAGCGGGTTATAGCTGACGATTTTCCCCACGTGTTGGGAGAGACTTCGGGAGCTGCTGTGTTAATACGGATAAACCTTTATGCCAGATAAATATTGTTTATGACCTTTAAATATCTCGTTTGTGAGTCGTGTAACATTCCTTTAAGGTCCCTGTACTCTTTCTCTGCAATAATTACGTTTTTGTCTTTGTTTTCTTGTTGCTGCTGTGCACACAAACCACGGATTTCCCTTGTAAAATAGCCGGAAAATGGCTAACAAATAAAATTAACATAACCGTATATGTATGCATTCCCATCCAATAGCCACTTAATACAACCACCTTTATAGCCTTAAGATTCCCAATATGATTATATTCATATATATTCCTATGGGAACTGTTTGCCTAAAAAAAAATTCGGTTTGAACCTTTCTGGTATTTTTTCCACAAGTGCTCAGTGTGGTCAATGCAGACATGATGCCTTGCAAAAGGTATCTATTTGGTGTTTTATTGCCAGGAAGGGGTAAAAATCTATTGTTATTTTTTTCATAAAATTATATATTCAAAAGCATTGCTCTGGATTAAGGACCCAGTTGTTATTTTTTTTTGTGCCAGACAAACTCACTAACCTGGAGTGGCTGACGCTGCATGGGTCTCACAGGCAGAGTGGAGGCCTACACGGCGCCCACCAGGCTGCCCGCTGCGTCTCCCGGCATCGCCATCAGGAAGAACGATTCTCCCTTGATCAACTGAAGGTGCAAAAAGAAAACATTTAGAAATGTATTTGGGCTAGGCCACGTAATGATCTGACATAACCAAACAAAAAAACCTTTAAATCGAAAAAGCTTTAAATCGAAAATCAAACAAAATAAGTCGTCGCCCATACAAACATTTACCGCTTCAATCTCTACGACCGTATTCGGTCATTGTTTTTTTGCATTATGACTGCAGGTATTGTGGTCTATGCAAACATGACTCCTTGTAAAAAAAGGTGTCAGTTTTGTTGCCAGATAAAAGGGTAAAAAAACTAATATCATATTTTTTTACTGGCAAATGAGGTTCCAATGGCGTATTCGGTCACTGCGGTTAAGTTTAAGAACAATTCCCACAGCCAAACTTTGCAATTAGATACACGAAATTTCTCTTCAAAGTGCGTCAAAACATCTTCAAAGCGGAAACTGGCACGTTAAGAATATAACCGTGTCACCCGACTTGGCTTCTTGAATAGGTGTGCTGCGTATAAATTGGCACAATAGGTGGCAAAAAATAATTTGGTCATATTTTGGGAGCGAATCCTGATTTTAAAAAATTCACAGCAACTGCTGAGCCCAATAAAGGACAAGAAACTGAATACAATGAATATTTTGGTTAGTTTGAATGTTGTAATACTGCTCACCAAGTCGCCAATCGATGATACAATTGTAATAAAGGACTCTTGCACTGGGTCTGTCTCCGTTGTCCTTTATTGTGGTTTGTACAACTTTGCCCGCACGGCGTCTCGCTCAGTCTCCTCCGCCTTCCCGCTCGGCAGCCCCACTGCTGCCGTCGCTCCCGCAGCCCTGCTGCTAGCTCACAATGCAGCCCCGCTGCTGGCTTCCCACTCAGCCTCTCTGCCTCCGACCTGCAGCCCCACGGCTGCTCTCTATGCAGCCCCGCTGCTGTTCTCTGTCTCCCCCGTGCCCGGACACCGCTGGCCAACGGTGCCGAGTCCGACCTGTGGTGATCACGCCACTTTCCACCTCCTGCCCTGCGTGGCCTCCTCCTGTCTTTATTCCCACACTCTCCCCCAGCCCTTCCGGTTCCTGCCCTTAAAAGCACTCCCTCTTCCCCACGTGACCCAACTCCTCCCACCTGTTACGTCATATCCGCGAGGCCGTTTACGCTCGCATTACACCACCCTCTCCCGTAGGGAAAATTCCAGCCGTCCTCGGCTGAAACAAAACAAGCAATGCGAGCGACCCCCAACCATCAGCCGTGAACGGACAACGGAGAATACAACGAATATAACAATAACAACAAGAACGAGAACAACAATCAACGAAAAGAAAGGGACTTCGAACGCGTGCGGGTCGCCGGCCCGTCCCGGATGAGCGGCGGCCCTCCTGCAGACCGAGAACGCGACGGGGTTTTAGGAGCGACAGGATCAAAACCGCCTGTCGCTATTGGAGGCCCGCCAACGCCAAGGTCCCGTTTCCCCGAAGGACCAGAGTCCGGGGTGTCCCGCAATCGTGTCTGTGGTGGGGTTGGAGGGCCGGCGGGGCCAGGTGTCCACCCCGAGCAGAGTCCGCTGCCTCCTGCAGTGGCACGGCCGGTTTGTCTGTAGAAGGCACGACAGGCGCTCTTGTAGGGTCAACAGGCACAGGCAAGGGCGCGTCGGCAGCAACAGACACCGGCAAGGCAACATCAGAAGATGACGCATCCGTTCGAGGGGCCACGTATGGTTTCAAACGAGACGTATGGACGTACCAGCGCCGAGCTCCGAACCGAATGCGCGTGGACTGCGGGTTAGGAACCTCAATGAGCCTAACAGGCCCCTGCCATGGTTTATGCAGTTTAGGGGAGGTTCCTGCTCGCACCTGCGGGCAATGCAGCCAAGCCATATCCCCCACCTTCCAGGGGCACTTCCCCTTCGAGCGTTGAGCGCAACGTTCGTTTCGGGCCTGGGTTTTGGCAGTAGCCACTCGGGCCCCCTCCCGCGCCTCAGCGACGCGGTCGAACAGCATCCTGAATGTAGTTAGGAAGAGGCTTAGTAGGTCCTCTCACTCCCGTTCCCAACTGCACATCCATTGGCGGCACGTTTTCGCGACCGTACATGAGAAAAAACGGACGCGTGAGGCGTCATCCGGTATGCCGAGAGTACCCCAGGGATGTGCAAATCCCAGTCAGCTTGCTTCGCATTAACCGTGTTACACAGCATGGCTGACAGCGTCCGATTTAGTCTTTCCACCATGCCATCCGTCTGCAGGTGGTAGGGGCATGTCCGGATCTTTTTGGTCCCCAGAGCAGTGCACACCTCCTCCAACAATTTAGAAGAAAAAGTTCCGGCCCTGATCAGTGAGCAGCCTCTCCGGCGCCCCTTTGTCCATGACATATCCAAATAGAAAGGTGTCCGTAATGGACGCCGCCGACTGGTCGGGCAAGGGCCAGGCCATCGGCCAGCGGGAGAGATACTCCACCCCAACTAGCAAGTATTTATTACCCTTAGTGGATGGCGGGAAGGGTCCCAAAATATCCAACGCCACCAACTCGTTAACTCAAGACACTTGAATAGACTGTATTGGCGGCACATATGGGTGTTTAGGCGGCTTCCGCCGGGCACACTCAGGACACGCACGAACGTGCCCGACGACATCCGTCGTCATGCCGTGCCAGAAGTAGTCTCGCTGCAATGTCAACAAGGTTTTCTGCACCCCCAGGTGTAATAGCGTGTCGCAATACAGAGTCCTAATCAATTCGTACCGTAACGACGACGGTACAACCAGATGCCAGCGATCATGTAACCCCTCCCTCCACATCAGCAGTCCGTCGCGGAGAGCAGCCCCTGGCGTCCCCCCGGAAACCGGCCCCCCCCCTCCCTTTGCAGCCCGACTCCACAGGGTCCCCAACGAGTCGTCCAGCATTTGTTCACGGATCCACACTGCTCGTGGAAGGTTCAGAACCCCATCGACCGGTCCCGGGCACACTGGAGCCTCAGGCACCTCGACCGCTAACGCCATAGGCCAAGGGGGCTGCTGGGTCGGTGTACACCTATGCGTCCCCGACGCGCAAGCGCAAGGGGATCCCTGCGGTAACCTGGAGAGCGCGTCCGCATTCGCGTGACGCGCCCTCTTCCGATGTTGAATTTGGAAGAAAAACTCTTGCAGAGTGTCCAACCATCGTGCCAGCTAGCCAGATGGTTGGTCTACCCTCAGAGAATATTGTAAAGCCGCATGATCCGTGCGCACAATGAACGAACGGCCGTAAAGATACGGCCGAAATTGGCGGAGAAAATAGACAATGGCTAAAAGTTCACGGCGAGTGACGCAGTAGCGGGTTTCCGCGGGGGACAAGACGCGGCTACCATACGCCACCACGCGTTCCACACCGCCTTTGGACTGTGACAGCACGGCCCCAATGCCCGTGTCACTCGCGTCCGTGTCCAGAATGAAAAGGTGATCAAAATCGGGATAGTCCAATGTCGGCGCCGTTGCCAAACGATCGCGCATGCCCTTAAACGCCGCTTCCTCTGGCGGTCCCCAACTGAATTTCCGTCCTTTACCCGTAAGGAGGTGCAGAGGCCTCGCGATTGTTGCAAAATTGGGAACGAACCTACGATAATATGAGGCAAACCCCAAAAAGCGACGCACATCCCCCACCGTGGCCGCGGTTGGCCAGTTTCGGACGCACGCCGTCTTCTCCGGATCCATGGCCACCCCGTCGGCACTGAATATAAGTCCCAAATAGCGCATGGACCATTGCAGTAGGTGACATTTCTTAGGTTTAAATTTCAGATTGGCGGAGCGCATTCTGGCGAACACCGCCTCCAGTCTCTGTAGATGTTCATCAAATGTGCGGCTAAAGACGATGATATCGTCTAAATATATCAGACATGTCTCCCACTGCAACCCTGTTAATACCAACTCCATCAACCTCTGTAATGTGGTGCGGGCAGCATTCAACCCCATCGGAAGACAATTAAATTGAAATAGACCCTGCGGCGTACAGAAAGCGGTCTTTTCCCGCGAGGACTCATCGAGGGGAAGCTGCCAGAATCCCGAAGAGAGATCCAGCGTCAAAAAGAACTTCGCCCCCGACAAGGCATCGAGGGAATCATCCATACGCGGTAGGGGGTACGCATCCGCCACGGACACTTTGTTTAATTTACGGAAATCGACGCAAAATCGCAATCTGCCGTCTTTCTTTTTGACCAAGACTACAGGCGCGCCCCATGGGCTGTTAGACGGATATATTATGTCCACAGCCAGCATGTCATCTACTGCTCCACGAACATGGTCTCGCTCCGCCGGGCTCATCCGATGCGAGTTCAACCGAATCGGAGCAGCGTCCCCCATGTCAATATGATGGGAAAGCAGGGAGGTGCGTCCCAAGTCCAAATGGTCGGAGCTAAACACATCAGAATAACTTAACAATAGCGCGCGAAGCGCGGATCACTGTTCCCTGGTCAGGGAAGAATTTTCACCACACAATTCGACGATTCAGCGATCATCTTGGGCCGCAGGGCCCGAAACTCCGGCAACCACATCCCGCGGCCCAGATGGTCCTTGGCCGTGAACGCCGTTGTGGCATGTGCCACGACCATTCCGGCCGGCACGCATACATTCTCCGTACTCCCATTAAGCACCTGCAAAAATGGCTGCTGGCCCGGCCGGAAAATAGTTTGCGCCCCGACCAGCGCCGATCCGCCCGTAATGGTCGCGGACGGCGATAACAAAACCCCAGGCGCTCCTTCTCGACCAGGCACCGGTTTCCGATATCGCAAGGGGATAAGCATCTGTGAACCAGGTGGAATGTCAACAGATACCTCGGACAGCGCCTGTACCTGGCAGACCGGAGCGGGTCGCCCCTAGGGTGACGGCAAAAATGTAATTTGTTGACCCCCCGGTAATTCGATGCAATTTTGATTAACTCTTATTAGAATGGGCATTTTGGCCAGAAAATCAGTTCCCAACAAACACGGAACCGCAAGGGACCTCGAAATCAACACGGTTCCCAAGGCCGACACCCCCCCGATGGATATATTGGCGTCCACCTGGCCCATAATGCCCATACTTCCCCCGTTCGCTGCTACACAGGAATCGTAAACCGGGCGCACTGCGTCCGGCGGGATGCCCAACAGATGGAAAATGACATCTGATATAATCGTCGCGGACGCACCGGAGTCCACTAAAATGCGCACGTCGACCCCTTGTATAGAACCCGGCACAGTGGACGAACCAGTAGCGGCCGCAACAACCCGCCGCGCCAATTTACGCCACTGCGTTACCGAGCGACATGGGCCAGTCGGTGTCCCCCCGTTGTTAACGACACCCGGATCGTGTGGCAACGGTGATGAATGAGGTGCCAAGCCTTGCCGGGTGTCTGGTGCGCACCGACTTGCCTGTCCAGGAGGGTCCTTCCGCGGCACGTCCGTGGTCGAGGCTTCCTGCTGGGCCGGCCCCAGTATACGGGCCCAGCAATCCCTGGCGTAGTGGCCTTTGCGACCGCAGCGGAAACACTCGACGTCATTACGACGCACAGCACTCCCCCCATCTCGACGCTCCCGCGTCGGCGCCGCAGATCGCGGCCCCGGCCCTCCGCGGGCAGGCCACTGCGCAGAGGCGGCCGTCAATTCCTGCGGGCCCTCCCCGTCAGGAACGTACACCGCCTTCTTGGGATCCCAACCCATGGCACCCCCTGCCACGATGGGCACCCCCGTCCACGCTGTCACCTGCTTCCAATGGCGCAGATTAAACTGGGCATCCAAACACTTCGCAGCTGCCCGAGACGTCAACTTCTCATGGCCGCACACCGGCAAAGGGATCCCCAAATCCCTCGACAGCTCAAGCATTTTGCCCAAAATAAGGGGTTCCAGTAGGTCAGGCTCCGTCTCAGGGTATGCGGCCATGGCCAATTCCAGGACAGCACCCCTGTATGCCACCGGCGACTCTTCGGGCGCCCGCTGTCTTCTTTTTCTCGGCCTTGATGGAATGGAAAAATCTGACCGACTCATCATCGAGAAAAGTTGGCAGAACTTCCAGGGCCTCTGCATCAGTCCATCTGGCGGAGCGCACCGCCGCCAAAAATCGGCAGGCGAATGCACTCCAGTCACCTCCGATTGAAAATTCTTTAACTGTTGTCAAGTGATGGCTGCGGGTCCTCGCTCCGCTGTGCTCTGCAGACGGCGCGTCGCGTGGCATGTTCAAGATGGCGTCGCACCGCAACATGTCAAAGATGGCGGCTTCCCGCCGCGAAGGGCGCAAGATGGCGGCTTCTCACGGTTCTTCCCCTGCCACGCCCAAGATGGCGTCCTCGTGCCGCGTGGCAGAGGGCGTTGGCGGCGCAGGCAAGGCCCTGGTCCGTTGGTCACCCCCGGGCCTCCCCGAAGCCGTCGCCGGCGTGACGAAATCGCACAGTTGCGCCAAGACGGTCTTCAAAGTCTCCAGCTGGGCCGCCATCTGTCTCCATCGCTGGTCAGCATCGTCCGGCGCGGGCGGATCCGCCGAAGCGGCGACCTCTTGCACCCCCGGGCCACCACTCGTCCCCGCGTCGATTTCCCCCTCCATCATTGGCAGCCCCACTGCCTGAGGAAGGTCGTTGTCGTCGGAAGATGTAGCAGACGATGGTGCGGGAATATTCTTTCTTCTGAGCTGTTTTGACATGCCGTTTCACTTCTGACACCAGTGTAATAAAGGACTCTTGCACTGGGTCTGTCTCCGTTGTCCTTTATTGTGGTTCGTACAACTTTGCCCGCACGGCGTCTCGCTCAGAGTCTCCTCCGCCTTCCTGCTCGGCAGCCCCACTGCTGCCGTCGCTCCCGCAGCCCTGCTGCTGGCACACAATGCAGCCCCGCTGCTGGCTTCCCACTCAGCCTCTCTGCCTCCGACCTGCAGCCCCACGGCTGCTCTCTATGCAGCCCCGCTGCTGTTCTCCGTCTCCCCCATGCCCGGACACCACTGGCCAACGGTGCCGAGTCCGACCTGTGGCGATCACGCCACTTTCCACCTCCTGCCCTGCGTGGCCTCCTCCTGTCTTTATTACCACACTCTCCCCCAGCCCTTTTGGTTCCTGCCCTTAAAAGCACTCCCTCTCCCCCACGTGACCCAACTCCTCCCACCTGTTACGTCATATCCGCGAGGCCGTTTACGCTCGCATTACACAATGAAACGCCTCAATGAATCGGAAATAAAAAGGCTGAACTAAGGATACCCATCAATGGTGACTACAGGCACTATGAGTGCCACACAGACTGCCCACTAGATCATGTTGGCTATACGACCTCTGATCCTTGCGCACTATCAGAAGGTTGCACACACCCAGCCTTCGCAGGAAGTCTCTCCAGCTGTTCACATCTGACTGTCCCTGCATGTACACGGGGTGCGCCAGCAGCCAGTCGGCACCTGCATGAACCCACACGTCATGCACACACACACACGCACGTCTTACACACACGTATAAATATTCACCCAAATTCTCTCATGGACAAAATGGCAGGGAGACATGCAGTTGCTTCCTTATTCCTCTTCTATTGCTCCTAGCATGGTTTTAATAATCCATGAATTTCACTCTTCGATTCCTCCCCGAGTTTCATCTCATCTATACCGGGTTAAACCATCACACCTCAAGTCAACCACTCACTCGTCCATTTGTTCGCCTTCTCACTCACACACCCGCCCACACTCACTTTTCCCTCCTTTCATCACCATTTCAGTTACTCCAGTTCTTATAATAACCTTGGTCAATTCAAGAGGCGTATTATCGCTTATCTATTACAAATTCAATAGTGCTGTTTGTTGCTGCCTGCTTGGTGTTCTGGGCATGGGCTAAACAACCAGGATTGTAAAAAAGTATGCAGCTGTATACAAATTTGTGAGGACACACAACAACTGCCATTCTCCACTAAGTGCCGGTGATGTCACCACAGCGCTTGTGGCATGCTAGGTGCATTTTGAGGCCATGTGAAGTGTCAAAGGCCCGTTGGTAGGAGCTCACAGAACAGACCCATGTGCCATGGGTTGACTGAGGTGACCGGCAGATGCACCAACTGTGCTGTGCTCCCTTTCTGCGTTTTATCCACCCGGTTCCCGGCGACTGCCTCAAACTCCTCAGCAGTGTCCTTCACAAACCTCCTCCACAGAGGCCAATCTTGATGCTGCTGATACTAGTGATCGGCAAATCCAATGAGCTCCACATCCTTCTGTACCACCCCAGTCCATCTCTTTTCTAGTCCTCGCCATGCCCATTTATCCCCATAGATCCAGCTGAACAGAAGCTGCTTGGGCATGCGGTAGATGGGCATGCAGACTACATGACCCAGCCAATGCAGCCTCGCTTGTCAGAAGAGCTCAGTGATGGGACTGTGTCCCAATCTTTCAAGGATCTCCGAGATCCTTACACAATCCAGTCTAGTTAAACCCAGGATGGATTGTAGGCAGACTAGCCTGCATGTGTCAAACCGGCACACATGTTCCTTCAGAGTGCTCCACATTTCGCAAGCATTGAGAAGGGAGGGCATAACTGTGACCGAGAACACCTGGAGCTTGTATAGAGTGACAGACCAGGTAGCGTCTACACAGCATTATGCAGCTAATAAAAAGATGCTGCTCGACTGATTCGGACTAACACCCAGGTTGCCAAACTGGAGCTGGCCATGAGCACACTGCTCAAGTTCTGAAACAACATTGGGACTCTGCAAGCTTCTCCTCGGCATGTCTGGCAAGGCAACGTTGAATTATTCTTGCCAGGACCTTTCCCAGAATACTGAAGAGGGAGATGCCCCTGTAGTTGTTGCAATCAATGTGGTGCCCCTTTTAAAAAATTGGGATCACCGGGGCATCCTTCCTATCCTCTGGAACCCGTCCTGTGGACCAGACAGTTGTAATGTCAAATAGGGCAGTCTGCAGTTGACTTGAGCAGTCACGTCTCCTCGGCACTTTACCTGGTTTCAAGCTCTGAATTGCCCTTCGCATTTCCTCATAAGATGGTACATCAGCCAATCACTCACAAGGAGCGGCTACTTTCTCCCAGCAGGGTCAAACTGACCTTGCCCTATGATGTTGTTGAGTTGAGGGGTTTCCCCTCCCCCAAGACCTTACAGAGAACCTGTTCTTGGGAGTCGGAGATCGGATGGCCGTTCTTTGCCTCACTGATGGTGATAGGTGTGGTGCTGAAAGTTACTTTTTTCATGGTGTTAAAAAGGGATTTATTATCGCATGCTACCAAGGCAGTTTCCATTTATTCAGCAACTCGCGACCACCACTCATCCTTTCAGTGCCGCACGGCTCTCCGAACCTCCGAGTGAAGGCTGCAGTAAGCCTCATTCTTGGACATGGGGTGTTGTAGATGGTGGGAGTCAGCCTATTGCTTACTTACGACAAGTCTGGACACCTCAATTAGCCACGGTGTCTGGGGAGGTCATTGGTGGGTTTTCTCTGGGTGCTCCGGTATCCTACCACATGCTAGCAATCATTCATTGGCTGAAATATCTTAATATATGGGAAATTGCAGAGGGGCAATCGTTGGCATCAGCTCACTGCTTGCCTGTGGTTCCTCGTGCCTCTGAGTCATTCATTCCCACAGAGAGCGAGCGTAAACTGAGCCACATTATACATTCACCCAATTCCCCTCGGCGGAGCACCCCCTTGCTATATTGCAATAAACACCTGACAGGTTGGTGGGCAGGTCCCACTTGTTCCCATAGAATCTGGAGAAGTCCACGCTGGTGTCCACCGGCCGCACGAAGGCGCTCGAAGTGAGCACTGGCAGCGTCGCGCGCAGCTCGGCCAGGTCACAGACGGACGCGTCACGCTCGCACTGCGCTTTCAGGTACGCCAGGTAGCTGATCACCACTTCATTTGGCCTGTCCTGTAGAGAGGTGGGGGGGGGGTCAAACATAGACAAAGATCCCCCCGTATATCCTCAACAGACTGTTTGGGAAAGTGCTGTTAGTGAGTAGCAATGAAAGCCGACATGGCGCATGATGGGGTGCATGGCCGGCACCATACCCGGCTGCTTTTGCCTCCCCTCAAGTGCTGATATTTACACACGGCATCAGGTACTCATTTAAGGATGAGCTGACCAAGGGGAGGCCCAAGATTGGTTCAGATTATTGTCCCTGGTGTTGGCCATTAGTGGGAGTTGAATTTATGTTGCTGGGTTTGTAGTGCAGTACACGAACCACTGCACTGCCGCTCCCCGCTCACACAGACAATTGTCAGTGTCATTAGTAATGAATAATTGTGATAACCATGCAATTAGAATTCGGCTAACAATGCGACTAATAACATTAATTATAACTGAACACCCAGGTACATGTACCTGTACGCATGCACAGCTTATTTAGTCAATCCGCTGCTGAAGGAAGGCCTCCCCTATTGACCTCGGTCACAGCTAACATCAGTGGCGAGTGATAGCTCATCCAGTCATTGGTCCCAGTTTCATAGGCGTGCATCAACCAGCAGGGTGATGTAGTGTGGATTTCACCCTCAGTGAACTGAGAAACGGTAAGGATTTGTATCCATAGAGCGCTTGTGTAAAAGCCTCGGCATCTCAGAGCACATTACATCTCATCTCATCTCTTCCAATGCCCTACTGCCTAGTAGTCAAGGAGGCGCCAAGTGGCAGACGTCCCCCGGTGCAGCACAAGGTTTACGCAGCACCGGGGTGCAAGTGGGCATTAGCTTTCCAGCAGTGGGTCATGTTGCTGCGTGGTTTACCCCAATTAAGTCATTTGCAGGTAATTTATCGAAAGGAGCACATTTCAAGTTCATTTATTAGGTATAGCCATTCTGCTCTTGAATCGGGTGCAACCGCAACAAACAAAAAACAAAAACATGAACAAGAAAACATCTTAAAGTGAATATGTAACTAAGTGCAAACAGAAAATCCAAGAAAAGACAGAAAAATATTGCAGAAAAAACACCGTACACCAACGCTGTGTGCAAAAATCCCAGTGGGATGCAAGTCAAACAACAACAACCACAAGACAACTTAGATTAAGGCCATCAGTCTTACTCCGTACTACAACAAACAAACGTGGCCAAACCAGTAAACTTTTCGAAATCACAAAAATAAAGCAATGAAACAGTGATCATAGGAACGGTGATGGAATTTTCACAATAAACGACAAACAACATGTACTACCAAAACCCTGCAGCCATAGCTGGCTGCATGAGTCACTCCACAACAGCAGGAGCATCAATCGGAGTATTATAATTTTTCAATGCACGAATGGGGTCGGCACCAAATGAACGACGCGTCATTGTTGCCTCTGCGTCGTCGCGCATGTGATACCTCACGTTCGGGTAAATTGAACTCTTTTGCTATGCGGCGCGGTCTGCTCATGCATATGGGATGTTGATTCCTGCCAGTACAAAATTGTGGTGCCTTCGGCTTTGCGATGTACGGCCGTGTGCGTGGCACACGAGCGATTGTCGCACCTGGGTGTGCACAAAACCATGGGTTTGCTAAGATTGCAATTTTACTGGCCAGGCATGCTTCGCGACGTGACTGATATTTTAATGGGCTGCATCCAATGTGCGCAACGAAAGCCGCCAGCGAAGCCAGCATGCCCACCACTGCAGCCCATCTCGGTATCTCGTGTGAACGAGCTGGTTGCTCTTGACATTTTGGGGCCTTTCCCTACAATGCATCGTGGTAATAAGTACCTTCTGGTTGGGGTTTAGTATTTTACACGGTGGCCTATGGCCTGGGCCCTCCCCAACCAGTCGGCAGCAACCGTCGTGGACGCCTTTGTTCAAGGCTATGTGTTGGACAAGGGCGCTCCAGAATGGCTGCTGACCGATCAGGGAAGACATTTTTCAAGTACCCTGTTGAGCGAGGTATGCAGCCTGTTGGGCACTAAGAAGGTGCACACTTCGCCCTATCACCCCCAAACAGATGGCATGGTGGAGCGACTGCATAGAACCCTCACCTCTATGCTGTGCCATCAGGTTGGTGAATCCCACATAGACTGGGACTTGCAGATCCCAGGGGTTCTCGCTGCTTACCGCATGGTGCCACATGCAACGACGGGGTTCTCCCCGTTTTTCCTAATGTATTGCAGGGAGGCCATTCCTCCCGCTGACGTTCGGCTTGGCATAGAGCAGCTTCCACGGTCATCGAAGCTCGCTGATCATTTACGCTTCAATCTCCGGAAGCTGTCTTAGGCACGTGATGCGGCAATTGAAAATTCCGCCTCCCGCCAGCGGGCCAATTCGAGGTTGCAGGCCCCTCGCACGTCCATGCATTGGTGGGCACCGGGTGATAGGGCATGGCTTCATTGCCCCCAGGTGCCGGTGTCCACATCGGCAAAGCTCCTTAAACCATGGCGGGGTCCGGTTGAAGTCGTCGAGATTGTACGACCACAATGTATTAAAATCCGTTGGGGACGGCGTCGCTGGTTTGTGCACCCTTCTCGCTTGAAGCCATTTGTTGCTTCGCGCGGCTCTGCGTCAAACTCACAACACGAGGGCCGAGCGTATGATGTGTCCGACGAGCCGGATGTCGCCCCGTTGGTACCTAATCCACGGCGCAGACGTGTCATTCCTCCCGCAGATGATGCGGGACTGTTGGAGTCGTGCGAGCCGCGTTCTGCCACTGGGAACCAGGGGGCGCCACGAGTCTCTGCAGAAAGGCCTCTGGACCCACCCAACATTTTTGTCAGGCTGCCTGACCCGCCAGAAATTTTTGTCAGGCTGCCTCACTCGCCTGCGCCTAGAGTCTCCGCAGAGAGACCTGTCCCGCCCGACATTTTTGCCAGGCTGCCTCATCTGCCTGCTCCTAGAGTCTCCGCAGAGAGACCTCCTGACCCACCCAACATGTTTGCCAGGCTGCCTGACCCGTCTGCACCAAGAGGCTCCGCAGAGAGGCATCCTGACCCACCCAACATGTTTGCCAGGCTGCCTGACCCGTCTGCACCAAGAGTCTCCGCAGAGAGGCCCCCTGTCCCTAACGACATTTTTGCCAGGCTGCCTGACCAGCCTACTACCCAGATGAGGACACCCATCCCCTACGATGGGCCCGCGAAATATACGCGGTCTAAATCGCGTCGGATTTCATGATTGACCATCGTTTTTTCTCTGCAGCGGAACGCTGCATGGGCTGTTGCGTCGCGAATGTCGTTATTGGTAATTGTCTCTCACCGTGTGCATATGTTGTGTTATTGGGGGGGGGGTGGTATTTAAATTGGGGAACTTGTTGTTCTTGTTGTTCTTGTTGTTTTTTTTGGCACACACATCGGTTCATTGATGGGGGGTTTTTCTCTTTGTAACAGCCGGGACGGCTGAGGCTTCCAAAGGGGGGAGTGATGTAGTGGTGTTAACTACTCGCTGTTCGCAAACTGTGAGGGAGCGGATCGTAAACAAGGTTTTCCCGCTCAATCAAACGGTCAGGATCCAAACGCCAGATTGGGAAGGACCAATCGGAGGGTCCCACAAGGTGGCCGGGGATTGGACAACCCGGCCACGAACAGGTATAAAAGCCAGAGTGCTGAGAGCTCTTGGCCAGTTCTGCTACACGAAGACCCAAGTCGGCCGAAGACATCTAGGACCCTGGACCAAGCCCTCCAGCCCTTATCAGGGCTAGGGCTCAGTGTAACCAGTGGTCGGGGAGAGATCCCCTAGGTCCAGCCCGAGGACGCTGGGATAGCAGGGAGATTAGATAGCCTGCAAGGTCCGGAGGCTGTGTCTCCTCAGGGTAACGGGTGAGGGGACCATATACCCCCTTTGTGTGAGAGGGACTGTGTATTAAGATAATAAACAGTGTGTGCCATAAAGAAGTTTAGAAGTCCGTCCTTTATAACACTACACTTGCATACGCACACACACACAGCCATAAACACACACAGCAACAACAGCCGCCATTCATCACCGGTGGTGACATCACCAGGGTGCTTGTGCCAGGCTAGGTGCACTCCGAGGCCACGTAAAGTGACAAAGGCTCGCTGACAGGTCACAGGACAGAATACATTTATTTTTTATTTAACCAGGTAAGGCCTACTGGGCTATTTAGCTATTTTTCAGAAGCGATCTGGCTACAAATGATAGCTCAGCAAAGTTGCGTATAATGTGCAAATATATCGCAGCCAAATACTCTAAAAGCATGTTTCTAAATTTAGAGGAAAAAACTTGAGGACCCAGAGAAAAATCCATGTGACCACGGGGAGAAAGGCATGCAAACTCCAAATATACAGGCGTCAGGATCAGGATCGTACCCACAGCCTCCTGTATACCAGGGGAGGTAGTTAAAATCTCGCCACTGTGGTGTTGGGTTGGCTGACTACTGAGGGGGCACCTGTGCATTTGAGCGAATCGACACTCTGCTCATTGTCGTGAGCGTCGCACCTCTGCCCTCTGTTGTTGAAGGGTAACTGCCTCCAACTGCCCAATAGCGTTTTTCATGACATTTGCAAGTCTTGAGCAAGTCTACTGAGCTCCACACCCTTCCCATATTGCAACAGTCCATCTCTTCTCCAGGCCGTACCACGTCTGTTTAGTCCCCTCTATCCAGCGAAACAAAAACTGCCTAGGCATGCGGTGGCTGGGCATGCGGGGTGACATGACACAATCAATGCAGCATTGCCCATCGGAGGAGTTCACTGATGGGAATGTGTCCAGATCTTTTAAGGATTTATGTTCTCCTCACACAATTCAGCCTGGTTAAACACAAAATGGATCTTTGGTTCTTTCGGTAAAGTCACGTAGGTGTTGCGCCATAACAAGGTGCTGTAAGCAGCTTACCTGCCACCACGCTCACGGGCCGACAGGGGGCAGCCGAGAGAGAGCGAGGTGTGTAGGGGTTGACCGAAGGTCAAACCCCCTCCCCATTGGGGGGCCCGTGACCGGAGGTTGACACCCCAGACCCCCCAGGGGTTGGGGGCTGAGGGGGATGGGCTCCCCCCACCCCTTCCTAAGACCCCTTAAGATTTAAGACCCTCTAAGACCTTCCAGAAGGTTCTGGAGGGGAGGGTCATGAGGGGAGGGGTAAGCCCAACCTGGGGATAAAAAGCCGACCCTCTGAACGGGTCCAGCAGTGTTCGCAAACTCAAGCTTGAAGACATCTGAAGACCTGAAGACTGGACCAGCACCCGGGAACCCTTAACCGAGGCTCTCGTTAGAGCCGGGTTGTAGCAGACTCGAGGTAGCTCGGACACCCTGGGACCCTCCCCGAAGCTCTGGTCAGAGCCGCGGTGTAGCGGAAAAGGGATGAGCCCCGGGACGGGTCGGTCCAGTCTTCCCTTAGCCGTCGTGGCAAGGGACCGGTGTGTAGAGTAGCCCGGAGTGTGTAGGATGCGCTAGAAGAGAGCGTGTACCTCCCTTAGGCTATCGGGTTGAAGGGGCCCACTTCAGCTATTGTTTCTTGCTGTGGTTGTCCCACCTGATGACGGACGCTTGTGTTACGTCCGAAACGTCGTGATTTAATTTATTTTATTTTATACCTACCTGACTTTACCGAAAGAACCAAAGAGTATGGATCCCTAGAGTCACGAAAACTTCAAATCTAGATTGACAAAATGGATCATAGGCAGGCCATCCTGAAAATTTCGAACCGGTGCAGATATTCTTGTAGCAAGCCACCCTCCCTTATCACGCCTCTTGATACTTCTCCACTGTCTATCAATGCTCACAACACGCTCGATTTTTTTCCTTGTTTTTTTTTATTTTCGTCGATTGTTTTGCATGGAAGCCCCCGTTTCAGCGAGGCCGGTGCTCTCCTCCATCCCGTAGGCATTCAGACGTAACTCGCTTCCTCTCGTGGAACGTCTGACCTCCACCCCCCTCCCTGCGCTCCTCTCCTACAATGCTCCGTCTCTTCACAAGTTGCCAAGTTCTCCATTCGGTGGCCACACTTCCCCTACAAGGTGACCCTGGCAGCGCGGACCCGGGAAGCTGCGATCCTCCGTGAACGCACCAGCGCTTTCCTTCAGCATCTTCCTCGGGAGGCTTGCTAGGGTCCGGAGCTCCGAGAAGGTGGGAGGGGGGTTCCAGGCGGCGTGGGCCGGGTCTTCACGAACCAGCTACCCTTATGCCGCCCTCTGCTGGCGTGGGTGGCGACGCCTGTTCATCACCCAAATTCGGAGGCCTCATTCCCCACCGTTCTGGCTTTAGTCACGGAATATGGAGGTGCTTTGGGATACAAATTAAATGTAACTAAATCGGACTTGATGCCCCAAATAAGTTCTCAAGAAATTAGTTTTCAATCTAGATGATTTAAAAGTGTATAGCTCCAGTGGCTTCCTAATATCGGAAGCGCATCTGAAAGCGTGTGATGTGCTGAGGCCAGAGCACAAATAATCATCCCCATGCAACATGGCCACCATGATGCAGTTCCCCATGCAACATGGCTACCATTACGTCCCCCATACAACACTGCCAACATGAAGTCCCCCATGCAACTTGGCCACCTGGATATCACCCATGCATCATGGCCGCTATGAAATCTTCAATGCATCATGGCCACTGTGACATCCACCATGCAACATGGCCATCGTGATGTTCCACCATTCACCATGGCCCTCTGTGACATCCCTCATTCCTGTTCTTACCTTGCGGTGATTTGATGCAGATGGAGGCGGTGCCCTCTGAGGACAGCGCCCTCCACGTGGTACAAGATTCGCCCTTATTCCTCACCTCTCCAGATTGGCTCATCTACACACACACAAAGACAAAGGTCCACCACATAGGCTTTAGCAAGATGTGGGGGATAGTGCAAGCGGCGAGCACTGAGCCAGGATCTCTGAGATCCTGGGCTCCACATTCAGGAGGGTCCTGCTGAGATGTCAGTTCTCAGCGTTCGGATATTCGGCCAATGTCAGATGTCACACTTGGATTAACAATGAGACACGTGTGTATTTAAAGGACACACGAAGGTTATTGGCATCCTTCAAACTGTTAAGAGAAGTAGGGCTGGGCCAGAACATGCCACGGCCACGAGGAACAACGATGGCTGATGGTCAAGAACAATAACGGAGGTGCAGCTAAGTATCGGAACACGTCTGAGAGGACGGCTGCCAAAAAGATGGAGCGACAAAATCGGTGCTTGGTGGATTATTCCATCGCAGGATCGTGAGGGGTAGCAGGGTCTCAAGGAAAGAGGCCTTCATCCAGTAGTGGATAAATAAAAGTACAGTAGATTATTAAAACGTAGAAAGGCAGGTACACAGAGAGGATCTTGGGGAGATACTCTGATAGATGCACACACACTCAGGCAGCCAAGCAGATGCACACTTAGGTGTATGGATAGGTGACAGGTAGCCACACGCGGAGTGGAGAGCACACGTCCATTAATACTTCACCACACGAGTCGAAGAGCCACATGTACCTCCATGGTGGCCAATTGCAGAGCAGGGTGCACAGAACTAACAGCGTCTCTCGCGCAGTCCAGGTCTCTGCGTGCGAAGCAGGAGACGAAGCCGAGGATCACATAGAGTCGAGGGGGTGTGACGGCACCCACATCTCAACACGAGTCAAGTCACAATGCGGACTCACACCATGAACCCACATCATCAACACAGACTCACATCATCACCAATCACTCACAACACGAAACACAAAAACAACAACCGACATTCGCCACTTAGTAGCGATGATGTCACCACGGCGCCTTTGCCAGGCCAGGTGCACTTTGAGGCCACACGAAGTGTCGAAGGCTCACTGACAAGACGTCACGGTACAGACCCAGGTTCCAAAGGTTGGCTGAGATTGGTAGATACACCAGCTGTATGCCCAACTGTGCCAACTTACCGAATTTTATCCGCCACTCGTTGTGAGCGTCACTCCTCTGCCCTCAGTTGTTGTAGGAGGCAGTCTGCCTCCAACTGTCCAGTAGCCTCCTTCACGAGCTTCCTCGTGAAGGATGCTATTTACACCGCTGGTACCAGTCTTTCACAAGTCTACTCAACTCAACATCCTCCCATACAGCATCAGTCCATATTTTCGACAGCCCATGTCGTGGCCGTTTAGCCCCCTTTATGCAGCTGTAATAAAAGACTTGACCACGATCTCTGGCTCAGTGTCCTTTATTTGGTCCGTACTGTATTACCCACACGGCTGTCTCCTCTTTGCTCAGTCCCCACAGTACTGACTCCGATGTCTCTCTCTTCTCCACCAGCAGCCCCTCTGTTGGCCTCTGTCGCTCCTGTAGCCCCCACAGCAGCTCCGCTGCTGTTACTCACTCTCAGCCCCCCTGGCTGTAACCGCTGCTGCTCTTCTCCCTCTTGCTTACTCCGCAGCGCTGACAGCCTCGTGCTGTCTCTCTCCCTCTTGCTTACTCCGCAGCGCTGACAGCCTCGTGCTGTCTCTCTCTCTCTCTCTTCGTCGCTCCTGCGACTCTCTGCAGCCACCTCCGCAGCGCTGACAGCCTCGTGCTGTCTCTCTCTCTCTCTCCGTCGCTCCTGCGACTCTCTGCAGCCACACCGCTGCCTCTAACACACAGCCTTCCTGGCTGTACTCTCCGCAGCTTCTCACCACCCTTTAGCTCCCTGCTATTCTCCGGGGTTGGCTCCCGCTGGCCAACGGTGCCCCCTCCTCACGTTCGCCCACGCGGCCCCACTCTTTTCCATTCACACCCCGACTGCCTTCTCTTTCCGGTTTACCCACTTAAGGACCCCAACCTTTCACCCACGTCACCTGGCTCCGCCTCCCCGTGACGTCACATCCGGAAGGTCGCTCACGCCCGCATTACACAGCCAAGAAGAAACTGCTTGGGTATGCGGGCTACAAGACCCAGCAAACGCAGCCTTGCCTGCCTGAGGAGCTTACTGGTGGGAATGTGTCCAGATCCTTCAAGGATTTGTGAGCTCCTCACACAATCCAGCTAGGTTAAACCCAGGATGGCTCGTTGGAACCACCACCGACACCACCACCAACACCACTAACACCATCAACATCACCACCAACAACACCAGTACCACCACCAACAAGAATATCACCATCATCAACACCGTCACCAGCACCACCAACAACACCAACAGCACCACCACCAACAACACCAATAGCACCACCATCAACACCACCATCAACACCAACAACACCACCATCAACACCACCACCATCAACACCACCAACAACACCACCAACAACACCACCACGAACAACAAATATAAATATCCCCCTTATAGCTGAAATAAACTGTTGGGGCAAGTGCTGTTAGCCAGCATCACCTATGAAGGCCGGAAAAGCACACGAGGGCGTGGGTGGCCAACACCGCGCCTGGCCGCCTTTGTCTCCGAGTGGCGATATTTACACAACCACACCAGGTACTCATTTGAGGCTGAGTCGACCTAGGGGAAGCCCAGGACCGGTTCATATAATCGTCACTGGTGTTGACAGCGCGTTAACCACTCCACACACACACAGACTCACACACAGATACAAACACACACGGACTCACACAAACACAGACTCACACCACACACACAGACTCACACCACCGCACCACCCACCCACAGCTAGGATCCACTCCTCACCTACGCCAGAGTTTCTCCCCGCCTCTCTAACGGACAAACTGCCAGGGGGAAGCGCTTGACTCGAGACGAGGGGGCAGTACCAGGTGACCACGCCCACCGAAACGTAGAGCCCTGAGCCCCTAACCCAGGGGTCTGCAACCTTTAAGACATAAAGAGCCACTTGGACCTGTTTCCGAAGGAAAAAATAAACTGGGAGCCGCAAAACCATTGCAACTATTAAAACAAATATAACACTGCATATATTGTTTCTTACCTTATTGCTATATACAGGATCGTGCAGTCAGCTGTCAATCTGAATAAAAAAAGGACTTTTTCACTTAACAATGTAAAATATATTTTTGCAAATTAATAGCTAAATTACCTGGTTAATGGGATTTTTGCTCCTGAACCTCAGTGCACAGTGTCTGCACATCAGGGCTGTAAGACGTCACCTTCATTTTCACACAGGCTTGTAAGCTGTCATCTGTGAGGCGTGATCGATGTTTGTTTTTAATATAGTTCATGTTGGAGAAGACCTGCTCACATACATATGTGGAGCCGAAGATCGACAGGACTCCAAATGCATACTTTTTCATGTTTATGTAATGTAGTAACTCCACGGGAGACGACTTCACGGGTAACACACTCTTTATTTTATCAAACTTGGTTACAGGTGACTAACACCTACTTTGTATCTCGGGTGACAAACACCCACTTCGCTACTTGGCGACTAACGCCCACTGAGTTACTCGGATGACCAACATCCACTTAGTACTCGGGTGACAAACACCCACTTAGCTACTTGGCGACTAACGCCCACTGAGTTACTCGGATGACCAACATCCACTTAGTACTCGGGTGACAAACACCCACTTAGCTACTTGGCGACTAACGCCCACTGAGCTACTCGGATGACCAACATCCTCTTAGCTACTTGGCGACTAACGCCACTGAGCTACTCGGATGACCAACATCCACTTAGTACTCGGGTGACAACACCCACTTAGCTACTTGGCGACTAACGCCCACTGAGCTACTCGGATGACCAACATCCACTTAGCTACTCGGCGACTAACGCCACTGAGCTACTCGGATGACCAACATCCACTTAGCTACTCGGCGACTAACGCCACTGAGCTACTCGGCTTCACTAGGTCTTCAGCTCCGTCTTCGGGTCTTCAACTGGGTAACTCTCCCCGAGTGCTCTCGCGCGTCCCCCTTTATACCCCACCTGCGGACGTCGCTGCGAGCACCCACTTATTCGACCAATCGCCGGGTGCTGGCTACGATCCTCTTTTCCCACATCTCATCGTGCCTCACCACTCACTCCGCGCCGCCTCGTCATCTGTCACTCCCGGCGCGCGCGTCCACACCACGCCCACAACGCGTGCCCAACCCCGCACCCCGCGCCGCCCCGTGATCCATCACTGTCACAGTCGGCGCACGTCAATACCACCACTACATCACCCCCTACCACATAGCTCGCAGCCGCCCCGGCTGCTACAAAAATTACAAACCCTCCCTGTGTGCCCCGTAACACAACACAAGAACAAGAACAACAACTAAGCTAACAACACAACACGACGCGAACACCACCATCCGCAACCCTCAACCAATGCCACCGCGACAACAGAACAATATATACAAACCGGCGAGTGACAATAGCAATGTGTATACAAAAAAAAATAAATGGAAATTTTTTTTTTTTTTTTCTTTCGACTCGTGCAGTGTCCCCTTTTCTTCCGAGCGTCCCTACAACGGGACATTATCCCGGCAGAGGGGAACACCGGGCGAGCTCGGTGTAGAGCACAAAAAAAAACCCCGTCCTCATGAAAATTGTTGAGACCTAGCCCGAGTCCGCCTTGCCGGTCCGTCGTACGGCACCAGACGCGGTTGAACGTCCGGTGGTGCCGGCGGTTCAGGAAGACATCGGCCAGGCATCGAGGACTCGTGCGTGCCCCGGGGTTCAGGCTCTCGATGGTCAGCAGCCGTCAAGCCCGAGGCACCTGGGGGTGGGTCAGGTGGAGACACGTGAGGATCAGCCTGCGACACCTCCCTCCCCGAGTCGACGGTCACATCACACGCCCGGTCGTCACGGCACAGAACGGGGTCACACGGTGCCGCATAGGGCTTCAGTCGGGAGGGGTGCACATACCAACGGCGTTTCCCCCATTTAATCTGTATACTCTGGGGCCGTGCAACCCGCACAATTTCCACCGGTCCCCTCCAAGGTCTCAACAACTTGGGGGACGTAGCCAACGGTGCATGTGGACAATGCAGCCAGGCCTTATCGCCTGGTTTCCAATCATGCGTATGCACCCTCCGCTCATGCAATTTCTCGTTTGCAATTTGCCGCGACCGCGAATTCAACCTTGCCCCCTCCCGCGCTTCAGTCAATTTGGCGATATTAAATTTGATGTGGTCTGCCAATTTAGATTTTGCACGTGGCTGGGAAATCCCCAGTTGGACGTCCATGGCCGGATCGGCCTCCCGCCCATACATAAGAAAAAATGGGGAAAACCCTGTCGCCGCATGAGGGGCCATTCGATAGGCCGCGAGTACCCCCGGCACCTGTAAGTCCCAATCAACCTGATCGTCGCAGACCTGTTGGCACAACATAGACGTAATCGTTCTGTTCAGACGCTCAACCATCCCGTCAGTCTGCGGGTGGTAGGGGGAAGTACGCACTTTCTTTGTACCCAACAGGTCGCACACCTCGCGCAACAAAACGCTCGAAAAATTCTTCCCTTGATCCGTCAGCAAGCGTTCGGGGGCGCCCTTGTCCAACACATAACCCTGGACAAAGGCGTCCGCCACCGCCGCAGCCGACTGGTTGGCGAGCGGCCATGCCATAGGCCATCGGGTGAAGTATTCCACGCCAACCAGCAGGAACCTATTTCCCCTTGGTGTAACCGGAAAGGGCCCCAAGATGTCCAACGCTACCAATTCGTTTATACGCGAAACCTGAATGGATTGCAGCGGTGGATTAGCCGCCAATGGTGGCGGTTTCCTTTTGGCGCACTCTACGCATCCCTTAAGAATATTCGCCACGTCGTTACCCATCCCCGGCCAATAATAGTCTCGCTGGATTAGGGCGAGCGTTTTGTGAAAACCCAGATGCATGAGCCGTTCATGAGCTGCCAGAACAATCCTACCCCGCATAGCAACAGGCACCACGAGCACGTGACGCCGGGACATGTTGTCCCACCTCATCAACAGGCCCTGTCTGCACACCCAGGAACCGACCCGCGCCTCCCCTTGTTCGGGAGCGCCAACTTTCCGACGCAGCGTAAGTAGGGAGCTGTCGGACATCTGGAGGCGGCCCCACTCAATGAGGGGCAACGACAACAGCGAATCCCTCCCCGTGGGGGCGTCCTCTCCCGGGGTGTCAGTGGCGGCGAGCGCAACTCCCGGGGCGCCGGCGACCGGGGGTTTGCACCGCGCTGATCCCAACAAACATGTGCAGTCTGTGCACGGCGGCAACCGCGACAAGGCGTCCGCGTTTGAGTGCCGCAACCCTTTTCGGTAAATTGTCGTGAATTGGTAGTCTTGAAGGACCTCCAACCATTGGGACAATTGGCCCGATGGCTGCGCCACGCGCATAGCGTATTGTAGAGCCGCATGGTCCGTCCGGACCGTAAAATGACGGCCGTAAAGATACGGCCTGAATTGCTGTGTAAAAAACACAATGGCTAACAATTCACGACGAGTTACGCAATAGCGTTGTTCTGCGGGGGAAAGAACCCTACTACCGTAGGCGACCACCCGTTCAACCCCCCCGACCAACTGTGAGAGCACCCCCCCGATACCCGTATTGCTGGCGTCCGTGTCAAGCAAAAACGGTTGTGTGAAATCGGGGTAACACAAGGGGGGAGCCTGCACCAAAGCGTCACGGAGGGAGCAGAACGCATCCTCCTCCTCTGCCCCCCAGTGAAACCTCACACCCTTAGCCGTCAAAGCGTGCAGGGGCTTGGCTATGGTGGCAAATTGCTTGACAAAACGACGGTAATAGGAGGCGAAACCAATGAAACTGCGAACCTCCGTGACCGAGGTTGGCGTTGGCCATGAGCTGACGCAATGCGTCTTAGCAGGGTCCGTCGAGATCCCTGAACGACTCACGATATGGCCCAAATACCTGACAGATTCCCGAAGCAGAAAACATTTAGCCGGTTTAAATTTTAGCTTAGCGGAACGCATCCTGAGGAACACCGCTCTCAGTCGCTGGAGGTGCTCCTCGAAAGTCCGACTAAAGACGATAATATCGTCAAGATAAATCAAACAGGTATCCCATTGGAGGCCTGACAAAACCAATTCCATGAGTCTCTGGAACGTGGCGGGGGCGGAATGTAAGCCCATGGGCAAACGGTTGAATTCAAAAAGGCCCCCAGGTGTGCGGAAAGCAGTTTTAGGTTTAGACTCGTTATCGAGTGGCAATTGCCAAAATCCAGAAAGCAGATCGAGTGTGGAAAAAAACTGCGCTCCCGCCAAGGCATCCAGCGACTCATCCATCCTGGGGAGCGGATACGCATCCGCCATCGAGATTTTGTTTAAGCGGCGGAAATCGACACAAAACCGCAAGGACCCGTCCTGTTTCTTTACTAGGACAATAGGAGCACCCCACGGACTAGAAGAGGGCGAAATGATATCGGCCGCCAACATATCATTAACCGCCGATTGCACATGTTCCTTCTCAGCCGGGCTGAGCCGGAAAGGATTCTGACGAATAGGGGCCGCGTCCCCTGTAGCTATGTGGTGGCGCAACAGGTCAGTGCAGCCGATATCGTACTTATGTTTGCTGAACACGTCAGCAAACTCAATGAGCAAACCCCTCAATGCTCCCAATTGCACCCCGGACAAGTTAGCAGAACCCGCACACAGCGAGTCCAACCACTCAGTCCCCTCATCACTTTGAGGATGCGACTCGACAGTAAAATCTGCTTGAGCCACGAGCCGTTCCTCAACGGGCAGCGGCGCGGCGTGAGCCAGCACCGTTCCCTGCGCAATTACGGCCGGCCGCGACCCCGTATTCAGGACCATTACGAACGGCTCACTGTCCCCTCTCACCATGGTTTGAGCAACCGCTAAGTCGATGCCCTTACTGGCTCTGTTTGACGGCCCCAACAGCACCCCCTGTGCCTCCGCACCCACCTCGAGTGGCTTCCTGAACCGAAGGGGTACTAACATTTGCGATCCCGGGGGTACCCGTACAGTGTGAGTCGCCAGCGCCTGCACCGTCGCACAAACCGTGCGCACTTTGATAGGGCTCGACAAGAAGGCAACCCGCCGACCTGACGGAAGCTCTATGCAGGCCTGATCAATAAGAATTTTGATGGGCATTTTTGACAAAAAGTCCGTACCTAGCAAACAGGGAACGGCCAGCGATGATGATACAAAAATAGGGCCCGCTAATTTAATGTCCCCAATGCAAATAGTCGCCCGAATCTGGCCGATGATCCCCAGGGATCCCCCATTCGCCGCATAAAATGGCACGTCTACCGGCAGAAGGGGTCTACTTTGGACGGGAAGGATGTTATAAATAAGGTCCGAGATGATGGTGGCCGACGCACCCGTGTCAACAAGCACCCGGACCTCAACCCCGTCAATGAACCCCGTTACCACGGACGACCCGGCTGACGCAGCCACGATCCTGTGGGCCAATTCGGACCACTCGACTGCTTGCGGGCCGCGTACGGACCCCCCCCGCCGAATTGAACCCCCGGCACCCAGCCGCGAACCCCCCACCGCGAAGCGGCGACCCGAATGTGCCGTGTTTGTGGACCGAACGTGTGAGGTGCCGCGACTTGCCGGGTTTTGTTGGGATGACTTGTGGCCCTGGTCGTCGTCCCGACGTGGTCCTGCGGTGCGCGGACGCGGGGCCCGGCACCCGGCTGCGACGTGACCCCGAAGGCCGCAGTTGTAGCAGACGACGGACGTCGTAGGTTTCGGTTGCTCCAGCTTGCGGGGCGAACGTGTGGGCGAACGACCTCCCGTTCTCCACTCCCCCGGACACGGTGCAGCGAAGGCCCGCTCCTGCACCGCAGCTGGCTGAGGTTCGGCGATCGTGGCGGCCAGTGCCGCATTCCCCGGCCATTTGCAGACGACCCCCGGCTTGCGTTTGAGGACCTCGTACGCGTGAATGCTCGTGGCGATCGCCAGGGAGCAGATCTCCATCTCGTCTGCCACGTTGATGGGGACCCCCAACTCGTGGGCCAACACCAGCAGCTGCTCCGTCACCATGGCGTCCTTCCCCTCCTTATCCATGCGGGGAAAAGCCGCGTCCGCCAAGGCGAGCAGTGCCGTGCGGTAGGCTAGCGTCGTTTCCCCAGCCACCTTCCGCCGATCGTAGAACTGGTGGCGGCACGTGGAGGGCGGCCCGAACACCTTCGCCATCAGGTGTAGTGCGGCCTGGAGCGTAGAGCGGGACGACCTTGCAGCAGATGTGAAGGCTGCAAGCGCGTCGTCGTCAAGCATCGCTGGCAACGCACGCAGGGCAGTGGTGTCGGACCACCCCGACATCTCCTGATGAGCGAGGAACCTTCGTTGGAAGGCTCCCCAGTCGCCCCCATCCGCCTTGAACGCCGACAGCGCGGGCAATCTTTGCTGGAGGACCCGATCGTCGTCGACGTCGGAGAGATTTTCCCGCGCTCCGCTGGAGTTGTGTAAAATGTCGGCTCGGTTGTCAGGCGCAAAATGGAGGGCTCCGGCGCGCGCCGATGACGTGGGCTGCGCTGCGCGGAGGTGTCCGGCCACGTGGCGTCCGTCTTTCCCGCCAATCGGTGGCGGCCCCCCAAAAACGGCGGCAACTTCCAGGCTTTTGGCGCGAAGCGCCCTTTGGCGGGAATCCTCCACCGTCGCTTCCTCCACGACCCCCGCAGCCGTTTTTCCGCTCGCCGGAACGGAGATGTCGGCCAAGACAGCGGCGGCGGCGAGTAGCAACTCCGCCAAGCGGGCGTGCGCGTCCTGGAGGCCGGTGTCGGAGGCAAGCGGAGCGTCGGCCATCACCGCGAAGTGCTGCATCGGCGGCAACTCCTCGTCCTCTACTCCCGAGGTCGGTGTCCCCGGTACGCAGTCGTCATCCCGACCTCGCTCGTGGGTACGGGTAGTCTTCCTTGTGTCCATACTTCTTGAAGACAGGTTTACTTCTGACGCCAGTTGTAATGTAGTAACTCCACGGGAGACGACTTCACGGGTAACACACTCTTTATTTTATCAAACTTGGTTACAGGTGACTAACACCTACTTTGTATCTCGGGTGACAAACACCCACTTCGCTACTTGGCGACTAACGCCCACTGAGTTACTCGGATGACCAACATCCACTTAGTACTCGGGTGACAAACACCCACTTAGCTACTTGGCGACTAACGCCCACTGAGTTACTCGGATGACCAACATCCACTTAGTACTCGGGTGACAAACACCCACTTAGCTACTTGGCGACTAACGCCCACTGAGCTACTCGGATGACCAACATCCTCTTAGCTACTTGGCGACTAACGCCACTGAGCTACTCGGATGACCAACATCCACTTAGTACTCGGGTGACAACACCCACTTAGCTACTTGGCGACTAACGCCCACTGAGCTACTCGGATGACCAACATCCACTTAGCTACTCGGCGACTAACGCCACTGAGCTACTCGGATGACCAACATCCACTTAGCTACTCGGCGACTAACGCCACTGAGCTACTCGGCTTCACTAGGTCTTCAGCTCCGTCTTCGGGTCTTCAACTGGGTAACTCTCCCCGAGTGCTCTCGCGCGTCCCCCTTTATACCCCACCTGCGGACGTCGCTGCGAGCACCCACTTATTCGACCAATCGCCGGGTGCTGGCTACGATCCTCTTTTCCCACATCTCATCGTGCCTCACCACTCACTCCGCGCCGCCTCGTCATCTGTCACTCCCGGCGCGCGCGTCCACACCACGCCCACAACGCGTGCCCAACCCCGCACCCCGCGCCGCCCCGTGATCCATCACTGTCACAGTCGGCGCACGTCAATACCACCACTACATTTATATAAGTGTTGGGGATGGCATTCCATGTTTCGAATACAAGTTTGTCCTGTTTGGGAAGGTTTTCAATATCACTCCATTTATGATTCTGAGCCAGAATGGCCTTCTGACGGGCAACATCCTCAAGAGTAGCGGTCAAGCATTTGAACTTGGACACCCATATATCTTTGTCGGCTATATCGGCCAGTTCCATCTCAAGATCAGGTTGACTTACACCTGCAAATGCAGTCATATTCAATAGGGATGGATCGATCGCCAGGGGAGTGACAGGGAAGGATAATGTCGTTTTTTCCTCTCTGAACTCACAGAATCGTTTCCCAAACGAACTTTGCATTGTGGTGATTGCAGACTTGAAATATTCCAAATTTATCGTATCATGACTTTGTTTGAACTCTCTCAAAGAGGGAAAGTGAGACAGTGTACCTCTCTGTAAATCTTTGACAAACACTGTCAACTTGCGCTCGAATGCCAAAACCTCCTCCAGCATGTGCAGGGCTGTGCCTCCTTTCCCCTGAAGGGTTGTATTTAGCGTGTTTAGATGTGCTGTCATGTCTACCATAAAATGTAATTTTTCCAGCCACTCTGGCTGTTCCAGCTCAGCAAAGGTGAGCTCTTTGCTGCCCAGGAAGGTTTTTACTTCTTCCAAACATGTGACAAAGCAACGGCAACGTTATTGCCTGTCACCGGGCGGGCAGTGTGGAGCTGAGCGGCGACCTGTCAGCAGCGGCAACGCCAGAGCAGGTGTCACAGTGCGCCTCCTCCCCTCGCTAGCATCCGCCCCGGAGCCGCGGTCAAGGTTCAAAAGAGCCGCATGCGGCTCCGGAGCCGCAGGTTGCCGACCCCTGCCCTAACCCGAGCCTCCCCCCCATGCCCACCCCCTGGCCCCACCTCTTCACCCCCCTCGGCCCGCCCCCTCTTCCCCGCCCCTCCCCCCGCTGAGGCCGGGGCGAGTGGAGGCAGCGCTGTGCATTGTGGGTGGCGAGCGGCTGATTTGGATTCACGCTCGCGGCCACCATCGGTGGCTCGCGAGCTGCTGAAGCGGCGGCTCGCTGGCTGGTCCTCCTCTACATCGACTCAGCCCGAAGAAGGTGATAACCTTGCATGGTGTGGACACATCAGCAGTGGCAGTGGTGGAGAGGGGAGGCAGAGGAGGCGCCTGCCTCACAGCCGTTACGTTCTGGGCACCTGCTGAGTTCAAGGCGCTGCTCCAAGCAGAGCGCGGCCCTGCTGATGATGAGAGGCACTGCCAGATTGTGGCTGATGGGATGAGTTAAATTTAGTTTTTTTGTATCTGGAGGGACGGATTTGTTGTCGTGGCAGAAATGGCCTCCACTAGAGGCCGCGATGTGGGGTATTTGGCTACTCTTCCACGCTGGTCCAGACCCGTTGGAGCGGGGTGGGTGTACCCACAACTTTACCCCTCCACACGTGGGGGGCGTCAGCTCACTGCACTTGCAATGCAGAGGTGCAGGTTCGAGTCCATTTCACACTCAGTCATTCACCCACCCACTCACCCACCCACAGAGGGATAAAGACCCTTTATGCAGTGGTTGTGTAGTATCTGCATCAATGTTTTCGTTGTTTAGTTATGGTGGTTGTTCTGGTTGCGGTTATAATCTTGGCTTTAGTTTTGGTTGTTTAGGTGGTTGTAGTGTTGGTTGTAATTGTGGTTGCTCTGGTTGTGGTGCCTTTGGTGTTTTTGGTTGTGGTTATAATTGTGGTTGAGTAGGTTGTGGTTATATGTGCGGTTGTGGTGTTTGTGGTTATAACTTGATTTGAAGCTTTGGTGACTGCAGGAATTACTCTCTGGTTCTTTCTGTGAAGTCACGTAGAAAGAAAATAAATTAAATAATAGAGTACGACGTTGCGATTGCAACACAAGCAACCGTCATCAGGTAGAACTAAATTTGAGAGATAGACAAAACACATACACGGAGACACACAGACAGACACACAAGCAGAGAGAGACAACACAGACACAGAGAGGGGGGGGGCAGAGTGAGAGGTGGGTCTGCTGGAGCAGCTGCTGGAGTGAGTGAGTGGTGAGTGGGTGAGTGGGTGAGTGATTGATTGATTGAGTGATTGATTGAGTGATTGATTGAGTGGGTGAGTGAGTGGGTGGGTGAGTAGGTGGGTGAGTGGGTGAGTGAGTGGGTGGGTGAGTGGGTGAGTGGGTGGGTGAGTGGGTGAGTGGGTGGGTGGGTGAGTGGGTGGGTGGGTGGGTGAGTGAGTGAGTGAGTGGGTGGGTGAGTGAGTCAGTGGGTGGGTGAGTGAGTGGGTGGGTGGGTGGGTGAGTGGGTGGGTGGGTGGGTGAGTGGGTGGGTGGGTGGGTGGGTGAGTGGGTGGGTGAGTGAGTTAGTGGGTGAGTGGGTGAGTGATTGATTGAGTGAGTGGGTGAGAGAGTGTGTGGGTGAGTGGGTGAGTGAGTGAGTGAGTGGGTGAGTGAGTGGGTGAGTGAGTGGGTGAGTGAGTGGGTGAGTGATTGAGTGGGTGGGTGAGTGGGTGGGTGAGTGGGTGAGTGGGTGGGTGAGTGGGTGGGTGAGTGGGTGGGTGAGTGGGTGAGTGAGTGGGTGAGTGAGTGGGTGAGTGGGTGAGTGGGTGGGTGGGTGAGTGAGTGGGTGAGTGGGTGGGTGAGTGGGTGGGTGGGTGAGTGGGTGGGTGAGTGGGTGGGTGGGTGGGTGGGTGAGTGGGTGGGTGAGTGGGTGGGTGGGTGGGTGAGTGGGTGGGTGGGTGAATGAGTGGGTGGGTGGGTGAGTGGGTGAGTGAGTGGGTGAGTGAGTGAGTGAGTGGGTGAGTGAGTGAGTGAGTGAGTGAGTGGGTGAGTGAGTGAGTGAGTGGGTGAGTGAGTGAGTGAGTGGGTGAATGAGTGGGTGAGTGAGTGGGTGAGTGATTGATTGATTGAGTGATTGATTGAGTGGGTGGGTGAGTGAGTGGGTGAGTGACTGGGTGAGTGAGTGAGTGGGTGGGTGAGTGGGTGGGTGAGTGGGTGGGTGGGTGGGTGGGTGAGTGGGTGGGTGGGTGGGTGAGTGAGTGGGTGGGTGGGTGGGTGGGTGAGTGGGTGGGTGGGTGGGTGGGTGATTGGGTGTGTGAGTGGGTGAGTGGGTGAGTGAGTGAGTGGGTGAGTGAGTGGGTGAGTGGGTGGGTGGGTGGGTGAGTGAGTTAGTGGGTGGGTGAGTGGGTGGGTAAGTGGGTGAGTGATTGATTGATTGAGTGAGTGAGTGGGTGAGTGAGTGGTTGAGTGAGTGGCTGAGTGAGTGGCTGAGTGAGTGGCTGAGTGAGTGGGTGAGTGAGTGGGTTGGTGAGTGAGTGGGTGAGTGAGTGGGTAAGTGGGTGAGTGAGTGGGTGAGTGAGTGAGTGGGTGAGTGAGTGGGTGGGTGGGTGGGTGGGTGAGTGAGTGAGTGGGTGAGTGGGTGGGTGGGTGGGTGGGTGGGTGGGTGAGTGAGTGGGTGGGTGGGTGGGTGGGTGAGTGGGTGGGTGGGTGGGTGAGTGAGTGAGTGAGTGAGTGAGTGAGTGAGTGGGTGGGTGAGTGAGTGGGTGGGTGGGTGAGTGAGTGGGTTGGTGGGTGGGTGGGTGGGTGGGTGAGTGGGTGAGTGAGTGAGTGAGTGGGTGGGTGGGTGAGTGAGTGAGTGAGTGAGTGGGTGGGTGGGTGGGTGGGTGAGTGAGTGAGTGGGTGGGTGGGTGGGTGAGTGGGTGGGTGAGTGGGTGGGTGGGTGAGTGGGTGAGTGATTGATTGAGTGAGTGAGTGGGTGAGAGAGTGGGTGAGTGTGTGTGTGGGTGGGTGGATGAGTGGGTGGGTGGGTGAGTGAGTGAGTGAGTGGGTGGGTGAGTGGGTGGGTGGGTGGGTGAGTGGGTGGGTGGGTGGGTGGATGAGTGAGTGAGTGAGTGGGTGGGTGAGTGAGTGGGTGGGTGAGTGAGTGGGTGGGTGAGTGAGTGGGTGGGTGGGTGGGTGGGTGAGTGAGTGGGTGGGTGAGTGGGTGGGTGAGTGAGTGAGTGAGTGGGTGGGTGAGTGAGTGGGTGGGTGAGTGAGTGGGTGAGTGAGTGGGTGGGTGGGTGGGTGGGTGGGTGGGTGGGTGAGTGAGTGAGTGAGTGAGTGAGTGGGTGGGTGGGTGGGTGAGTGAGTGAGTGAGTGGGTGAGTGTGTGGGTGGGTGGGTGGGTGGGTGAGTGGGTGGGTGGGTTGGTGGGTGGGTGGGTGGGTGGGTGAGTGAGTGGGTGGGTGGGTGGGTGAGTGGGTGAGTGGGTGGGTGGGTGGGTGAGTGAGTGGGTGGGTGAGTGGGTGGGTGAGTGAGTGAGTGGGTGAGTGAGTGAGTGGGTGGGTGGGTGGGTGGGTGGGAGGGTGGGTGTGTGGGTGGGTGGGTGGGTGTGTGGGTGGGTGGGTGGGTGTGTGGGTGGGTGAGTGGGTGGGTGGGTGGGTGGGTGGGTGAGTGGGTGGGTGGGTGGGTGGGTGGGAGGGTGGGTGGGTGGGTGGGTGTGTGGGTGGGTGGGTGGGTGTGTGGGTGGGTGGGTGAGTGGGTGGGTGGGTGGGTGAGTAGGTGGGTGGGTGGGTGGGTGAGTAGGTGGGTGGGTGGGTGGGTGAGTAGGTGGGTGGGTGGGTGGGTGAGTGGGTGGGTGGGTGAGTGGGTGGGTGGGTTAGTGGGTGGGTGGGTCGGTGGCTGAATGAGTGGCTGAGTGAGTGGGTGAGTGAGTGGGTGGGTGAGTGAGTGAGTGGGTGAGTGGGTGAGTGAGTGGGTGGGTGAGTGGGTGGGTGGGTGGGTGAGTGAGTGAGTGGGTGGGTGGGTGGGTGGGTGGGTGAGTGGGTGGGTGGGTGGGTGAGTGAGTGGGTGAGTGGGTGGGTGGGTGGGTGAGTGAGTGAGTGGGTGGGTGGGTGGGTGGGTGGATGAGTGAGTGGGTGGGTGAGTGAGTGGGTGGGTGAGTGGGTGAGTGATTGATTGATTGAGTGGGTGAGTGAGTGAGTGGGTGGGTGGGTGAGTGGGTGGGTGGGTGAGTGGGTGGGTGGGTGAGTGGGTGGGTGGGTGAGTGGATGAGTAATTGATTGAGTGGGTGAGTGAGTGGGTGAGTGAGTGGGTGAGTGGGTGAGTGAGTGGGTGAGTGAGTGAGTGGGTGGGTGGGTGGGTGAGTGGGTGAGTGAGTGAGTGAGTGGGTGGGTGGGTGGGTGAGTGGGTGGGTGGGTGGGTGAGGTGGGTGGGTGGGTGGGTGGGTGAGTGGGTGGGTGGGTGGGTGGGTGGGTGAGTGAATGGGGCTTGTCTGGCCCAAACAATGGTTTGAGCCGCGACAAGAGAGAAAGCCTTAGCCAAGAAATTTGATGGGGATAGCAAAACACCCGCCATCCCATCCGCAACCTCCAGCCATTCATGGTAACGCAATGGGATGAGCATCTGCGTACCAGGAGGGATCTCTACCGCGACATCAGCAAGCGCGTGAACGGCGGGTTCTGGAGGTGGGCGGCCCAACAGGGACAGTAGGAACCACAGTTTACGTCCTTCAGGCATTTCTAAACAGCCCTGATCCACAAGGATCGTAACAGGCATCCGACGAAGAAAATCGGTGCCCAACAGACAGGGAACCGCCAATGACCACGAGATAAGGACCGACCCTGATGCAATATGGACCTCCACCGGCCCAATGATACCCATGCTACCCCCATTCGCAGTGATACATGCGTCAAAAGCCGGCTGAACCCACGCAGCAGGAATGGAGAGCAGGTGAAAAATAACATTGGAAATGATGGTGGCCAACGCTCCGGTGTCTACCAAAATACGAACGTCCACCTCTTGAATGGTGCCCGGCACCGTAGAAGACCCCGACGCAGCCGCAACCACCTGCCGAGCCAATTTCTTCTACTGGGTAATAGTGCGCGGTGCCGAATCTACATGTCCACAATTATCATCAGATAGGCCCCCCGCGGTATGAAGGGATGCATGAGGTGTCGAGATATATCGGGTGTCTGATGCATGCCGACTTGCCCGAGCAGAATGGCGATCTGCTTCCGGGGGAGAGGATGAAGGGAGAGTCGACGGAGGCAGCGGAGGACCGGAACGGCGCCGACAATCTCGAGCGAAGTGGCCCAAGTGGCCACACTTGACGCACGTCGCGGCCGCCCAACGGCCGGCCGCGTCGGCACCGGCCCGTGGCATCCCGGCACTGTCGTGTCGCAACCCTGGCAGGCGCTGCGGTACCCAGCGAGGAGCGGTGGCCGCCAAGTCGTCGTCGCTGGACCTGTCCGGAACGTGAACGACACGAGACGGGGCCCATCCCAGCGGTTCACCGTCCTTGTCCGGGTCCCCCGTCCACACAGCCATCTGCTCCCAACGGCGCAAGTTGAACTTGGCGTCCAAACACCGAGCCGCCCAGCGGGACGTCAGCGGCCCATGGCCGCACACGGGCAGCGAGATGCCCATTTCTTGCGACAGTTCGACCATCCTCGTAAGGATGAGAGGATCAAGAAGGTCGGCGGAGGAATCGGGGTAGGCGGTCATCGCGAGCGCCAACAGCGCACCGCGATACGCCCCCGAGGCGTTTCTTCGGGGCCCTGACGCCGCTGCATAAATTTCCTATGAGCGGCTGACGGCGGCTCGTAAACCTCTGCCATCTCAGCGAACGCGTCCTTCAGCGTCTTCTTCTTGTCGGCCGAGATGGAAGCCGAACACCGCCAACGACACGTCGTCCAGCAGTGTGGGCAAAGCGTCCAAGGCCTCGGCCTCCGTCCACCGCACCGATCGAAAAGCGGACTCAAACCGCCAAGTAAAGGCGCTCCAGTCACCACCGGCAACAAATTCCTTAATGTTGGGAAGGCGATGGCTGCGTCCACCGTCGTCATCTCTGGGCGTGCCCGCTCCTGCCACCCGCGCGGCACGCGGCACCACTGAAATGGCGGCCGCAGGCAGCACTGCTGCGACCACGCCCAAGATGGCGGGCTCACTCCACGCGGCGGGCGTAATGGCGGCCATCTCCTCCGAGACCCCCCGAGGGAGGCCCTGGTCGTCCGCACTCGGCACCACATCCCGAGGCCGTCCCGGGGCAGCAGACGACGCAGCACCGTGCGGAGAGATTCAATCTGCTCCGCCACCCGCCGCCAACCCTCGTCCGCAGCCGGAGTCGCATCCACGTCGGCCTCTCCGCGCAGCGCGGCGCCCGACGCAGCAGCGGTTGCCACCAGCGGGGCTGTCGCCCCCTGATGCAGCAAGCTCTGGTCGAGGGAGTCATCATCGTCGTCCGACGGCGGATCCGGTGGGTTCTTCTTCTTGAGGTGCCTGGACATCGTTGTTCTTGGCCCAAGCGGTCTCAAAAGTCACTTCTGACACCAATGTAATAAATTCGCTCCAGACGAGACTGTGTCTTTTGTCTTTTCTTTATTCGTTCCTCATTCACAGCTCCCTCACACGCTGGGTTCCTCTTTTCCCCGTTATTCCGTTCCCCGAGCGTGGCGTCCGCTCGCTGCCTCTCTTCCCCACACTGCTGGTTGATGGTATGTGTCACGTGAGTCTGTGTCGGAGACACACACCATCACGTGGTCGCTGGCGTGCCGGTGACACAAACGTGGTTCCTCCTCAGCCCTTCTCCACACTGACCCGGAGCTGTCTCTCTCCACCCCTTATAACACCTGGCCCACGTGATACCACTCAGCCAATCATCAGCCTCGCCCCCTGGAACCTTCCAGATGTTGCCATGCAGCCACAGGCTACGCCCCTGGCTCAACATCCCATTGGCTGCGGGCTGAGGCCGGCAGAGCCTATCACTATAGCCCAGTTACCCCCCAAGTGCATCTCTTCATATTACATCTGTAGTAGGTTCAAATTAGGTGCACACACACGCAACTTGGAGGCAACACTATTTATTAAACGGTAAATAATATAACACTCTACATGAGGTGGTGACCACCTTCCTCAACTCACTAACACTCTGGAACACGACACAGACTGGACCAGGCAGGCAACGGCCTGCCTGGCCCAGGACGACGACTCGGGACTTGACGACCGAAGATGTCTTCACCTTGGAGTACAGTACAACAGCCGCCTCGCTCTGCGTTCACACCACGCTTATATTTGGTTTGGCGTGGCTGGCTCCGCCCGGGCGTGGCTGGCTCTCTTCAGGCCACGCCTCCCTTCCCAGGACACGCCTCACTTCCCCCACCTCTGGGAGGGTCCGGATCCCTCCACCACGTGACCCCCCAGGCACCCCCTTGGGGCCCCCAGCCTTCGTACGGGCCGACACAGTAGTGACCTTTCTCTGTCACTACATCACCCCCCCCTGTATAAACACACAGCCGTCCCCGGCTGTAACACAACTGTGAAACATCGAAAAGGTGTGCCTCCGAACCAACAACATCAATAAATGACCGGCGACCGATAAGAAATACAATCACGTAATATATACAGAATCGACGAGGGTAAAAGGGAACCGCATAGAAAACGGGGAATTAACAACAATTATACATGAAAACTGGCTAACCCACTTACGCTCCAGCACAGCCCCCCCACCCGTTAGAATCACGCATGCAATGACAGTCACCCGTTAGCACCCCCCCGCCTTTCCGACGTGGCGTCACAACCAGTAGCACGCGTCGGCCATATCGGGGGGGGGGAATTTCCATGTTACCACCCCACCGCCTTTCCGACGCGGCGTCACAACCAGTAGCACACGTCGGCCATATCGGGGGGGGAATTTCCATGTTACCACCCCACCGCCTTTCCGACGTGGCGTCACAACCAGCAGCACGCGTCGGCCATATCGGTGGGATTTTAACCCAGTCTCTCTCCAAGACTCGCATCGCAGCATATAGCTGTACCGACCAAGCCGAGACGACCCATCGTTCACTCACTGCACAACATGCACCCTAACAACTGAGGGATACAGTCTCAACGTAACAGGACAACTCCACCTGAACCTTACGAATCTCCAGCCCACTGTTTCAACGCACCTCGGAGTGTCTCACTCTCCGGGCCGTCAGGTCAAGCCATCAGACACAGCATGATGGGACCACACTCTCTGAGCCATGTGAGCGCACAGCCCACTTGGCTAGACAAGCCACGGAGTGTCTCGATCTCCGGGCTGTCAGGTCAAGCTGTCAGACAGCATGACGGGACCACACTCTCTGAGCCATGTGAGCGCACAGCCCACTAGGCTAGACAAGCCACGGAGTGTCTCGATCTCCGGGCTGTCAGGTCAAGCTGTCAGACAGCATGACGGGACCACACTCTCTGAGCCATGTGAGCGCACAGCCCACTAGGCTAGACAAGCCACGGAGTGTCTCGATCTCCGGGCTGTCAGGTCAAGCCGTCAGCCATTGCATGACGGGACCACACTCTCAGAGCCATGTGAGCGCACAGCCCACTAGGCTAGACATACCACGGAGTGTTTCAATCTCCGGGCTGTCAGGTCAAGCCGTCAGCCATTGCATGACGGGACCACACTCTCCGAGCCCTGTGAGCGCACAGCCCACTAGGCTAGACATGCCACGGAGTGTTTCAATCTCCGGGCTGTCAGGTCAAGCCGTCAGCCATTGCATGACGGGACCACACTCTCCGAGCCCTGTGAGCGCACACAGCCCACTAGGCTAGACATACCACGGAGTGTTTCAATCTCCGGGCTGTCAGGTGAAGCCGTCAGCCATTGCATGACGGGACCACACTCTCCGAGCCATGTGAGCGCACAGCCCACTAGGCTAGACATGCCACGGAGTGTTTCAATCTCCGGGCTGTCAGGTCAAGCCGTCAGCCATTGCATGACGGGACCACAACGTTCATGTTAGACACGCAACACTCACTGGGCCATCCTGGTCAGGACCTGCGCCCCAAGATAGGTGACAGCCAGCAGCACAATTCCAAATCCCTGGCCGCATGTCACCATCACAATTTAACACCATCACAACACATACAATTTGAATTATGATCCCCCACAGAACTGATCCAATGCCGAACAGGTACGCACAATTTGTGACGATCCCGAATATTCAATGGGTCACAACAATACACCTCACATCCCGTATCCGTACACATCATCTCCGAGACTCGCATTGCAGCATGCAGCTGTACCAACCGAGTGGAGAGCAACGCAATTTGACGGCAATTAACGGAAACGGACCCCCGATCCATGTAGAACACAAGGAGCATTCTCGCACAAAAGACATCATCTGTGCAACAACGGACAGGAACCAACCAGTGAGTTTGAAACGAATCGAACCTGTCATTTCAAAATCTCCTTCAACATTAACCATGGGACTCAGGGCATTCGAATTTTGAGAGCAAAAAAACTATACACAAACCCCAAGAATCGCCAAATTGATTAATACAGTATATGCAGTATATGAAATTCGTACAGTGAATCATTTGGCGCAATGCTCCATCCAGTCCCCACATGGCAACACACACAATCAATACTCCAGACAATCCGTACATAGTAAATAATCACAAGCAAGTACCCAACATTCCATACACTGTTAACAATTCCAAGCAAAGCTCCATACGGTCTGTACCTTGGCAACAATGACGATCAAAGTTTCTTACAGTTACACGTGGCAATCACGAGCGAAACTCCATACAGTATACACAATAACAACGGCGATTTCGCAACAAAACGATGTAACAACACGAGTCATTAACACGGCAACATACAGGATATCAACGGAGCTCGGGACACCAACACGAATTAATCATTAACTACACCCAGAAGATACCGATCTCGACGCCGTATTTAACAACAACACTTGTTACAAGCAGAAACCCGCATGGTCGCCGCGTCACTTTATCACGCACACAACCGGACGAACACGCTCCGCAAACCAGCGAGTTAAAAAAAAACACACGCGATCGCAACCCGGCGCACGTAAGATGGGTGAAGATTATTATTATTTTTCTTGGGGCCGGGTGCTTGTCATGTCACGACTCGCCTGGCAAACTGTGAATAGCGGAGGGCGGCAAGGTGGAGCACTGGAACGGCCCGAAGAATCTTTCATGGTGAACACGGCCTGCTCTTGCGAACCCATCCACCTCTCGCGCTCGAGCAGAAGGCTGGAACTCCCCCTCTGCAGGCGTTGATGTCGGCGGGAGCGGCATTTCGGCAGCAGGAGCGGCGTTTTGGCGGGAACCGCGCCCCGACCAGCCCTCGAGTTGGCGGGAACCGCGCCCCGACCAGCCCTCGAGTTGGCGGGAACCGCGCCCCGACCAGCCCTCGAGTTGGCGGGAACCGCGCCCCGACCAGCCCTCGAGTTGGCGGGAACCGCGCCCCGACCAGCCCTCGAGTTGGCGGGAGCGGCGTTTTGGCGGGAACCGCGCCCCGACCAGCCCTCGAGTTGGCGGGAGCGGCGTTTTGGCGGGAACCGCGCCACGATCAGCCACCGAGTTGGCGGCCCCACCGCGTGGCCCGCATGCCTGGGCCTCCCCCCGCCAGCCCCCGCAGAGACGACGGTGTCCTCTCCCCGCGGCTCCATCGCTCCGTTCCCGATGGCGGCGAAGCAGCGGTGCGATGACAGTCCCGCCGCTCCCCGTGCAGCGCCATCTCTCTCCCTCTGTCACCGGGGCTGCCATCCCCGGGGCTGTCCGAAGGATGGTCGTCACACCATCCCCGTCGTACGAAGGCGTCCAGATGAGTTTTGTCTTTGTTTTTCGTGTGCCCATTTTACTTCCCTAGGATAACACCTAGCAATATTTATATTTCCACAACTTCTGACGCCAAATGTAGTAGGTTCAAATTAGGTGCACACACACGCAACTTGGAGGCAACACTATTTATTAAACGGTAAATAATATAACACTCTACATGAGGTGGTGACCACCTTCCTCAACTCACTAACACTCTGGAACACGACACAGACTGGACCAGGCAGGCAACGGCCTGCCTGGCCCAGGACGACGACTCGGGACTTGACGACCGAAGATGTCTTCACCTTGGAGTACAGTACAACAGCCGCCTCGCTCTGCGTTCACACCACGCTTATATTTGGTTTGGCGTGGCTGGCTCCGCCCGGGCGTGGCTGGCTCTCTTCAGGCCACGCCTCCCTTCCCAGGACACGCCTCACTTCCCCCACCTCTGGGAGGGTCCGGATCCCTCCACCACGTGACCCCCCAGGCACCCCCTTGGGGCCCCCAGCCTTCGTACGGGCCGACACAGTAGTGACCTTTCTCTGTCACTACACATCTATTTGGTGTTCAAGCATCTTAACACCTCCGGTTTTAGTGCCAGAAAGGGTAATCCCTCTTCTTATTTTTCATACTTTGATGCTGGCAAAAAGGTCCCATGATGAACATGCCTTGGTAATAATAATCATAATGTCTGTGGGACTCCGTGGGTCTCTCGCTATCCCAGGCTTCTATCCGCTGGGAGACGGCGTGGTTACTCTGCATGACCAACCAAAGTCCGCGAGTATTCTAGTGAGGGACTCTGGGAACTCGCTGGTACGAGCTCGCATCAGCGTCACGTGAGTCTGTGTGAGTCTGTTTGTGTCTGTATGTGTGTATGTCTTTGGGTTGGCAAAACAACGCTCTACCTCCATGGTGGTGCCAGACGGTAATGCTGTGGTGAGCAATGCCATTGGCGTAAGGTCAATTACAATCGACTCTTCCCCTCATGTCGCTCGTAGCCATCACAGTGGCAAACACAGGCTCAGGATGGGTGCGAGGGGCTGGTAATCCTTCCCCTTTCAATTTCATTACCATTAAAAAAACACGTATAAAATATCGAACTGTGCATGTTCCTGAGGCCCTAGGGGACAGGCGCCTATGACATCATCCCCTGGCCAAATCCCATTTGGCAGAACTAGGAGACTGATTTTGTACCCTCGGGGTTCCTTCAGAAATGGCAAAAAGCTACCGCAAGTGGCCATGTGGAATATCCGAAAGCCACTCCTCTCTTGGGAGTTAGACTGGTACCCCCTGGATATCTGCGGTATTCAGGAGGCTCCTTGGACTGACTCTGGCAGGAGTCTGCCAAATAACAGAGAGTGGCTCTTTCTTATGACAAAATAATGAACGGGGCATGGTGATGAGCTGTAGGACGCTGTAAGCCTCAGACTACTGTGTGGTTTTGTGTGTGTTTCTCGCCTCCCAATCATCCGGAGGCGAGAAATGTTGGTGGTTGTTGTTTATGGCTACAACGAAGATGAACTTCAGTGGAGGGATGCAGGCAAGGCCGATGAGTGAGATCCATTTTTTACCTCCTGTCACAGGTGCTAGCTAAAGTGACTCCTCGCGATAGTCATCCTGTTGGGTGACTTGGGCTGGGTGAGATCAGCTCAATAATAATGGTAGTAAGCTGCTAGACATCAGAGAATTAGGAGGCTTACCGCGAGCTTCGCTCGAAGGTTCGGAGAGCCATGTGGCAATGCAAGGATGAGTGTTGGTCATGGGTTGCTGAGGAGATGGAGTCGCGATCACAATCACGATTTTATTCGTAAAAAAAACGATTTGCAGCACCTCACCAATAATCATTAGGGTAAAGCTATGCGGCCAGCAGTCAGAGCCATTCCCTGTTCATCTTGGGTGCAGCAGGTATGTTCTTTGGCTCCTACATTATTTAAAACCACTTTCGTAGAAGCCTCCACGGTGTTACCAGAGGATTATCCATCTGGTACAGATACAATGGGAGGCTCCTCGATACCCAGATGTGGTTGAGGGATGGCTCCCTATTGGTCAACCATGTTATGTATGCTGATGATCTAGTGATTGCTGCTCACTCAAAGGCGTTTGAAGCACTGCTTCAAAACTAAGCACCTTCCTGGGTAATATGTGCAACCAAACACTCCACCTGCCAAACTCCCCTTTAGCGAGGCAATTGTGGAGAGAGTGGAGAGGTTTCCGTACCTGACCAGTGTGATTTTTACCAGCTCCAATTTGACAGCAGAGTTCTCACTCCGAATCAGTCGAGCTGCATTACCTTTTCATCGGCTGTGTAACGCTGTGTGGAAGTTATTTTATTGATCAAGGTTGATCGATTGACTGACAATTGATCGATCGATTGACTGACCATCTTACCATCGTTTATGCCGTTGGCTATCCTCCTCCTCACCTCCCACGTTGCCCTGCAGCGAGGTGTGGAACGACAGAGGCAGTGGAGCTGACCGTGATGTCACAGTGTACCAGCTCAACCCGTCGAACGGCTTCACATGCCTGGGCCACGTGGCCGTGGCGAGCTACAGCCAGACACCCAGCCTCAACGCATACAGGTGAGGGGCGCAGCTCGTCAATCTATCTATACGTGTGTGTTGTGTGTGTATTATGTGTGTGTTGTGTGTACATTGTATGCGTGCTAAGTGTATGTTGTGTGTTATGCTTGTGTTGTGTGTAGATTATGTGCATTGTGTGTTTTGTGTGTGTGTGCATGTTGTATGTATATTCTTTGGGTCTTTCAGTAAAGTCAGGCAGATTGATTCAAAGAAAATAATAATAAAAAACTGCGACGTTTCGATCGCAACACAAGCGTTCGTCATCAGGAAGAGAAGGTTAGCTTCTAAAGGCAATCTGTTTATAAAGGTGTAATAAGAGCCTATGTCGGATTCACGTGGTGATCGGCTTTGCCAGTCCCGCTTTACAGCTAATGGGGGGAGAGCCTGGGAGCATGGCCTCGGCGTGATCACGGGATGTCAGCTAGGTGATTGGTTTCGTTGGTCTTGGCCTCAGCCAATGGGAAGACAAGTCAGGGGCGTGGTCCCGGGAGTTGATGGGGAATCTGGAACATTCGGCGCATGCTATTGAGGATTGGCTGGAGTGTACCACCTGACCCAGGTGTTAAATAAGGGGAGAGAGGAGAGACACGTGGTCAGACACGGAAAGAAGAGAGAGAGGGGCCACGCGCGAGTGGGGCTCCGGGTGCCACGTGGCGGTGTGTCTCTGGTGGCTGTCTGCCCGCTTCCTGTTGCCTGGCAGCAACGGGGAGTGTTTGTGAACTGCAAGAAGTGAAATAGAAGGTCCGATTCCGCAAGCCGTCTCCAGCGTGTTATTACAAAGGTTTGAAATGGGCGTAGCCCAAATGTCAGCAGCCAACGTTAATTTAAGTGGTGGGCAGTGACCGCAACGGTCGTGGGTTTTCCACCAATCAAAGGGCTGCCAAGTAAAAATTAGCATGTTAATAATGTAAGATCGTTGAACGGCCTCCACGGCCAGCTACGTTAATGTAAGAGATTAGCATGTTATTGGGATATCGCAGAGCAGCAACCTCGAGCTCGGTGAGCGAGGTGGCTATGTTAATGTGAGAAATTTAACCTGTTAATATACACCAGGGAGTTTTTAATTTTCCATTTGTGCATCAGGAATCCTCATCTACTGCCAATTGTTGTGCAGTGGATGTAGTTTAGGGAGGACCGTGAGCTTCGTGTAAGATCAAACCCAAGGGATTTATGCGCTGGGTCTTTCACAGGGTGTTTCTTTGCGAGTACCTTTGAACTTCGTTCAGCTCTACAAGCTTCATTGGGGCTTGAACTCGCTCGCATTGTTTCAGGTTAAATGCATGATCCCAAAAAGGGGCTTACGTGACTTCAAGCAATGATGAGGGAAGTTATTGAGGTTCTGGTGATTGGAAAGGCTATTGTTTTATTCGATTTGCACGATTTCCCAGAGGGTTGCAGCATTGTCGAAGATGGGTGGAGTAGAGATGTGGTGACAGCATGGCCAGTCAAGGTGTTGGGGTTGACTTGGGGGTTTTATACATCCAGTCATTCTCGCAGCAGAGGCTCATGGCTAGCCATCAAACAAAGATGGTCAATGCATCGCACACCTGCAGATGCACGTCTGGAATGCTCTTCCTTCCGCGATTAGGAAGCCACTTGACCTATGCACTACTGGACATCTGCGACTATTGGACATTTGTGACTATCAGACATCTTTGAAAAGTAACTTCATAGATCACTAGCGGTAAGTACCCGGCGTTGCCCGGGCGAAAAAGGCAGACACACACATGGACTTACACACAGACATCAACCCACACACATAGAAACACATCAACTTACACGCACACAAACACATATGGTTAAACCCAGGATGGATCGTTAGCAGGCCAGCCTAAATGTTTCTAACTGGCGAAGATGTTCCATTAGGGGGTGCACATTTCGCAAGTGTTGAGAAGGGAGGGAATTACCGTGGCCGAGAAGACCTGGAGCTTCATGCGGAGTGAGAGACCAGGTAGCTTCCACACAGCGTAACGCAGCCGATGAAAATATAATGGCGCTCGACTGATTTCGAGTGAGACCTCTGCTGTTAAACCGAAGTGGTCATGAGCACACTCGCCAGGTATGGGAATCTCTCCAATCTTTCCACAACTGCCGCATCACCAATTGTGAGTTGTGGGGGTGGATTGTCCGATGGTACAAAATACCCAGGCAGGTGCTTAGTTTTGGTGGGGCTGATGGTAAGGCCCCACCTCTTAGTGGCAAGCTCCAGGTTCAGAAGCAATGCCTCCAACTCCTCCTCTGAGTGAGCAGCAATCACCAGAGCATCGGCATACATAACATGGTTGAGCAATCGGGAGCCATCCCTTGACCGCACCCAGACATTGATCAGCCTCCCATTGTATCTGTACCATATGGTTATTCCTCCGGTACAGCCATTGAAGGCTTCAGGAACTACGTGGTCAAAAGATATGTTAAATAATGTGGGAGCCAGAGGACGTCCCTGTCACACCCCAAGGTGTAGAGGGAATGGCTCTGACTGACGGCCATGTAGTTTGACGCGGGGCCGCTCACCATCATGAAGGTCCTTAAGGATCGTGAGCAAAGGGTGAGGGACTCTGAAAGCATGAAGAACAACCCAGAGGCCAGGCCTACTGATGGTATCATAGGCCTTGAGCAGGTCAATAAAGCACATACATTCACTCACACGCACACTGTGACCTACAGACACGCAAAGAAATGGACTTACACTGACTCACATGGAGCCACGCACACAAAGCGACTAACACACACGCCCATGGACTGACACACAGACATATCGACTCACACACACAAACACATGGACTTACACACACACACATATGGACTCACAAACGCATAGGCATCCACTTTAGATACACACACATGGAGTTACACACATATATCGACATACACACATACAGCGACTCACACACACACATCGACTCACGCACAGACATACGTGGACTCACACACACATTCCCGTAAACACACATATGTACTTACACACACACATCGACTAAGACCCACACACATGGACTTACACACACATACATACATAGATTGACACACACATGTCCCTACACACACACATCGACTCACACACATGCATTGACTTACACACACACATCGAGTGACACACACACATGTATGGACTTACACACACATGTGGACTAACACACACACACATGGACTGACACACATACACACAAACGCACATTGACTTACACACTCAGATGGAGCCATGCACACACATGGACTAACACACACACAGCGACTGATACGCACACAAATGGACTGACACACACACACACAAACACTTCGACATACACACACACATCGGACGTTGTCCGTTCGAAAAAGACAGACACACACATGGACTTAAACACATGCATACAACACACAACAACAACCGCCATTCGCCACTAAGTGGCGGTGACGTCACCACGACGCTTGTGCCAGGCCATGTGCACCTTGAGGCCACGTGAAGTGTCGAACGCCCGCTGGCAGGAGGTCACGGGGCAGACCCAGGTGCCACGGGTCGACTGACCGAGATGACCGAGATGACTGGCTGATGCACCACCTGTGCCCCCTACTGTACCAACTTGCTGTGCTTTAGCCACCCGGCGCTCCGCTCGTTGTTGTGAGCGTTGCTCCTCCGCCCTCTGTTGTTGCTGGAGGGCGACTGCCTCCAACTGCCCAGTAGCGTCCTTCACGAGCCTCCTCCACTGAGGCCGATCTTGACACCGCTGGTACCAGTCATCGGCAAGTCCACTCAGCTCCACATCCTCCTGTACCACATCACTCCATCTCTTCTCTAGCCCGTGCCGCGCCCGTTTAGCCCCCTCGATCCGGCCGAACAAAAGCTGTTTAGGCATGCGGTGGCTGGGCATGCGGGCTACACATGCATGGACCTACACGCACACACATATGGACTCAAACACACACACATCGACGTGCACAGCAAAATCCGATGATGGCACAGCTATGAGCATGGCAGTACTACGTATCAGTAAACAGCGTGACGTGAGCAATCGAAACAATAGAAATGGATTGAAGAAATAAGCAGAAATAAGTGTAAATGAAAGAGCAGCAATACGCACAGGTAAGTTGAGAAGCAGGCTACAGTCTAGATTATAGACTGCCAGTATGCCGACTCAATGACATAAGCATTGCTACAGTCGACATAAAAAGCTGGCAATATGGGCAGCAGCTGAAAAAGCAGAATACAGTCGACATGAAAGGCTGGCAGTACACTGAGTGAAGTAAAGAAGCAGGCAACAGATTATAGACTGGCATACACTCATAATGGTAAAAAGGAAAATGAGCAGTGTAGATAATAGAGTGGCAGTGCACTGACGTTAATTAATCAGCAGGCAGCAGGCCACATCACAGACTGGCAGTAGACCGTCGCAGCGTCATTAAAGCACAGCTAAAAAAGGAAATATTTAGCAACCTAATAATGAAAAATTAGTTTTGTGCACACAAACATTATTATTGTAATATCTGCCAACGTATTTGTTTAATAATAGTAAACAACAATACTACAATAATGCTATTTAAGCGCTGTAACAATATTAATATCTACGGAAGTTATAGCAGTAACTGCACGCATCGTGTTGGGGGGGGGGGACGAAGAGGACATGACACTGTGAAGAAATAGCCGCAGCGTTATGTGTATATTTATTGCATGTTAAACGCATAAAAGAAAATGTCGCCCGTGAGCTCGACCGAACGCGCATCACTTGGCAGGGTACGCCCCCCCCCCCCACGCAATTGACGTGAGTTGGTACGGTTGATGTCGCGCAATAAATAAATAAATAAAGCGCAATCCCACCAAATCGTTAATTTAACTAATTTAGAGGTGACGGACGTGAAAAAGGAATAGCCTATTCCCACTACGGGGCTTAGGGCGTGCCGGCTGGCAATTTTTTTTCGACATAAACCCACCATTCGAGAGCCAAATCCCTCGCAAGCGTGCACGCGGAGACTTATATATGAAAAGATCATATTACTCCAGTAAAATTAATATTTTATTTGAATTATTATGATTTTACATCTAAATTGAAAACTAATTTCTTTAGAACAGATTTTTACGTTTAGTTTGTTGTCCTTTCAGCACCTCCGATTAGGACGGTTGTCTATGTATGGTGTGAAAGAAGTTGAATGCACGTGCATACATACATCAGCAGGAGCTCGGATCAAAGCACAACCTCTTGCCTACCAGAAAAGGGAGATAACTTAACCTGGCTACCGTGGCATTCCCTCCCCTTCCACTCTCCCCAAGGTACGTCAATTCGAGCCACGTGACCCAGGGACGCCTCAGCTTCGTGTGGAATGACAGAGGCTCGAGGGCGAAGCACGACATCAGCTTCTGGAGTGTGGAGAACGATCCGATGTTGACTGGTGAGGCCTGGGGCGGAGAGAGTCACTGGCTCCCTCCCGTTAGTTAACTGCCCTGTCTGGGATGCTGGAGGGCGTGGGTTCAATCCGCGACCTTGATGATGCCTGTTGCTTATTTGGAGTCCGCGTGGATTTTTCAACGGTTCCTCTGGTTTTTCTCCCTGCACATGTAAAATCAACATCAGGCATTTAGAGTGTTTGGCTGATTCTGTAAATTCCACGCGATCAGCCACTTCGCAGATCCGCTATAATTCGCGATGGCCAGGTAAAGAGGCCTTACCTAGTAAAATAAAAATAGTTTCATCGTTTAGTAATCGTCAAAAAAAATATGTAACTTTTTGTTGTTCGTCCTACCACCGCTCCCTGTTTCCTCGGTGCTTGGCTTCACGGCGGCAGGCATCACGGCGGGGACGTTCATCTCTCACGCGAGCCACAGCGACCTGCGCATCGTGCCCGCCGTGCTGGACGCGAACAAAGCCATTCTCTCCGCGTTCCTGCCGACCTCGTCAGAGGTGGCTCTCGTCCTGTACAACACGGACAGAGTGACAGAGATGTGGAACGATAGAGGTACGGGGTGTATACATAGATGGATAGACACACACACACAGATAGACAGCCATTGATACACGCACAGATAGACACCCAGAGGCAAACACGCAGATAGACACCCATTGACACACACATAGAAACACAGAGTTAAACACACGAAAATAGACACAAACAGATAAACACCTATATACACATAGACAGACACACAGGGATAGACACGCATGGATAGACACACAGCGATAGCCACATAGAGATAGACACACAGGGATAGATCCCGTACAATACTGCCAGTGTGACAGAGATCTGGAACGATAGTGGTACGGGGTGTACACACAGATAGACACATGCAGATATACACCCATATACACACACAGAGAGACACATAGAGATATACACATAGAGATGGACACAGGGAGAGATCCTGTACAACATGGAGGGCATGATGGAGATCTGGAATAATATGGCTATGGTAGGGGCACACCCCCCGCCTCCCTATAGACACAAGTAGACAGAGTAAGATAGACAGACAGATAGACACACAGAGAGACAGAGAGATAGACATGCAAAGATCCATAGACACACAGAGAAATGCCCATAGACACACAGAAAGACACACAGATACCCTTAGACATACAGATAAATTAATAGACACACAGATAGACACAAATAGACCCATAGACTCACAACACAGAAACTCCAATGCTGACAATTCTCATCGGGTTCATGACTGTCATCGCAGGCAGCGGAGGGAAGTACGACGTTTCAATCTGGAGGGCGCAAGGCTGCTGCTCTCTGGGCGACATTGCCATGCCCAACTATAACCGGCCTAAGGGTATCCTCTTGAGAGAGATCATCCCCGGAACGCTGAGAAATCCGCTGTCTTTCGAGCGTGTCTGGACTGACCGCGGCTCGGGTGCGCACTGGGACGTCTCCATCTGGAAGCCGATCTGCCCACCATCGTACCATGCTCTCGGCTTTATCGCCGAAGGGAGCTATGGCCGCGTCCCCTCAGTGGAAACGGTGCCCTGTGTGAACACCTCACACGTCGTGCGGGGTGACTGGCAGTGGGTCTACGACGACACCAAGACGGGATCGGCGCAGGACGTCACGATATGGAAAGCCGTTGGCAGCGGTCAGACGGCCAACACCTTCAAGGCCGTGACGCGGCATGGCGCAATGGACACACCGTCATTCATCCTCAACCCGCGGTTCGTGTCGGTGCAGACTGGAGCTCCCGTGGCCAAGGTACAGCTCATGAACTTCATCTTCGACTTCGCATCGCAGGTGGTGAGCAATGTCGACCCACTGGAGCTCACGACACGCACCATCGCCGAGAATTGTCGTGCTCCCCCGGGCAGTCCTCCGCTTAACGTGAAGCGGAAGATCGACGTGACGGTCACGATGACTTCATCTTGGAGTGTGTCAACATCGCTGGCGGTTGGCGTGGAGGTGACTTTTGAGGCGGGCATCCCGCTGATCGCTAAGAACCAGGTGACGGTGTCCACAACCTTGACGAGGCAATGGGAGAAGACCATCACCGAATCCAAGTCGGTGACCGATTCGCTGGAGGCAACAATCGACGTCCAAGCCGGGAAATCAGTGTCGTACATGGTGACCGGCCGGCGCTACATCGGAAGCATCCCCTGGAAGGCCAAAATGACGACGACGTTCGAGGACGGGAGTTCAAACATCGACCAAGTAGGAGGCATGTTCGAGGGCATGCAGGTGTCTGAGATCCACGTGTCAGCTGATGCACCACTGCCTTGCGCTTAAACTTCCCATGATGCTTGGCTTCAGGCCTTGTCCCTTGTATGGCGAGACCTCAGTTGATGTGCTACGGGAACAGAAGCAGTAGAAAAGTGTCCATTGGTTAGGCGAAAACTATTTCTGCCTCTAACTATATCATAATAAAAAATAACTGTATGTAGGTGTGTTAAACTTCTTTGGCACAATACGTAGCTAACCGTGTTAATAGGAGGTGCAGTGAAAAGACAACAAACTAAACACAAAAAGCAGTTCTACAGAAATGAGCTTGTTCTGTCTCTCTCTCTGTGTCTGTAATGCAACCGGCAAATTCAGGAAAAAGACAAAAACAGTTTGGCCCAGGTGGGTAGCAGTGGAGATTTTCTGCGTTGGGTTTTTCACGAGGTGTTTGTTTGTTTGTGAGTTCTTTTGAATGACATTCAGCTCTCAAAGCTTCCTCGTGAAGTAAGGTTGCACTCGCATTGTTGAAGGTTTAACGCACGGCTCTAGAAAAGCCTTGTTGTCCTTCTGCACTTCCGATTAGCACGGTCAGCTACGTATGGTGCCAAAAAGTTCACTATATACAGTACGTACAGACAGTGTGACAGCATAGGCAGCAAAAGTGTTGGGGTCAACTGGGGATATTATTATGATATATCCGGTCATCCTTGCAGCAGCAGATTTGGCTCTCCATTTGTAATAAATGATATTGACGACACACAGCTTGGTCTCCATCTCTCTTTTATTCTTTGTTATGCCGCTCACACTCCGCTGGTCCCGACAGTGGACCGGCTGTTCCTCTTGCGCCCCACGCGCCCTTCCCGTCAGTCGCACTCCTTCCTGCTCCCGCACACCGTTGGCTGACGGTGTGCTTGGAGTCGTCTCCAGCCACGTGGCTGATGGCGCAGGAGACCTCCCACGACCCAACGTGGTCCCACTCTGTGACTACGCCAACTGACCTCGAGCCTCTTCCGGATCCCCCTTATATTCCCCTCCCCACGTCATCCTGTCTCCACCTTCCACCACGCCCTTTCCGAACCTTCCAGATTACGCCCTTCACTTAGCGCCCCCCCCCCCCGGCTCCGCCCCTGATCTTCCGGGCATCTGATTAGACCGGAGGTGGGCGGTGGACCTTCCCATATGCCCACATTACTGAGCTCCGCCCCCAATACTCCGGGCCGTCTGATTGGCCCAGAGCTGAGCGGCGAAACCTCGCTTACGCTCGCATTACACATTGAACCTTAAAGATGGTCACCACATTGCGCGCTTTCAGATGCGCTTATGTGGCCTTCTAGAATGCTCTCCTTCCGATATTACGAAGCCTCCTAGAGCTCTGCTCTTTTACATCATCATTGAAAATGCATTTCTTTAGAACTGCTTTTTGTGTTTAGTTTCTTGTCCTTCCTCCGCACCTACGATTAGTTGGCTATGTATGGTGTGAAAGAAGCTCAATATAGATACATACATGATGCCATGCTGGTGAGGCAGAGGGGAGAGGTTGATTCGGCTCTGTGTACAATATCACTGCACCGCTCAGAATCCACGCAGCTAAAAAAAGTAGATTGTTGTCGACCACTCAACAACCACGTTATCACGGTGCACGCATTTCCGCATTGTAATGGTGTATGTGTAGTGGTGATACGCGCTGGGTGTATATGTCGTGTGCCAGCGCGTATGTACGGGTGTGTGTGTGGTGACGCGCGCTGACGGGGAGGAGCAGGCGTCAGTGCGCGGGTGGGGGTAGTGCTGCTGATTGGCTGTGTGCCGGTGACGCGCCCAGAGGGAGTGATCGGGTAGCAGTGCGGTGTGATTGGTCGGGGAGTGGAAACACGCGCTGAGCGGAACCGGATCGTAGGGATAGCGCGTGGGGATTGGGTAACTGAGGAGCGGTGCCGACATTGAGGTCCGCATCCGCTCCGTCTCCCGGGAAGAAGGGGTATATAAGGTGATGCACAGAGGAGCAGGGGGAGAAGTGGAACCATCTAAGAATGAAGACGAAGGTGCAGAGATAGAGCCCGGAGAGGAGAGTAATGGAGAGTAATGGAGAGTAATGGAGAGTAGAGGAGAGTAAGGTATAAGTGTGTAGCCAGCGAGAGAGAACGGTCTACACGAGCTGAGTAATGTATAGTGTGTAGCCAGCGAGAGAGAACGGTCTACACGAGCTGAGTAATGTATAGTGTGTAGCCAGCGGGAGAGAACGGTCTACACGAGCTGAGTAATGTATAGTGTGTAGCCAGCGAGAGAGAACGGTCTACACGAGCTGAGTAATGTATAGTGTGTAGCCAGCGAGAGAGAACGGTCTACACGAGCTGAGTAATGTATAGTGTGTAGCCAGCGAGAGAGAACGGTCTACACGAGCCGAGTATGCATACGGTGTAGCCAGAGAGAGAGGAAGGTCTACACGAGCCGAGTATGCATACGGTGTAGCCAGAGAGAGAGATGCAAAGTCTACACGAGGCAAGTGGAGAGTGTAGCAGAGGCGCAGAGTCTACACGAGGCGAGAGAGGAGTGTAGCCGAGGCGCGGAGTCTACACGAGGCACAGAGAGCCGGCAGCACAGAATCCAGAGTCAAGAGAAGCGCATTGTGAAGAAGAGAGGCCACGCGTTGTATTGTTACAAGTCAAGATTTAATAAAAGAAGTGTGTTCCCGTCAAGGAGTTTCCTGCCGTCATTTTCCAATACTTCATCTGGCGTCAGAAGTGAAACGGGCTTCCAAGTATGGAGACGAGGAAGACCCGTAGGACCCACGGGATTGACCGCGAGGAAGACCTGGACGACTCGGGGCCGCTGGTGGCGGGGGGTGAGGAAGAGGACTTGCCCACGCTGCAGGGTCCGTCGACGGCGCCGGCCGAGCGACCGGGGACAGACGCCGGGCTTCGTGAGGCGCACTCCCGACTGGCGGAGCTGCTGCTCGCCGCCGCGTCCATCTTGGCGGAGATCAGCTCGTCGGGAGGAGCGGGGACGGTGGGGGACATTTTACAAGGTCGCCCCGCAGATTCCCGCCAAAACGAATGGGGGATTCCCGCCATTGCGCCTGGGCCTACTTTTGGCGGGAACGGCGAGCGCCACGTGGTGGTGGGTTCCCAAGCGCGCGCATCGACGTCATCAGCGCGCGAGGGGGTCCGCCATCTTACGTCTGCTGCTGGAGCCGCCATCTTAGACACCGACAGACAGGCGGAGAGGAACCACGAGGCGGATGACTTCATTTTTCAGCAGCGCCTGCCCACGTTGTCAGCCTTCAAGGCGGAAGGCGGAGACTGGGGCCAATTTCAGCGAAGGTTTTTGGCGCATCAAGAGATGTCAGCGTGGTCCGATGCTACGGCGCTGCGGGCATTGCCCGCCATGCTGGACGACGATGCGCTCGCGGCCTTCAGGGCTGCACGGAAGTCGGACCGCTCCACGCTGAAGGATGCGCTGGGTTTGTTGGCCAGGGTCTACGGGCCTCCCTCTACGTGCCGCCATCAGTTCTACGCAAGACGGAAAGCGGCCACGGAGACCGCGCTGGCCTATCGCACGGCGTTGCTGGCTCTTGCTGATGCTGCGTTCCCTCGGATGGACGAGGAGGGCCAAGACGCGATGGTTTTGGAGCAGCTGCTCAAGTTGGCGCAGGACCTGGGGGTCCCTATCAACACAGCTGACGAGATTGATATTTCTTCTTTGAGAGTCGCCACGAGTATTCAAGCGCACGAGGCCCTACAACGGAAGCAAGGCGTTGGTTGCAACGCTGCTGTCGTCGCAGCCCCGGGTTTGGTGGTCGCCGAACCCCAAGTCGTCAGCCCACGAGAGGAGGCGTTCGCCACGGGACGACCAGGGGACTGGAGGCCGGGGGCCCGGTCGCCTCTGCGATCGGGCCGAAAGTCGGAGCAACCAAGATCTACTCCGACCCTCGTCACGTGCTATAACTGCGGCCTCCGGGGCCACGTGGCGTCCGGGTGCCGCGCTCCGCGGCAGCGCGCCATGGGAGCTCGGCTGGACGACGACCGAGAGCCCAAGTCATCTCTACAATCCCCGGCAAGTCGCGGCACCTCACACGCTCGGCCTGTTTATTCGGCACACATGGGACGCCGCGTTGCGGCGGAGGAGGGCCGGTTAAGGTTCGGAGATTCGGTTCGGCGAGGGGGGTTCGGCCGGGACCAGGGAGACATTGAATGGGCGGAATTGGGGCATAGAATTGTGGCTGCTTCGGCGGGTTCGTCCGTTGTTACGGGATCTATTGATGGGGTTGAGATTAGGGTGTTAGTGGACACGGGGGCATCGGCAACTATTATATCGGACCTCATTTATAATATTCTTCCGGTCCAATGTCGTCCGCTGCTTCCAGTGGATGTGCCATTTTACGCCGCTAATGGGGGATCGTTGGGCATTATCGGTCAGGTTAGGGCGTCCATTTGCATTGGAGATATCAAATTGTCGGGACCCGTTTTCGTTTCGTCTTCTTTGGCAGTTCCGTGTCTTTTGGGCACTGACTTTTTGGCTAAAATGCCCATTAAAATTCTTATCGATCAACGATGCATTGAACTGCCATCGGGTCGCCGGATTTCATTTTTGACGGGCCCTACTGACATTCGGACGGCGTGCGCTACGATACAAGCGGTGGCGACGCAGACAGTGCAAGTGCCCCCGGGTTCACAGATGTTGATTCCCCTCCGGTTGCGGAAACCATGGGTGAGGGAGGCTTCGGGACAGAGTATGCTTTTGGGTCCTTCTAACAAGGCTGTCGGGGGTCTTGATTTATCGGTGGCTCACACTTTGGTGCGGGCTGACAGGGATCCGTTTGTGATGGTTTTGAACGCGGGGTCGCGACCAGCTGTCATTCCGCAGGGCACCGTGCTGGCTCACGCGGCGCAGGTCCCTGGGGATGATGGGTTGGTTGCGCAGGTGGGCTCGAGCCCCGCGCGGAACGTTGAGCCAAGGGAAGACCTTGAGTGGGTCCATTCGTTATGTGCCGCCTCGGACGATTTGTCGGCGGCGCAGTTGGGTGCGCTGCGCGAGTTGCTCATTGAATTCTCTGATGTATTCAGTAAACATAAGTATGACATTGGGTGCACGGATTTGTTGCACCATCACATTGAAACGGGCGATGCGGCGCCGGTCAGGCTAAATCCCTTCCGACTGAGTCCCGTGGAGAAGGAACATGTTCAGTCGGCTGTTAACGATATGCTAGAAGCCGATATTATTTCGCCCTCCTCTAGCCCGTGGGGAGCGCCTATTGTGCTGGTTAAGAAGCAGGACGGGTCCCTGCGATTCTGCGTTGATTTCTGTCGCCTGAATAAGATCTCTGTGGCTGACGCGTATCCGCTCCCCAGGATGGATGAGTCCCTCGATGCATTGTCTGGTGCGCGATATTTTTCGACTCTTGATTTGTTATCGGGGTTTTGGCAGTTGCCGCTCGACGAAGAGTCGAAACCTAAGACAGCATTTCGGACTCCAGGGGGGCTGTTCCAGTTTAACCGGTTACCCATGGGACTTCACTCCTCTCCAGCGACGTTTCAGCGACTTATGGAGCTGGTTTTGTCGGGCTTGCAGTGGGATACATGCTTGATTTATATGGACGATGTCATTGTTTTCAGTAAAACGTTTGAGGAACACCTCCGGCGATTGAGAGGGGTGTTCTTGCGAATGCGATCGGCTAAGTTGAAATTTAAACCGGCCAAATGTCACCTCCTTCGTAGGTCCGTTAGATACTTGGGTCACATTGTCGATTCTTCGGGGATCTCCACCGATCCCGCGAAGACGGATTGTGTCGGTTCGTGGCCGACACCTACGTCCGTTTCCGACGTGCGTAGTTTCATCGGGTTTGCTTCTTATTATCGGCGGTTCGTTGAGCACTTCGCCACTATTGCAAAACCCTTGCACGCTCTAACGGCGAAGGGAGTGAAGTTCAAATGGGGACCGGAGGAGGAGGCCGCGTTTCGCTCCCTCCGGGACGCCTTGGTGGGTGCCCCACCCTTGTGTTATCCCGATTTTGCCAGTCCCTTTTTGCTGGACACGGATGCTAGCAACACGGGCATTGGGGGGGTGCTATCCCAAGTCGTTGGGGGTGTCGAAAGAGTTGTCGCCTACGGTAGTAGGGTGTTGTCTCCGGCGGAGCAGCGCTACTGTGTCACCCGTCGCGAGCTGCTTGCCATTGTTTTTTTTGTGCAGCAGTTTAGGCCATATCTTTATGGTCGTCACTTTACAGTCCGAACGGACCACGCGGCGCTACAGTATTCATTGAGGGTCGCCCAGCCCTCGGGCCAGTTGTCGCGTTGGTTGGAAGTCCTCCAGGACTATCAGTTTACGACTACGTACCGTAAGGGGTTGCGACACATGAATGCCGATTGCTTGTCGCGGTTGTTGCCTTGTGATGAATGCGCGTGTTTGTCGGGATCGGCGCGCTGTAAACCGACGCTTGCGGGGGAGATGGGGGCACTGGCTGCGACAGCGGGCGCACCGATCGGGGATGATTCCACTGCCTCTCAGGGTCGGGACTCGCTGCTCTCGCTGTCGCTCAGCGAATGGGGCCGCCTCCAGATGGCGGACAGCTCGCTGCTAGCATTGCGCCGCAAGGTTGGGGGTCCCGAGGGGGACCAGGAGCGTACCGGCTCCTATGTACTTGAGCGGGGCGTGTTATTGAAATGGGACAGTTTGTCCCGGCGGAACGCACTCGTGGTGCTTTCCGCTGTGAGGGGGAGGGTTGTCTTGGCGGCACACGAACGCCTCTTGCACTTGGGAGTTAACAAGACGCTTGCCCTGCTTCAGCGTGACTATTACTGGCCGGGAATGGGAAGTGATGTGGTGCATATTCTGAAGGGGTGCGTTGAGTGCGCCAGGCGTAAACCACCGGCCGTGGCAGCTAATCCACCGCTGCAATCTATTCAGGTCTCGCGTACCAACGAGCTCGTTGCACTCGATATTTTGGGGCCCTTCCCAGTCACGCCGAGAGGGAATAAATATTTGTTAGTGGGGGTCGAATACTTTACCCGATGGCCTATGGCGTGGCCTCTCGCTAACCAGTCGGCAGCGGCTGTGACGGATGCCTTCGTCCAGGGCTATGTCCTGGACAAGGGGGCTCCCGAACGCCTGCTGACCGACCAAGGTAAAAATTTTTCGAGTAAATTGTTGCAAGAGGTGTGCGATCTGTTGGGTACCAAGAAGGTGCGTACCTCCCCGTACCACCCGCAGACTGACGGGATGGTGGAGAGACTCCACAAAACCTTGACTTCCATGCTGTGCCAGCAGGTGTGCGAGGCACATGTAGATTGGGACCTGCAGGTCCCGGGAGTCCTTGCCGCGTATAGAATGGCCCCCCATGCAGCTACGGGGTTTTCCCCATTCTATTTGATGTACGGTCGGGAAGCTGACCCGCCAATAGAAACGCAACTTGGCCTGTCCGCTCCACGAACTAATTCTAATTTGGCAGAACATATTAAGTTTAATATTCACAAGCTGACAGAGGCGAGGGAGGCCGCGCGGCTTAATTCGCGGGCTCGCCAAATTGCTAATGAACGGTTGCGGGCACGGAAGGTGTCCATGCACGAATGGAAACCAGGTGACAGGGCCTGGCTGCATTGCCCTCAGGCACCCTTGGCTACGTCGCCTAAATTGTTGAGACCGTGGAGGGGACCCGTGGAGGTCGTGCGCGTTGCACGGCCCCAGTGCGTTCAGATAAAGTGGGGAAAGCGCCGTTGGTACGTTCACCCCTCCCGACTGAAACCGTTCTCGCCTCCATATGGCCTCCCCTTGTGTCGTGATGGCCGGGCGTGTGACGTGACCGGCGACCCAGAGGGGGAAATGTCTCTGCCTGATCCACACGTATTTTCGCCTGATCTGCTCCCAGGTGTCTCGGAACTGACAGCTGCCGATCACCGGCGGCCGGATCTCCGCGGCGGGGCCGGCCCTTTCAGGCCCGTTCCGCGCCGTCTGGAGCAGCCGGAACCGCCGGACGGTCGTCAGTGTCCCGCCCCATACGATGGACCAGCCAGACGGACTCGCGCCAGGTCGTGCTACTTTGCATGACCTGCCTCGTGAGGAGTCGGGGCAGTTGGAGCGCCTCGTCACTGCGTGTAGTCGCAGGGACGTGGGGCGCGTTCGTTTCGAATTTGCTCGTATCGTGTTATTGTTGACTTTTCGGGTTCATTGTCAATCTGTACATAGTTATTCTTGTTGTTGTTGTTGTTGTGTTATGTTACGGGGCACACTCGGGGGGTACGGGGTTTTTTTTTGTTGGTTGTCGTTTTATCGTCGCGGTTGGTTGTTGTTAGCAGCCGGGCCGGCTGCGAGCTATGTGGGAGGGGGTGATGTAGTGGTGATACGCGCTGGGTGTATATGTCGTGTGCCAGCGCGTATGTACGGGTGTGTGTGTGGTGACGCGCGCTGACGGGGAGGAGCAGGCGTCAGTGCGCGGGTGGGGGTAGTGCTGCTGATTGGCTGTGTGCCGGTGACGCGCCCAGAGGGAGTGATCGGGTAGCAGCGCGGTGTGATTGGTCGGGGAGTGGAAACACGCGCTGAGCGGAACCGGATCGTAGGGATAGCGCGTGGGGATTGAGTAACTGAGGAGCGGTGCCGACGTTGAGGTCCGCATCCGCTCCGTCTCCCGGGAAGAAGGGGTATATAAGGTGATGCACAGAGGAGCAGGGGGAGAAGTGGAACCATCTAAGAATGAAGACGAAGGTGCAGAGATAGAGCCCGGAGAGGAGAGTAATGGAGAGTAATGGAGAGTAATGGAGAGTAGAGGAGAGTAAGGTATAAGTGTGTAGCCAGCGAGAGAGAACGGTCTACACGAGCTGAGTAATGTATAGTGTGTAGCCAGCGAGAGAGAACGGTCTACACGAGCTGAGTAATGTATAGTGTGTAGCCAGCGGGAGAGAACGGTCTACACGAGCTGAGTAATGTATAGTGTGTAGCCAGCGAGAGAGAACGGTCTACACGAGCTGAGTAATGTATAGTGTGTAGCCAGCGAGAGAGAACGGTCTACACGAGCTGAGTAATGTATAGTGTGTAGCCAGCGAGAGAGAACGGTCTACACGAGCCGAGTATGCATACGGTGTAGCCAGAGAGAGAGGAAGGTCCACACGAGCCGAGTATGCATACGGTGTAGCCAGAGAGAGAGATGCAAAGTCTACACGAGGCGAGTGGAGAGTGTAGCAGAGGCGCAGAGTCTACACGAGGCGAGAGAGGAGTGTAGCCGAGGCGCGGAGTCTACACGAGGCACAGAGAGCCGGCAGCACAGAATCCAGAGTCAAGAGAAGCGCATTGTGAAGAAGAGAGGCCACGCGTTGTATTGTTACAAGTCAAGATTTAATAAAAGAAGTGTGTTCCCGTCAAGGAGTTTCCTGCCGTCATTTTCCAATACTTCATATGTGTTATAACGGGAAGCACATTCTGCATTATAACAATGGTGCGAAAAATATTCCCTAATGGAAGAACTGCATTGTAGCAAAAACACGTGATAGTGTGATAACACTGCGCATTAATCACGACTCAAAGTAAACTGGCGCTGGGCAGTTGATTGGCCACTGGGCAGTTCATTACGTGACATTGCACCAGGGGTAGTTCGATTATAAATAAATAATTGTTTCGTACATTGCCGTATACATAACGGTAATTATAATTTGCAATTGTATTTTCGATCCGCAGCTGCCGGAATATTTTTCACAGGAATTTGTTTCATGTGTTAGTGGTGTGGTGGAGAAATGGTTTCTATAAAATAACACCAAGGTTTACACTTCCACAGTGTGGAAGAGAGGCTGCCACTACTCTTTCGGTAGCTGGACCAATACCGCTTGGACCTCTGTGGAATACAGGAGGTTTAGTGGACTGGTTTTGGTGAATATAAGGAGGCTTCCATTCCTGTATCAGAAGCTGTCCATGTACTGCTTGGACCTCTGGGGCATACGGGATGTCCGGTGGACTGGTTCTGGCTCCAGTCACCATGAGTGGTAAACTGTTCTCCACTCAGTACAGGAAACTGCCCATTCAACGCATGGCACCTGGGTCTATTCCATGACCTTCTCCTGTCAGCAGTCACTTCACATGACTGCCTCGTAGTGCACCTAGCCCGGCACAAGTGCCGTGGTGACGATACCACCATTTATTGGTAAATAGCAGCAGTTGTTAGGGGAAGGCGCAGAGCCCTGGGTCGATTAAAACAATCACTCACCGCCGATCTCAGCTACAGTCGGGAATTGATCTTGTTTCGCTGGGTTCATAGTGCAATGCGCTAACAAATGGACCACCGGTCCAACGTCCGCACTCCATACAACATACATCCCCTTGTGAGAATTTGAAGCTGTGCACCGCGAAGTGTGCATTTCAGTGATTGTCACTTTTGATTTAATTAACGATAATGAATGTAATCGAAACAAATCATGGCTGAAGTGGTTTCTCAATTACGTTCATGAAGTTCGAACATGACTGGCTACGTATGGTGCGATAGAATTTCAACATACATACGATAAGGAGTCAAAGAGAAACATGCAGACTCTCCATTGAGAAAGCAAAGTCACGCAGAGCACCCACAACGACACCTTTATGACTTTTGTTGTACAGTATTCTCTCATTATTCGCAAGGAATACCTTCCGGAAAAGCTCAATTCCAATCAAATTTCGCCAATTAATGAAATTATTAAACTATCTTTAATAAATACGTAACTAAGCTATTTCGTGGAAAATCAAAATCGTGGATGGCAAGTTTGTGAATAAAAAGGGAATACGCTTTGGTTCATTCGGTAAAGTCACGTAGATATAAAATTATTAATAGATCACGATGTTTCGATCGCAACACAAGCGACCGTCTTCAGGTGAGAGAGAGAAAGCTACTGAAACAAGGTCTTATATAGGCCTGAGATGGGTGCAGCCTCAGGGTAAGAGGGCAGGGCTAGAGATGGTCTGGCTGAGGCTGTGGAAGTGGCTATTGTATTGTGAGCATTGGAAATATTTTTTGTTACCTCTGCTATGTATGGAAAGGTGATGGTTTTGATTGGGTCCTCAAATGGTTGTCTCCCCATGGCTGGGGAGACAGCTTTGCGGATTGTACGGTCAGAATATCCATTCATCCTGAGGGCTGGGTGTACGTGCTCTAGCTCACTGGCTAGGTGGTGCTGGTCGGAGATGCAATGGACCTTATATTGTAGTGTCTTGGTGAGGGAATTCTTCTGGGCTGGATGGTGGTGGGAGTCAGGCTTTAGATAGGCATCCGTTTAGGTGGCTTTCCTGTAGACAGAATGTCCCAACGAGCCATCAGGTCTCTTCTCGATCAAAACATCCAGGAATGGTAACTTGCCATCCTTATGACTGAGCGGTGTACCTTCTTTGTGGATTTTGGGAAGGCCATAAAATCTGGGTGGTCCATCAGCAGAAGGTTTTAGAGAGAGCAGCTTGGTTGGTTCGATTAGAGAAGTCGAGTTAGTGATGACATTGTTGGTTTTTGCAACCAAGCGGTTGGTAGGATCTCTTTTGATTTTGGTAAAGCTACCATCCATAAGAAGGTGCTGAATTTAGTTGTTGTATATGGTTTTATCCATGATGACAATGGCATTGCTTTTATGGGCTGAGATGATGACAATATCATCTCTCTTTTTCAATAGAGCAAGTTCAAAACGCTCGTCCTTGCTAATGTTGCTAACGGGTTTCTTAGCGTTCGATTTCAGATCATACATAGCAGGGATTACCAAAAAGATTTCCCATGCTCACAATACAATAGCCACTTCCACAGCCTCTGGCAGACTATCGCTTACCCTAAGGCTGCACCCATCTCAGGCCTATATAAGACATTGTTTCAGTAGCTTTCTCTCACCTGAAGACGGTCGCTTGTGTTGCGATCAAAACATCGTGATCTATTGATAATTTTCTATCTACGTGACTTTACCGAAAGAACCGACGAGTATGGATTCCTGCAGTCACGAAAACTTCAAATCAAAAAAGGGAATACTGTAATGCAAAGGTATTCATATTACTGGCATTTAGATCTTGGGGTTAGCGTAGTTTAATCAGGGCGGTTGACCCAACTTAAATTTAAAATTACATATCATAAGTAAGATGCTAATTAATGTTCATTATTTCCGGACCACCACAGGAGCATCGCAGTCCATGCTCTGAGAACCACTGCTCTACCGCAAAACCTAGCCCATAGTGGAGTCAGCAAATTCGTTATCCAAAAATTCAGACACAAAGGAGAAAGCTGTGGTTTGGCTCACGGCTTATAATATGACGCCAACACCCCCCCCCCCACCTTTGGTTTTACATTACCCTGCACCAGCCCAGACATGAAACGGGAATTATTTTGAATGTAAAATATAACTTTTCATTGTTTTCATTACAACTCAACGCAAGCATAATGCAAAGCGCTGATCACTGAACCGAGGGGAGAACAAATTCTGCGAGTGGTGATCTTCTATGATGAGGGAGTGGGGAAGGGGTTACGCCCATCCCGGTAAATTCCCATAGTTGAACAGACCATCAACACCGGTTTAATCCCCCAGGGTCTTACAGAATCCTCTTCCCATCGTTTGGAGATACCAACTTTCGTAGGGTCCAGCCAGCATTTGATATTCTGAAGGGCTACCACTCTATGGTAGTGCAGTAAATTCTGGAGAGCCAAACCACCTTCCTTTTCTGGGAGTGAAAGAGATGGCTAACCAATCAGTGCCAGTTTGTAATTCCAGATAAATTAGTAAATTTGGGAATAAAGTGCTTTAAAAAAGGCCTCAGGATGCGGGAAGCGATCATTCTTAAGTGATATAACAGTTTATGGAGAATCAGGATATTGTGTCCTGTCATGAAGAGAGAGTGGGACATCTGCCCATGCCACTAAAGAGGCACCAATCTCCTGGAGCAGGGAGAGGTAGGGAATTCTACTGGAAGAGCAATGCCAGTGAGGAAGGGACCATGACGCTGAGATATTTGATGTGAGATGGAGACCACTTGAAGGGCAACCAGGCCTCTGGAGATTTAGAGGATATCGGTGATTGGGGCATTAATTTCGACTTAGTTACATTTGGGTTCAAACTGACTCGCAGACGCACTCTTGGAGGCAACACATTTATTAACATTAACACGTTAACACACTATCACGAAGAGGCAACTGCCCATTCACCAGATAACAACCTATGGCAGTGGTCCACCAGGCTAACTACACTAATTACACTCGTAGTATCGACAATGGACGGGACCCAGCCTAGATCCAGGTCCACGTGTTGATGACTCTTCTTGGACGTCGGACGTGGAACGTCGATTCTTCAGGATGACAACAGCAGCCGGTCTCACTGGGGGAACCAGCTTATATGCTCCGTGGCGGGGCTCGCTCCGCCCCTAGCCACGCCCACCTCCAAACCTCGAGAAGGATCTCCACCTGGACACGTGATCACCCCAGCCCCCCCTTTGGGGGTCCCTGGGTAGATACCTCCGGTCACGTGTCCTCCGGGGTAAACCAGAGTGCCATGGCCCCTTGCAACCCGTTCCGTGCCCGGCACTCTTGCCTTCTATCACGTAGGGGCTGGCACTGCACGCAGAGCGTGGTGCCATCTATCAATGCATCCACATTCAAGTGGTGTCAGCAATGTCAATACATTGCACGCTGTGCCTTTCCCAGGCTGGCTTCACACAGTCACATCCAACGATGTCACTACACATTTGTACTGTATCGCGAAGCTCCACCATACTCCCTAACTCGGGCCAAAAGAACGGGGATTGAGACTTCCGTGTTTGTAAACATGAAAAGGTCATCGTCTGTGTAGAGGTTGATTTTATTTTCTACTGCGCAATATCCTACTCCTGGCATCCACTGACGTATCCTAACACTCTCTGTAAATGCCTCCATGGCCAAAGTAAAAAACAATGGTCTAAAGAGTGCAATCCTGCCTTGTGCCTTTGCTTCGTGCAAAGTTGGAAGATGCTGCTTCATTGGTACATTTGTAATATCTCAATTACGGCGGGAGACGAGTTGACGGGGCAGCACTTATTTATTAACACTAATACAACAGTAACAGATACAGCCTACGCTACGCGTGCCTAACTCGGCTACGTTCCCAGGCCCTTCGGCTACGTGCTTCCTAGGGGAGGCTATCGGACCCGTCCTAGCCAGGGTACTCGACCTCTGGGTCACAGCCCGGCCCTTACAAGGACGTCAGGCCGTGAATCCCAAGGTCTCGCCTCTGAGCCACACAGAGTCCCGGCCCTTACAAGGGCAGCGGGACTAGGGGTCTCAGGGCCCTATCTCTTGCTCCGTCTTCTGTCTTCACTGGTTGACGACTCCCCGAGCGCTGCTGCGCATCGCCTTACATAGCCCTCCGTGCCAGGGGGCGGGGCCTATGCGGACCGCGATGTCCCCTCGACCCCTGCTCGCCCCTCGAACGGAACATTAGAACGGACGGAAGGGGAACGCTGTGACGAGGTGACCCGGCGGGACTGCCTCCTCCCCCCCCAGTCAGGAAAAGCGGCGCGACCTAGCACGGGTCCGCCTGGCCGGCCCGTCGTACGGCACAGGACGTGTTTGACCGTCAGGCGGCTCCGGCAGTCCAGGAAGGCATGGAGCAGGCTTCTGTGATCCGCGCGTGCCTCGGGGATCCGGTTGCCGACGGTCAGCAGCCATCAGTTCCGAGACACCTGGGAGCGGATCAGGCGGAGACATTCCCCTCCCCGAGTCGACGGCCACATCACATGCTCAGTCATTACGACATGAAGGAAGGCCATGTGGCGCCACGAAAGGTTTCAGCCGGGAGGGGTGAACGTACCAACGGCGTTTTCCCCACTTTATTTGAATGCACTGGGGTCGTGCAACACGCACGACTTCAACGGGTCCCCGCCATGGCCTCAGCAGTTTCGGGGACGTAGCCAACGGCGCATGCGGGCAGTGCAGCCAGGCCCTATCGCCCGGTTTCCATTCGTGCATGTACACCCTCCGTGCACGCAACCGCTCGTTAGCAATCTGGCGGGACCTCGAATTTAGCCTTACCGCTTCCCGCGCCTCGGCCAGCTTGGCAATGTTAAATTTGATATGGTCGGCCAATTTGGATTTAGCACGGGGTTCGGAAATCCCCAGCTGGGCATCCATGGGCGGATCGGCCTCCCGACCGTACATGAGATAAAATGGGGAAAACCCTGTCGCCGCGTGGGGGGCCATCCTGTACACGGCGAGGACACCAGGGACCTGCAAGTCCCAATCAACCTGAGCCTCGCACACCTGTTGGCATAACATGGAAGTAATCGTTCTGTGGAGTCGCTCCACCATCCCATCAGTCTGTGGGTGGTACAGGGAGGTACGCACTTTTTTTGTACCCAAAAGGTCGCACACCTCACGTAACAAAACGCCCGAAAAATGTTTTCCCTGGTCGGTCAGCAAGCATTCGGGGGCACCCTTGTCCAAGACATAGCCCTGGACAAAAGCGTCCGCCACGGCCGCCGCCGACTGGTTGGCGAGCAGCCACGCCATGGGCCATCGAGTGAAGTATTCCACGCCAACCAGCAGGTACTTGTTACCCCTAGGCGTTACCGGAAAGGGCCCCAAGATATCCAGCGCAACGAGTTCGTTCATGCGCGAGACTTGAATAGACTGTAGCGGTGGATTAGCCACAATGGGCGGCGGTTTTCGTTGAGTGCACCCCACACACCCCTTGAGTATGTTCGCCACATCACTCCCCATACCCGGCCAATAGTAGTCCCGCTGGAGCAGGGCGAGCATTTTATGAACTCCCAAATGCAAGAGCCGTTCGTGAGCGGCCAGAACGACTCTACCCCGCATAGCAGACGGCACGACAAGCGCATGTCGCCGGGACATACCGTCCCACCTCATAAGGAGGCCCTGTTTGACCACCCAGGAGCCGGCCCCCTTTTCCCCTCCCTCGGGACTCTTTGCCTTACGACGCAATGTGAGAAGGGAGCTGTCGGCCATTTGGAGTCGGCCCCACTCAATGAGAGGCAATGCGAGTAACGAGTCCCCGCTCGTCGGAGCAGCGGAAACGTCGACCCGTGGCGCGTCGGCGGCGGCGAACAAAACTCCCGCGGGGACGGCGACAGGAGGTTTACAACGTGCCGATCCCAGAAGACATGCACATTCCGAGCGAGGCGACAACCGCGACAGGGCATCCGCGTTGGTGTGGCGCAATCCCTTACGGTAAGTGGTCGTGAATTGGTAGTCCTGGAGGACCTCCAACCATCGTGATAATTGACCCGAGGGTTGGGCAACACGCAACGCGTATTGCAGCGCCGCGTGGTCCGTACGGACAGTAAAATAACGGCCATAGAGATACGGTCTGACTTGCTGGATAAAAAAAACGATAGCTAGCAACTCGCGACGGGTCACACAGTAGCGCTGTTCCGCTGGCGACAAAACCCTGCTACCGTAGGCGACCACCCGTTCGACTCCCCCGATCACCTGTGAGAGCACCCCCCCAATACCCGTGTTACTGGCATCCGTGTCAAGCAGGAATGGTTTGGCGAAATCAGGGTAACACAAGGGTGGAGCACTCACCAAGGCATTCCGAAGGGAACAAAACGCGGCCTCCTCCTCCGGCCCCCAGCGAAACCTCACCCCTTTCGCTGTCAAAGCATGCAGGGGTTTGGCTATGGTGGCAAAGTGCTCAACGAAGCAGCGGTAGTAGGAGGCAAATCCAATGAAACTGCGGACCTCAGTAACTGAAGTGGGCGTCGGCCATGAACTGACACAGTGTGTCTTAGCGGGATCGGTGGAGATCCCCGAACGGCCCACAATGTGCCCCAAGTACCGTACCGATTCCCGAAGTAGGTGGCATTTTCCCGGTTTAAACTTTAATTTAGCAGATCGCATTCTGAGGAACACCCCCCTCAACCGTTGGAGGTGATCTCGAAAGTTCGACTGAAAACGATGACGTCATCAAGGTAAATCATGCAGGTATCCCATTGGAGGCCCGACAAAACCAATTCCATTAGCCTCTGGAACATCGCGGGAGCAGAATGAAGTCCCATGGGCAACCGATTAAACTGAAATAGGCCTACCGGTGTCCGGAAGGCGGTCTTTGGTTTGGACTCCTCATCGAGGGGCAATTGCCAGAATCCTGATAGCAGGTCTAGCGTTGAAAAAAAACGTGCCCCCGCTAAGGCATCTAGAGATTCATCCATTCTGGGGAGTGGATACGCGTCAGCCACCGAGATCTTATTAAGGCGGCGGAAATCAACACAAAACCACAAGGATCCGTCCTGCTTTTTAACAAGCACGATGGGAGCTCCCCATGGACTGGATGAGGGCGAAATGATGTCGGCGGTCAGCATGTCATTAACAGCCGATTGCACATGTTCCTTCTCGGCTGGGCTTAACCGGAAAGGATTTTGCCGAATTGGGGCCGCATCACCCGTCTCAATGTGGTGGCGTAACAGGTCAGTGCACCCAATATCATATTTATGTTTGCTGAACACGTCAGAAAATTCGAGTAGCAGGGCGCGCAGCGCCCCCAATTGCACACTGGACAGGTTACTTGAGCCCGCACACAATGAGTCCAACCACTGTTGATCTTCCCCCGATTGAAGATGCGGACCCGGAGTGGAATCAACATGCGCAATGAGCTGCTCATCCACGGGCACCGACGCCGCGTGAGCAAGCACGGTGCCCTGTGGAATGACGGCTGGCCGCGACCCCGCATTCAAAACCATGACGAATGGATCTCTGTCCACCCGTACCATCGTCTGAGCCACCGCCAAGTCCAGACCCCCAACAGCTTTGTTCGACAGACCCAACGCCGTATCCACCCCCAAGGGTTTCCGTAACCGAAGGGGTACCAGCATCTGCGATCCCGGGGGTACGTGCACTGTCTGGGTTGCCAGCGCTTGGACCGTCGCACAAACCATGCGCAGTTTGGTAGGGCTCGATAAAAATGTTATACGGCGACCCGATGGGAGCTCGATACAACCCTGATCGACGAGAATTTTACTCGGCATTTTAGCCAAAAAATCTGTGCCCAATAAACATGGAACCGCCAGGGAAGAAGAGACCAAAACAGGTCCCGTCAATTTAATATCCCCGATGCAAATGGTCGCCCGAATCTGCCCGACAATACCCAAGGAACCCCCGTTCGCCGCATAACATGGCACGTCTACCGGGAGCAGGGGTCAACATTGGACGGGGAGAATGTTATAAATAAGGTCTGAAATGATAGTTGCCGACGCGCCCGTGTCAACCAGCACCCGGACCTCAACTCCGTCTATAAACCCCGTAACTACGGACGACCCGGCCGACGCAGCCACTATCCTGTGGGCCAACTCAGACCATTGGACCGCTCCCAGCCCCTGTACAAACCCCCCTCGCCGAACTGAATCACCGGCCCCCATGTGTGTTCCCTCCACCGCGAAGCGGCGACCCGCGTGCGACGTGTATGTAAACCGAGCATGTGTAGTGCCGCGACTTGCCGGGGGTAGCTGGGATGACTTTGGGCCTTGGTCGTCGTCCAGACGAGGTCCCGTGGTGCGCTGACGCGGAGCCTGGCACCCGGACGCAACGTGGCCGCGAAGGCCGCAGTTGTAACACATGACGAGAGACGTTGCAGGTTTCGGTTGCTCCAGCTTGCGGGCCGATCGCAGGGGCGAACGACCTCCAGACCTCCAGTCCCCCGGTCTCACCGTGGCGAAGGCCTCTTCCCGAGGTAGAACGACTTGGGGGTCGCCGTCCACCGAGGTAGGTGTTGAAACCGCGGCTGATGCACAGACGACCGTCCGCTTCCGTTTCAGGACCTCGTGTGCATGGATACTCGTAGCAACCCGCAAGGAACAAATGTCTACCTCGTCCGCCGTGTTGATAGGGACCCCCATGTCCTGAGCCAATGCCAGTAGTTGTTCCGTCACCATCGCGTCCTTCCCCTCCTCATCCATGCGGGGAAAGGCGGCGTCCGCGAGGGCAAGCAGCGCTGTGCGGTAGGCGAGTGGAGTTTCCGTGTCACCTTTCCGTCGCTCGTAGAATTGGTGGCGGCAGGCCGAGGGTGGCCCATACACCCTGGCCATGAGGCGTAGCACGGCTTGGAGTGTGGAGCGGCCCGATCTTGGGGTGGATCTGAAGGCCGCGAGCGCGTCGTCGTCCAGCGTCGCTGGTAGCACACGTAGCGCCGTAGCGTCAGACCACCCTGACATTTCTTGATGGGCGAGGAATCTCCGCTGGAAGGCTCCCCAGTCACCCCCCTCAGCTTTGAAGGCCATCAACGCAGGAAGTCGCTGTTGAAACACCTGGTCGTCTTCCGATAGATGATTTTCCCGCGCTGCGCCGTCGTTGTGAGAAATGGCGGCCCCGTCTATGGGTGGTTCGTGGCGACTTTTGGCGCGCACCGATGATGCGGGCGGCGAAGAGTGGAGGTCCCCGGTCACATGGTGGTCACGATTCCCGCCAATCGACGGACGATCTGTAAAAATGGCGCCATTTTCAATATTCGAGGCGCGAAGCGTATTCTGGCGGGAATCTTCGGCGTGCGGGGCGGTGCTGGCGCAAGCCCACGCCCGGTCTCCCTCCTCCACGCTCGCCGTCGTCCTTCCTCCTCCAGATGCGGTGATTTCCGCCAAAATGGAAGCCACGGCAAGTAGCAGCTCCGCCAGGCGAGAGTGCGCTTCCTGGAGTCCGGTGTCGGACCCGAGCGGAGCGTCGGGCGTCCCCGAAAGGTGCTGCGGTGTCGGCATCTCCTCTTCCTCTCCTCCCGAAGCTTGCTGGCCCAGTACGTCGTGGTCGTCTTCCCGGTCTCGCTCGTGAGTACGATTAGTCTTCCTAGTATCCATATTTTGAAGACAGTTTCACTTCTGACGCCAGTTGTAATATCTCAATTACAGCGGGAGACGAGTTGACGGGGCAGCACTTATTTATTAGCACTAATACAACAGTAACAGGTACAGCCGAGATACAGCCTATACTACGCGTGCCTACCTCGGCTACGTTCCCAGGCCCTTCGGCTACGTGCTTCCTAGGGTAGGCTATCGGACCCGTCCTAGCCAGGGTACGGGTCTCGACCTCTGGGTCACACAGCCCGGCCCTTACAAGGACGTCAGGCCGTGAATCCCAAGGTCTCGCCTCTGAGCCGCACAGAGTCCCGGCCCTTACAAGGGCAGCGGGACTAGGGGTCTCAGGGCCCTATCTCTTGCTCCGTCTTCTGTCTTCACTGGTTGACGACTCCCCGAGCGCTGCTGCGCATCGCCTTACATAGCCCTCCGCGCCAGGGGGCGGGGCCTATGCGGACCGCGATGTGGACACCTGCCTGCGGATCGTGATGTAGCCACCCACTACGCGCTGTCTCACGATCCTCCCCGTCAGCACGTACCACCTCTACACATTTATAACTAATGAGGCTGTTGGATTAGCATACAGGAGTTTGCACGTGTTGAGGGAAAAAAAGCCGAATTCGTCCATCACCCATAACAGGAAGGCCCATATTTGACCCTGTCAAATACCTTTTCCCCATCCAAGGTAAAGGCGTTAGTGTCCAGGTTGTCGTTTGAGGTAGACCAGACTCCTGACATTGTCAGCTGAATCTCTGTTTTTAACAAACTCTTTCTGGGCTTCACCATTGATTGTAGGGAGAACTTTGTCCAATTTATAACCTGAAATATTAATCTCTAACCCTAACCCCTGACCCTAACCATTAACCCTAACCGTCAACCCTCCCACCTTGTTTGCTGCACGCTTTTATAATTTTCTATTACTCCCTTTCTCTGTACAGGTGGACCACACCCTCCCCATTATATTTTCCTTTCGGAAATAATTATACCATGTGACATCATCTCACCATGGGGAAATCAATGCTCCATTGGCTCACCACACATGGTACACTGGCGCTGCTTCGTCTATGTCACGTTCTTACTCATGTCTCCGACAGTCGATTGCTGTCATCCCAACCTCACACTTTATTGGCCTTGTTGTACGTCTATGGAAGACTCTCTAAAGCTCCTTTAGGTGTTGTGTGTGGATTACAATGTCATCCATATAGTTGACAGCCTGTGGGATTCCCTTCAGTAGGTGCTTCATCATCCCCCTGAACGCCGCTGGAGCATTTACCACAACCCAAATGGCATTGTCCACCATTGATATAGGCCATCATAGGTTGGGAAGGCCGATTTACGTCGATCGCTTGGGTCGATGGGATTTTGCCAGTATCCCTTCATTAAATCAAGCCTTGTGAAGTACTGTGACCCTGTCAACTGTGAAAATAGGACCTCCTGGTTGGAGATAGGTTCTGCATCCCTAACTGCTATTTTATTATGTCGACGATAGTCTACACAACACCATATAGACCCACCTGGTTTTCCCACACAAACCACTGCACTTGCATATTGGAAGTTAGAATATTCAATCACCCACATTTTTTTCATTGAGGCTATCTCTGACTCGACCTGCTCGTTTACCGCGAGTGGTACAGGGCAAGGTGGGTGTCCGATCTGTTACTGCCAAATGGAAGGTTATATTTTTGGTTCTTTTGGTAAAGTCACGTAGAAGGGAAATAATAAAATAATATAATAATCTTATTTCCCTTCTACATGACTTTACCGAAAGAACCAAGAATATGAATCCCTGCAGTCACGAAAGCTTTAAATCAAAATTTAACTGGAAGGTTGCTAGGTCTGTGCTTCCTGGTTTGGTTGTTTGCAATACCCTGATATGCCAGCAGAAGTGTCCTCACTTCTTCCTGCTGTTCAAGACTCAACTCGGGATTAATTTTAACATCAGCCGAATTTTCCTCTTTATTCTTTGGTAATGGCATCAAGCCAATCTGTGACTCCACTCCACTCTCAGCCTCATATGCCAATTGGATGTTCCCTGCCATTGCTATTGCAATTGGTTCACCCTCGGTTTCAAGTCCTCTCACATTTCCATTCTTTCTCGCCTCTGGGTTTGCTATTTCCACGTACTTTTTTGCATATTGACATGGTACAAGTATTCCTCACCCTCAACATTGATTCGGTAGTCAGCCAATCCAACTTTATCAGTGACTACATATGACCCTATCCACTTCAACATTAGCTTGTTGTATGACGTCATGCAGTGTGTCTCTATATGCGGCGAGCAGCGCAGGCAGATATCTGTCCCAGCTAGGTGACTGCTCATTTGCCATTCGTCTCAGCATAGCTTTTAGTGTCCCATTGAATCTCTCTACCAACCTGTTACATTTTGGGGTTGTATGGGGTGGTATGCAATTGTTTTACAGACAAAAGTCTGCAAACCTCCAACATCATTTCAACCCTGAACTGCGATTCCCTATCACTGAAGATCTCCTTGGCTATGTAGGGGTGTTACGGGAGGGCAAACAAACACACAAGGGGTGTTTGCGCCCACACGCGTAAGGGTGCCTACATCCACGTGCCTACATCCACGTGCGCAACGGTTAGCCCTGGGGGGCTGTGACGGCGCTGTGATCCCCCACGGCCCCACCCCTCGGGGGGGAGTTGCTATATAAGGCGGGGAGCCGGTGGGCTTGGGGTCGAGTATTACAGCTTAAACCAGTGAAGAGTGAAGACCAGCAGGGATAGGCCCAGGTACTCCCCTGGCTTGTTGTCCTTCTTAGGACCGACCAGGGCAAGCCAGCGGCACGGCCCTGAGAGCCCAGAGCCGATGTTCTTGTAAGAGCCGGTCTGGTTGGCTAAGGGTGCCGAGATCCTAGCTTGGCCAGAGCTGGATCAACTAGCCTCCCCTAGCTCTCTAGTGGAGAAGCTGGGAGCAGACTAGCTGGGCTAGTGCTAAGGATGTCTCCCTGTTAGACGGGTGAAGGGGCCATTACCCCTTTCAAGTATTGTGTTCTGCCCTTTGGTTGAATAAATAAGTGTGCCTCCGACTACGTCGTCTACGTCACCTTGAACTCACTACAACTGGAGTCAGAAGTGGTCTTCTAAAAGTTACCAATGGATACAAGATGGACGACCCGTACTGGGGTACCTGGAGAGGAAGACACCTCGGTTGACTCGGAGCCTGAACTCGCCGAGGGCGAGCCCGTGCAACCGCTGCCGAGTCCACCACCACCACAGCAGCCGGACGGGTGGGGATCGTTGGCTGACGGGCTGACGGGCTGCGGGTGGCTCACTCCCGCCTGGCGGAGCTACTATACGCGACAGCCGCCACGCTAGAGGAAATTACTCACCTGGGGGTTGGAGGAGCAGCACGGTGCGATGACGGGCGACACTCAACGCCAGTTCCTGCCATATCGACGGGGCTGGAAGTTGAATTTTCCGCCATCAATACAGTGAGTGCTGAGGGCGGGGCCCGGGCACATCAGGTGGCCGATGGTCACCAACCAGTGGCCGCCACATCATCAACGAGGGCCGATCACTACTGCCTCCATTCAGCGGCCGCCGCGTCATCAAAAGCGGCCGACTGTGGCGAGCGCCAATCAACGGCAGCGCGTCACCAGCAGTGCGACCGCCGTTGGCGTCCGCTATTCCCTCAAATACTGTACAGGATGGCGGGAATGGCGGCTGGCGATCTTCAGCGGCGGAGTCCACGTTCCAGCAGCAGTTGCCGGTCCTGAAGGAGTTTGTGGCGGACGGCGGCGACTGAGGAGCGTTTGAAAGACGGTTCTTCGCCCACCAAGAAATGTCACGATGGACGGATGACGAGGTGCTACGCGCGCTCCCGGCGACGCTGGACAGCGACGCTCTCGCCACCCTCACTATGGCGCCGAGATCGGCGCGCGCTACACTGCAGTCGGTGCTTCAACTCCTGCCTACAGTCTACGGACCACCTTCCGACTGCAAACAACTATTTTACAAACGACAACCGGGCGCGAAGGAATCGCCCCTGGCGTAGCGCACGGCTCTCCTGGCCCTGGCGAAGACGGCCTTCCCGCGGATGGATGAAGAGGGAGTGGACGCTATGGTGGCGGAGAAAATCTTGTTGCTGGCTGACGATTTGAACATCGTTGTCTTGGCGCAGGACGACAAGGAGATGTGTTCCCTGCGGGCAGCACGGCACATCCATGCTAACCTGCTGTCCCAACGTCGTAAAGCTAGCAAGGCGGCGGCCGGGCACACCGTGGCTGCAACCACCCTCTCATCGGCAAAGGTCTGCGCTGTGGGTCGCCCGACGGAGTGGAGATCCGGTGACCGACCAGCTCGGGATGGGCCGAGCCACCAGGATCAGCCCAAGCCGACTGGGGCGCTCACACGGTGCTACAACTGGATGCCGGGCTCCTCGGCAGCGCGGTGCAACACTTCGGCCGGACGACGCTCCTCTTCCCAAGGCTCCGCAGCGAACTCCGGCAAGTCGTGGCACCCCACATGTTTGGCCTACGCACACACCTGCTACTCACTCACGTGCTGCAACGAACGGGTTTTGAAAATCGGCTGTCGTTGTGTCGAACTGTGCCGTGATGGGGAGGGCGTTCCAACCAGGCCAGTGGTCTGAGTTGGCCCACCGCATTGTTGCCGAGTCGGCGGGGTCATCGGTCGTTGTGGGACATATCGATGGGGTAGAGTTACGGGTCTTGGTTGATACGGGAGCATCGGCAACAATTGTGTCCGATTTAATTTACAAAATTTTTCCCGTTCAAAGCCGCCCTCTGCTCCAGGTTGATGTTCCGTGTTATGCTGCCAACGGGGGCTCGTTGGGCATTATTGGCCCGATCCGCGCAGAAATTTGTATTGGGGACATCAAATTATCTGGGCCAGTGTTAGTCTCCTCCTCTCTGGCAGTCCCGTGCCTGTGGGGGACGGACTTTTTGGCCAAAATGCCAATTAGAATACTGATCGACCAGGGATGCATCGAACTCCCTTCGGGCCGACGTATGATGTTCCTGTCCTCCCCCGCTACTGTGCGTATGGCATTTGCGACGGTACAGGCGCTCGTTACGCGAATGGTGCGCGTACCGCCGGGGGCTCAAATGCTCGTGCCTCTTTGGCTGCGTCGACCCTTCGCTAAGGGGATTGGGGATCAGGGTGTTTTGTTGGGACCATCTAGGGCCGGGGTCAATGGACCCGATTTGATAGCGGCCCAGACGATTGTTAAAGGGAACAAGGACCCCTTCATCGCAGTCCTCAATGTTGGCTTGCGAACAGCTGTGGTTCCTCAAGGGACCGTGCTTGCACACGCAACGCCGGTACCTTGTGAGGAACCAGTCATTGGGCAGGCGAGCACCGCTCCGCCATCACAGCTGCATTTGGACCGTGATGAGGGGTGGCTGGATGTGCTTTGTGCGGAATCATCGGACCTGTCCGACTCACAGCGTGCCAAATTACGAACCCTTTTGCGCGATTTTTCCGATGTTTTAGTCAACACAAATATGATATTGGCTGTACTAAACTACTGCGACACCATATTGACACTGGTGACAGCACGCCAATCCGCCAAAATCCTTTTCGGTTGAGTCCCGCGGAAAAGGATCATGTCAAATCGGCTGTAGATGACATGCTAGCTGCAGACATTATATCCCCTTCTACCAGCCCTTAGGGTGCACCCATCGTGTTAATTAAAAAACACGATGGCTCTTTGCGATTCTGTGTCGATTTTCGTCACCTAAACAAAATCTCGATGGCCGATGCATACCCGCTCCCTCAGATGGATGAATCTCTTGACGCCCTGGCTGGGGCACGGTTCTTCTCCACATTGTATTTGCTGTCAGGGTTCTGGCAGCTCCCTTTGGATGATGAATCTAAACCAAAAACGGCTTTCCGAACGCCGCACGGCCTATTCCAATTTAACCGCTTGCCGATAGGGCTCCACTCAGCTCCAGCAACTTCCAGCGCTTAATGGAATTGGTTCTTGCTGGCTTGCAATGGGATACTTGTCTGATTTACCTAGACGATATCACCGTCTTTAGTAAAACATTCGAGGAACACCTCCAGAGGTTGTGGGCTGTTTTTCTCAAGATGCGTGCTGCTAATTTGAAATTCAAGCCGCAAAAATGTCATACGCTCCGCGAATCGGTGCGGTATTTGGGTCACATTGTCGGATGGTCAGGTATTTCCACAGATCCCGCCAAAACACAATGTGTCAGGTCCAGGCCGACTCCCACTTCGGTGGGGGTGGTCAGGAATTTCATTGGATTTGCGTCGTATTACCGGCGGTTTGTCGCCGATTTCGCGATGATCGCTAAGCCCTTACATGCCTTAACATCGAAGGGGGTCAAGTTTCACTGGGGCCAGGAGGAGGAGGCTGCTTTTCACTCCCTCCTGGATACCCTAGTGGGGGCCCCGCCATTAAGTTATCCCGATTTTTCGCAACCCTTCTTGCGCGATACGGACGCAAGCAACACGAGCATTGGTGGTGTGCTTTCCCAGGTTGTTGGGGGCGTAGAGAATGTTGTGGCATATGGCAGTAGAGTTTTGCCTCCGGCGGAGCAAAGGTACTGTACTGTGTCACCCGTCGAGAACTATTGGCAATCGTTTTCTTCATTCAACAATATCGCCCATATCTGTACGGTCGCCACTTCACCGTCCGCACAGATCATGCGGCATTACAGTACGCCTTGCAGGTTCAACAGCCTTCGGGACAATTATCTCGATGGTTGGAGATTCTTCAAGATTTCGATTTCGAGACTACATATCGGAAGGGTGTTCGCCACACGAACGCAGATGCTCTGTCGCGTTTGCCGCCCACTTCCGATTGCGCTTGCCTCCTGGGTTCGGGGCGTTGCAGACCTCCGAATGAGAACTCTAATTTGGTCCTTGCTGCCGCCGCTCATACACCTTCAATTGCGGGTCCTATTGAGCAAGAGGGGAGGGATTCCTTGCTGGGGTTGTCAATTGCAGAGTGGGGGCGCCTCCAAATGGAGGACACTTCCCTCCTCACGTTGCGCCGTCGCATAGGGGGATCTGTTCTGGGTGCGGCGAATATCGACTCATGGGGGTTGTACCAGGGTCTCCTGATGCATTGGGATGGGAGATCCCGCCGCCACAGGCTGGTGGTGCCTTCCACACTGAGGGGTAGGGTGGTGTGGGCTGCTCACGAGCGGCTCCTGCACCTGGGGACTCACAAAACCCTTGCCATGCTCCAGCTGGATTTTTCTTGGCCGGGCATGGCAAGGGACGTGGATGATCTCCTAGGGTCCTGTACTCAGTGTGCGCAATGGAAGCCACCAGCAAAGGGGTCCAACCCACCGCTGCAGTCTATTAAGGTTACCCGGGTTAACGAACTCATCGCACTTGATATTTTGGGTCCATTCCCTACTACACCTAGGGGTAATAAGTACCTATTGGTTGGCGTTGAATATTTTACGCGATGGCCTATGGCCTGGCCCCTCGTCAACCAGTCGGCAGCAGCCATCGCTGAGGCCTTTGTCCAGGGCTACATCCTCGACAAGGGCACTCCGGAGCGGCTGCTGACCGACCAAGGGAAAAATGTATCTGGTAAACTTCTCCACAAGGTGTGCGAGCTCCTGGGTATATAAAAGATTCGTACCTCCCCATATCACCCGCAAACTGATGGGATGGTGGAGCGTCTACATCAGACTATCACGTCCATGCTGTCTCACCAGGTGTCTAATTCCCAGACCGATTGGGACCTTCATATCCCGGGGGTTTTGGCAGCCTACAGGATGGCTCCTCATGCGGCGACTGGATTTTCGCCCTTCTTCTTAATGCATGGTCGTGAGGCTGAACCGCCTGTCGCGAACAAGCTGCGGGTCTCCACGCTGCATGCTAAATCCAAATTAGCCGACCATGTCAAGTTCAACATCTCTAAATTGGCAGAGGCGCGGGAGGCGGCCATCCAAAATTCAGACCTCCGCCAAAAGGCGAATGAAAGGCTCAAGCTGGGCCGGGTACATGTGCACCGGTGGAAACCGGGCGACAAAGCGTGGTTGCACTGTCCCCAAGTTCCACTGGCAACCTCGTCAAAACTGTTGCGGCCGTGGAGGGGGCCCGTGGAAGTGGTGCAGGTCTTGCGGCGACAATGTGTCCGTATTCAGTGGAGGAAGCGACTTTGGTTCGTGCACCCCTCGCGGTTGAAACCGTTCGTTGTGCCCCATGTTCCTACTCCACACACACATGGCCGAACATGTCAGGTGTCCACTGACTCCCGTAGTCCGACTTCACTGCATGCGCCTGATTTACCACTGACTCTTCCACTTCCAGGTGCACCGGGACTGACGCGCTCGCAACCGCCAACCCCTCCCGGGGGGGTCGCTCGTCCGCGAAGCCAGACGCTCTCGCACCCGAACTGTTGACACCCACTGCTGGGCCGACCGGGGTTGCCCCTTGTGACGGTCCCGCTGCAAGAACGCGCGCCAAAACGCGCCGACTTTTGTGAGGCCGGCCTCTTGTGCGCCCTTGCTGTGGTCACGGGGGAAATCCGTTCAGGGTGGGAAGACTTGTATTGTATATATGTTGGTTTCTTTATGGGATGGGGTATTTATTGGGGGTACGTTGTCTTTTTTTCGGTGTTGTTGTTGCTGTTATTAATGCGAGGCACACACGGTTTTGGGGGGTTTTCATCTTTTATTGTTGAATTTTGTTGCAGCCGGGACGGCTGCGGGCTGTACAGGGGGGGGGTGATGTAGGGGTGTTACGGGAGGGCAAACAAACACACAAGAGGTGTTTGCACCCGCACATATAAGGGTGCCTACATCCACGTCCGCAACGGTTAGCCCTGGGGGCCTGTGACGGTTCTGTGATCCCCCACGGCCCCACCCCTCGGGGGGGAGTTGCTATATAAGGCGGGGAGCCGGTGGGCTTGGGGTCGAGTATTACAGCTTAAACCAGCGAAGAGTGAAGACCAGCAGGATAGGCCCTGGGACTCCCCTGGCTCGCTGTCCTTCTAAGGACCGACCAGGGCAAGCCAGCGGCACGGCCCTGAGAGCCCAGAACCAATGGCTCTTGTAAGAGCCGGTCTGGTTGGCTAAGGGTGCCGAGATCCTAGCTTGGCCAGAGCTGGATCAGCTAGCCTCCCCTAGCTCTCTAGTGGAGGACCTGAAAGCAGACTAGCCAGGCTAGCGCTAAGGGTGTCTCCCTGTTAGACGGGTGAAGGGGCCATTACCCCTTCAAGTATTGTGTTCTGTCCTTTGGTTGAATAAATAAGTGTGCCTCCAACTACGTCGTCTACGTCTCCTTGAACTCACTACAGCTACATCAACCCGAGAAAAAATATCGACCAGGGCTCCTGCCACTTCCAGTGTCAAAACCTTTGAGGATGTGCCTCTGGATATCGTGTCGCAAAGTCCACCACAGTTAGGGTATATCTGTGTAATGCGGGCGTAAGCGACCTTCCGGATGTGACGTCACGGGGGGTGGAGTCATGTGACGTGGGTGGAAGGTTCGGGTCCTTAAGCGGGTAAACCGGAAGGGGAAGTCAGTCGGGGTGTGAGCGGAAAAGAGTGAGGCCACGCGGGCGGGTGAGAAGAGGGGGGGGCACCGACGGCTATCGGGAGCCAACCCCGAAGACAAGAGGAAGCTGCGGAGTGGTGTGCAGCTGCAGAGGAGACAGCCAGAAGGGCTGCGTGTTAGAGGCAGCGGTGTGGCTGCCAGGAGGAGCTGCGGAGAGAGAGAGAGACAGCACGAGGCTGCCAGGAGGTGGAGAGAGAGGAGTTGCAGCGAGTACAGCCAAGGGGGGCTGTGTGAGAGAAACAGCAGCGGGGCTGCTGTTGTGGATCGGGCCGACATTGGAGTCAGCACCGTGGAGAAGCTACAGAGTAAAGACAGCCGTGTGGGTGTACAGCACGAACCGAATAAAGGACACTGAGCCAGACATCGTGGTCCAGTCGTTTATTACACTGGTGTCGGAAGTGCAACGGCATGTCGAAACAAGTGAGGAAGAAAGTTAATCCGGCGCCTGCATCGGCTTCTTCGTCCGACGACGACGAACTCCCTCCAACCTCGGATCCTGTTGGGGTGGTGGAGGAGAGCCCGGCTGAGGCGACCACGGGAACGGGAGTGGAGGATGTTGGCGCGGTGGCGGGTCCGTCGACATCATCAGACGCGGATCAACGATGGCAAGCGATGGCGGTACAACTGGAGGCACTTAAGGACGTCCTGGCACATCTATGCCATCTCGTCGCGCCAGGGACGATGGATGATGCAATTGGTGCTCCGCGGGCCGCTACGTTGCCTGTCCTGCCGCCGCCATTGCCCACGCGGCAAGAGGCCGCCATTTTGCGCGCTCCGTGGCGCCAAACCGCCATCTTGGCCACGCCGCGGGCCGACGCCATTTTGAATTTGCCATCACAACCACCACCATTGGAAGACGGCGGGAAGAGGAGTCGGAGTCGCCACCTTACAACGGTTAAAGAATTTTCCGTCGGTGGGGACTGGAGCGCGTTCGCCTGCCGCTTCTTGGCGGCGGTACGCACAGCAAGATGGACCGATGCGGAGGCTTTGGAGGTGTTGCCGACTCTCCTGGACGACGAATCTGTCCGATTCTTCCGTTCCATAACGACCGATAAGAAGGCAACTTTATGTGGTGTTTTTCAAGAAATGGCCGATGCTTATGAGCCACCAGATGATGCGCATCGGCGATTCGCTCAACGACAACGAGCACCAGAGGAGTCGCCCGTGGCGTTCAGGGGTGCGGTGCTGGAGCTGGCCATGGCAGCTTATCCTGAGACGCCACAGGACCTGCTCGAGCCTCTCATATTAGGGAAAATGTTGGAGCTGTCTCGGGATCTAGGGATCCCCATGCCTGTGTGTGGGCATGAGAAGCTAACTTCCCGGACGGCTGCTAAGTGTCTCGATGCGCAATTTAACCTCCGTCGCTGGAAACAAGTGACGGCGTGGACGGGGGGGCCCGTCAAAGAAGGGGATGCGCTGGGGTGGAACCCTGCGCAGGCTGTCTATGTTCCGGATGACCGGGGCCCTCAACAACTGACGGCCGCCTCCGCTCCATGGACGGGACGCGGCGGGCCGAGACCGCGCGCGGCGCTACCAGAACGGGGCCGTCAGGAGGCGAGGCCTGCGCTTCGGCGCAACGAGGCCGAATGTTTCCGCTGCGGGCGTAGGGGCCACTACGCCAGAGACTGCTGGGCCCGCTTCCCGGCTCCGCCGCAGCAGGAGGCCTCGGCACCGGTCAAGTCGGCTAAAGATCCTCCGAAACAGGCATGTCGGCACGCACCAGACACTCGGCAAGGCTTTACACCTCACCCATCACCGTCGTTGCGCCATCCTAACGTTGTGGTTAAAGCATACCCTTCGACGGGGCCTTGTCGCTCGGTCACGCAGTGGCGCAAGTTGGCACGGAGAGTCGTCGCGGCCGCTACGGGCTCGTCCACTGTACCGGGGTCTATACAAGGGGTGGACGTACGCATTTTGGTCGACTCCGGCGCGTCTGCGACTATTATTTCGGATGTCATTTTCCATCTGTTGGGCATCCCGCCGGGGGCTGTGCGTCCGGTTTATGGGTCGTGCGTCGCTGCGAACGGGGGTAGCATGGGTATCGTGGGTCAGGTGGATGCTAAGATATCTATTGGGGATGTGTCGCCTCGGGTGTTGTGTTGATATCGAGATCTTTGGCGGTTCCTTGTTTGTTAGGCACCGATTTTTTGGCTAAGATGCCCATTTTGATCAAAATCAATGAGAATTGTATTGAACTGCTGGGGGGCCGTCAAATCTCGTTTCTGCCGTCGTCCTGGGGGCGACCTGCTTCGGCCGTACAAGTGCAGGCGCTGTCCGTCGCATCTGTGGACATCCCACCTGGTACACAGATGCTTATACCCTTGCGGTATCGGAAGCCCCTGCCTGATCGGCTAGGAGCAGTAGGGGTCTTGTTGTCACCGTCCGCCACGATAACAACCGGGTTGGCGTTAGTGGGGGCACAGACCATCGTCCGGCCGGATCAATTACCGTTTTTACAGGTGCTTAATGCGGGGGGAGAAAACGTCCGTGTCCCGGCCGGTACGGTTGTGGCACATGCCACTACGGCCTTTGCGACCCATGATTGTCCACATAGCCGGGGAGTTGTTGCTGGGGTTTCCGAGCCAAGGAGTTCGGATGATCGTTGGGTTGCTCATTTATGTGACGGAAATTCTTCCCTGTCCATGGAGCAACGTGGTGCGCTGCGTAAATTGTTGTTGACATATTCCGATGTGTTCAGCTCCGATGATTTGGATTTGGGCCGCACTTCGTTGCTTTACCATCACATTGAGACGGGCGATGCTGCCCCTATTCGATTAAATTCGCATCGGATGAGTCCTGCGGAGCGAGAACACGTACGGGGGGCAGTGGAAGACATGTTGGCTGCGGACATTATATCGCCATCTAACAGCCCATGGGGCGCTCCAGTCGTCTTGGTTAAGAAGAAGGATGGCAAATTGCGATTTTGTGTTGATTTCCGCAAATTGAATAAGATATCGGTGGCAGATGCGTACCCCCTGCCGCGTATGGATGACTCCCTCGACGCATTGTCGGGGGCTAAGTTCTTTTCCACACTGGACCTCTCTTCGGGATTTTGGCAGCTTCCCCTTGACGAGTCCTCACGGGAGAAAACCGCATTCCGTACGCCGCAGGGGTTATTTCAATTCAACTGTCTCCCGATGGGATTGAATGCGGCCCCTGCTACATTTCAAAGATTGATGGAGCTCGTTTTGACGGGGTTGCAGTGGGAGACGTGTCTTATATATTTGGACGATATTATTGTCTTCAGCCGCACATTTGATGAACATTTGACGCGGCTGGAGACAGTGTTCACGAGGATGCGTTCTGCCAAATTGAAATTCAAACCAAAGAAATGTCACCTACTGCAACGGTCCGTCCGCTATTTGGGGCACATTGTGAGTGCTGAGGGAGTGTCCACGGATCCGGAAAAGACGGCGTGCGTCCGGGATTGGCCGACTCCGGCCACCGTGGGGGATGTTCGGCGGTTTTTGGGATTTGCCTCGTATTACCGAAGATTTGTGCCGGGTTTTGCGACGATTGCGAGGCCCTTGCATCTCCTTACGGGTAAAGGACGGAAGTTTGTTTGGGGACAGCCGGAGGAGGCGGCCTTTCGGAGTCTGCGTGATCTATTGGCCACGGCCCCAACATTGGATTATCCCGATTTCGATCACCCATTCATTCTAGATACGGACGCGAGTGACACAGGTATTGGGGCGGTGTTATCACAGTCTAAAGGGGGTGTAGAGCGTGTCGTGGCGTATGGTAGCCGAGTCTTGTCTCCTGCGGAAACCCGCTACTGTGTCACTCGCAGAGAACTATTGGCGGTTGTTTTTTTCCTACGGCAATTTCGACCATACCTCTACGGTCGTTCTTTTATTGTGCGTACGGATCATGCGGCCTTGCAATATGCCCTTAAAATTGACCAGCCATCCGGACAGTTGGCACGTTGGTTGGACATGCTACAGGAATTTTCCTTCCAAATTCAACATCGGAAGGGAGTGCGCCATGCGAACGCTGACGCACTTTCCAGATTACCGCGGCACGCCCCTTGTAAATGTGAGTCGGGGACGCATAGGTGTTCGCCGATTCCAAACCCCCCTCAGCCGCTTACGTTGGCCGTCGAGAAGTCGGACACTCCGATGGAACCGGGACCGGCTGACGGGGTTTTGAATCTGCCGCGGTCTGTCTGGATCCGGGAACAGATGATGGATGAGTCATTGGTGTCCTTGCGGAAGCGGTCTGCTAGGGACAATGGGAGTCCGAGTACGGCTATGGGGCCGCAAACCGCTCTCCGAGATGGTCTGCTTATGTGGCGGGAGGGGTTCCAGGAACGTTGGCGCCTGGTGGTACCAACGTCCTTGCGATTCGAGTTGATTAGAACCCTCCATTGTGACACTCTCTTACTTTTAGGGGTGCAGAAGACCTTGTTGACGTTGCAACGTCATTATTTTTGGCACGGCATGGCGACAGATGTCGTAGGGCACGTGCGCGCGTGCCCTGCGTGTGCACGACGTAAGCCGCCGAAACATCCTTACGTGCCGCCTCTCCAGTCGATTCAGGTGTCTCGAGTCAATGAATTGGTGGCACTGGACATATTGGGACCTTTTCCACCATCGGCGAGGGGTAATAAATATTTGCTGGTAGGGGTTGAGTACCACTCCCGTTGGCCGATGGCCTGGCCGTTGCCCGATCAGTCGGCCGCGGCCATTACCGACGCCTTTTTGCTTGGGTATATTATGGATAAGGGGGCGCCTGAGAGACTCCTCACGGACCAGGGCAGGAATTTCTCTTCTAAATTATTGGCGGAAGTGTGCGCGGGCCTTGGGACTAAGAAAGTACGGACATCCCCATACCATCCGCAGACGGATGGTATGGTTGAACGGCTGAACAGGACATTGTCTGCCATGCTTTGCCATACCGTGAGTGAACAACAATCAGATTGGGATCTGCACATCCCCGGGGTGCTTTCGGCGTACAGGATGACGCCTCATGCGGCTACAGGATATTCGCCGTTTTACCTTATGTATGGTCGGGAAAACGTGCCGCCGGTGGATGTGCAATTGGGAACTGGGGTGAAGGGACCTCGTAAACCACTTCCTGAATACATTCAGGACACGGTTCGCCGAGTCACGGAGGCGCGGGAGAATGCCCGCGTGGCTACGGCCAAAGCCCAGGCCCGGAACGAGCGATATGCGCGACGGTCTGAGGGGGAGTGCCCTTGGAAGGTTGGGGACCTAGCCTGGCTTCATTGTCCACAGGTACGTCCGGGGACCTCGCCGAAATTGCACAAACCCTGGCATGGTCCCGTACGCCTCATTGCGGTTCCCAACCCACAGTCAGCACGCGTCCAGATTGGGTCTCGTCGCTGGGTTGTGCATACGTCGCGCTTGAAACCATATGTTGCTCCCTTACATGATGCGTCATCCCCCAATGTTGCCTTGCCGGGGTCTGTTGCTGCTGACTCTCCCCTGCCTGCGTCCATTGATCTTGCTAGAGCGCCTGTCGTACCTGTTCCAGACAGGCCGGCCGTGACATTGCGGGGGACGAGGGGCCCTGCTCGGAGGACGCCTGCCAGGTCTGCGGGACCTTCGAGCCCTGCAGCCCTTCCGACCCAGCTGCGGGCACGGTCACAGGACAAGCCCAAGACTAACTCTTTAGGGACACGGGACGGCGATGGACTTCCAGCTGCGACAGGGGGATTACCCCCTGTCATTCCTCGACTTTCATCGCGTTCCCGTTCTGCGAGTGGGCCGCCGACCGTCCGGGACGGGCCGGCGACCCGCACACGTTCCAAATCGCTTACGTTTCGTTGATTGTTGCTGTCTTGTTATTTTTTTCTTACAGTTGTATTTATTGCATGCTTTTTGTACGTTCGTTGATGTTAAATGCGTTGTTGTTGTTGTTCTTGCTGTTACATTGTATGCTTAGTGTCCTTTAGGGGGGGAAGCTCGGTTCGCCGCATTACGATTGGCTATTGGTCAGCCGAGGTCGGCTGGGATTTTTCTACGGGGGAGGGTGGTGTAATGCGGGCGTAAGCGACCTTCCGGATGTGACGTCACGGGGGGTGGAGTCATGTGACGTGGGTGGAAGGTTCGGGTCCTTAAGCGGGTAAACCGGAAGGGGAAGTCAGTCGGGGTGTGAGCGGAAAAGAGTGAGGCCACGCGGGCGGGTGAGAAGAGGGGGAGGCACCGACGGCTATCGGGAGCCAACCCCGAAGACAAGAGGAAGCTGCGGAGTGGTGTGCAGCTGCAGAGGAGACAGCCAGAAGGGCTGCGTGTTAGAGGCAGCGGTGTGGCTGCCAGGAGGAGCTGCGGAGAGAGAGAGACAGCACGAGGCTGCCAGGAGGTGGAGAGAGAGGAGTTGCAGCGAGTACAGCCAAGGGGGGCTGTGTGAGAGAAACAGCAGCGGGGCTGCTGTTGTGGATCGGGCCGACATTGGAGTCAGCACCGTGGAGAAGCTACAGAGTAAAGACAGCCGTGTGGGTGTACAGCACGAACCGAATAAAGGACACTGAGCCAGACATCGTGGTCCAGTCGTTTATTACATCTGTATCCCTTCCCAGACAATGCTTAGGGCCCCATCAAATCAACAGCAACCTCTGAAAATGTGTGGTAATCAATGGCATCTGACCCAGCGGCGCTTTACATACCCGACACAAGCGAGAGGATGGGTACAAACGGAGCATCATTGGAAGGACGTTATTAACCAGGTAAAGTCTGAACTGACTGTGATGTTTCCATCCTACCTGCCTATGTCAGCTGTTATTTCCAACTTTCTGTGTCTCTCTCTATGCCCCTCTCTTAGATCTCTCATGCATTGCACTCTCATGCCTTTGGATTGCACTCATGCTCACATGTCCTTTGTATTGCACTCTCGTACTCACAGGCCGTTTGCATTGCACCCGTTGGGTTGCACTCCCTCGTCGAGAAGGCCGCTCTTCTCCTTCTTTTCTCCAATTACATGATAATTTCTCACATTAACATCATGCTAATCCCTCACATTAACATAGCCACTTCCGTGCCCTCGTCGAGGAGGCCACTATCCTATCTTACAGTTACAAGCTAATTTCTCACATTAACATCATGCTAATCTCTCACATTAACATAGCCATGCTTTCCCACCTGATGATGGACGCTTGTGTCGCGCCCGAATCGTCGTGATTTATTTTATTTTATACCTACATGACTTTACCGAAAGAACCAAAAAGTATGGATCCCTGCAGTCACGAAAGCTTCAAATCAAGATTGACACCAAATACACTTTGATGCGTATAATTATTTATTTGATTAACTTTCAATAAGGAAACGTCAAATTTGAAGCAAATTTCATTAAAAAGAAAATTCCGCTCGACCTGCGGGAGTGTTAAAATCCACCCGCTCGTGATTATTAATGAAGGGGGGGGGCTTTTTTTTAAGTAACGTCACGTACGGATGTAGCACGGTGCTGCATACATTTATTTTTGACCGTCACTTTCTGTAAAGAAACGTTATATTTGAAGCGACTTTGCGAAAAAAATATCTTTCCACTCGACCTTCTTCCGCTTGAGTGTAAAACTCCACCCGCTCATGATTATTTTATTATTAATGAAGGGGGGAGGTGTGGCATGTGGAGTGATGTCACGCGCGTTACACACATTTCTGGGCTATTTTTGTATTAATATTAATATTGTAATTACTATTGTAACTTAACCCTGCCCTTCCCCCCACATTCCATAGTTGCGTCACCACTCGCTGCTGGTCTAAACCGGCCCGCGCCTGGAGCAGAGCACGTGGCGAGCATGTGGTGAGAAGAATGTCGTCGTCATCCCTGAACACAGGCGCCGCGGGGATGAACTCGCGCTCCTGCAGATCCTGCTTCCGAAACTACACCCTGGCGTGTGAGCTACAACCAGACCCTGTGGCAAGGGAGGATATTGGCGTTATTCCCAGCTCCGTGGCAAGGGGGGGGGGATATTGGTGTTGTGCCCAGCCCCATGGCAAGGAGGGATATTGGTGTTGTGCCCAGCCCCATGGCAAGAGGGGATATTGGTGTTGTGCCCAGCCCCATGGCAAGAGGGGATATTGGTGTTGTGCCCAGCCCCATGACAAGGGGGGATATTGGTGTTGTGCCCAGCCCCATGGCAAGAGGGGATATTGGTGTTGTGCCCAGCCCCATGGCAAGGGGGGATATTGATGTTGTGCCCAGCCCCGTGGCAAGGGGGGATATTGGTGTTGTGCCCAGCCCCGTGGCAAGGGAGGATATTGGTGTTGTGCCCAGCCCCATGGCAAGGGGGGATATTGGTGTTTTGCCCAGCCCCATGGCAAGAGGGGATATTTGTGTTGTGCCCAGCCCCATGGCAAGAGGGGATATTTGTGTTGTGCCCAGCCCCATGGCAAGAGGGGATATCGATGTTGTGCCCAGCCCCGTGGCAAGGGGGGGGGGTTATTGGTGTTGTGCCCAGCCCCGTGGCAAGGGGAGATATTGGTTTTGTGCCCAGCCCCGTGGCAAGGGGGGATATTGGTGTTGTGCCCAGCCCCGTGGCAAGGCGGGATATTGGTGTTGTGCCCAGCCCCATGGCAAGGGGGGATATTGGTGTTGTGCCCAGCCCCATGGCAAGAGGGGATATTGGTGTTGTGCCCAGCCCCGTGGCAAGGGGGGATATTGGTGTTGTGCCCAGCCCCATGGCAAAAGGGGATATTGGCGTTGTGCCCAGCCCCATGGCAAGAGGGGATATTGGTGTTGTGCCCAGCCCCGTGGCAAGCAGGGATATTGGCGTTGTGCCCCGGCCCATGGCTGGGCACAATGACGAGTTCTTACTACAGAACAGGGGGAAATCATACAAACTCCAATTCGAATGGGGGGGAATGTACAAAATCCACTCACTCACACTTTGCAGAACAGGGGGAAAACATATAAACTCCACTCACTAACACTACAGAACAGGGGGAGATCATGCAAATTTCACTCACATTGTGCAGAACAGGGGTAGAACTTGCAAACTCCACTCACACTACAGAACAGGGAGACATCATACAAACTCCACTAACTTACTCTCACTGCAGAACAAGGGGAGATCATACAAACTACACTCACTGTAGAACAGGGGTAGAATATACAAACTCAACTCACACACTCTTACGACAGAACAGGGGGAAATCATACAAACTCCATTAACTCAATCATATTCTGCAGAATGGGGAGAGAAAATAAACTCCACTCACTCTGTAGAACTAGGGAAGATCATACAATCTCCACTCTAAATCTTTATAACAGACAGAGAAGATACAAACTCTACTCATTCAATCTCACTCTGCAGAACAGGGGGAGATCATACAAACTCCACTCACTCACCTTCTGTAGAACTGGGTGACAACTTGGGCAATATTTGGATTGGGAGAGGATGGGCAGCATTTGTCGGGAGCGCATCAGCAGTCGGTCATTGCTATTGTGGTTCGTGAAAGAAAGATGAGGCGAGTAGTCTTTCTAGCTGATGAAACTGAATGTGCCGGACTGCTTTGCATTGTACACCATGTTTAGGTCGTGCATGGAGAACCAATCTGACAGTTGTCCTTGTGCAGTGTTGTTGTTAGAATACCCCCACATGTAGTGTTGGCTGTTGAAGTCGTCAATGTTGACGGTTGGGTGCACTGAAGGCTGCATTGCATATCGGGCCAGAGGTCATTTGGTGGCTTGTAAAAATGTGTGATGATCAGCTTCCCTCGCATTAGCTTTCCCATTGAGAAACTTCATTTAACAGGAAGACCAGTTGAAGGTTGCTGTCTTCCTCCCAGAGACAGTGACAAAGACGCAGATACAGAGTTAGACAAATACCGAGATAGCATCAGACACACAGAAAAAGTGATACAGGGAGACACTGAGACAGCGAGACGGAGAGGCACATCAACGTTGTGATACAGATACACAAAGACAGAGAGACAGCAAACAGGGAGACAGAGCCACGCAGGAAGACATGGAGAGACCCAGGTAGATACGCAGAGCACAGGAAGACATGGAAAAACAGACACAGGCACCAGGATACAGAGAGAGACACACAGGGATATGGGGAGAGACAGAGTGATAGTGATCCCAGTAACAGGATATATAGGAGCAACAGAGGACAGTGATCAGCAAGGTCCAGGATATCAAATCGAACTTGTGACAGTGAGTCCCAGTGTGAAAACGAACCGTAGTAACTGTGTACAATGTTTATTAGGTTTATTAGGCTAACTCTGTTAACCTCGGAACCATGATCCTGTGGGACATGGAGCGGGGAATCCCAGGAATATAGATACAAAGCAGCTTATCACGTTGCTGCATTGTCAGCATAACGATAGACACTTGGCTGAATATATCAGGTTTTCAGGCGTTCGTAGCCACTGCGTGCTTCCAGTCGTATGCGTTGAGACATCGTGACTCCCCTTGGCAGATTCCATACACCCCCTGCTCACACGCATCCATGACTTTCCACCCTGGGCCTGTTCTGCTCACGCTGTGCCCTGGCTACTCGTGTTCTTCAGAGCGAGAAACCACAGACTGGACCTCTGTGGGACTGGCATGGCAGGTACGTACAACCGTGCGGGCGTGTTGTGGTAAATCGTTAGTTGTGTTATTTCCCTTTGTTACTCCGATGCGCCTGGCCAATCAGGATTAGGGATGCCCCAACTATCAGACTGAGTGGTGGTTGTGTTGGAGTTAATAAAAAGGGGTTATACTGGTAGGAACGAAGTGGACCAGACCACCAATAGATGAATGTGTCCGTCCGTCCGTCCGTGTATCAACATCGCCCCCTACTGCAAACACTTGGCATGACCCTGTCCGACAAGATGGCCGCCCGCTCCCCTGCGATCACGGCGAAACTTTAAACTTCGCTTCAAATTTACTTTACTGAAACGCAGCACGTTTTTTTAACACAGAGACAAGATACATTTATTAACACAGAGACGAGATACATTTAATCGCCTTATTTGTGCACGAAAAGCACGGCACGAGGCCTAGTGCGGCAGGCTTCGCGAGGCCTAGTGCGGCAGGCTTTGCGAGGCCTACTGCGGAAAAGGCATCGCGAGGCCTACTGCGGAGAAGGCTTCGCGAGGCCTACTGCAGGGAAGGCTTCGCGAGGCCTACTGCAGGGAAGGCTTCGCGAGGCCTAGTGCAGAAGGCTTCGCTAGGTCTACTGCAGAGAAGGCTTCGCGAGGCCTAGTGCAGAAGGCTTCGCGAGGCCTACTGCAGGAGGCTTCGCGAGGCCTAGTGCAGAAGGCTTCGCTAGGTCTACTGCAGAGAAGGCTTCGCGAGGCCTAGTGCGGCAGGCTTCGCGAGGCCTACTGCAGAGAAGGCATCGCGAGGCCTACTGCAGAGAAGGCTTCGCGAGGCCTAGTGTAGAAGGCTTCGCGAGGCCTACTGCAGGAGGCTTCGCAAGGCCTAGTGCAGAAGGCTTCGCTAGGTCTACTGCAGAGAAGGCTTCGCGAGGCCTAGTGCGGCAGGCTTCGCGAGGCCTACTGCAGAGAAGGCATCGTGAGGCCTAGTGCAGAAGGCTTCGCTAGGTCTACTGCAGAGAAGGCTTCGCGAGGCCTAGTGCGGCAGGCTTCGCGAGGCCTAGTGCGGCAGGCTTCGCGAGGCCTAGTGCGGCAAGCTTCGCGAGGCCTACTGCAGAGAAGGCATCGCGAGGCCTACTGCAGAGAAGGCTTCGCGAGGTCTACTGCAGAGAAGGCTTCGCGAGGCCTAGTGCAGAAGGCTTCGTGAGTGTGCTAAGACGTCTGTGCCACCAATCCCGGTGTGCCATTTTAGGCTGAGTCGACCTAGGGGAGGACACGAGGATCGCGGTGACGCGGGGTCGCAGCCGTGATAAATCCACTGCTGGATGAACGCCAACCCCAAGCCGTCGCCCCCCCACGCCCTTATCCTGCTGCGATGTAATAATCCACCTATTATTGATCGACTGACTATGGGCGAACTCATTTATTCTGGTGGGTGAACAGTGGCGGGGAGGGGTGGAGGAGGAGGAATTGATGATAAAAACAAACTTGCACCATCGCTACAGCTGCCGCGACGAGAGATGTGGGAGGAGAAGCGGCGACCGCTGCCTTGCAGGTGAGAGGTGCGTGTGTGCGTGCGTGTGTGTATATGTGTGAGTGTGTGTATGCGCGTGTGTGTGTGTGTGCGTGTGTGTTTGCGTGCGTGTGTGTGCGTGTGTATGCGCGTGTGTGTGCGTGTCTGTGTGTGCGTGTGTGCGTGCGCGTGTGTATATGTGTGACTGTGTGCGTGCGTGTGTGTGTGCGTGCGTGTGTGCGTGTCCGGCCCACTCGAGCGGCGTGATGAATGGGCGCTATTGGGCTTCGGATCGTTATTCACGGCGAACTGGAAGCGTAGCAACACAACTTCATTACGTGTGTGTGTGCGTGCGTGCATGTGTGTGTACGTGTGTGTGTGCGTGCGGTGTGTGTGCGTGTGTGTGTGCGTGTGTACGTGTATGTGCGCGTGTGTGTGCGGTCGATATCCCTGTACCGGTATTAGTATTATTCCTACCAGCCCAACCCGCAGGGTCCTGTTTGCATCCAGGGTGAGTGCCGGATGGACCATGTTAGTAGAATTAAAGGGGGAGACATACACCTCCACTACATCTGTGTATCTGTGTCTCTGTGCATCTGTCTGTATTTCTGTCTTTGTGATTCTGTCTGTTTTTGTGTCTCTGTTTAAGCGTTTGTATCTTTGTTTCTTCGTATTTTTTGCGGTGTTTCTTTGACTGTATGTTTCTGTACCTTTGTTTCTGTCTTTGTCTCTGTGTCACCGTGTTATTGTTTGTGTCTTCGTGTTTCTGTGTCTGTGTCTCTTGCACTGAGTGTTCTGCAATCTTTTCAGGTGAGGGAAGCTACCCCCTCTCCATCTGAAAACGTCATCATCCAATTAACTCAGCATTTCATATATAATAGCGTAGCATGTGAGGCTTAGACTGGATTAAAATATACAATAGGCACAATAGGCGACGTTTTTGGAAATGGACTTCCCTTCTTTTCATAGCACATGCACAGAGAAGCCAGGAGAGAGGCAGATTGGATGCTAAGAGCTGGAGGCTGCATTGGTTTATACCATGGGCCTGGGGCCCGATGAAAATCACATTTCACACGAGTTTGAACGTTCAGGTTCTCATCAGCGGCAGAGTCAGGCTCGATTGGGCCTGATGAAGGTGAATCTGCTGCTGATGAGACAATGAAAGTCAAAACCGGTCCCGAGTATTGCTGGAACTGAAAAAAATGGTTCAAGCAAGCCTGACTCTTGGTGAGACACTGAATGTTAAAACCGGTCCAGAGTTTTACTTGTGTAGAGTAGTAAATAATGACGTTACGTCACGCTCGCCCTCCGGTGCAGTGACCTCAGAGAGTGACGTCATGCACGGCGGGTGGGACGGTGACGTCATGTCTCCCGGGGATATTTAGGGTCGGACCCGTGACGTGTTACGGGGAGCCAGGAACGTGGGAAGTTGAAGTTGGGACCGAGGGTATGGGGAAATTAGCACCAGGCTAGGGTAGCCTGTGTGAGTGCTAGCCCCTGTACCCTTCCCCTGGGGTGTGGACTGTAGGCAGAGAGCGTGCAGTACACGGAGTCGTGTGTGAAGAAAAGTCCTTAATAAAACAACTGGCGCAAGCCCTTACCAGAAGCTCTGTCTCTGTGTGGTTCTACAAGATTCTCTGGGTGTCAAGATTAACCACACAACACTTGTAAGAACAAATGGTTAAAGTGAGCCAGAGGCCCTCTGATGCTTTGTCTTCATCGGCCTTGATAGCAAGCTGAGTGTTACAGAGTATCAGAGGAGGTGGGAGTGTGCGTATTTGCCTTTTCGGAGTGGGTGGAATGCTAAGTTTACCAAACTAAAGTGAGTATCCATCGCCCTGCATGAACATAAAGGGCTGTTTGATTCTGCCCACGTATGTATGTTGAACTTCTTTTGAAGCATACGTAGCCAACCGTACTAATTGGAGGTCCACGTGTGGACATAAAAGCCATCACCATCTTAACCACACGTTCATGGCGTTGCGTGAGGCTTCTAGGCTTCATGATTGCATTGTGTAGCTGATAGAGGTTTTTGAGAGGCACCTGGGGCCTAAAGGTGTGGTAGAGGGAATGGACACTGTTGGACCAGAGGAGAAAACTGCACCACGTGGTGTGTGTAAACACGTCATAGTGGTAGTCAAGTTGGGCGGCTGAGTTGATTAATTGCAAGGGCCCTTAATCAGACCATGCCGATAGTGACTCATCGGAGCCACTGCGCATCAGCGTCCACATCGAGTGGAACTGTTCTATGCATGACGAGGAGGCACAAGTCCCACCGTGGGTCTCAACGGGGAGTCGGTGAAGCCCAGACCCAAACCCCCCTCCCCCCGCTCATGTGAACTCCGAGTTGCATGACATACAGACGAGTTTGAGTCGACGTTACCAATATTAGATTTTTTATTACGTCTTTTAAACCAACAATGATAATTATACAACTATGAATAAGATTAATCTTAACTGTTAACAGGTGGCCTTGGTACTTGCCCTTTTTGGCTTCATCTGTTATATCACCAGGCCACCTCAGCTCTCAAATGCTGGTTCAGCTATGCCCTTCCATGTCCTGGAAACCGTGGCGAGGTCATCCTCTGAGGACTGCCCGGATGAAAACCAGGATGGCAGGGCCCAGCGTAGGGCTAACTACACTAATGAGCTAGTCCCATGTGTATAGCGTGTGTAGTGTATAGTGTGTACAGTCAGTTCTGCTATAACGTGTGTTTTGATCACGCTAATAATGTATTAAGGAACACATTCTTTTTATAACGCGATTGAGTGAACAGAACTACGCCGTGCGAGTAGAAATAAGCGGTTGTATGGCTGCCTCGGCATAACATCACGATGCAAGGCGCTTCTAGATGCTACCCATGCACCTCAGTCTTTGTTCAGCCTACATACGCATCTCGCGTGTCATCGCAGACTGTGTTTTACTCTATACAGTATTGCTGTATTTGTCTCGCTTTATCATGCAACTTTGTTGATTTTTTATTACAATGCAATATTAATGAATTAATTAACCAAGTTTCTTTCAAATATTCTGTGTTTATCATGTTGTTAGTAACTTTATTTGCTAATATAAAAATTTTAAACATTATAAAGTACGTTTTTTGGGTGAAAAAGGTGTAACTTTTGATGCTATGGAAACAAATTAAGCCTTTAACATGTCTTTCCTATGCTTGCTTAATGACTAAATTACAGTCAACCCTTCTGCATCACGGCATTCCCCATCGCGGTTTCAATATATCGCGGGGTCGGCATAAGAAATTAAATGGGAATTTTTGGGGAGTTTTTGGGAGTTTTGCGAAAGCCACAGATGACATGCGAAGCTCAGCAGACGACACAAAAAGTTTAGTAACTCATAAATGCATAAAATATATGTACAGTACTGTATAACATTAATCTATTGTATCTTTTAATACCATAAATATACACAATACATTTTTTTACGTTACATTTTGTAAAAAGTTAAAGTTTTCTAAAAGAACGCAAAAGCCATCAGACGACACGCAAAGGCTGAACATGTAGAGATAACTTAAAAAGTTTAGTAACTGGAGGTGCTCGCTTCGCTCGCCAAGGGGACCAAACATTTTATGCGGGTTTTCCAGATCGCGGGGGGCCTGCACCCCTAATCCCCGCGATGTGTAAGGGTCGACTGTACTTGCTTTATTACCAAATTACTTAATGACCGTATTCATGGAACCAATTACCGTCGTTAAGAGCGGTTTTATTGTATTTATGTGGGGTTAGAAAACTCAGTAGATGGGATCTGATATTGACGCTAGCACCGGAAGTTGCTCATGTATTCGTTTAGACGAGCGTGTGTGTATACGGTGTGTGGAATGTGTACACGCCCAGGATGAGCATTACGGTCGCATGCGGTGCATTTCTTAAAGCCACGGAAGAATGAGCATACGGCCCTGTACGCACGAACCAGATGTGACTGCTTCTTCTCTTTCTGCAGGGGCTCACCCCCCTGTCTCGTCTCCTCCTTGGCGGATGCCTCTGAGTGGATTGATGTGTCCACAAGAGGCACACACGGACTCGGCAACTTCCTCATCCCTCGGCATTTCCTCATCCCTCAGCCAGCTGTGCGCCAGTGCCTCTGCTGGTGTCATCCGCAGAGCTGGATCCCATCTGTTGAGACACAGAAATATGTGGCACACGTGGTAAGGGTGATAATGATGTAAGGATTTATGTGCATTTCTTTCTCTCACTGTATCCATTAACTTAAGTGTGTATGTTAAACTTCTTTCGCACCGTACATAGCCAATTGCAGGTGCGGGTGAAGGACAACAAACTACATTCAATACTGAGTTATAAAAAGATGTAATTTTCAATCTAGAGTTAAAAGTTAATTTCCCAGTGATATTGTGACTCATTTGTGGTAAGCACTTTGTGTGTAATGAGTGCGACCTTAAAATGTATTCGTTCAGCAAATGTAATCTAATGCAGCTCCGTGAACACTGGACGGACATGGTTGAATCTTGCAAAAAAAGTTGTACATGCTGCAGCTTCCTAATGCTTTTTCCAGACGTCCCGTAGACTAGTGAGTTGCAATAATCGAATACACCACGATGTTGGCTATGTCATGACTCAATAGTGGCTGATTGTGTCATAGAGCCCTGATTTTAAAAAATTGCAGGACCTGACTATATAAAAAAAAAAAAGAGAAGCAGAAATACTCCACTATTGGTGATGACTGTCAGATGAACCTTCTGTTCTCCCCACTGTGCCACCTTGATGTATTTGTCCCCCTGGTGCTCCACTCATTGTGAACATCGTTCCACCACCCTCAATTGTTATTGGAGGGCCAATGCTTCCAACTGCCCAGTAGCCTGGCGTTGCCCAGTGGCATCCTTCACGAGCCCCCTCCACATAGATGATATACATATATCGATATATGTTCCTTTTAAGGGCTTTTCTGTAAGGGTATGTGAGTCTATGGGTCTCTATAATTGTAGAGACCATATGAGTGTATGAGTCTGGGTCTTTATATGTGTAAGGACCATGTCAGTACACGTGAGTCTATTGGTCTATTTGTAAATGTATGGCTGATGTAAGTGTATGCAAGTTTGTGGGTCTCTATGTAAGTGTGTGGACATTAAGGGCCTTCATGATGGTGGCCAACCTCAGGTAAAGCTACGTGGCCAGAAGTCAGAGCCATTCCCTGTTTACCTTGGGGTGCGCGAAAGTGATGTCCTCTGCATCCCACATTATTTAACATCTTTTCGTCCATGTAGTTTGTAGAGCCTTTGATGGCTGTACCAGAGAAATTTCCATCTGGTACAGAGATAATGGGAGACTGGGTGGGGTCGAGTAATGGCTCGCTATTGGTCAATCATGTAATGTATGCTGATCTGGTGATTACTGCTCACTCAGAGGAGGAGTTGGAAGCACTACTGCTGAACCTGGAGATTGCCACTCAGAGGTGGGGCCTCACCATCAGCCCCACCAACACTAAGCACCTGCATGGGTATTTTGTACCATCAAACACTCCACCCCCTCAGCTCCCCGTTGGTCATGGAGCAGTTGTGGAGAGAGTGGAGAGTTTCCCATACCTGGCCAGTGTGCTTATGACCAGCTCCGGTTCGACAACAGAGGTCTTACTGAATCAGCAATTGGGCGTCGTTTTTTTATCGGCTGAGCAATGCTGTGTGGAAGCTATCTGGTTTGTCGCTCCACACGAAGCTTCAGATCTTATCGGGCACAGTCATGCCCTCTCTTCTCTATGCTTGTGAAACGTGGACCCCTCTAAAGGAATATCTGTGCCTGTTATAAACGTTTAGGCTGGCCTTCCTTCGATCCATCCTAGGTTTATCCAGGCTGGATTGTGTGAGGAGCTCACAAATTCTTGAAAGATTTGGACACATTCCCATCAGTGAGCTCCTCCGACAGGTAAGGCTGCATTGACTGGGTCATGTAGCCCGCATGCCCAGCCACCGCATACCCAAGCAGCTTCTGTTTGGTTGCATCGAGGGGGATAAATTGGCACGACACGGGCTGGAGAAGAGATGGACTGATGCGGTACGGGAGGATGTGGAGCTGAGTTGACTTGCCGAAGACTGCTACCTGCAGTGTTAAGATCGGCCTCTGGAGGAGGCTCATGAAGGACGCTACTGGGCAGGTGGAGACAGCCGCCCTCGGAGGGCAGAGGAGTGATGCTCACAACACTTAGTGGAGCGCCAGGCGGCTAAAATTCAATAAGTTGGCACAGTAGGAGGTACAGTGGTGCATGTGTCAGTCATTTCAATCAGCCAAACCATGGCACCCGCTGGGTATGTCCCATGACCTACAGTCAGCGAGCCTTCGGCACTCCACGTCTCAAAGTGCACCTAGCCTGGCACAAGCGCCATGGTCACATCACCATCACTTAGGGGCAAATGACGGTATTGGTATGGACCATGTGAGTGTATGAGAGTCTATGGGTCTCTCTATACACGTGTAGTGTAATAACGCGGGCTGCTGACAAGAAAGCGGTACTGGCAGCAGGGGGCAGTGCACACGTCAGCAGCGGGAGATCTAAAAAGAAGCCCAGGAAGAAATCGATCTGGAAGCCTGAGAACCCACTAGTAGGTTCGAGAAAGAGGGCGTAGTGAGGCGGGGCGAGGCCACGCCAGGGGAATAAAAGGGGGCCCGGGACAGGAGCTCGGGGCTGTTGCTGGAAGTGGATCCCCACGCTCTGTCGCCATTCGTCACCTTCGTCGCCGCAGTCTCCGACCACCTTTGACGCCGCTAGCTAGACAGCCTGCAGACTGCTCCAGCTAGGTAGTGCCGTCAAGGACATGGATGTGTGACTATAGCGTAGACACGCGGGGCACATGTGGTTTCCTGACGTGTGGAATAAGGAAGGTCCCTTAAGAACCCTGTCTCCGACTGAGTCACTACACGTGTATGGACCATGTAAGTGTATGTGAGTCTGTGGGTCTCTATGCAAGTGCATGTTTTTACATGCAAGTCTATGGACAAGGTTGTCTAATGGGATATATGGCTTGGAAGATAAAGAATAATCAGAATAGAGAGTGGAGCTAGTGATCAAAGAGGAGCATTCGCCAGTGATGCTAAACTATTAAACTCTTTTCTTTTTACCAGGTGACTGACTGGGAAAAACCACTCTGTGGGGGGGGGGGGGGGTTCTTACTCCAGGCAGCGGCTAATGAAGTCGTGGAACTCCGAGTCCTGGCTCCCGAGTGCCAGGTAGAGGGAGTGACTGCCTGGGACCCTGCTTTGTCCGGACATCAAAGGCATCCCCGAACCATCTGCAGGGATGATGCAGACCAGGTAAAACATCATTACAAACCACAGCACCCTTGTACACCCACAGCGCAGAAACACAATCTTATAGTGCTATGACATAGACCAGTGGGAGTACTTTGACCTCTTGTTGCAGAAGTTCATGGTTCAAATTCTGCAAGCCGCCATGGTTATTACTTCAGTAATTACTTCAGTAATAACCATACGATGCTTTGCGCTGTTTGGTTTAAAGTGGAACGTTACAGACCTTGTGAAGTCATAAGATTATCATGCTGGTGTTACGCCCGCTACTGAAAAATGACTGCAGACGGTGTCTGTGAAACACAGCAAGCACCATCCTTTGTGGTAGCTTTGCGTTCTAAGAATGATAGTGCAAATACCAAGTGCATTCAATAAGTATTAACTATGATAGATCCTAGAGGTAAAAAAGAAAAGCTCTTTTAACTTTGATTTAACCTCTTTCAAGCAAAACATTGTTTTTTACCAGGTAAAGCCCACTGAACTATTGCCTCTTTTTAAGAGGCGACCAGGCAAAAGGGAGAAGATAAGTTCCCGCAATGTACAGCAACCAGGGTGGGGATCTACGCTACTATCTTCTGCATTGCAGGTAAGGGAGGTAACGTTTCCTCGCCTCTGCAGCATCCCAAAAACGTCTGATCTCATTGTTAAACGTGGTTTTGAACATTACCCTTCACATTACAGGTGATTCAACAAAAATAATTATGATTATAATCACAACTGGCGTCTCTTTAATCGCTTGCACTCATGGTACTTTAATTTGCTTGCCTTTGTCGGGTGGTTGGAGAACCTTAATGACACAAATTTGGGCAGATCACCATGAGGCCTAACCCTTCCCCAAAAATGCATTACGAATCATATTGACTGCCAAAACACATGTGGAAGTAGTTGAATATACAAAGTAATGCCCCACTAAACTCTTAACGGACCCAGCTCCCCCTCAAACTTAACGCGATTCCCCCGCACGCCCCTTCACTCACCAAAGTACTTGTTTCTCTCAGGCGCGTCATCAATCAAATTCTGAGGAGGCATCCCGAGGATCTACACACAATTCATACAGAGACAATGATCACCCATACAGTATTGACACACTTGTGTGGAAAGTTCTGTTTGTGAGCACCTACTGATGATGGCACAGCACCCAAGGCCACACCACAGCAACTATTTTACAAATCACTCCAGGTATTGATTTAATGCTGAGTCGATATTTGAGAGGCCAAGGACTGGTCCAACATTCAACACCACACGGTCAGGGTGCTAACCACTCGGCTACCGCTCCCGATGGTTCTCGCATGCAGGCACGGGGCAGTGTTATTGGCATGGCCCAGCAAAACCGCGAACGCCGCACGTTGCAGAAGTTCACGGATCAATCCCAGTGACTGCCCTGGTCTTTACTGCGGTATTAAACCACAAAATACTATGCACCATCTGCCTCATTCACAGCGGAGGTAATGGGTCCCGTGGCGTCATTTGAAATAGCTTATATGGTTGTGAGAATTTTCTTCATTACAAGCAGTTGAGATGAAACAACAATAATTGGCGCGATAAATGCTCGTTCATCTGACAATTCAAATTATTTGCAGGTGGTGTAGGGTTACATTTGGCCAATCCGTGGCCTCATGCAATAATCTATCACGAGTCATAACACCAGCTCTAAAAATCTATGCGTTCCGCTCACAGTTACCTTGACAGGTCTACGCCTGAGTAATTGGTTCTGTCATGCGGTTGTATGCAACTCAGTAGCTTGTGTGTGGACAACCATGCAACCAGTCGCGAGCAGTCGTACGCCTCTTTCTCACAGAAGAGACGACTCAAGTGGTCTGCTCAGGGAATTGTAAGGAAGTATTTCCTGTCGCATGTTCAATTGGTCATACCAATTCTGAATATTATTTTAATACCCTTGATGCGGAAATACTCGATGAGAAGTGAAAAACATGGTTAGAAGCAATGACTGAGTTGCGCGATTTCAAGAGCAAATTGGTCATGAAATTGATCACTCAATAACGGAATTGTCAGTGTTACTGCTGTGTGGGCAATACCTCCATATAACACGGGAGCTGGTCGTGTTTGTTGATGGCCGGAAAGAGGATGCGCCCGGTAGCCAACTCGGCCACTGTACACCCCAGCCCCCACATGTCAACCGGGAAAGATGACATGTGGCCCAGGTATGCCTCTGGGGCAAGGTACGCGGGGGAACCAAAAATCTGTGAACCTGTGAATTACAAAATACAAACATAACCAATATAGCCTTTAACAGCAACACACAGGCACGAAAAAACATGTATACAAACACATGTACTCACCCATAGGTCTAGACACATGCACACACAGGTGAAGAGACGCAAACACGTGTGCACACACACAAAACGTCCCCATATAGCCTTTAACAAATTTATCTGGCATTTGCTTTTAGCGAGCACCTAATGAAGGCCTGAACAACACACACGAAGATGGGTGGCCAGCACCACGCCCAGCCACCTTTGTCTTCTAAACTGGTGGTGCCTAGACACCACACATGGTACTCATTTATGGCTGAGTCGACCTAGGGGAGGCCCAGGACTGGTTCAGATATTCATGAACGCAAATTTGACTACAGTCACCAGGATTGTAGTGCTGTCGACTAACCCCAACACTACGGTTCCTCACTGCATAAACAAAGAAAAGTTCCCCCGTGTAGCCTTAGACATTGTTGGGGCAGGTGCAATTAGTGACCACCTATGAAGTCCAAAACGACACTTGAGGGGGGTGGGTGGCCTGCACCATGCCTTTGTCTCCTGAGTGGCATTGTTTACACACCACACCAGGTACTCATTTGAGACTGAGTCTACCTAGGGGAGGCTCACAACCAGTTCAGAAAATCGCCACTCTCACCTGGGTCACCAGTTTCGTAATGCAGTGTGCTAACCACTACACTACCGCTCCTTGAACTGCATACACACACATTCTCATACTCAGCCACACACTCACGACTCACGTTGGCGTCCCACCAAAAAGCTGTTTTCAAAACTCATCATCCGGATGGTCCCTGCCCCAGGCTCTTTAATCGACATGTTCCTCTAGACGATAGGCAGCAGAAGATATTCACATTCAGAGGTCATGATAAATAATGTCAACTTGTAATACGCCAATGCCATGCAGTATTCACTCTATCTGGAAGAGAGAGAACCACTCCGAGGCACGAGGAGGGGCCACAGATGATGTTTCACACCATTGGTGTGATCCACCAACCTGCGGCTCTACAGTGCTGGATTACAGGCATGCACAACTATTCAGCCTGCAGCAGATTGGTCATGTAGCAAAATACCACAATAAATATTAAAAGAGGAATCTGAGATGACACGCTTTTGCCAAGGTTATTCATCGCAACTCAAGAGAATGTTTTCTGACGGATGCCACTGGGGTGCCCTTTCAAATGTATTTAGATGAGATTATTCCAATCTCTAATCTCATATAGAGCACTCTGGGGTGCCCGGCATAAAGGAGGGCGCTCTTATCATACCTGTATGACGATTGTTACAAGAGGGCCGAACGGAGCTTGTAGCTGTGAGTGTTAGTTAGGCAGAAGCATGCACATGCATGAAGTTGGTAACGCATTCTCATGCGCATGAGCAGCATGGAAACAGGTGGGCAGCTGTCAGGTTAAAGCACAGTTGCTTAATTTCAAAGCGTCCTTTTACTTGCACTGGTTTGTGTCTCCATGATTTGGGCAATGCTTTGTTTCGACATGTCTGCTTTTCTCTAGTGCGAGTCCCTAATAGCAACAAAACTTTAAACTCAAGTTTCACCCATATATAACCCTCTGTACGACAGTTATCATGACCCGCAGCTACTGACAGTTGGACAGAGCAGATGCATTAACGCTTTGATCAATGGGTATAGGTTCTACGAAGACGAGCCCCGAACGGGAACTCAAATTAATGCTGCAGTTGTGCGGAACCTGGTGTCCACTCACCGGCTGGATATCCCCATGCACGATTCCCTTTGCATGGAGATGAATGAGGAATTTGAGGATGGACTTGGTGAAGAGTTTCACCATTGTCATCTCAATGTGCTGGGGTGCCGTGCAATCAATGGCACTTAACAGACGTCTTCTGTTAAGGAGACAACAACACAAAGTCAGTGCCATCCTTTAAAGGGCTGAGTAAGCAATTAAAATTATCAACAATTATTATACTCGTTTATCCATGGAAGCCTCACTAAATGTAAACACTTTTTTCCTGAGGGTCCTGCCAAGTTTCTCCTGTCGGGGTGACATTGTTCCGATGTGTAATCCCAACTGAGTTATTTTTAAGGTATTTTCTCAGCACTGGCAACTTTGGCCGATGCCAATTAAATTATGTGCGAGTGTTTCGCTATTGGAGGAATGCGGAGAATGGGGATAAATTCCATGCAGAACAAGTGGAGAACAAACTCCACACAGACACTTATCCGAGTCAGCAATCAAACCCAAGCTCTTGGAATGATGCACGAGTGTTACCACTGCCGTCACACTGACGGTTGTCGGTGTGGCTATCGAAAAATTAGCAAGGCTGGAGAAGAAAATGGAGTGGAGCAGCCAGCTTTACATGTCTCTGCTCAGACAGCAGGGTACGTACTTCGGTATGAGCTGCATGACGAGGCAGTTGTGACCCCTGAAGGTGAAAAAGTCGAGGATTCTGACAACGTTGACATCATCATTGGCCCAGCCCTGAAGTTGGAGCAAGATGTGGTACTCCATCCACTGGCTGTGGTCTTCCTCGGCACTAAACAGCGGAAATCCACAGCTTCATATTAATTACAATAATTGACCCTTGTAACAGTTTGTCGCTCACTCTCAAAGACAGTTGTCCTTCACCGCATCTGCGATTAACAGTGGGCTACGTACAGCGCGAAAGAAGTTAAACATAAATCCAGAGAAAACCCACACATATGAGCACCATAACACTACCCACGTGAATATGGAATTGATTTACTGTCCTGCCTTCTCCATGCAAGCCATTGTGAAGTCTTACCTGAATGACTGTCTCCACATCTTCACAGCCACTCGGGTGTTGGTCTTGTGGTCACGGCATTTGAAGATCTGGCTGTAAGGTCCGACCACCTTTTTCAGCACCTCATATCGGAAATGGAGATGCTCATGCTCGACCTGCGGTGCAATCACATCAACTAAGTATACTGATCCAATCACTGCTCATTCAGTCACTGAGTATGGATGCAATATATGTGTGGCATGTGTAAGAGTTAGTGTGAATGTGTAGGGTATGCTGTCCGCCTGTTCTGCAGATTATTATGGTGTTTGTCAGTGTGCAGACTTTGTGTGTTCTCCACGTGTTACGTGACCTGAGGAGAGTCGTACCGAGACATAATGGTTGTAGACATCATCGTAGCCATGGTTTTGAGTGCCAAAGCCTTTGTTATGGGCTCCGAAATACCAGACGTTATTCACGTTGAGGACCTCGCTTCTCTCGGTGGGGGTCAGGAAATCCCCAAAGAGCTTCAAGATTTCTGCAAACATAAGAACAATGATGATTAATATTGTCCTATTATAATATTGCTTTGTCAAATAAAACATTTTCGTTTCTTTAATTTGTTCACTAAGCAATGTGGTCGTGTTTTTTTTTCATTGCATTTTTAACCAGTTCCGTATTCCTGTAACATGTGAAGAACAGACTGATAACGAATTTGGTATCACCACCTACAGTGAGGGAAAAAAAGTATTTGATCCCCTGCTGATTATGTACGTTTGCCCACTGACAAAGAAATGATCAGTCTATAATTTTAATGGTAGGTTTATTTGAACAGTGAAAGACAGAATAACAACAACAAAATCCAGACAAACGCATGTCAAAAATGTTATAAATTGATTTGCATTTTAATGAGGGAAATAAGTATATGACCCCTCTGCAAAACATGACTTAGTACTTGGTGGCAAACCCCTTGTTGGCAATCACAGAGGTCAGACGTTTCTTGTAGTTGGCCACCAGGTTTGCACACATCTCAGGAGGGATTTTGTCCCACTCCTCTTTGCAGATCTTCTCCAAGTCATTAAGGTTTCGAGGCTTACGTTTGGCAACTCGAACCTTCAGCTCCCTCCACAAATTTTCTATGGGATTAAGGTCTGGAGACTGGCTAGGCCACTCCAGGATCTTAATGTGCTTCTTCTTGAGCCACTCCTTTGTTGCCTTGGCCGTGTTTTGGGTCATTGTCATGCTGGAATACCCATCCACGACCTATTTTCAATTCCCTGGCTGAGGGAAGGAGGTTCTCACCCAAGATTTAACGGTACATGGCCCCGTCCATCATCCCTTTGATGCGGTGAAGTTGTCCTGTCACCTTAGCAGAAAAACACCCTCAAAGCATAATGTTTCCACCTCCATATTTGACGGTGGAGATGTTCTTGGGGTCATAGGCAGCATTCCTCCTCCTCCAAACACGGCGAGTTGAGTTGATGCCTAAGAGCTCCATTTTGGTCTCATCTGACCACAACACTTTCACCCAGTTGTCCTCTGAATCATTCAGATGTTCATTGGCAAACTTCAGACGGGCATGTATATGTGCTTTCTTGAGCAGGGGGACCTCGCGAGCGCTGCAGGATTTCAGTCCTTCACTGCGTAGTGTGTTACCAACTGTTTTCTTGGTGACTATGGTCCCAGCTGCCTTGAGATCATTGACAAGATCCTCCCGTGTAGTTCTGGGCTGATTCCTCACCGTTTTCATGATCATTGCAACTCCACGAGGTGAGATCTTGCATGGAGCCCCAGGCCGAGGGAGATTGACAGTTCTTTTGTGTTTCTTCCATTTGCGAATAATCGCACCAACTGTTGTCACCTTCTCACCAAGCTGCTTGGCGATGGTCTTGTAGCCCATTCCAGCCTTGTGTAGGTCTACAATCTTGTCCCTGACATCCTTGGAGAGCTCTTTGGTCTTGGCCATGGTGGAGAGTTTGGAATCTGATTGATTGATTGCTTCTGTGAACAGGTGTCTTTTATACAGGTAACAAGCTGAGATTAGGAGCACTCCCTTTAAGAGTGTGCTCCTAATCTCAGCTCGTTACCTGTATAAAAGACACCTGGGAGCCAGAAATCGTTCTTATCGAGAGAGGGTCAAATAATGATTTCCCTCATTAAAATGCAAATCAATTTGTAACATTTTTGACATGCGTTTTTCTGGATTTTGTTGTTGTTATTCTCTCTCTCACTATTCAAATAAACCTACCATTAAAATTATAGACTGATCATTTCTTTGTCAGTGGGCAAACGTACAAAATCAGCAGGTGATCAAATACTATTTCCCTCACTGTATGAAACCGCGCTTTTGTCATGAAGACTTGTTTAACATCCATACGATCGTAGGACACCCAAGAAACATAGCCTAGCCACTTATTTGGCCCTTCCTGCTGAAATGATGATAAAATATACGATGCTTGTTTACCAAAGAAAGCTCCACTGAGTCCCTGGACTGCATATAATCACTAACACTAATTTTTTTTTTGCATTGGGATGTTTAAATAATTTTCTTTAGCTGTGGGAGGAAAATGGCGAACCCGGAGGAATCCCATGCAGAGCAGGGGGAAATCATCCCGACTCCAAAGAGAAATGCACGAGGAGTGTTCCTGCTGTGCCACCCTGCCTCGCGACATTTTTATTCCATAGCCATTCACATGCTTGTTTTTGTTTTCAACTGTGACCACCATGACATCTCTGATCATATCTATCACCTCGTGGGGTTTTACTACTGGCGATGGCAATGCTGTCCGATGTGGGCAGCGCACTCCATTGCATGCTGCTCCTGGAGCCCACCTTCTCTTCAGCATTGGCCATCTACACACAGACAAAGATGCAGGTCACCCGGTATAACCTTCAGCAATCTTTTGGGGAAAGTGCAGCAAGTGAGCAATGAGCCAACATCGCTGAGGGCCCTGGGTTCCATAGTGAGGAAGACCAGGCTTTGGCAATATGGGGCGAAGTTGCTACGTGGTCCAGCCATTGGGAACTCCCAGTGGCATTTGTCCCTGTGCATTAGTCTACCAGTGGACTGTTAGTCTACCAGTGGACTGTTAGTCTACCAGTGGACTATTAGTCTACCAGTGGACTGTTAGTCTACCAGATGACTATTAGTCTACCAGTTGACTAGTCCTCCAATAATGTAGACTAAGATGTTATCTCCCTCGCCTGGATGCAGGAAGTTGTGGGTACGATGCCAACCCTGTGTGACTGATTGCATGGAAGTATAAAGTGATTATGAGAGAGTGAGTGAGCGTGAGTGTGAGAGTTTGTAAGTATTAGAGTGAGTGTAAGACTGCATGAGTTTTAGAGTTAGTGAGATAGTGAGAGTGAGTGTGAGAGTGCATGAGTTTGAGAGTGAGATAGTGTGAAGATGAGTGTCAGAGTTAGTGAGTGAGCATGAGTGATTGAGAGTAAATGTGAGTGAATTTGAGAGTTAGTGAGTGTGAGATTCAGTGTGTGAGGGAGTGTGAAAGTGAGAATGAGTGTGAAAGTTAGTGTGAGATTGATGTTGTAAGAGTGCATGGGAGAGTGAGAGAGTTAGTGTTAGAGTGAATGTGTGTGAACGTGAATGAGAGAGTTACAGTAAGTGTGATGGTAAGTAAGTGCGAGTGAGACAGAGTGAGTGAGAGAGTGAGTGAGCATGAAAGAATGTGAGCATGAGTGAGTGGGGGAGTTAATGAGAGTGAGTGGGAGCATGATAAAGTGAGTGAGAGAGTGAGTGTGAGTTAGTGAGTGTGAATGTGAATGCATGTAAGAGTTATTGATCGGGAGAGTAAGAGTGTGTGTGAGAGTGCATGTGAGTGAGCGAGTGAGACAATGAGTATGAGTAAGATAGTGAATGTGAGCATGAGAGTAAATACTCGTGAGTTATTGAGCGGGAGTGTAAGAGAGTGAGTGTGATAGTGAGTTAGTGTGAGAGTGAGTGGGAGAGTGAGAGAGTGCATGTGACAGAGAATGAGTGAGTGAATGAGAGAGTATGTGAGAGTGATTACAGTGAGGGTGAGACAGAGTTTGAGAGTGAAACAGCGAGTCTGACAGTGTGGGAGTGAGTGAGCGTGAGTCTCACTGTGCTCCCTCCTCCTCGTCTCCACTCCCCGTAAAGAATGAGACCTCCTTTACCAGTGGCAAAATATAGTAATAGGTTTTTACCCTTTCAAATGGTACAAAAACTGACACCTTTATACAAGGCATCATGTTTGCAATAACCACAACACAAGCAGTCAAAATGCAAACAAAAAGAAACAACTCTGATGATAATGATATGCACTGTCCTTGAAGTTGATTGGTCCACACCCGAGACAGCTTTTCTTAGAGCCTAGTCTCCATTGGTGTTGGACCAGATGACGCCAAAAGGCGTACAACTCAAAGACAGTGCACTATCAGAGTGTAGAGGTGTAATTGTGTATGGGAGCGGATGGCAAACAAACACAAGGGGCGTGGTTAGGGCCGTACACATAGGAGGTGGCCACACCGACGTCCGCACCTGCATCCCCCACGGGCCCCTCCCGGGGGGGCCGCGGACTATAAGAGGGGGTGAGCCGGAGGGCTCGAGGTCGAGGTATCAGCTTTAACCAGCGAAGACGGAAGACCAGCTAGAATAGGCCCCGGAGCTCCCCTGGCTCGCTGTCCTTATCAGGGCCGACCAGGGCAAGCCGGTGGCGTGGCCCCGAGAGCCCAGACTGACGAGCAGGTCTGGGAACTCAGGGGGTCGGATCCCAGCTTGACCAGGGCTGGGACAGGTAGCCTCCCCTAGCTCCCTAGTGGAGGACTTGGGCTTAGGTTAGCGGGGCTTAGATGTTGTGTCTCCCTGTTAGCCGAGTAAGGGGACGTTACCCCTTAGGTCCTGTGTATACTCGCTAACTGTATACAAGTTGTGTTAATAAATAAGTGTGCCTCCGATCCCGTCGTCAAGCCTCCTGAGTAATTACTACATCTGGTGTCAGAAGTAAAACGTCCAAAGATGGACACACGAGGGACGACACGTACCAGGGAGTCGGAGAGGGAGGACACCGCGGCCGAATCACCACCAGAGATGGCCGAGGTCGGATCGGAGCAGCCGGGGCCGAGTACACCCGCGCCGCTACGACAGGAGGGGGGGGATGCGTCGGCCGAGGGACTTCGGCTGGCTCACTCCCGCCTGGCGGAGCTGCTCTACGCCGCGGCCGCCGTGTTGGAGGAGATCACGCGGCTGGGAGCTGGAGGGGCTGCGCGGGAAGACGGCAGCAGCCGACGCACGCCGGCATTTCCCGCCACCCCGACGCGGCTCGCGGTTAAATTTCCCGCCATCACTACAGTGCGAGCAGAGGGCGGGGCCGGCCTGCGTCAGGTGACTGCTGAGGGCCAAGCACGAGCCGTGACATCATCAACGCCGGCCAGCGCGTCAACAACGGAGCGACCGGCGATGCCATGCTCACAGCCCGCCCACACTGTAACGTCGGCTGGGAACGAGGGAGCGAGATCCGCAGCCACGGACGTCGCCTTACAACAGCGACTGCCGCCTCTCAAGGAGTTCGTGGGAGCGGCTGGAGATTGGGGCGGCTTCAAAAGGCGGTTCATTGCTCATCAAGAGATGGCGAACTGGACGGACGCCGAGGCACTATGCGCGCTGCCGGCGATGCTGGACGACGACGCCCTGGCTACCCTCACCTCGGCGCCTAAGGAAAAGCGCGCCACGCTGCACCTGGCGCTGCAGCTGCTGTCAGCCGTCTATGGGCCGCCTTCGGACTGCAGGCAGCTGTTCCACGATCGGCATCGGGGCGCCAACGAATCGCCCCTGGCCTTCCGAACGGCTCTCCTGGCCCTGGCAAAGGCAGCTTTCCCGCGGATGGACGAGGAGGGAGTGGACGCCATGGTGGCTGAAAAGCTGCTGCTACTCGCCGATGAGCTGGACATCGCCGTCTTGGCTCAAGACGACGGAGAGATGTCGTCCCTGCTGGTCGCGCGCCACATCCACGGGGGCTTGAGGTCCCTGCGTCGCAAGGCTGCCAAGGGGGTGGCCGGCCATGCCATGGCGGCCACCGCCCTCCCATCAGAGGAGGTCTGCGCGCGATTGTTCTGAAATGCGGCGAGCGCTCCAACCGGGTCAGTGGTCGGAGCTCGCCCATCGTGTCGTTGCTGCGTCGGCGGGATCATCGGTTGTGGTCGGTCATATTGATGGGGTAGAGGTGCGGATTTTAATTGACACAGGGGCATCGGCGACCATTATATCTGATTTGATTTATAACATCCTTCCCGTTCAAAGTCGTCCCTTGCTCCCTGTTGACGTGCCATGCTATGCTGCTAACGGGGGCTCGCTGGGCATTATTGGGCAAATCCGCGCCAAAATTTGCATTGGAGACATTAAATTATCCGGGCCTGTTTTGGTTTCCTCCTCACTCGCGGTTCCGTGCCTGTTGGGGACGGATTTCTTGGCCAAAATGCCCATCCGTATCTTGATTGACCAGGGGTGCATCGAGCTCCCATCGGGCCGACGTGTTACATTTTTGTCTTCCCCCACCACGGAGCGTCGGGCGTTTGCCACCGTGCAGGCGCTCGTGACAAAAACTGTGCGCGTACCCCCGGGGGCTCAGATGCTCGTCCCTCTTAGGTTGCGTCGGCCGTTTGCTAAAGGGGTTGCGGATCGGGGGGTCTTGTTGGGACCATCTCGGGCCGGGGTCAATGGACCCGATTTGCTAGCGGCTCAGACCATGGTGAAAGGGGATGGGGACCCCTTCATTGCAGTCCTTAATGTAGGATCGCGAACGGCCGTGGTTCCTCAAGGGACCGTGCTTGCACACGCAACGCCGGCGCCCTATGAGGAACCACTCGTGGGTCAGGTAACCACCGATCCTCCGTCGCGACCGCATTCGGACTGTGATGACGGATGGCTGGATGCACTTTGCGCGGGATCTGTGGATCTGTCCGACACGCAGCGTGCGCAGCTGCGAGTTCTCCTGAAAGAATTTGCCGACGTTTTTAGTAAACACAAATTTGATATTGGTTGTACTAAATTGCTGCGACACCATATTGACACGGGTGACAGCGCGCCAATCCGCCAAAATCCCTTTCGGCTCAGTCCCGCCGAAAAGGATCATGTCAAATCGGCTGTTGATGACATGCTAGCCGCCGATATCATTTCCCCTTCCAACAGCCCGTGGGGCGCACCGATCGTTTTGGTGAAAAAACACGACGGCTCACTGCGGTTTTGTGTCGACTTTCGGCGATTGAACAAAATTTCTGTGGCAGATGCGTACCCGCTTCCTCGAATGGATGAGTCGCTCGATGCCTTGGCGGGGGCGCGATTCTTTTCCACCCTCGATTTACTATCTGGATTCTGGCAGCTTCCTCTGGATGACGAATCAAAACCTAAAACTGCTTTTCGGACACCGCAAGGTCTCTTCCAATTTAACCGCTTGCCGATGGGCTTACATTCTGCGCCGGCAACTTTTCAGCGGTTAATGGAACTGGTCTTGGCAGGCTTACAATGGGATTCGTGTTTAATTTACTTGGACGATGTCATCGTCTTTAGCAAATCCTTCGAGGAACACCTCCAGAGGCTGCGTGCTGTTTTTCTCAAAATGCGGGCTGCCAATTTAAAATTTAAACCGCAGAAGTGCCATTTGCTCCGCGAATCGGTGCGGTATTTGGGTCACATTGTTGGGCGCTCGGGGATATCCACTGATCCCGCCAAAACGGAATGCGTCAGCTCCTGGCCGACTCCCACCTCGGTGGGAGAGGTCAGGAGTTTCATTGGGTTCGCGTCGTACTATCGACGGTTTGTGGCTGACTTCGCTACGATCGCGAAACCATTGCATGCCTTGACGTCCAAGGGAGTCAGGTTTCATTGGGGGCTGGAGGAGGAGGCTGCTTTTCACGCCCTCCGGAATGCCCTGGTGGGGGCTCCGCCGTTGAATTACCCCGACTTCTCACAACCCTTCTTGCTCGATACAGATGCAAGTAACACGGGCATCGGGGGCGTGCTGTCCCAACTCATTGGGGGCGTAGAGCATGTGGTGGCTTACGGTAGTCGGGTACTGTCTCCAGCGGAACAACGGTACTGCGTTACCCGTCGGGAATTATTGGCAATTGTTTATTTCATTCAGCAGTACCGCCCATATCTGTACGGTCGGCGTTTCACCGTCCGTACAGATCATGCGGCCCTACAGTACGCTCTGCGGGTTCAACAACCATCGGGCCAGCTGTCTCGATGGTTGGAGATTCTCCAGGACTACGACTTTGTCACCACATATCGTAAGGGCGTCCGCCACACGAACGCTGACGCCCTGTCATGGTTGCCACCCACTTCGGAGTGCGCTTGCCTCCTGGGTTCGGGGCGTTGTAGGCCCCCGAACGTCACCACCGATTCGGTCCTCGTGGCCGCCGCCGATGCGCCTTTGGCTTCGGGTCCTATCGAGCAAGAAGGGAGGGATTCGTTGCTGGGGTTGTCGGTCGCGGAATGGGGACGCCTCCAAATGGAGGACACCTCCCTCCTCGCTCTGCGCCGTCGCGCAGGGGGGGTTGGGCAGGGGGTGGCGAACATTGACTCGTGGGGGTTGTTCCAGGGTCTTTTAATGCACTGGGACGGAAAAACCCGCCGCCAGCAGCTCGTGGTGCCTGCAGCATTGAGGGGTAAGGTGGTATGGGCTGTTCATGAGCGGCTTCTGCACTTGGGGGTTCACAAGACCTTTGCCACGCTCCAGCTCGATTTCTTCTGGCCGGGCATGGCAAAGGACGTGGGGGATCTCCTGGGGTCGTGCACGCAATGCGCGCAGCGAAAGCCACCAGCTAGGGGGTCCAACCCTCCGCTGCAGTCCATAAAGGTTTCCCGGGTTAACGAGCTCGTTGCGCTAGACATACTCGGGCCATTTCCCGCTACACCCAGGGGGAATAGGTATTTATTGACAGGGGTCGAATACTTCACGAGATGGCCTATGGCCTGGCCCCTGGCCAACCAGTCGGCAGCAGCCATCGCGGAGGCCTTTGTCCAGGGCTATGTCCTCGACAAAGGTGCTCCGGAACGGCTGCTTACTGACCAGGGTAAGAATTTTTCGGGAAAACTCCTCCGCGAGGTGTGCGACCTCTTAGGTACGGAGAAAATTCGGACCTCCCCGTATCACCCTCAAACTGACGGGATGGTGGAACGGCTACATCGGACCATCACGTCTATGCTGTCCCAACAGGTGTCCGAATCCCAGACAGATTGGGACCTTCGCATAGCCGGTGTGTTGCAGGCCTACAGGATGGCTCCCCATGCGGCCACCGGATTTTCCCCTTTCTTTTTAATGTATGGCCGCGAGGCTAACCCCCCTGTGACGACCCAGCTGAAGCTCTCGGCGCCTCAGGCGAAGTCTACCTTGTCCGAACACGTTAAATTTAACATCAGCAAATTGTCTGAGGCGCGGGAAGCGGCCGTGCAAAATTCTGAACTCCGCCAGAAGGCGAACGAGAGGCTTCGGCTGGGGCGGGTACATGTGTTCAAATGGAAACCAGGGGACAGGGCATGGTTGCACTGTCCCCAGGTGCCACTGGCAACCTCGTCAAAGTTGGTACGGCCGTGGCGGGGGCCAGTGGAGGTCGTACAGGTCTTACGGCCGCAATGTGTTCGCGTCAAATGGGGGAGGCGTCGGTGGTACGTGCACCCCTCAAGGTTGAAACCGTTCATTGCGCCGGCCCGTGGTTCACACACACACACGCATGGCCAAACGTGTGAGGGGTCCGCCGACTCCCCGACGTCGCTGCTCTCGCCTAACATGACATCAACTGTTCCATCTCCAGGTGCAACAGGAGTGACGGGTCCACGCCCGCCAACCCCTCCCGGAGGGGTCGGGGGTCACTCGGCAGCGACGCCAGACTCTCTTGCACCCGGACCGTCACCAACCACCACTGAGCGTGCCGGGTCGAGCCCTTGTGACGGGCCCGCCGCGAGAACGCGCGCCAAAACGCGCAGACTATTGTGAGGTCGGCCGTTGGGGGGCCCTTGCGGACAGTGGGGGAGGGGCATCCGGAGCGCGTGTATATATGTTGGGTTTGCGGAATGGGGTATTTATTCGGGAGGGTGCGCCGGGTTATTTTTTTTCTCTTTCTTCTTCTACCTGTTCCTGTTGTTGTTTTGTTGTTGTTGTTGTTATGACTGTTATCGTTCTTGTTAAATTTACGCGAGGCACACACGGTTTTGGGGAGGCATGCACCTTTATTCTGGTTTTGTTGCAGCCGGGGACGGCTGCGAGCTGTACAGGGGGGGGGTGATGTAGAGGTGTAATTGTGTATGGGAGCGGATGGCAAACAAACACAAGGGGCGTGGTTAGGGCCGTACACATAGGAGGTGGCCACACCGACGTCCGCACCTGCATCCCCCACGGGCCCCTCCCGGGGGGGCCGCGGACTATAAGAGGGGGTGAGCCGGAGGGCTCGAGGTCGAGGTATCAGCTTTAACCAGCGAAGACGGAAGACCAGCTAGAATAGGCCCCGGAGCTCCCCTGGCTCGCTGTCCTTATCAGGGCCGACCAGGGCAAGCCGGTGGCGTGGCCCCGAGAGCCCAGACTGACGAGCAGGTCTGGGAACTCAGGGGGTCGGATCCCAGCTTGACCAGGGCTGGGACAGGTAGCCTCCCCTAGCTCCCTAGTGGAGGACTTGGGCTTAGGTTAGCGGGGCTTAGATGTTGTGTCTCCCTGTTAGCCGAGTAAGGGGACGTTACCCCTTAGGTCCTGTGTATACTCGCTAACTGTATACAAGTTGTGTTAATAAATAAGTGTGCCTCCGATCCCGTCGTCAAGCCTCCTGAGTAATTACTACAAGAGTATTGAGAGCTCGGGGTAAGCATTTACACTATGAGACCTCTTTACCAGTGGCAAAATATAGTAATAGGTGTTTACCCTTTCAACTGTCTCGGGTGTGGACCAATCAACTTCAAGGACAGTGCATATCATTATCATCAGAGTTGTTTCTTTTTGCTTGTATTTTGACTGCTTGTGTTGTGGTTATTGCAAACATGATGACTTGTATAAAGGTGTCAGTTTTTGTACCAGTTGAAAGGGTAAAAACCTATTATTACAAGAGCTCGGCTCTTTTTAAATCCTTTATATTAAGTTCACTTGCTTGCTTGCTTGCGCGCTTACGACCGTGCAAATCTTTCGGTCGTTTTTTAACCCACTTACCGTGATCGAATCGAGCTGACATTTTGCACATACTCGTTGTGCGTGACAATTTATTTTCGTGAAATTTTTTTTCCAAAATGTTCCACTTTTTAGGAAAAAAACACTTATCAACATGAATAAAACAGAGGGGACGAAAGGGGAAAAACATATATATTTTTTTTATTGTGAGTTTATTTAAGAAGTCTGTACATAAGCCAGGTTTTAATCATGCTACATGTAGCCCCAGTGGCCTAATGGATAAGGCACTGGCCTCCTAAGCCAGGGATTGTGGGTTCGAGTCCCACCTGGGGTTGCTGAGAAAAAGCTGTTCATTTTGTAAAATCAAAATGTCAAGTTAACGAATCTGATAATGAAAAGCCAAAATGGCGCTGTGCCTATAGAAGAGAGTTTTAAAACAGTGTTCAATTATACTCTTTGGTTCTTTCGGTAAAGTTACGTCGGTATAGTGTCCATCATCAGATGATGATGATGGATGCTTGTGTTGATGATAGACGCTTGTGTTGAGCCCGAAACGTCGTGATTTATTTTATTTTATACCTACGTGAATTTACCAAAAGAACCAAAGAGTATGGATTCCTGAAGTCACGAAAGCTTCAAATCAAGAGTTTTAAACAGTGTACTTTGGTGACAATTATCAACATTGATAAAGCAGAGAATAAAAGGGGAAAATACATATCCATTTCTATTATTATTGCGAGTTTATTTAAGAAGTCTGTATATAAGCCAGGTTTTCATCATGCTACATGTAGCCCCAGTGGCCTAATGGATAAGGCACTGGCCTCCTAAGCCAGGGATTGTGGGTTCGAGTCCCACCTGAGGTAGCTGAGAGAAAGTTGTTCATTTTGTAGACGTCAAGTTTATGAATATGACGATGATAAGCGAAGGTGGTACTGTGCCGATCGAAGAGAGTGTGAAATCAGTGTACTTTGGTGACAGGAATCAACATTGATAAAGCAGAGGGGACGAAAGGGGGAAATACGTATCCATTTTTAAATCCTTTATATTAAGTTCACTTGCTTGCGCGCTTACGACCGTGCAAATCTTTCGGTCGTTTTTTAACCCACTTCCCGTGATCCAATCGAGCTGACATTTTGCACAGACTCGTTGTGCGTGACAATTTATTTTTGTGAAAAAAATTTCCAAAATTTTCCACTTTTTAGGAAAAAAAATATTTCACTAACACAATCATATATTTTCCCTAAACACAGAAAATTATTCAAGAAAACAACAAAAATGTACAATATAAACAATCATACAAAACCTGAAAACCTTATAATCCTTATATACGATTTTCCTTATATTTCATTTAAAATACCAATGTAATAAAAATGAAACTCTTACTCAAGAAAAACAGAAATGATTAATAAAATAAAAACGATGCCACGCATATAAAGGATTTATAGTGAAAAACTTTGTTTTTACGGGTTAATTTTTTGCTGCTACTGCTGCCAATTTCTCCTCTGCACGTCTCACTACACGCGTGCAGTGACGTCACACCTCCACGGCTATGGCCACGCCCTATCTCTGTTGCGTCAGACCCTCAGACCCCTCCCGCTCAACGAGTGGCCACGTGACCCCCCAACGATTTGTGGTGTGACTGGTGAGACTTGAGTGAAAAAGTTCGTGAATTTGAGTAAGCGTCAGAGTAAATGGGAGAGTGAGTATGAGTGAGAGTGAGTGTAAGAGTTAGTGAGTGTTTTAGTGAAAGAGTGACATTGAGTGAGAGTGAGTATTCTAGTGAAAGAGTGAGGAGAGAGTGAGAATGAGTGAAAGTGAGTGCATGAGAGAGTGATTGAGTGTGAGAGTTAGTGAGTGTTTTAGTGAAAAAAGTGATGAGATCACTGCATGTCGCATTCAAGTGGTGAGTTCACTGCATGTCGCATTCAAGTGATGAGATCACTGCATGTCACATTCAAGTGGTGAGGTCACTGTATGTCACATTCAAGTGATGAGCTCCTCCTCCTGCACGTAGCGTGGCACAGCAGTCAACCCCCATGGCACCTGTTAGGTCTGTCCCATGACGTCCTGAATGAGTGGGTAGGCGAATGGGTCATTGGTGGGAGAGTGATTTGGTGGGTGCTAGAGTGAGTTGGTGGTTGGGTGGTAGAGTTACTTGGTGGGTGGATGGGTGAATGAATGAGTGGGTAGGTGGATGGGTGATTGAATGGTTGGATGAGTGGGTGGGTTCCTGCGAGGAGGAGGTGGGAGGTGGAGGAGGTTGAGGTGGAACTGGTGGTGGAGGAGGTGGACTCCTGACAAGGCCATTTTACCCCACCCTACCTGGCCATTATAACCCCACCCTACCAGCCTATTTTAGACCCCAGTGACACGACAAATATGAACCCAGACCCTACACATCACTGACAAGTATCACGATTAGTAATACCCCTAGACAACAAAACCGCACCTAATTAGCATCATTGCATACATTGACATAATTACCTAATTTTGAAAAATTACACCTTTTACATGTTTCATTTGATTTTTATTAAATTTCAAGACAATATATACAACAATCCCGACCCTGATGCCTGTTGTATATTTGGAGTTTACATGTTTCTCTCACTCTCCCCTTTGTCGTGTGAATTTATGTCTGGCTCTTCTATTTGTCCCTCCACATTTATAGTTGCTGATATAAATTTACACGTAAAAAGCCACTTAATTTGGCAATAATATGTGGCCAGGTCACGTCTGAAAAATAGATATATATCTTATGGGCCTTAGCTGGTAAAATAAACAAATAAGCAGGTGGCTAGGTGAGTGATTGAATGAGAGTGTGGCTGAGTGAGTAATTGAGTCAGTGGTTGAGGGAGTGAGTGGCTGAGTTAGTGAGTAGTTAAATGAGTGAGTGGTTGAGTGAGTGGGTAGCAGAGTGACTAAGCAGCTGAGTGAGTGGTTGAGTGAGTGAGTGGTTGAATGAGTGGCTGAGTGAGTGGCTGAGTGAGTGGCTGAGTGAGTGGCTGAGTGGGTGGCTGAGTGGGTGGCTGAGTGGGTGGCTGAGTGAGTGACTGGCTGAGTGAGTAAGTGGCTGAGTGAGTGACTGGCTGAGTGAGTGGCTGAGTGAGTGAATAGCTGAGTTAGTGGATGAGTGGCTGCGTGAGTGAGTGGTTGAGTGAGTGAGAGGTTGAGTGAGTGGCTAAATGAGTCAGTGGCTGAGTGACTGAGTGGTTGAGTGAGTGGCTGATTGAGTCAGTTGGCTGAGTGATTGAGTGGCTGAGTGGGTGGCTGAGTGGGTGAGACACGGGGAGAGAGAAGAAGGAGACACGGGGAGAGAGGGGAGGGAGACACGGGGAGAGAGGGGGGAGACACGGGGAGAGAGAGGAGGGAGACACAGGGAGAGAGAGGGGGAGACACGGGGAGGAGGTGAGAGGCAGGAGGAGTCTGTGGAGGAGGAGAGTGCGTGGAGGTGAGAGGGGAGAGATAGGAGGAGTGCGTGGAGGAGGCGAGGGCTCCTATAATGATGACTTCAAGGCATGCTGGGAGACAAGTTCATGTGACCCACATAGCACAGGGGCGACAGTGCCGGCTGGAGCCATCGCTGTTGGAACCGCATGGGCAGGGGACACAGAACGTGGCCTCCAACCCACCACCTGCACCAGCATCACCACCACAACCAACAACCACAACTATAACCACAAATTCAATCACAAATGTAACCACAGCCACAACCATAACCACAAATAAAACCACAACCATAACCACAACTATAACCACAACTGTAACCAAAACCAACAACTACAATTATAACCACACCCACAACTATAACCACAATTATAACCATATTTACAACCACAACTCTCAGCACTAAAACTATGGACAACAACTATAACCACAACCATAATATAACCACAACTATAACCACATCTCCGGTTAGCACAGTTGGCTAGGGGAAGCTCTAGACTGGTTCAGATGATCGTCACTGGTGTTGGCCGTGAGCGGGAATCGAACTTCCTCGGGTCCGTGGCATGGCATGCGAACCGCTACTCTACCGCTCCCTACATATACAACAACCATGAAAGCCAACATAACCATCTTCACCACAACTATAACCCCAAAAAACATAACATAACCATCACAACTTTGACCACAATCACAAATATAACCACAAACCCAAGTATAACAACAAGAACATAACCACCACAGCTATAACTACAACCATCACAACCTCAACTATAACCACAACAACCATAACATAACCACCGCAACCTCCACGTACACAACTATAGCAACAAATTAACAGAGCACTAAATGCCAAATCACGATCGCAAAGCAACACTGCTGAAAGCGATCAGATTATTAAAACAATAAAAATACCATTTATCTCAGGAGTAACTGACAAATTAGCCCGTGTTTTGCAAAAGCAAAACATTACAGTAAGATTTGGTACAGTACACAAAATTCAACAACTAGTAACGTGCACTAAAGACGAATTACCTAAATTATCAACAGAAGGTGTATATCGGATTAATTGTGTATGTGGCAGATGCTATATTGGACAGACAGGGCGTAACGTTAGTATAAGACTAAAAGAACACCAGAGAAATATTAAACTATCGCAAACACAACTGTCAGCAGTGGCTGAACATGCTTGCCAACAGGGACACTCAATTGATTTTGACAACGTTGAAGTGTTGTGTAAAACTAGTTACTACTGGCAAAGACTAATTAGAGAATCCATTGAGATTGAGAGAAACAGAAATAACTTTAATCGCTCAGACAGCTACAGGCTTAGTGCGGCCTGGAAGCGTATTATTAAATAAGATGCATTACAATTCCTTATAAGGGAAACAAGCACTAACTGATTATTAATGTAGCATAATCACAATAGAACACATTCCAAATGATTACTAATCTACAACTCGCATCGTAACAATAGCCTTATTACTAATCAAGTATATAATTACAATAACCCCCCCCCCCTCAAATCTTTGCACCTGATGAGTTAATGAGTTAATGATGACGTCACACTGCTGCTGCTCTATATAAGAACGGGAGACACAGCAGAGCCTCACCATTCTGGCGAATTGCCCGATGATGCTGGATGCAATTACCAGCGAAACGCGTTCCTGAACCGGTTCTCCCTGATACACTGCTGCGGTGTCCCGTGGGTTCTCCAGCCACCCCGGGGTGTGCGAGGGCCCCAGACCGGGTGGTCTGGGGTGGCCTTGCTGCTGGAGGGTGGGTGAGCCACGGGCGCCGCGGGACGAGTGACCCAGCTGCAGCGAGCACGTGGAGATGGAGACGGAGTCGCGGCGCACGGCGCAGCCTGAGGAAGACGCCTGGGGCGCTGCGAGAGACCGTAGGAGCGGGGCGGGCCCGTCTGGTGAGGAGGTGATGTCGGGTGAGGCGCAACAAGGGAAGAGAGTGGGGGGGGTGGAGGGGTTGGAGAGCGCGGGGAGGGAGGAGCGGGGAGGAGAACGAGGGGGAGCGCCGGGAGGAGGGGGTGGGAGTACCCCCGATCGGAAGGGGCAGGAGAGGCGCCCGCAGCCCAGGGGCCGGGAGGGGGGCAGTGGAGGGAGAAGACGGCGGGGGTTGGCCCGGTGGGTGCGGGGAGGCCCGGCGGGGGAGCGGGGAGGTGGCGCGGTGGAGCTGGGGCGGGCCTGACCCCGTTGCAGGCCAAGAGGCACAACTGCGTGCGGGTCGAGTTTAAGGAAGATGTGGAAGAGGGGGTCACCCTGGACAGGACGACCTTCGTGAGGTCGGTTGTGCTGGGAATGCTGCAGGTGGAGGTGGAGGACTTGTACTGCCTGATTGCCCTGCCGGGGGGGAGGGCATTCGACGTGAGCTTCACCACCAACATCCTGCTGCAAAAATACCTTGCCCGTTTCGAGGAGAAGGCGGGGGAGAAGCCGCTGGCGTCTATGAGGACGCGGCTGCTATCGGACCTGGAGACGAAGGTCGTGACCGTGTTCCTTTATAATGAAGCGTTGCATGATCAGGACGTGGAGGTGTGGCTGCGGCAGCACTGTGTGGTCCTGTCGGCCTGCAAGAGGGTGCTGGATGCGGCGGGGATATGGACGGGGGCCAGGCAGTGGAGGGTGCGTCTGAAGACGGAGGGGGGGGCACTGAAGCATGTCCCGAGTGCTCTGAACATCGGCGGAAACAGGGGCTATGTGGTGTACGCGGGACAGCCCAAGCTGTGCAGGAGGTGTGGGGGAGGGGGGCACCTGGCGGCAGCGTGCGTGGCACGCGTTTGCTACAGGTGCAGGGCGCTGGACCACACGGTGGAGGAGTGCGGGGAGCCTGCCCTTTGCAACCTGTGCGGCAGCAGAGGGCATTTGTACAGGACCTGCCCAGAATCCTACGCTAACAGGGCGCGGGCATGGCGGAGTGGCCAGGTGGAGGAGGCGACGGAGGCTGCCGGACGGGAAGCGGGCCGGGAGCGGGAAGGGGAAGGGAAAGGGGAGGTGGAGGAACCGCGGCCCCCCGAGGAGGGTGAGGGAGGGGGATCGGCGGGGGAGGGAGCACCACCACCACTGGAGGGGGCGGAGGAGGGAAGGGGAGACGGCATGGAGGGTGAGGGAGGGGGATCGGCGTGGAGGGAGCACCACCACCACTGGAGGGGGCGGAGGAGGGAAGGGGAGACGGCATGGAGGACTCGGGAACGCCGCTGGGGAACTGGTCAGAGGTGACGGGCGAGGAGGGCGAGGTGGGGCAGCGGGTGGAGGAAGGGGCGGATGAAGCATGGGAGGAAGTGGGGGGGAGGAAAAGGAAGCGGGACAGAGTCCTGATAGGAGCTAGTCCCCAGGAAGACACGAGCCCTTCAGGATCCGCGCCGGACTCGGGGGAGTCGGGGTGGAGGTGGGGGGAAGGGGGGGAACGTTTGATCCGGAGAAAGCCCCGTAAATCAAAGGGGAGGAAAACGGTTAAGGGGAAGGCGGGCAAAGGCAGGAGGAGGGAGCGCGCGCTGGAGTCCGACACGGGATAAATAGCAGCGGGACCTGTCATGGCTGGCTGTCCGAGACAGGTTGGAGACGCGGGGTTTCTTGTACAGCCGCCAAATGGCGCATACCCCCAAGTGCCCGAGGGGCTGCAACGCGGATGAAACTGCGGCGCATGTGATGGTGGCGTGCCCTTTCGCCCAGGAAGTCTGGAGGAGGAGTAAGCCGTTGCTGGCCCGTTTCGCTCTATCAAGGGTGACGGCACGGGACGTCATGTGGGGAGAGCTGCGGGGGGTGGGGAGGGAGGACAGGGACCGGGTGTGGGCTGTAATAGGAGCGACGAAAGAGGCGCTGTGGAAAGCGCGAAAGAAGGGGCTGGAGGGGTCCCTGACGTCCCCGTTGGAGACATGTTATGCTACGAGGAGACTGTTGGAAAGGGTGGTAGAGATGGACCAAGGGAAAATGGGGCGCGAAGCCGCAAGGGAACGATGGAAGTGGCCGCTGCCCAGGGTGGGCTAGGGCGGGGGGGGGGGGGGGAGGTCCTCGCCGGCATCCAGGGGTGAAGGTGTGCGTGGCTGGAAGGGGAGGCTTCCCCTCTGATGCTGTGGCACGGGTGATCCCGGCCCAGAGGATGGGTCGGTGACTGAGCGGGACCTTTAGGGCGCGAGTGAGGGGGCGCCCCCCTCGGGTTTCGGTTTGTTTTTCGGTTTGTTGTCACCGCCGAGATACTGAATAAAATTTTAAAAACCGCAATTACCAGCGAAACGTCGTACTCAAATTGTAAATGTTGTGGTTTCACGCTTCAACACACCGGTGGGCTAAAGCAGTGAACTATTTGTCTTTTGTCAACGTGACACTTTATTATTGATTGGCCGTGTCGGGTGGTGGAGGGTTACGACACATTTATAAATAACGCGATCTAAACCCAAAAATCGTTGATTATGAACAATATTGGTCGCGAAAGCCTACGTGTTAAACTGAAAAAATATAACCCCCACAACCGCAATTATAATCACAACCAAAAGCACAATAACAACCAACATAACCACCTACACCACAACTAAAACCTCCACTACAACCACCGATACAACCACAACTATAACCACAGCCACCACAACCAAAACCACCTCAACCACCACAACCATAACAAGCAACATAACCACAACAACCACCTTGATGTTGATGCTCAAACACCACCTACACAACCACTGTATCAAGGCTCTATGTCCCCGTGTGTTCATGTGTCTCCACGTGTCCCTGTGGGTGGGTGAATAGATGGGTTAGTGGGTGAGTTGGTGAATGGGCAAGCGAGTGGGTGGATGTGCGGGCGATGGAATCGAACCTACACCTCTGGAGTGCAAATACAGCGAGCTAACCACCCGCAACGTGGGGGTAAAGTGTGGGTACGCCCACCTTGCTCTAACACGTGTAGATCAGCGTGAAAGAGTAGACCAAATACCCTAATTAGCGGCGTCTAGGGGAGGTCTACTCCGCCAGCAGGCGATTAGCCTCCTTCACAATAAACCCTTCCTTACATTTTTATTTAAAGCTTTCGTGACTGCAGGGATTCATCTTCTTGGTTCTTTCGGTAAAGTCACGTAGAAGGAAAGTAATAAAATAATAAAAATAAAACATAATAAAATAATTCTCACGACGTTTCGGCCATAACGCAAGCAGCCGTCCTCAGGTGAAAACCAGGTCTGTCGGGGCGACAGCGTCTGACCTGGTTTTCACCTGAGGACGGATGCTTGCGTTGTGGCCGAAACGTCGTGAGAATTATTTTATTATGTTTTATTTGTATTATTTTATTACTTCCCTTCTACGTGACTTTACCGAAAGAACCAAGAAGATAACCCCTTCCTTGCAAAGATAAAACAAAGTCTCTGACTCATCCCATCAGCCTCTCATCAGCAGCGATGGCTCAACTCGAGCGCCACACTGGGCCGGTTTCCACCTTCAGTGCCTCAGCAGCAGCAGCAGAGCCGGGCTCTGCTTGAACCGATGCCATGAGCCCAGCAGCTGTGTAGAAGCCCACGGCTGTGGGCCGCCTTTGTCTCTCCCCCGCCACTGCTGACGCGTCCACGCCCTGCGAGGTTCTCACCTTCAGGCTGAGTCGACCTCGAGGAGGCCCAGACAGCGAACCGTTTCAGAAGTTGGCGCCACTCGCCCCGGCGGAAGCGGAAGTAGCAGCGGGGGAGGGGGTATGGGGGGGAGGGGGTATGGGGGGGGAGGGGGTATGGGGGGGGGTATGGGGGGGGAGAGGGTATGGGGGGGGAGAGGGTATGGGGGGGAGGGGGTATGGGGGGGGAGGGGGTATGGGGGGGGAGAGGGTATGGGGGGGGAGGGGTTATGGGGGGGGGAGGGGGTATGGGGGGGGAGGGGGTATGGGGGGGGAGAGGGTATGGGGGGGGAGGGGGTATGGGGGGGAGGAGTTGATAGGCGGTGACGTCACGAAGCGCGTGGTCCCCTGGCCCCGCCCCCCACTTGCCTCTGGAAGTTTGGACGAAAGGCGCGGAGAGAACAGCAGAAGCAGCAGCATCGCGTGTGGAGATCAGCCGACAGGAGTGGATCCGAGCTGTGTATTAGTGGTGGTGGGGGTGTTAGTGGTGGTGGGGGTGTTAGTGGTGGTGGTCCACGTTTCGCAAGCGTAGGGAAGGGAGGGAATGACTGGCCGATAAGACATGAAAATTCGTGCGGAGTGACAGACCAGGCAGCTTCCACGCAGCGTTACGCAACCGATGAAAAGATATTGCCGCTCGACTGATTCGGAGTGAGACCTCCGCTGCAAACCGGAGCCGGTCATGAGCACACTGCCCAGGTATGGGAAACTTTCCACTCTCTCCACAACTGCCCCATCACCGATTGAGAGTTGTGGGGGTGGAGTGTCCGATGGTACAAAATACCCAGGCAGGTGCTTAGTTTTGGTGGGGCTAATGGTAAGGCCCCACCTCTTAGTGACACACTCCAGTTTCAGCAGAAGCATCTCTAACTCCTCCTCTGAATGAGCAGCAATTACCAAATCATCGGCATACATAACGGGGTTGACCATTAGGGAGCAATCCCTTGACCGCACCCGGGAATCGATCAGCCTCCCATTATATCTGTACCAAATGGAAATTCCCCCGGTACAGCTATTGAAGGCTTCACGAACTACGTGGTCAAAATAGATGTTAAATAATGTGGGAGCCAGAGGACATCCCTGTCGCACCCCAAGGTGTACAGGGAATGGCTCTGACTCCCAGCCATGTAGTGTTACCCGGGCCCACTCACCATCATGAAGGTCCTTAATGATCGTGAGCAGAGGGTCAGGGACTATGAAAGCACGAAGAACAACCCAGAGCCCAGGCCTACTGATGGTATCATAGGCCTTGACCAGATCAATAAAGCAGAGATGTAGGTCTTGTTGGAATTCCCTACACCTCTGCTGTAGCAGACGATCAGAAAATATGGCATCTGTGAAAGACCGCCCTTTCATGAAACCGCGTTGGGGCTCCGCAAGCCTCTCCTCAGCGTGCCTAGCAAGGCGATGTTGAATAATCCTTGCCATGACCTTTCCCAGCACACTGAGGAGTGAGATGCCCCTGTAGTTGTTACAGTCTGTGCGGTCCCCCTTCTTAAAGAGGGGGACCACCAGGGCATCTTTCCAGTCCTACGGAACCCGTCCAGTGGTCCAGACTGTTGTTATGATGTCATGTAGGGCAGTCTGTGCACAAACGCCACCCTCCCTCAGCATTTTGCTTGGGAGATCATCTCTGCCCGGTGCCTTTCCTGGTCTCAGACTCTGGATCGCCTTCAGTATTTCCTCAACCGATGGCACCTCAGCCAGCCACTCACAGGGGGTGACTTCCAATATTTAAGGCACCGCAGCCTCAGCAGGGTCATCCCCACTTTGTCCCACGTTTTCGTGGGTAAGGGATTTCCCCTCCCCCAGGACCTCACAGAAATGCTCAGAAAATCTGCAAACCTTTTCCTGGGGATCGGAGATTGGATCACCATTCTTTCCCCTAATGATGGTAATAGATGTGGCGCTGCAGGTTACTTTTTTAATGGAATTAAAGAGCGATTTGTTATTGCGGGTCACTGAGGCAGACTCCATCTCCTCAGCAACCCGTGACCACCACCCATCCTTGCAGCGCCTCACGGCTCTCCGAACCTCCGAGCGAAGGCTGCGGTAAGCCTCCTCATTCTCTGATGTGGGATGCTGTAGACGATAAGAGTGGGCCTGTCGCTTTTTCTCAACCATCCTGAACACCTCCTCTGTCAGCCAGGGTCTCTGGGGAGGTCTGGACCACGTACCCAAAGCAGCCATTGCAGCTGCATGAGTCACAGTCCTAAACCTCGCCCATTTACTCTCGACATCAGGAGGAGTGGGGGACGATGCCAACCCCAGCCGCAAGCGATGATGAAATTCTCGCTTGCAACTTTCATCAGCTAACTGAGACCAGGCCACCTTAGGTTGGAATGGGGTCTTGGGTGTACATCCACCACCGGAGTGGAAGAATGGCAGGCGCATCTTACAGATGCCTAGTTGATGGTCAGAGGGCAGATCAGCTCCACGGTAGGTACTGGTGTCAAGGACATGGGCTCGCATTCGCTGATCCGTCACTATGTAGTCCAGCAGATGTTCTTGTTTGGATCTGGCATGCATCCGTGATGTTGTGTGGATGCGCCGATGCCAGAACTGCATGTTGGGAATTACAAGATCATTGGCTGCACAAAAATCTAGCAGCCTCCTACCGTTGTTATTGAACTGATCTGGCCCATGCCTTCCAATCACTACAGACCAGGTGCAGACACACAACAACAACCGCCATTCGCCACTAAGTGGCGGTGATGTCACCACGACGCTTGTGCCAGGCCATGTGCATCTTGAGGCCACGTGAAGTGTCGAACGCCCGCTGGCAGGAGGTCACGGGGCAGACCCAGGTGCCATGGGTTGACTGACTGAGATGACCGAGATGACTGGCTAATGCACCACCTGTGCCCCCTATTGTACCAACTTGCTGTGCTTTAGCCACACGGCGCTCCGCTTGTTGTTGTGAGCGTCGCTGCTCCGCCCTCCGTTGTTGTTGGAGGGCGACTGCCTCCAACTACCCAGTAGCGTCCTTCACGAGCCTCCTCCACAGAGGCCGATCTTGACACTGCTGGTATCAGTCATCGGCAAGTCCACTCAGCTCCACGTCCTCCTGTACCACATCACTCCATCTCTTCTCTAGCCTGTGCCGCGCCCGTTTAGCCCCCTCGATCTGGCCGAATAAAAGCTGTTTAGGCATGCGGTAGCTGGGCATGCGGGCTACATGACCCAGCCAACGCAGCCTTGCCTGCCGGAGGAGCTCACTGATGGGACTTTGCCCAGATCTTTCAAGGATTTGTGAGCTCACACAATCCAGCCTGGTTAAACCCAGGATGGATCGTAGACAGGCCAGCCTAAATGTTTCCAACTGGCGAAGATGATCCATTAGGGGGGTCCACGTTTCGCAAGTGTAGAGAAGGGAGGGAATGACTGTGGCCGAGAAGACCTGAAGCTTCGCGCAGAGCGACAGACCAGGTTTTTTCCACACAGTGTTACGCAACCGATGAAAAGATATTGCCGCTCGACTGATTCGGAGTGAGACCTCTGCTGTTAAACTGGAGCCGGTCATAAGCACACTGCCCAGGTGTGGGAAACTCTCCACTCTCTCCACTACTGCCCCATCACTGTCCGGCAAAACAACCCCCTACCTCCTCGCGGTGCCGAATGGGCAACACTGTCGTGTACAGTGCTGTGGGGGGAGGGCCAATGCCCATTGGCCTCTACCCTCATGGCGTCTGTGACCACCACAGTGGCTAAACGGGGGCTCTGGACGGGTGCGAGGGGCTGGTACACCCTCCACCTTCAATTTATTACCACGAAACTACGAATTTAACATAAATATGTAACTAATAAGCTTGTGCCGGAGGCCCCGGGGGGACAGGCGTCTATGACATCTCCTGGCCAAACCCCAATTGGCGGAGCCAGGAGATTAAATCTTCACCCTCGGGGCTCCTCCAGAAACTATGAAAAGCCACTACGGATGGCCACGTGGAATGTTCGAACGCTCACTGCGGAGGAGAGGCTGCCACTCCTTTGTCGGGAGCTGGACCGGTACCGCACACACATACACACAGACATGCAGACACACAGATGAGACACAACACACATCCGTCCTCGGGCCTTGACGTCATATCCGCTTCCGCCCAGTGTGCCTCTGGAGCCACGCTGCGAGCTGCGTGCTGAGGAGCGCCTCTCTGCACGAAGCCTCCTGGAGTCTCTCCTGGAGCAGTCACCATGGAGGCTCATGGGCTGCGCAGTACCTCACGCACCCTCGTGGCGCTGCTCGTGACGAGCTACGCGTTCCTGACGTCTGGGCCCACGGAGGAGAAGAATTTCTCCCCGAACTGGCTGGTTAACCTGGGGGGGACCTGGGAGGTCCAACCGCCACAGGCTGGGCAGCCTCTACCTCTCACCAAAGCGACCGTGGCTGTCCACATCAGCGACCGGCTCGCAGATCACGAAGCCAAGAGCGAGCCTCGAGTTGCTTCCTCTCCCAGCCATGGCGTGGAGGTTCCCCAAGGAGGAGGAGGAGAAGACAACGACCCAGCTCCCTTAGGGTGGAAGACCTTCATGGAGATGCTGCACAGCGGGCCGGTGGCCATTGCCTACGAGGTGGCGAGTGCGGGGATTGCCCTCCTCAGCCTCGGAGTGTTGCTGAAGAATGCAGTGGTGAGTGCCAGTTTCACGATTACACAGACCATAGTGTGGCACCGCAACAGACACCACACGCAGAGCCACCACACGCAGAGACGTATCACGCGTACAGATCACTTGCGTAGAATTAAGAATCTCACTCGCATATGTAGTAGGTTCAATGAGACGTAGACGACGTAGTCGGAGGCACACTTACGTATTATAACGTTTCACTCGGCACAGGCCAATGTATACAACACTCGAAGGGGTAACGGCCCCTTCACCCGTCTAACAGGGAGACCCCATTAACTCTAGCCCGGCTAGCCTACTCCCAGGTCCTCCACTCGAGAGCTAGGGGAGGCTAGCTGATCCAGCTCTGGCCAAGCTAGGATCACGGCACGCTTAGCCACCAGACCGGCTCTTACAAGAGCATCGGCTCTGGGCTCTCGGGGCCACGCCACTGGCTTGCACTGGTCGGTCCTTAGAAGGACAGCGATCCAGGGGAGTCCCAGGGCCTATCTAGCCAGTCTTCACTCTTCACTAGTTAAGCTGAATACTGAACCCCGTGCCCACCGGCTCACCGCCTTATATAGCAACTCCCCCACGAGGGGTGGGGCCGTGGGAGATCACAGCGCCGTTACAGCCCCCCAGGGCTAACCGATGTGGACGTGAATGTAAGCATCCTTCCGCGTGCGGGCATAACCACCCCTCGTGTGTTTGTTCACCCTCCCGTAACACCCCTACACATACACCACACACACAAGTATATATGACATCCACACACACATCCTAGACAAAGTCGCAAACACCTTGCTCAGTTATGCTTAAATATTATCCACTGCAACTTTAAGGGTGTTTTTTGTTACTGGCAGCGTGGCATTTGGGACATGTGCTGGACTCAGCTGTCCATGTGCGGCGTTGGTGAGTTGCCCTGGTGCGGACAACTATTTCCCCAGCCAGTAGAGTCAGAATAATACTATTTATTTATGGTTGAGGAATCCGATGAGCTATGAAGTTCTTTTTCACAGATGTCCAGTAGGGGCTGGTAAGAACATTACAACAACAAATACTACAAAAACATGATAATAGTGCAAAGTACATGAAAGGTTAACAAATCACCCAAACACAAACAAATAAAACTAAACCACCTCCATCATACAAAGCCCATTGAGGTACTAACTTATTTTTCAGACGGAACCTGGTCACAAATGATAGATCAACAAAGTGACATCATTTGGACATTCATAGCAGCAAAATAATCTAAATTATCGAAATAAATGTTTCTAAATGTGGAGGGAAAAACCAGAGGATCAAACTACGCAGGGCCATGGCACGTGACCAATGACTTTTGTTTATTGCCGAGAATCCAGCTGTTAGTCAAGGCTGAACTAAAGAGAGGGAAAGATACTTGTTGTCGTGCTGTACATTACAAATACTTGTGCAATGTTTTCAACAGTGGCGTTCGCGACCTCCTGTCATGCCAGAGATGGCCGTCCACACCACCAACCTCCCGAAACAAAAGGCTCGGTCGAACTTGGCCGAAATGGTACCTCAAGCAGCTTCCTCTTTAGGCTGTTCGATGACGGTTCCGCAAGATGGAGAATACCCGTCTCCCTCAAGGTGGACGACCTTGATGAAGATGCTGCACAGTGGGCCGGTGGCCATCACTTACGACGTGGAGAGCGCGGGGATCACCATTACCAGCCTAAGAGTCTGGCCGAAGAATCAACTGGTAAGAGAGAGAGAGAGAGTGTGCTGGCTTCACTGTCACATAGAGAATCAGCAGGACACCACAACAGACACACACAGAGACACCACACCCAGAGAGGCATCATGGATATAGATCACTCAGGCAAATGTCATAATCTCACATGCATAGATGACACAAATCAGAATCATAATATTTATACTGGAGGAATCCGATGAGCTATTACGCTATTTTTCACAGATGTCCAGGAGAGGCAGGTTAGAACGTTACAACAACAAAAAATAAAAAAATCACACTCACACCCTCGACAAAGTCGCACACATTTATTACAAGCACACACATTGTTCATGCTGTGGATTACAAATAGTTGTCCGATATTTGCGACTGAAAGGCAAGTACAACACTCGTGTTCAATCAATGGTGGTGGTGTGGCAGATGGCAAGTGACAAAAAATATTTGAGTGGATGTGACCAACAGGGGAAGAAGGAGACTGCAATCTCTTGCCTCTCATACTGATTTTGTTTCCGGTTTTAAACAGAAGTCATCGCAACGTGGACGAGTTTACCGAAGCCGCCACATGAGAGGATCCATGTGGAAATTGGCTCGGGGCAAGCGCCACCCCATGAAAATCAAGAGGACCCACAGATCCCTCAAGACTCAGCTGGATGGCTGCTCCATGATGAATAGCTCACCAACACTTAACAGCGCACCCACCAACAGCACCACTCCTACCAACACCAGCACTCCTACCAACAGCACCATTCCTACCAACACCACCATGACAAACCCCACCCCGACCAACACTGCTATCTCGACTAACACCATCACACTTTCAAATACCACCACCTCTACCAATACTATCCTGACTAACACCACCACCCCTTCCACCCCTACAAACCCTACCAACAACATCTTCTCCACCTTCACCACCACCAGGACCGACACCATTACCCCAGTTGAGCGTGAGTGGTGTCACCTCATGATCATGGCCCGCACCAATGCCCGCTGCACTACAATAAGCTCAATTATCCCTACCAGCTCAACCACCAACTCCCCCGCTCCTACCAACTCCACCACCTCGACCAATCCCACGCCTACCAACATTACCTCCTCTACCCTCACTACCACTCCCAGCCACATCACCCCAGCTGAGCATGTGTCCAGCCTCATGATCATGAGGGAAAAGAGATCACTCTTCATGGCCCGGATCAATGCCTACTCCACCACTCCTACCAACTCCACCACCTCTACCAACCACACACCTACTAACACTACCTCCTCTACTAACCCAACCCTGACCAACATCACTTCCTCTACCCTCACCACCACTCCTTCCCACATCATCACCCCAGCTGAGCGTGAGTCCCGCCTCGTGATCATGAGGGCAAAGAGACCACTCTTCATGGCCCGGATCAATGCCTGCTCCACCACTCCTACCAACTCCACCACCTTTAGAATCCGCACACCTACCAACACTACCACCCCTCCCAACACCGCTACCCTGACCAAACGCAACTACTGCGACGAACACCACCACTCCTACCAAAACCAACCCTACCAACGCCAACCCTATCAACACCAACCCTACCAACACCATTATTCCTACCAACACCACTACCAACACCAACCCTACCAGCATCAATCCTACCAACACAATGACTCCTACCAATACGACCCCTCCAACCGACACCATCACTCTTACCAACAGTCCTATCAACGTTACCTATCCTACAAACGCCAACTCTATAAACACCTTGACCCCTACCAACACCACCACCCCAAATAAGAAATAATACAAAATAAATAACATTCCAACATCGCTGCACCCTTTCCATGTTAGCCTGCTGCGCTACGAAGCCGGCGACCGGAGTTAAATTTCCGCTCATGGCCAACACCAGTGATCGACTCAGTCTCAAATTAGTGCCTGGTACTCATTTAGCTGACGCTACCTCGCATGCCATGTCAGCCTTCATAAGGCGCTCGCTAAACGCACTTGTGAAAACAGTCTTAAATCTTTACGGGGGATCTTTGTCTTCGACATATCTGTGGGCTAGAGTGTAGCTTGATTTATTGTTCATGTGAGGGATGCCCTTTGCCTGCAGCCGCCACTACATCTCCGCTCATGTGTGTTTAGCCGTGTCAGTGACGCGCCACGATGTCGCTACTGCTGCTGTCACTGTCACGACCCGGTCGGTGAAGGGTGCTCTGGGACGAAATAAAAAAGTGGCACGAGGATTATCGCTGCTACTTCAGCAGATCAAGAACGGTTCTCATGGAGTCATCAAAATGCACCTGAATCACTGCTGAGCATCTCAATCACGTCTGTGAAATGTCAACGGTGGTGTCCGTTGCCCCTGCTGTGAGTGGTGGAGATGTCCTTGAGTAGTGTTGATGTCCCTGAGTGGCGGTGGAGATGTCCCTGAATATTGGTGGAGTCTGTACAACGCGGCTGCTGTATTCGTGATTAAAGAACCTGAGCCGAGCGTGCTTGGTGGAGCTCAGCAGAAGGTGATGAGCCGGAGGTGTGAACTGAAAGTTCGAGCTCAAGGCGTGAGCTCAAGGTGTGAGCTCGGGATATAAGCTGGTAATGCGATCTGCAGGTGAGCACACGGTGTCCCTGTGCTCACAAGCGTGGTGCGGGAGGTGGCCCGAACTAAACTTTTTATTTACTAGGTAAGGCCCACTGGTCCAATAGCTCTTTTTCAGAAGCTACCTGGTCACAAATAATATCTCAATGAAGTGGCTCATCATCTGAAAATATATCCGTCAAATACTAGAAACGTATGTTTCTCAATGTGGAGGGGAAAACCAGAGGAGCCATAGAAGAATCTACGCGACCACGGAAAAAACACGTAAACTCCAAATATACAGGTGTCGGGGTCGGGATCGAACCCACGTCTCCCTGTATACCAGGCGAGGTAGTTGACATCTCTCAATAACTGCCTCCTCATAGCCGTATATCCACATAAACAATGCGAGTGGTTCTACTCATCCCGTCAGCCTTTTGAGAGTAGATCTCAGCAGCATCATTGATTCAACACAAGCAGCATCCTGGTGAGGATTGGACACTTGGTGACTAATCAGCAGTCAGGCTTGCTTGAACCAACACTGATGAATTGTCAGGTCCTCTTGGCAGGGACCCACTCTGATAGACATGGATCCAGTTCAGCAAATAACTCTGTCACGCACTGGCTCGAGCCTGGCCCTGCGGATGTCACTGGAGTGCACGGATACACGGCACCCTCTCCTGGGTGAATCTCTGGCTGCGATGGCAGCGGCGCACGAACACAATCCCGAATTAAACAAAATCAACACATTCGTTAATAACCCGGCGGCCTTAAAAGAAGAACACATACAGGCGACGCTTCGGACAATGGCCTTCCTGTCCAAACCGGCAGCTCGCCACTTCAACAGTGGGGACGACTGCCCCGAGTGTCGGTGCGTGGCCTCTTCCCGCGACCTCTGCTCATGGTGGAGGTGGCAATGAGACCAAAACCTCATGAGCTAAATGACCTAAGGGGCTATCCATAAATGACGTCACGCGATTTTGGACGATTTTTGACCCCACCCTCCCTCGTCACACGGCGTCACGAAAAGTCAGACCCCCCCCCTCAAATATGACGTCACAAATTCTGCCCCCCATCCCCCCACAAAAAATAAAACACGCTTCAAATCGCTTTAAAGTATTGTCATTGTAGTGCGTATTTAATGTGCCGCTGCACTATGATGTTGTAGGATAAAACATTTATTAAAAGTATATTTAATTAAGTATAACGCGTTGTCTATATTTATTTAAAGTTACGCATTTTGATGTGACCTCACATTTCTCAAACCCCCCCCCCCTCGTCACACATCGTCACAAATGTCTGAGCCCCCCCCCCCTAGGTGCGTGACGTCATTCATCGGCGTCCTCTCAATAACCTAACCAACATGGACGCCCTCTAAATCAGTGCTCCCCAACCTTTTTGGCACCAGGGACCGGTTTCATGTGAAGTATTGGAAAATGACGGCAGGAAACTCCTTGACGGGAACACACTTCTTTTATTAAATCTTGACTTGTAACAATACAACGCGTGGCCTCTCTTCTTCACAATGCGGTCACCATACAACGGTACAACTCGTGACCTCTTCTCTCCGCCTTACGCTTCTCTTGACTCTCTTAGATTCTGTGCTGCTGGCTCTCTGTGCCTCGTGTAGACTCTGCGCCTCGGCTACACTCTTCTCTCGTCTCGTGTAGACTCTGCGCCTCTGCTACACTCTCCACTCGCCTCGTGTAGACTTTGCATCTCTCTCTGGCTACACCGTATGCATACTCGGCTCGTGTAGACCTTTCTCTCTCTCTGGCTACACCGTATGCATACTCGGCTCGTGTAGACCTTCCTCTCTCTCTGGCTACACACTATACATCACTCAGCTCGTGTAGACCGTTCTCTCTCTCTGGCTACACACTATACATTACTCAGCTCGTGTAGACCGTTCTCTCTCTCTGGCTACACACTATACATTACTCCCCTCTACTCTCCATTACTCTCCTCTCCGGGCTCTATCTCTGCACCTTCGTCTTCATTCTTAGATGGTTCCACTTCTGCCTCCTGCTCCTCTGTGCATCACCTTATATACCTCTTCTTCCCGGGAGACGGAGCGGATGCGGACCTCAACGTCGGCACCGCTCCTCAGTTACCCAATCCCCACGCGCTATCCCTACGATCCGGTTCCGCTCAGCGCGTGTTTCCACTCCCCGACCAATCACACCGCGCTGCTACCCGATCACTCCCTCTGGGCGCGTCACCGGCACACAGCCAATCAGCAGCACTACCCCCACCCGCGCACTGACGCCTGCTCCTCCCCGTCAGCGCGCGTCACCACACACACACCCGTACATACGCGCTGGCACACGACATATACACCCGGCGCGTATCACCACTACATCACCCCCTCCCACATAGCTCGCAGCCGGCCCGGCTGCTAACAACAACCAACCGCGACGATAAAACGACAACCAACAAAAAAAAACCCGTAACCCCCCGAGTGTGCCCCGTAACATAACACAACAACAACAACAACAAGAATAACTATGTACAGATTGACAATGAACACGAAAAATCAACAATAACACGATACGAGCAAATTCCAAAAACGAACGCGCCCCACGTCCCTGCGACTACACGCAGTGACGAGGCGCTCCAACTGCCCCGACTCCTCACGAGGCAGGTCATGCAAAGTAGCACGACCTGGCGCGAGTCCGTCTGGCTGGTCCGTCGTATGGGGCGGGACACTGACGACCGTCCGGCGGTTCCGGCTGCTCCAGACGGCGCGGAACGGGCCTGAAAGGGCCGGCCCCGCCGCGGAGATCCGGCCGCCGGTGATCGGCAGCTGTCAGTTCCGAGACACCTGGGAGCAGATCAGGCGAAAATACGTGTGGATCAGGCAGAGACATTTCCCCCTCTGGGTCGCCGGTCACGCCACCCGCCCGGCCATCACGACACAAGGGGAGGCCATATGGAGGCGAGAACGGTTTCAGTCGGGAGGGGTGAACGTACCAACGGCGCTTTCCCCACTTTATCTGAACGCACTGGGGCCGTGCAACGCGCACGACCTCCACGGGTCCCCTCCACGGTCTCAACAATTTAGGCGACGTAGCCAAGGGTGCCTGAGGGCAATGCAGCCAGGCCCTGTCACCTGGTTTCCATTCGTGCATGGACACCTTCCGTGCCCGCAACCGTTCATTAGCAATTTGGCGAGCCCGCGAATTAAGCCGTGCGGCCTCCCTCGCCTCTGTCAGCTTGTGAATATTAAACTTAATATGTTCTGCCAAATTGGAATTAGTTCGTGGAGCGGACAGGCCAAGTTGCGTTTCCATTGGCGGGTCAGCTTCCCGACCGTACATCAAATAGAATGGGGAAAACCCCGTAGCTGCATGGGGGGCCATTCTATACGCGGCAAGGACTCCCGGGACCTGCAGGTCCCAATCTACATGTGCCTCGCACACCTGCTGGCACAGCATGGAAGTCAAAGTTTTGTGGAGTCTCTCCACCATCCCGTCTGTCTGCGGGTGGTACGGGGAGGTACGCACCTTCTTGGTACCCAACAGATCGCACACCTCTTGCAACAATTTACTCGAAAAATTTTTACCTTGGTCGGTCATCAGGCGTTCGGGAGCCCCCTTGTCCAGGACATAGCCCTGGACGAAGGCATCCGTCACAGCCGCTGCCGACTGGTTAGCGAGAGGCCACGCCATAGGCCATCGGGTAAAGTATTCGACCCCCACTAACAAATATTTATTCCCTCTCGGCGTGACTGGGAAGGGCCCCAAAATGTCGAGTGCAACGAGCTCGTTGGTACGCGAGACCTGAATAGATTGCAGCGGTGGATTAGCTGCCACGGGCGGTGGTTTACGCCTGGCGCACTCAACGCACCCCTTCAGAATATGTGCCACATCACTTCCCATTCCCGGCCAGTAATAGTCACGCTGAAGCAGGGCAAGCGTC